>NC_044309.1:123420270-124039645 GCF_007474595.2 Lynx canadensis | reverse complement strand
TTCCTTTAATTGCAGCTTTCACTCTGTAGACTGACTCCCCTCAATGCAACTTAAAAAGGAAAAAAGAAAAGAGAATTTCACACAAGCGACAATAATGACTTCTATGGAGCATAAGACAGTGCTTAGGAGAAGTAACCGATGGGGACCATGAAGCCTCAAGACCTATCTGTGAGAACATTCTAGATTCCCATTACGGCAGCGACATTCAGGCTCAGAGTCATGACATTAACGCCCACAGGAAGGTCACAGAACCAGCGAACGGCTTCCAAGTCCTGTTCTTTCCATGCTGCAGTCAAAAGAAGACAGATGCACGGAACGGGGATGTGGTTCCCACACTGCCCATCCCGCTCTTCTGAGAAACTCAGTCCACACGGGTCTGGACGTTTCTGTCCCAACTCCTGGGCGACCATTCCCAATTTCTCCCCAGCAGCCATAGCTGCTCAAGGAGAGAACGGTATGTTGAGCTCCTTCATATCCCAGAGATGACCTGGGGACCCGTCCAATCTCAAGGGACTGCCGGGAAGAACACCAAATGACCAACTGCGGAGCGCCCTAAGTAGCCGTCCCCCTGGGCCCTGGCGTGCTCACACTTTCCCTCTGCCCTCCCCCCCCACCCCAGTCCCTGCTGCCCGCAGACCCCCTCCAGGGCTGGCGCCAGGGAGTCCTGCTAGTGGGGCAGAGGCATTCTGAGCCCCACACAGCACACAGTAGGCAATTTGCTAAAGTCCTAAAAAAAAAAAAGGACAGGGGCCGTACAGGGCAGTCTCTGGAGTCCCTTGCAGGGTGGGGGTTAGACGCATCTCCGCAGCTGGTTCTAAGTACTGATGCTATTTGCCACCGGGAAGCCTCAAGTCCCTACCATCAGAGCCCCCCACCCCCAGGGGTGAAAGACAAACATTTTGTTGCGGGGAGGGGTCGAAATACCTTGGCAAAAGGATCACGGGTTCCCATCGTGCACAATCCCATCCTTAGGCAGACTTGGGGAGAAAGTGGGTAGGATTCGACGGCGCTTAACGTGGAGAGGGAACTAGGCTCCAAAAGCCTTGAGCAGTCAGGGGTGACAGGAACACCACCATAAAAAGAGCAGCTAAATCCTTTGCACACCCGCCACCTACGGGGACACCATGATTCAGGCTTCAGAAACACCACCTCGCTGAATCCTCTCCACAACACTATGAAGTGAGTACTATCATCTCTATGGTACAGATAAGAAACTGAGGCACTGAGAGATTCAGTGACTTGCCCAAGGCAACACACGGTTCGTTCATTCCTTCAAGGTATGTTTATTTCACACGTGGCTCCAGGCACCAGATGGGGAGCCACACAGCTGCTGGGCTAGGATCCAAACCTAAGCATTTGGATGCTAGAACGTAATGCCCCAGATGGGCCCATCTGCAAAGGGAAACACTGTGTCCCCTGAACCAGAAGGACACACAGAGGAGGTCCCCAGGGGAGCCCAGGCCCACCCTGCGTTGGGGTCTGCTGCTCAGTGGAACTGCAGAAAGGAGGGGAGGCTGCAGGGAGATCCGGTCCCGCCGGACAGCATCCCTGGAAGGCGGGATCTCCTTCCTGTCTGAGCCAGCCTCGTCCTCAATGCCGCCTCAGTGTCTCCACGTATAGGGTCTCAGATGACTGTTCTGAGAACTTCCTCCACCCTCTCACCTCAGTAGCGGCCCTCTGAACCCCTCATGCAGCAGGTAACCAGGACCTGATGAGAGACCACTCTACGAGGTACGTCCGCCAGCCCCTGGTACGTCCCAAAACCCTAAAGAGCCCACACTGTGTCCTTCCTGACCCACAACCCAACAGCCATCGGAGAGCCCCTTACATGTGCCAAAACCCACCAAGAACCAACATCCACAGAGGTCCCACCAGATCCAGAACACCACTCTCACCAGGCCACACCGAGCCTAACACAGCTGGGTTTCTACGGTGCCGATTAATCATGGCGAAAGTCAAGTTCTGGGTAGCTAGAACAAGCTGGAATCCAACTTGTGGAAGAAGAGAATATTATCATTGAATAATACACGTCAAAAAGCAGTGGAGATAATCAAGGCAAACAGAAAGGTCTTAAGCTTGTGATGTGATTCAGGAAGGGCAAACGCAGGAGAAACACAAGGACCTCTATGGTTTTTTAAAGAGCACAGAGTCCCACGAGGGAGTGTGAAAAGGGTTAGAATGGAAGAAACAGTAGCTAATACTTTGAGTGTTTACTTCATGCTAGACATGGTCTAAACAAATTAGATGCTATCGACCCATTTAAACCTCACAGGCACCCTCTCCAAGGCGTGTTGTATGACTACCGTGGCCATTTTACAGACGGGGAAACGAAGGCACCAAAATGTCAAGCAAATATAGAGTAGAGAGCTGGAAATGCCTCTCCAGCCCATTCCGTGTTTCAAGAGGGCGCCAGAAAGCCGACAAATGCTCAATTGCCGCACACTAACACTTCTCTTGCCTGTCGGAGGTGTGAGAATTCACAAAGCAGGGTCCCTCCTCATGCTCAAGTAGGATGTCCAAAGATGGGGCCTTGATACAACTTAGCTGTGTGACCCTGGGTAGGCCAGGCAACCTCTCTGGTCTTCCGGCATCTTCCTCTGTGAGATAAAGGTTGGGACTCAGTAACGCCCGAAGTGCCCTTGAGCTCTGAAATTCTGCAACTAAACCAGGATATACAATAACCTTTCACTGGGTAATTAATTTGACATCATTCAGAAATATGCAAATGTGTCTGAATTCTGAACCCACTAAACCTGACCAATTTCCAAAATAATAGGAAAGCACAGTCACCGAAGCCAGAGGAGACTTTTAAAGTTCTGCTCTGATCCAGAAAGGGCCAGAGATGGGCAGACCCAGACAGACCAGAGAAGACTCTGGCCCCTGCGCGGGCCCTGTGTTGCCTCTTGTCAGAGTGACCACGGAGCAAAGGGAAGACGGCCTCATTTTCCCCCAGCACTCATGTGACCCTAAGGCACTCAGAGCCTGAATCCCATGCTGATTTGTTATTTCCAAACGACATCCATCCACCTGAAGCCAGGGCCCCTGGTCCTGCCACTCTACCTTCCCGGACAGGTGACCCTCTCAAGTCACCCCCTGGGCCGACTTTCAAAGCCCATTGCTGCCCATGGATCCTATTCTGTACAGATGACACCACAGCAGACTGTCAGGAAGAGCCCAGGGCCATCCCCCCCATCAACAGACTTCCTGGAAATGAGGCCCCGAGAGCCGAGAGCCGGGAGGGGACAGAGGAACCAAAGACTGAGCAGAATGCAACAGTGAGAGTACGTGCTCTGCGGTCCCACAGATCTGAGTTCAGATCCTTCCTCTGACCTAAGCCTCAGTCTCCCCAGCTCAAAAATGGGCCTTAAGATGGGGCATACCTCATAAGGCTGCTGAGGGGATTCACCGGAACTTGTGCGCGTGAAGAAGCACGACGGTGTCGCTGAGCAAGCATTCAATGACAATCACAAGAAAACAGAAAATTCGGGAAACTGTTTCTATAAGATTCCAGCAGAGTAAAATCATGTCCAATTCAAGCTGCCCGTGACCCATGAATCATTTCCATTTCAAGGTCCAGAAACATCTTTTATTGGGCTGTGGCGGGGACGTGACTTGTCCCCCCCAAAATGTGATCTCACTCTCTTACACGGGATTAGAAACGGAGTCGGGCACTCGGGCATCTACAGTAATCTACAACGAAGACTACAGTTCTTACGTTCCCTGGCGGAGAGTAGGTCACGTGACCCAGTTCCAGCCAATAGCACACGAGCAGGAGCACCGTGTCAACTTCCAGGACAAGCCAGCCCTGGAGGACAAGCGATATGGCGGAGAGCCATCTTGGACCACACAGGTAAGGTCGACTACAGAGCACCAACGTGGAAGGAATCTAGGCCTCGGACACCATGGGACTACCACAGCAGCCCATGGCAGGACTGTTGTGAGAGACGAAGTTCCGTCTTTTATAAGCCACTGCTATTTGGGGAACCAGTGACAGCAATCAGAATTATACCTCACAAGTACCAGGTGAGGTTCGTAAAGTTATCTTACCCGTCTCATAGTTGGGGGAAAGGCCCACAGAGAAGTTAAGTGATCTGTTCAAAGCCACACAGCCCCACAGAGTGTCTGAGCTCCCATTCTAGGGGTCTTCTTCCAAGTTACGGGACACTTCCATTCCAGGCTCTGTCCCCCAAGGAACACCGCTGATCACAGCAGATTTCAGTTCACAACAAATTCAAAGAGCACCTCCTAATACCCCGGCATTCTTCAAGTCCAAAAGACACAGGATGTATAAATTGTAGCCCCTGAATAGAAGGTCTACCAGAAGGGTTATAACGCAGGATCGATGCCTTCCTTTCAGACAGTGGTGACCGCGTATAAAAGGTTTTCTTCTGCATTACGGAGTAGCACAACAAGGACGCCAGCTGCAGATACTAAGCTC
Source organism: Lynx canadensis (assembly GCF_007474595.2). Classification (NCBI taxonomy): domain Eukaryota; kingdom Metazoa; phylum Chordata; class Mammalia; order Carnivora; family Felidae; genus Lynx; species Lynx canadensis. The sequence continues at coordinate 124,035,207 of NC_044309.1, read as the reverse complement.
GGAGAGGACAAATGACTCATCCAAGATCAGTTGGTACGGGGCCAAACTGGAACGAAAACCTTACCTTCTTCTAAATGCGAGTCCTGGTGACTTTCCCGCTACCCCACTGTAAAGCACCAAAAGTAACAGGTATTGCCTGCTGAGCCACCCCCACCTACCTCGATTGCGAGATGCATTCTTGGTGCCGATCCTTGTTTACGGGCACAGTAAGTGCCACCAATGGCGCAACTGTTTCTCCGCCACGTTGAATTCCTAAGGCTAATTCTAACAGCTATACCTTTCTGTGTATGAACCGTGGATAAATGTAGAATGTGGAGTAGAATGACATGAATACAACTTCCCTCTCTTTTCAAGAGTAGTTCAGTTTTCTAAAGGCCTCTGATGAACATCCAGATCACCGCTAACCTAGCTTGTAAACAATTAAACCTTGACCTTGAAGACTCTGCTTGATCTACCCCTTGCCTGCCTCTCCCATCCCACTCTAGCCACACCATTCCCCTAACATGGCAAGCTCATTCCCACCTCTGGGCCTTGATCCTTGGTGTCCCCCCAGGACTTCACACGGCTCACTCCCTCACATCCCTTAAGTGTCTACTAAAAAGCCACCTCTCTAAGCCAAGACAGTGTTCCTATCTGTGAGCTCACAGCTGAGAGGAAGATGCCTACAGAGGTGTCCAAGGCCGAGGGTGCTAGAAGAGAGAGTAGCCACCATGTTCCAGAAGCAGGGAGTGCTTCCCCACCCCCACCCTCCTGCTTGACCCTGAGGAACCACAGAACCACATACCCACCCACCCCCACCCCACCCCTCCCAGAGGGGAACCCAAACTCGTGTGATATAAGCCCTGCTCTCAGCCACATACTGTCCACTCGCAGGAGACGAGGGTTCCGCACTGACACCGGAGGGAGAATCTAATTGCACGGTTTCTTTATGCTGAGCATGTGACTCTCCTGCTTAGGAAGCAGTCACCCCACACAGAAGCTTAAAACCATTAAAAAAAAAATAGTTTCTCCGGGGGTGCCTGGGCGGCTCAGTCGGTTAAGCATCTGACTTCTGACGTTGGCTCAGGTCGTGATCTCACCATCTGTGGGTTCGAGCCCCGTGTGGGACTCCGTGCTGACAGCCCAGAGCCTGGGGCCTGCTTTGGATTCTGGGTCACCCTCTGTCTCTCTGCCTCTCCCCTGCTTGCACTCTGTCTCTCCCTCTCTCAGAAATAAATAAACATTAAAAAAAATTAAAATAAAAAACTACTTTCTCTATTTTTTTAACTGAGATATAATGGACATATGATATTACATTAGTTTCCACTGCACGACATAACGACTCAGTATGTGTAGATAGAGTGAAATGATCGCCGCGATTAGTTAACGTCCCTCAAAAGCTACAAGTTCTTTTTTTTGTGATGAGAACCTGTGCGATCTGCCCTCTTAGCACCTTTCTAAGGTACCTTAGCACCCGTATTATTAACTACAGTCAGCATGCTGGACACGACATCCTCAGGACTGAGTTGTTTTTTTTTTTTTTTTTTTTTTTTATTTTTTTTTTTAACGTTTATTTATTTTTGAGACAGAGAGAGACAGAGCGTGAACGGGGGGGGGCAGAGAGAGAGGGAGACACAGAATCTGAAACAGGCTCCAGGCTCTGAGCTGTCAGCACAGAGCCCGACGCGGGGCTCGAACTCACAGACCGTGAGATCATGACCTGAGCCGAAGTCAGACGCTTAACCGACCCGAGCCACCCAGGTACCCCAGGACTGAGTTGGTTTTTAACTGCAGTCTGTACCTTTTCACCGCCTTCCCTCATTGCACCCACCGCCCCACCCCCATCTCGGGCAACGACATGGAAAATTTTTGAAAAGTCTCTATTAGAGATGCTCCTGGCGCCTGAGGCCTTGGCACGAAGAGTTTCTGGGTAAAGAAAGGTTGACAGCACAACGGAATTAATTTCACATACTTCGGGAGGGGGGTGGGAGGCAGAGAAGGGACAGGCATGACAGCTCCCAATCTGCAGGTGGAGGGACTGGGTGCTTTGTTTCCAGAAGCCACGCCATCAGACGCCAAGGCTCCGGGAGCCCCTGCGGCCCAGCTCTCGCAGGCCCACCAGCTGGGACGTGTCAGGTCTTCCTTTTATTCCCTGAAGCTGCCGAGAAAGACAGAAAGGCGGAGGGAGCTGCTCTGTGAAAGCGGAGACTAAAATATTGATGAGGGACAGTAATTGCACATCCCCGTGACAGGAGGGCAGGAGCCACCGCTATCTGGGGAGGGCTCGTGGGCTCGTCAAAGCGGGTCCTTTCCCGGCTGCAGAAGGAACCTCATGCAGAGCAGCCCTGGGCCCGTGCACAGGCCCTCGCACCGCTCAACCACCCTCCCTGCTGTCGTGCCCCGAGCCAACGCCACCTCCCCCGGGAAGCCCTCCGGGACTGCCACAGCCTGCGCTCCTGGAATCCCAGGAAACCTGCATGTTAGAGCCAGGAGGAAGCTGCGAGATTAAGCAGTCCAGTTCCTACATTCTCTGGGAGACAAACCCCAAGGGCCTGGGGCGGAGAGACCTCATGGACTTTCCTCCCCGTGCTCACTGGTGCTTCTAGGGGAAGTGCTCCCTTTCTCTCTACGGACTCCCCCGATTCACTCAGCGAATGTTCTCTCCCCTCTGCCCTCCCTTCAAGGGCGAGCTCTGCCTACTCAGCTACCTACATCCCTCTCCATCCTCCCCTGCCTCTCACCCCTCTGCCAGCGCCTGGGCTCGGCCCGGCTCGCCGCAGGGCTGTTAGGTAAGGCCCATTGTGGCGCCCAGAGCCCCTCTTGTCCCTGCCCTACGCATCCTCCTCCCAGAGCTCGCAGTGCCAGCCTGACACCCACATCCCCGCTTCAGATGCTTCGAGAGCCAACCCCCCCCCTCCATTCCTAGTCCAGGACTGAGTTCAAAGTCCGTGGCAGGGCCACGGGCCCTCCACAAGCCGGCCACTCCAACCTCAGGGGTCCGAGTTGTGCATGTACCCTACCCCCTCTCTGCCTATTTCTGCCTCACAGCTGTCTCCCCTACTGTGGGCTAGCTTGTGCTCCCCTAAAAAGATATGTCCAAGTCCTCACTGCTGGGTACCTATGAATGTGACCTTATTTGGACAGAGGTCTTTGCGAACGTAATGAAGTTAAGATCGGGTCATACGGGAGTAGGGTAGGTCCTAATCCCATGACTGGCATCCTTATAAGAGGAAAATCTGGACACAGGAATGCAGAGAGGGACACAATGTGCAGACAGAACGCACAGGGAGAATGTCATGTGAAGACAGAGGCAGAGATTGGAGAGATGTGTCTATAAGGATTGCCAGCAGTTGGCAGAAGCCAGGAAAGAGGCATGGAAAAGATTTTCCCCCAGAGCCTCCAGAAGGAATCTACCCTTGATCTCAGACTTCTAGACTCCAGCAGTGTGACAGAATACATTTCCGTTGTGACAGGCCACCCAGTTTGTGGTAATTTGTTCTGGTAGCCCTAGGAAAGTACCCCCCCAACACCTAAGCTCCAGAACCATGGAGAGCCTTCCCCTCTGGCCCTCTTTCGACCTCTCAGCTGGGGGCCACGGAAGAGAGGGGCTTTGGAAAGGAACATGTGCTTCTAATCTTAGCTCCAGCACCCTCGTGGAACAGGTTCCTTGAGGTCTGTGAGTCTCAGTTTCCCCTCTGTAAAATGGGGCGCCATGCTCTCCGGGGTATTATCGGTGATATATGCTTAGCTAATTTGCACAGAAGAGAAGTAAGCATCGATGCTATTGCCAGGACTCCTCTTTTCTGGGACATCTTCCTTGTCCCTCCAAAGCTCATCCCAGGAAGGTCCTCCACACCCTGCACCTCTGGGACCCTGGCGAGTGGAGCCAGCCCTGCCAAGGATCCCAAGTCAGCCTTTGGAAGTGCTCCCCCCCTCCCTGTCTCAGGAACCCCTCCTCCCTGGGGCAGGGCTCCTTTCCCGCCCAGCCGGCTGAGAGGGCCCTGGACCCTCCCGCCCAGAGAGCAGCAGGGAGGCTGGGGTTCCCCAGAGACTTCCTCTGTGAGCCTGCCGGCCCCCAACCTGTTGTTCTTGAGGACAGGCCCCTTGCCAACACCATCTGCCTCAGGGACAAGCCGTTTAATGGAGCGAGAGTTGGCTCCATGGAAGACAATGAATTTTAATGCTTCCGGACACAGCAGTCACATAGAATCCAGCCTTCCAGGCCTGGTCGTGAGGGGCTTAGAGTTCATGGGTCCCAACCCCCTCCTCCACACCTGAGCTCCAGGTGGCTGGGCGACCTGTCCAAGGTCCCACAGCTGGTTAGTGGCAGTTAGTTCCCAAACTAGGACCAGCTGTCACTCTGAGTCCTATAAAGAATAGCATCATTGATAAAAGTTAAAAATATACAGAGAGGAATGGGGCACCTGGGGGGCTCAGTCGGTTAAGCGACCGACTCTCGATCTCGGCTCGAGTCATGATCTCACGGGTCGTGGGATCCAGCCCCTGCTGGGGATTCTCTCTCTCTGCCCCTCCCCTGCCCACCTGTGCACTCTCTCTCTCTCAAAATAAATAAATATTACGAAGTATATATGCGAAGAGGAAGGCAGGAAGTGAGAGGGAAAGAGGACAAGTGAGAGGTGGGTACCACCCGTCCAGAAAGTGAGCAAACGATTTTTTTCTGGGTCATTCCAGATTAGTGGAATTTAACCCATAAGTCTAACAAGTGGAAACCCTATTACAAAAATATATTTCCCTCTCCTAGGGGTCAAGGCCTCCTTACCTACTAATCTTTAGTCCCCATTCTCCCACAGATACCCCTTTTCATTGGGTCCCTTAAAAGGAAGGGACAATGACCCTGATGTAGTGATAGCAAAGGAACAGTTTCCCTGCCCTCCTCTAGACAGTGAGGCACAAGGCAAGTAGAACCTGAATTATTACCTGCCTCTCTAACGTGGCCGGGATGGAGTTTCCTATCCCAGATGCTCAGCATTAACGAAAACACATTGAGGATGAACCTGAGATGGCCCCACAATGACACTGAACACTATGTGCCTGACGGCACGTTGAATGAACAAACACATCAGCGACTGAGTGGACAAATGAATGAAATAGACAGTTCTGATCACAAGCTTAGACCCTGGATTTCCTAACAATTCAGTGGCCCACCTCCCAGCAACCCCAGTACAGCCTCAACTCGAGCCCCTCCTACTGCTAATTCTGTACGGAAAAAAACCATGCCGCTCAATGTAATTGACTGACTCAGGATCGAAGGTTCTCTGGTTTTGAAGCAAGCCCACACGAACCCTTAATAGAGCCACGTGGGACCAGCACAGGAGGACCCTCCAAGAGCAGCTAGGCATTAAGGCAACCTGGTTAAGTCATGGAAGCTTCCATTAAAAGAGAGCCCGGGCAGAAAAGCCCGTCTCCGAGATTGAAAGAGAGCTGCTCTGGTGGGGAAGGGCGCAATGCTTCCTTCCCCAATCCCCCATCCTGACCAGGAGCCCCTGAGATTCCTCTGTGTCACCCCCAGCTCCCTGGCACCCAGGTGAAAATTCCTGCTCTTGTCCCAGGCAGCAGAGGAAATGGAAGGTGAGAGCAAGAGACTTACTGTCAGTCATCATCAGGAAGAGTGGTGCACAGTGCCAGGGCCCGTGTGTCCTTGCTCCTGGTCCATTCTCACCTCCAAACCACTGCACTGTGACTTCTGGTCAGTCACACCCATCAAAAAGGGCACCTCCTCAACAGCACCTGGTCCCTTGCACCTCTGTGCACCCTGTACATGCTGTTCACACTGCTCAGCTTTTCCCTCCTTTCCCACCCGGGGACCCTCTTGCCTCTGTGGTGGACAGACTGTAAGGTGACCCCCCTCGACGACCCCCAAATCCTGGTATTTACAGCCCTGTGTGATCTCCCTTCCCTCCTGAACATGGGCTGGCTTAGCATCTCGCTTCGGGGACAGTGAGGAGACATCACTTCTGTGGCTATGTTACATAAGATATTACTCCATTTTGCCATCACCTCTCTCACCTCTGATGAAGCAAATTGTCATGTTGTGGTCTGTCTAATATAGACGCACAGATGGCAAAGTACTGAGGGCAGCTCCAGCCCACAGACAGAAGGAACTAAGGCCCTGTGTCCGAGAGCCTGCAAGGAACCAAACCCCGCCTGCAACCACATGAGCTTGGAAGCAGATCCTTCCCCAGTCGGGCCTTCTGATGAGACCCCACCCTAACCGCCATCTTCATGACGGCCTGTGGGAGATCCTGAAGCACGAGACCCATCTAAGCCGTGCCCACACTCCTGACCGACAGAAGCTATGTAATAATAAATGTGTGCCGTCTTAAGCTGCTAAATTTGTGCTAATTTGTTACAAAGCATTGATAACTGATACACTGCCCAGGAGTTACTACTTGCCTTTGAAACTCAGCTCAAAGGGCACTTCCTATGTGAAGCCCTCCCTGAAAAGCTAGGCATTCCCTCCTAAACCACCACGGCCACCACCATCACTGTTTTCGTCACCTTGGTCGTCACAGCTGACATTGCTCGAGGACCGACGGCCATGCCAGGTACTGTGCTTGGTGCCTTATATCTATAGTCATAGTGGGGACAGGAATCCTGACGATTTGTACACACATGAAAAGTCTGAGAAACTGGTCTACATCACCCAAAAAAATGCTTGTTGAATGAATGAATGAATGAATGAATGAACGAACGAACACCCTGCAGATCAAATTTCCAACTTCAAACTGCACCCCTCATCAACCCAGACGGACTCCCCAACCCAGGCGGCAGGGAGGGTGTTAGCTTCACACCCTGGAAAGCAGGCTGACTGAAAGGAGACCAGCAGCCCACCTCAGGGTCACAAGTCACCCAAATTCCAGCCCCCTTCCACCTCCCTGCGTCCCCACAGCCTCACAGGGAGCTCCGGATTCCGTTACTGGTCCCCAAAAGGCTATCAAACCCACACAGCTTAGCTAAAAATACCCTTCACACTCGTTGGGCCTCCCCACCGTTAACATCACCTCGAGGAATCTGACAGCTAGAATTAGCAAATATGTAAATCCAGCCTTTCCTTACACGGGGTACCGGCTAAGTCACCGCTGGCACAGCACAGGTCAGGAAACAAGGGGGGTCATGCCACTCTCCTCCTGCGAGACCTCAAGTGACTGAAACTGGGTGATTCCAGAACACGAGCAGGGTTTTCGTGACGTGGAGCTGAACCACTTCCAACAATCAACAACCAACACATGCTTGCAAAGCCAGGCGACACTAGACAGGTCATCTCCCTGCTCCCGGCCCCTCCTCGGGAATCACGGGAACCACACCGTCAGCCCTTGGAGCTGCTAACATCTCCGTGTGGGCCTATGAGATGCCAGTCTGACCCCCGCCCTTCTCCCGGGTCCTAATGTGACAATATCTGTGCAGCGTGGAGTTGAGTGTTCATCTTTCCCGTTGAAAGTCTGTCCAAAATCGTATTTGTAAAACTGAGAACTGTTTTCCTCTCTTCACAGAGCTTTCCCCAGTCTGGGAGGAAATGCCAGTGAATCCCAACCCACACTTCAAGGTAGTAGAATAGGCTGCTTTTGCAATAAGACCGAAGCCTGAAAATTGCTGAGAAATAAGCTGTAATCGGTCTCAAATGGGCACTGTCGGCACTCACCGTGTTATCCTCTTACCGAGACTATTAGAAGGAGAAGGAAATAAGAGAAGGGAAGCTTTAGCAAAGTCCTGGAGGGGAAGTTAACCTGCGGCTGGCCACCCAGCCAACACGGGCCATTGCAACGCCGCGTCGCTGGAGTTCCGGGGGCTGCGTCATCCAGGCAAGACTAGTGACGTCACTAAAGTGACCTGAAGACGTTCTCTGCCTCCTTCACCCCTTTGATTCACCCCCACATCACCACCAATAGGATAAGAGGGGGTCTGATGACCCCTTTCGGCTTCACTCTAATTTCCGGCGGGGAAGGGCCTCGTAGCACGATAACGCATCGACTTTCACAACGCACCATCACCCACATTGGCAAGCGACAGGTTTCCGTTCCATCTCTGACCCCTTACAACAGCGACTGGCAAACGGTGGCCTGCAGGCCCAATCCCTCCCTGGCCCCCTGTCCGCTGTTGCAAATAGTTGTACTGGAAGACAGCCATGCCCATCCACCCACTTTTCACCTGTGTGAGGGACCTTGTTCTACAACGGCCTGCACGACTGAGCAGTTGTGACAGACAGCGTGCGCCGCCCCCACCCCCTTCCAGACGCCCTAAAGTGGTCACTCCCCGGCCCTCAAGAAAAGGTCTGCCCACCCCGGCCTTTAGAAGAACAGCCATATTCACGGCGGAGTAAAAGTACACGGTATTTTCCATGCCGCGTGAAGAAAGACCAAAGCATTTGGCTGGTGACTGACTCTCCAGATCTTGCTCGCTAACTTAGAGCACTGCAGACTTTACAACCCCAACAGGACCGACCAGGTGGGACGATTGCCAGCTGATCCAGGGGAAAACACGACAATGACAAAGGACCAGCGCTGCTCGTCTGCCACGGGTTGTAGGTTCTATACAGGAAAGCCCAAAGGAACTGTGACTTCAACCCATGCTCCCCTGGGTGTCGGATCAAAATGGCTGAGCAGGTGCTTCTTTTTTTTTTTTTTTTTTAATGTTTATTTATTTCTGAGAGGACAGAGCCACGACTGGGGAAGGAGCAGCGAGAGAGGGAGACACGGAATCGGAAGCAGGCTCCAGGCTCCGAGCGGGTCAGCACAGAGCCCGACGCGGGGCTCGAACTCAGGGACCAGCGAGATCATGACCTGAGCCGAAGTTGACGCTTCACCGACAGAGCCACCAGGCGCCCCCTGAGTGGGTGCTTCTAAATCGGCTTTACAAACAGTCCAAAGGGGTCAGGTAGGGATCAGCTCTGACTCCCAGTGTGCACTACGCAGCCCGCTGAGAGATAACCGCCCTCTTCCAATCTCGGCTCTTCCGGAGATTTCTTCCAACTGAGCGAGTCCGTCGCTGCGTGGCACAGTCCGGGTCTTCCAGCGTTTCATCGTTGTCCCCGTCAACTGGATGGGGAGCAGAGCTTAGGCTCCTCCATCACGGGAGTCCTCTGAACGGCATCATTAATCTCTCACATCTTCTCCTCCTCTGCCTTGCTTTTCCTCTCTGGGCTTCTGATGAAGTAGAACCGATAAATCACTTATAATCTTTTTTTTTTTTTTTTTTTTTAAAAGAAACTGACACCGGGATATAAAATCTGCAAAAATTCCTAAGATGATACAGAAAACTCCACCCTCAAAATAGTTCCTGCCTTCTGTCCCAACAATAGCCCCAATAATTTGGCATTTTCCTTTATTATATATTTTCCACCTGCCGGAGGCACATGATAAGTCTGGATTGTGGTGTGAGCCATTTGCCCGGAGAGGATGGATGTAAAGAAGGAAGCTGACCTCACAAGGAAGGAATTTTGCAGTAGACATCCCCATCACCTCATCCTCCCCACCTCGCTCTGCACAGACAGTCTCCACCCCCGGCCCCATGCCAGACTTCACAGACCAACTCAAGTGCTTGAACGTGCACCTTGGGGGAGCTGGTGTTCTCTTCTGGAGGCTTTAGCGCAGTCCTGTTTTCATTTCCTTCTCCCCAACTCATTTATCACTGTGGTTGGTATCTGGTTGAGAATACCAACTATTCATTCCACTGTGAAGGACAAGGTCCAGTGTATGATGTCCGGAGTGGAGGAACGACACGAAGGAAGGCAGGGAAGAATTTGTAATTTGATGATAACGGGGCTAGTTAAACTTTGCTGAAAAGGCAGTTGGGGTGTCTGAAAAATAACTCCTTCTACTTGGAAAGTCTTACCCTTTTGGACACTCTTGGTTGCCATCGGGCAGCCGTCCTTCATTCCAACAAATGCCCGCCTGTGTCAGAGGGCAAAGGGCCAGCTCTAGAGAAGACACACGAATGGTCTATTCAGTGACAGCACCCTCACCCCCCACACACCCCTCTGTTCACCTTTTCCTCGGCTCTCCTGCAGCTAGCAGAGCCACTGTGACCCCGTGCTGCCACTGGGAGGTGCGAGAAGGACCACTGAGAAGGTCTTGGGACAGCACCTGGCACAGAGTAAGCCCTCGATAAACTTTAAATATTATTATTGTATTCTCATCATTATACTATTAATTTTAACAGGAACCTTCCCTTCCCTTTCCTCTCTCCTTTTTTCCCTGCATCCCTCCGGTGGTGAGCCAGGGCTGGTTTGGACGAGCTCATCAAGAGCTGATTGAATGTATCTCTTCCCAAACATGAGTTCAGTGATACTACATTGGTAACTGGCAATCAGCCATAGTGGGGATATTTACACCGTGGAAACTGGCAAATGCTACAAATCAGTACTTTTTATATTTTATTTTATTTATATTTTAATTTAATTTAATTTAACTTAATTTTATTTATTTATTTATTTTATTTTATTTGAGAGCGTGCGCATAAGGGAGAGGGGTAGAAGGAGAGAGAGAGAATATCCAGCAGGCTCCACCCCCGGCACAGAGCCCGACACAGGGCTCCATCTCACGACCCTGAGATCATGACCCCAGCTGAAATCAAGACCTAGGTGGTTGCCCAGCTGAGCCGCTCGGGTGCCCCTACAAATCAGGGCTTTTCCCGCAGAAAGCTAATAGTTAAATATTTACCAGCATGCCACTCTACCTGTCTCCTTCTCTCCTTCCCTCTTTCCAACCATCCATCTCCAACCAGTGAGTACCTACTATATGCAGGGTGTTCTGTTGGGTTCTCCTTAAGAGTTCCAAGATGAGTAAGTCACTGCCTACCTTCAATGAGTTTATAGTCTAGCAATAAATTGTAGCAGTGAAGATACATTTGGCTGCAAGTAACCGAAAAACCCAACCAGCAATGGTTCACCTAAGAAAGTCTGGAAGGAGGCACCAGCCTGGCCACCCGGCAGAGTCAAGGATCCCAACCACCCTCGTCAGCCACCCTCTGCATACTGACCATTCCCCTCGTGCTCATTGCCTCATGTGTACAAGAGAGCTGCTACAGTTCCAGGTATCGAGAACCACATCCAAAAGCAAGAAGCAAGGGCAGGGGCCTTTTTCTTTTTATCCAGGAAGGAAAACAGTAATCCTCCTAACAAATTCATGAGGTCACTCCTATAATTATTCTCATTTTATAGATAGGGAAATTGAAGCCCAAAAGGATGAATAATTTGCTCAAGGCCACACAGCCAGAATATAAAGCCAAGCATTCTGACTGCAGAGCCCGAGCACTATGTCAGAGATACCATCACTAGAGAAGCAAACCACACAATTTACTGCTTCGTTACCCTGGCTTGTACTACCCTCCATCGTGGCACCCATTCACCTTCTAGCCCGAGACTTTCTGTTGCTCAGGAATGGAAATTCTGTGTGCTCATTCTTCTCTGACCCCCAGCCCCGTCATAGGCAGAATTCAGGTGCTTGGATTGTTAACTGACATGCACCCATCCCCAGCCCTGAGACTATCCGACCTGAACGGAAACCTCGCCGCTCCCGGTGCCAGCGGGCACTGTGTGTGGCACCTTCCTGTTCCAATTACCCGCTTGAAAACCTGGAGACTCGGGCTCCGATCCATTTGGCAATCAGACCATCTTCCTGGCCTATCTGCCTGGAACTGTGCACACACCACACACACACACACACACACACACCACACCCTTTCTGGGACTGCCTTGCTATGTTCTGTACCTGCTGCTTGAGAAGATCTTCCCGTCTGTAGCCTCCCAATTACTCCCCCCCCATCCCAGGAATTCCAACCCCAACTGGCATCCCCACCGCAAACTGCTGGAATCCTCCCAAGATGCAACAGGAAGGAAAAACATTACTAGTCGCTGGAGTGGCCAGAGGCTTGACTACTCTATTATTCATAATTTCGTAAAACAGAAAAAGTTAACGTTCTCTACTGGTTTCTCGGTGTCTCCATGACACAAGCCAGAAGCAAAATCCTGCTCTGCGAAGCACATCATCTGGTTTGGAAATCCAAGTACCTCTCAACTAGTGCTTTGGAGGCCACTGTTCCGAAAGGCACAGCCCGGGGCTGCGTGTGTCATGGCGAGTTCGGGCTCACACCCTGAGCAACAGCCGGCTACCCAAAGGGAACACGGCTGGTCCTACCACTTGTCTCTTGACTTCTGTCTTGGACTTTTTGGTCCCCTTTGTTTTGGTCTGTCCTAGAGAGAAAAGAGATGGTCCGCCCGAGGCAGCCGCAGGAGCCCGCAGGAGCCCGACACGATGGCACTTTCCCCGCCCTGGAACAAAAGATCATCGGGGGCTGCACACACCCCGTTCTGGGGCTCCAGTTCGATTCTGTTTTCAACACGTGTTGAATCAAATCCCAGAGCTTTCCAAATGGGCACTCTGGGCTGCTCAGAGAACCCCGGCACGGCTCGCTAAGAAGAACTTGGGGAGGAAAGGGCAGCTGGGTGGCTCGGTCTGTTAAGCGTCTGATTCTTGATTTTGGCTCAGGTCACCATCTCACGGTTCATGACTGCGAGCCCCGCGTCGGGGGCTCTGCACTGTCAGCACAGAGCATGCCTGGGATTCTCTCTCTCTCCCTCTCTCTCTCTCTGCCCCTGTCCTGTGCATCCTCTATCTCGGTCTCTCTCTCAAAATAAATGTAAAAAACCCAACCAACCAAACAAACAAAAAAAAAAACTTGGGAAGGAAAGCTAAACATCTTACTATCCCTGAAGAATGGGAAATACTGAGAAATAAACTTAGGGTTCCACGACCTGGGGCAACTCACACCGTGCTTCCTCATCTCTGACGCGACGGGTAAGGACACGCTTGGGCTCTGGAGCCAGGAGCCAGCTGGGAGTCCTGCCTCTGTCACTGACTAAGTATAATCTTGGATGCCTTGCTTCACTTTTACGTGTCTCAGCCACCCGAGCTCTTCTCTCTCTCAGAGCACTGCTCAGGGGAGTCAATCCGTAAATCCTAACACGCAGAAAACTGAGAAGAGAGCCTGACACGGTTCTGTGTGCAATGAGTGCTCCTTATTATTGCCATTATCCGTCTCACCAGATCTTGCAAGAACTATGGGAAAGAACACAGTTAGAACACAGAGTTTCCCTTCGGTAAATATTAGTTTCCTTCTCAAAAAAAGAAAAAAGTTAAAAGATTAGGGATCTTCATATCCATTTTGTTCTACATGTGAACACAGATTTTTAGATCTTCAACTAATCAGCCAAGCGCGTGCCCAACCAAGAGACAAGGGCAGTTATTCTCAAAAACCTGCTTCCTTTCCGCCATCCTCCACCGGCACACAGCCCGCATTCATTCTCCGAAGGACTCCGGGACAGGCCCCGCAAAGGAATGCTGGAACACGGATCAGCTCCAAGGGTCAGGGCGCCTGAGTTCGGCAAAGGCAGGGGGCCTCCCCTGCCCTCCAGAGGCCATTCATTCACTCAGAGTCCTTAAACTTCACGACAACATGACAGAACTCAAGAAGGCAATGAATTAATTTTTAAAAATTTTATAAGAAAACTTGCCTTGAGTCCTTTTCTTTCCTTCACTCTACAGGATAATAGCAAGGATGCTCAGGCCGGGTTTGCACCCAGTTCTGGGGGATTCTGCCTTCCACAGAGATGATCCACGCCAAAAGGAGTGCGCACCCCTCCCGGATGACTCTCAGTCCTCAGAACAAGGACACCACACCGCCGTATCTCATAACACCACCTCCCCGATTTCATCCACAATCAACACGACAGCACACCGCTACGCCACACCACGGCCGGGGAAAGACCAATAACCACCCGATAGAAATTTACTGGGAGTGATTCGAATGGGGATGGAAAGGACTTCCTTATGATTTTGAGAAACCAAAACGAAAAGTACCTAATCCGTTATCTCCAGAGAAGGATTTTGACCGCCACAGCTCATGACTGTAGCTCAAACTTTTGGTTTCTACAACAGCAAAAGAAACTTTCTCCTTTACCCTCCCTTCTCCCTACCAATCTGCTAATTTCTCTACGCTGACATGGGGCACCGTCCCTCTGGTTGAACTAGGCCATTATTTTCTTTTTTGTCTTTTAATGTTTTCATTTTTATTTCTTTTGGCAGGGGGAGGGACAGAGAGAGAGGGAGACACAGAATCTGAAGCAGGCTCCAGGCTCTGAGCTGTCAACACAGAGCCCGACACGGGGCTTGAACCCAACCGTGAGATCATGACCCGAACCAAAGTCGGACGCTCAACCCACTAAGCCATCCAGGTGCCCCCATTTTTGGCCATTTTTAAGCATACAGTTCAGAGCATTAAATATTCACCTTGCCATGCCACCATCAATACCATCCATCACCGAACGTTCTCACCTTCCCAAACTAAAACTCTGTATCCATTAAACACCATTTCCCCCTTCCCTCTTCCCTGCCCCCTGGCAACCACCCTTCTCTAGCTTCTGTCTCTAGGAAGTTGACCCCCATAGGTACCACACATAAAGGGAAGCATACGGTATTGTTCTTCTGTGAGGAGGCTTCATTTATCGTAATGTCTTCAAGGTTTCATCCATGTCACAGACTGTGCCAGAATCTCCTTCCTCTGGGGACTCCCGGCGGGCTCAGTCAGTAGAACATATGACTCTTGATCTCAGGGTTGTAGGTTCCAGCCCCACGTCAAGTGTAGACATTGTCTAACAATAAAATCTTTAAAAAAATGGTTTTCTTCCTTTTCGAGGCTGCGTAATATTCCACTGTGTGTACATACCGCCTTTTGTTTATCCAGTTGTTTCTTGACGGACAATTTGAGCTGCTTCTACTTTTTGGCTATTGTGAATAATGCTGCTATGAAAATGAATATATAAATACCTGTTCAAGTCCCTACTTTCCATATTCGGGAGGGGGGGGATACACCCAGAAGTGGAATTCCTGGATCATATGGTAATTCTACATGTGAGTTTTGAGGATCCCCCATACTGTTTTCCATGGCAGCTGCACGTGGATTATTTTTAAAACAAATGTTAGCATATTCTCCACAACGTTCTACACTACCATTTCAAAAGCACTTCGCACTTTTCTCAGTTAAGGAAAGATGAAGTTACTTGTTAATCCCAGCTTGATCCTTCACATCCAAGATGTTGCAAACAGAGTAACACATGCAAGTTGCTAGAAAGGAAAACGCGTGATATTATTATCCAGCTATTACTTACGGTATATCAGCAGGACGTCTGATCATCTTTACTCCCCAAACAGTTATTTCCCCTGCAGATCAGCTGTCCTGAAATAACTTTCGCTGCCCTTTCCTCAACTGTTTTCCCAAGTCACCCAAGAAGCGGAGCAAAGAACAAATGTGTCCCTAAAACATCAGACAAATGCACTCTGAGTAAATATCCCATCTTCAACGGGGGATTTGAAAGGAAGAGGTGATGGCCAAATTCTATTTCAGAACATCCACTGGGCCACCATGGAAATTTTTAGAACGTTAAAGGGAACCACTTCATAAATGTCAGACAAGGAGGCTTAAAGAAATCAAAAAGGGAACACTCGTTATTTTTGTTTGAGTGAAAAGAAAGAACCGTACATGCAAGCTGAACACAGAGCACTTTTAGAGAAAAGGGTCTTGTAAGCACCGAGAAGGAACCCTCCAGAAGAGATGTTAAGGTAGATTGTCATTTAAGACGTGAACTTCTCAGACATGTGATGAATCACTCTGTGGGCTGACACCACTCCACACGGGTGACCTTCAAGGATATTTCCATCTCTGGGGCAAAGCCAAAGACTGCCAATTAATCACCAAACAAGGACAGCATGACTAGGGCAGATGAAAACTCTGTGTGTGTGTGTGTGTGTGTGTGTGTGTGTGTGTGCGCGCCTGTGTTTAAAACAAACAAATGGGCTGCTGGAGATAATATTCCCCAGAGATGAAGTACTTTTCTGACTTGACCTCAGCCTTAACATAGGGAGCAAAATCTTAGAGGAAAAGTTTAGTGTTCGCTCCATTCCCTCAATTCAACACACACATCGTTGGAGAAGACCATGTTTCGGAATGAAAACGCGTGCCCTTTTAGGGCATCAAAATTCTTGCTGGCTCACCACAGGCCACCTGGAGCCCTTGTCTCCAATGTTCATTAGCCTTGTAATTAGAGAGGATGGAGCCTCCGCATTCCCAGACGGAGCGTTGCGGTTTTAGCCATTTGCAACTTTCCCCACAGGCCCCTGACATGTGTCAATTGCTTCTGATTTTGCTGAGGCATGAATCGGAGTCAAGAGCCTCCAGGTGAGGAAAGGGGAGGACAGGAGAGTGGCCTCAGGTCACCAGAGATCTGCCCTTATAGCCCGATGGCTCCGGATTTCTAGCTTCTGCACGCTCACACGTTCTCTCTCATTCTTTGCGAAAATATGGCTCTCCCCCAAAAAGCTGCCTGCCAGAGCTATTGATAGAAGCAAAGCTGAAATAAAAAGTCTAGGAATTGATGGTTCTTAACTAAAAATGGTGACTTCCCCTAAATCCGAGATGCTACCTATGTTCTTCTTATGGATCCTAAATTATAAGAAATTTTAAAACACAGGTCAACTCAGTGGCACCTGGGTGGCTCAGTCAGTTGAGCGTCCAACTTCAGCTCAGGTCGTGATCTCATGGTTCGTGGGTTTGAGCCCCGTGTCGGGCTTTCTGCTGACTTCTCAGAGCCTGAAGCCTGCTTCAGATTCTGTGTCTCCCTTTCTCCCTGCCCCCCCCTGCTCTTACTCAGTCTCTCTCTCTCTCTCTCTCTTTCAAAAATTAAAAAAAACATTAAAAAAAAATAGGTCGACTCAAATATATTAATATTATTTAAGTCTTTTATTCCCATATTTAGATATTTAAAAGTCTGAAAAGATGACCGAAGTCCTTCAATCTATGCTTTGCTATATATTCTGCTATTACAACTGACAATTTGGGGGGCCTGAATGACAACGTCCTGACTTGTTCTGGCTTTCTCCCTCCCTCACACCTCCACCTTTTTCCTGAGCATCTTATCATTCCACTGTGCAGCTATCCCACTTTTAGGAGACAAGCCCTATCTTAAATAGTTCATCCTCCGGTCCCCACACTGACACGTAGTTTGCATCCATGTCTCCTTATTTTAATTCAGAAAGTATGGCAGCGGCATCTGCAATATATGATAAATACTAAGTTTGATGCATTATTTTATCAGAACGTCTCGGGGAGGCACAAATGTTACTACCCACACCTTCATAGGTGCAGAGACAGAGAAGGGAAAGAAGTTGCCCAAGGTCACACAGCAGCTAGGCGCTGAAGCCAGGAATAAACACAGGAGCCAAAGCCTGGGCTCTTTGCTAGCACAGGAAGAAGGTGATGAATGGAAATGTCAGCTAGCGTGGGCAGCAGGAAAGAACGTTAGCGAACACGCAGATAACTTCTTGCTTTCTAAATGCTCCCGCCCGGCCCTCAATTTACTACCTGTGTAACCTTGGGCAACAGTTCCCAGTGCACTGCAGCTCTCTGTGCCTCAGTTTCTTCATCTGTAAAACGAGCATAACAATAGCAGCTGCCCTAGAGAACTCCTGTGTGGATGAAACGAGTCAGCATACGTTAAGGGCTAATACCGTGTCCGGCACATGAGAAGGGTGTGTGGAGGGGTGAGCTTTTGTTATCTGTACTTGAACTTCCTAGGCCTTAATTACTCAGAACTCAGCACTTCTCAAAATATGCACAGTGAATGCTTCCCAATGACGAATGACAGAATACAGAATTAGGGTACGGATTGGAAACGGGGGAGCTGATCCCAAATGTCAAACAATTTGGCCACCTGACCTACAATGTTCACACAAAAGCCAAGAAGAAAACTACAATCTAGTGGTGGAAAAGACATAGAGTGGATTTGGGGCACCTGGCTAGCTCAGTCGGTGGAGCGTGAGACTCTTGTTCTCGGGGTCATGTGTTCGAGCCCCACGTTGGGCGTAGAGTTTACTTAAAAAAAAAAAAAAAGGAAAAATGGAGTAGATTTTAATAAGATGCAGGGTGTGGGAAGTACTGAATAAAAGTATGGGCAAAGAGAAATTTTTTTCATTTTCTTGAACACCTAAATGTAGGCTATAGCCAATGACTTCCTCCCGCAGCACAAGTGCGGAAGGGGGGCGGGGGGGGGGACCATTTTACAATGGAGAAATGACAAACACCACCTCAGCCTGGTGATCAAGGCCACATCAACAGTGATAAGTCATGTTGAAAGTATGTCCCCTTGACATGATGTGACAGCAATGGCACTTTACCGTGCCGTTGAGGGACATTCTATTAAAAAAAAAACCTGACCAGTACTCTTCAACATGGTCACGATTACCAAAAACAAGAAGCATCTTAGGAACTCTCACAGCCACATGCCTCAGGAAGCATGACAAATAAGCGACATGGTGTCCTGGGTGGGGTCCTGGGCCAGGAAAAGAACATGAGGTAAAAACTAAGGAAATCTAAACAAAATGTGGACTTTAGTGAGTAATCATCTACCAGTATCGGCTCATTGGTTATGACAAATGTACCACACTACTGTAAGATGTTGACAATAGGGACATCCTGGGTACACGGGGACCCTGTCTTAGCTCCACTATCCATACTAACGTTTCCCTAAATCTACAGCTATTCTAAAACTTAAAAAGCATGAACAAGATTTTGTAAAATTTCTACTGAATTGCCAACCCAAAAACCTCAGGGACCAGGCAGAGCACCAAGGCATCTACAGTTTCCTCGTGAGTGCGTGACTCAGTGAGGCTCAGTGACTCACCTGTGATCTGGCTACTAGAAGGTACAGCTGAGATTTCAACCCGGGTCGTCAGACCTCAGAGCCCACCCAGTTAATTACTTGGCCTCGTTGCCGCCTAACACGAAAGAAAGCCCACGTGGGTATCTGGAGACCAGTGGCACCCAGGAGGCATGTGGTTAGAGTCCCACGGGACCGGCTGCGTCCACGGACGAGCCCAGCCCACCGCCCTAGGATTTGCTGTTTTAGATCTCCTGGATCTCGTGACCACACCCCAATCCAAGATGAGATCTTCCCAAGCTGGCGGACAATTTAAGCCAATTGGAAATGTACTTGAGCTCTTCATTCTGCGTCGCATTCCAAAGTGACACGATGAGGGAAGCTATATGAGCCAGCGTTTTCTCAGCAACTGCGCCTTCCTGCCTCAGCACACCTGTGTGCAATGTGATATGCAGCCAAAGAGCAATCCGGACTTGCCCGGACCTGACCGCCAAGGAGCTCTCTTGTAATAGGCTTCTAGAACACTCCCCCGTGGAGCCAAGGTTCTTAAGACTTCTGCCTCTGACTCAAACTGAATTTTCCAAAGATCAAGGGTGATTTTAAGCTCCAGACACGAGTGCTGGGAAGCAGCTACATCAGTCGTCAAACACCGTCTAGGCACAGAGAAGGGGCGGGGGAGGGGGGTGGAGAGAGAGGGAGCAAAGATGAACCAGGCTGGAGGCCTCTGTCAAAGGCACACACAGTCAGCGGGGGAAGCATGACATAAGCGACCTCACCATCACATTACTACACACCGCATCCCTTTGGCCTGGCTCTTGGATACGTATTTTGGAAATATTCTCTTGCTTAATGCTTGAAAAATCCCGGTGAGGTGGTTGCTGTTATCTCTACTTTACAGATGAGGAAAGCAAGGCAGAGAGGTAGGAACTAACCTTCAAGCAGCAGAGCCAAAAGAAACGCACTTGATGGGATCCCGAACCCGGACTCCCCACTACCCAAAGAAGAAGGTACATGGAAGAAGATACATGGTGTCATGAGCTCTCATGGGTAACCGGAACAGCAAAGCAAGGGTGCGGGCAGGTTATATGAGGGCATTTCATGAGCAGATGAGGTCTGAGAGTCTGCATTTCTAAATCTAACGACAGCGGGGAGCCTGAGTGGCTCAGTCGGTTAAGCATCTGACTTCGGCTCAGGTCATGATCTCACGGTTCGTGAGTTCGAGCCCCGCGTCGGGCTCCGTGCTGACAGCTCGGAGCCTGGAGCCTGCTTCGGATTCTGTGCCTCCCTCTCTCTCTGCCCCTCCCCTCCCCTCTCTCTCTTTCTCTGTCTCTCTCAAAAACAAATAAACATTAAAAAATAATTAAAATCAGGGGTGCCTGGGTGGCGCAGTCGGTTAAGCGTCCGACTTCAGCCAGGTCACAATCTCGCAGTCCGTGAGTTCGAGCCCCGCGTCGGGCTCTGGGCTGATGGCTCAGAGCCTGGAGCCTGCTTCCAATTCTGTGTCTCCCTCTCTCTGCCCTCCCCCGTTCATGCTCTGTCTCTCTCTGTCCCAAAAATAAATAAACGTTGGAAAAAAAAATAATTAAAATCAAATCAAATCTAACAACGGTGATGCTGATGCCATCGGCCCTTGGACCACACACTGAATAGGAGGAACAGAGACCATAAACTCGGGGTCAGTTCTATCTGAAGGAGGGGCTGGCCTCATTAGACTTACATCCTGGGTTTATGGACACCAACACCAGACTTACAGTAAATTACGTGGTCTTAACTCTGCCCTGAAAGGGTGTGAGAAAGTACTCACTATCATTTTTCATGAACCCCAAGGCATCATTTCTCAGCCCTTCTGAACCCATGTCTCCAAGATGCTTTCCTGGTCCATCACGTCCCTGGGTAGGCAAGGAGACTCGTCCAGCTTTACCCTCTGCATTTTATACACAGAAAAATACCCAACTGAATACATATGCTTTATCAAGTTACAGTCTCTCCCTCACTTCGAATGCACATCCCCTCTATATGCCACCATCGAAAGTAGCTGAAGTAACAGATACCATAAAGGAAAGGTAACGTAATATAATAAAAAGGATGGTCTTTCACAATCTAACTACATACAGGGCTCTAGAATGAATCTGGTCATCATCCACGTTGCATCTGGAGCTATGATCTCTTTCATATGTCTAGGTATAAATACACGTTTCAGTTAAATTTCCCCTAGCACCACAAATGAATACCTGATCCTGTTTTAGGAAATAATGTCCTGGTTTATAACTCTGAGGTCACCTCTGGTTACATGAATGTCATCACAGACACATAAGGCAACCCCCCTCCCCCGGCCCTCCCCATCTGCTCAGTGTACCCATATGGATTTAATTTTAGTAGACACTGAACCACCTTGGCAATAGCAGAGGAGAAGATGTTTTCAAATGCCTCCGTTCCACAATGTACGGTTTATGTTCCTCGAGGTAAGCAACATTCCACAGTGCTTCTGGAATGCAGCACCGTCAAAGAGTCAGTGTGAGATCTGGCCCTGAGGTTTAAGGACATGGAGACCTCATCGCGAGGAGCAGATTAGAACACCCAGGCGTTAAGGCCCTATTACGCAGTTTAGACCCAGGGCACGGTGACCCACGGGGCACCAAGGACAGACACTTCCCAAAGACCAGCTGCCCCAGGAGACAGTTGTTAAGACTCTGATGTCTTTCGACTTCTCTGTCGTTCGGCACGGAAACGCGGGATGAGGGAGTCTCCGCGGGGATGTCAAGGACAGAGCCCCCTAACTAGAGCTCAGCCTATAGACTCTAAAGGGCAGGGGGGCCTCAGAAAAGAGATCAGACGGGATAATGTGCGATCTTCTCACATGAGCAAGTTTTCTTACAGGCAGAAATCGCTCCCACTGGGAGTGATTTTACAACCCTATATGTAGTCTTCCAGCCCCAAATCTTTGCCGCAGCAGCTTTACAGAAATGCAAATGTGTCAGGTTGTACCATAATTAGCTACTTTTTAAAAAATGTATAATTCCCATCTTAAATTGCCTAATGAAGACGGGGTGGTACGGCTCATCAGAAACGTGGCTTCTGTGAACTAAAAATAATGGGGCTCCTTAATAAAATAAAAAATGTTAGCCCTGATGTTCCGCCGCTTAATAACCAGTATGCAAATGAAACTAATCAAAACAACAAGCTCCCAGGAAATCAATCAACACATGCATAGCGTTCTTCAAGCTGTCAGGCTGGAGATGAGGGGAGCTTCAAGGCCCCCCCACCCCTCTCCCCAGGAACCACACGTGGCCAATGCGGGATTAGACTCCGAGTCCTTCCTTCCTGGAAGAAACACTAAGCAGATAGCGGTTTCTCTCACTTCCTCCATGGGATCAGCTGAAATCCATCCACCCGTCACCTTCAAATATGTGTTTCTGAGGTTATAAAAATGAATGTGAAAGTTCCTTAACGCTAAGCTTCAAGCCCCGACAAAATAGAAATCACTACCAAGGAACCATGAGGGGCAAGTGGCTAACTACAACCGGGAAGAATGATTACTGGAATTTTGTTCTTGCTCTATTCCCCTAGCTCTGAGAAAAGAGTCGACAAGCTAAATTTTGAGAGCTGCTAGGGACCACAGATGGCCTCAGGGCCCATGTCTTCATGCAAGGTGTCTATTACACCATCAAAGAAAACTGAAGACAGCAACAGTCCTTGCTAAGCATGTGGTCGCCCATCTTCCTTAATAAAATATTCTGAACTGAGAAACCCAGCACATCACAGAGATATTTAATAAGCTGGTTTGCTAAATAAGTTTACCCCTAAAACTTCTTTCACTATGACATGAGTAATCTTGGAAGGGAAAAAAGAGCTCAGTCACTGCCATACGAACTGTGCCAAGAAAACCACATTTTAATTTTCGTCTTCTATTAAAAAAAAAAAATGCTAGCATCTCTGCTAACCCAAGACCTTCCTTTCATTGTGGCATAACTTTGATCTTATTTAAAAGAGGGGAGGAGGGGGGACCTGGGTGGCTCAGTCAGTAAAGCTTCTGACTTCGGCTCAGGTCATGATCTCGCAGTTCGTGTGTTTGAGCCCCGTGTCCAGCTCTGTGCTGACAGCTCGGAGCCAGGAGCCTGCTTCGGATTCTGTGTCTCCCTCTCGCTCTCCGCCCCTCCCCTGCTCGCACTCTCTGTCTCTCTCACAAAAATTTTTCAGTAACAAAAAAGTAAAAAATAAAAGAAGGGGAGGGGTTTAACTTTAGTTTCTCTTTAAAGAAGTGCTTTCGGGGCGCCTGGGTGGCTCAGTCGGTTAAGCGTCCGACTTCGGCTCAGGTCAAGATCTCGCGGTCCGTGAGTTCGAGCCCCGCGTCGGGCTCTGTGCTGACTGCTCAGAGCCCGGAGCCTGTTTCAGATTCTGTGTCTCCGTCTCTCTCTGACCCTCCCCGTTCATGCCCTGTCTCTCTCTGTCTCAAAATAAATAAACGTTAAATAAATAAATAAAAAAATTTAAAAAAAAAGAAAAAGAAGTGCTTTCATGGGGCGCCTGAGTGGCTCAGCTGGTTAAGCATCCAGCTTCGGCTCAGGTCATGATCCCACAGTTCGTGAGTTCGAGCCCTGCGATGGGCTCTGTGCTGACAGCTCGGAGCCTGGAGCCTGCTTCGGATTCTGGGTCTCCCTCTTGCTCTCTGCCCCTCTCCCACTCGCACTCTGTCTCTCAAAAATAAATAAACATTAAAAATGTTTAAGAAAGAGAGAGAGAGGAAAAGAAAGAAATGCTTTCACGTTGCCAGCTCCAGGCCAACGAAGACACATCAACAAACAGGACACGAGCGTTACCCAAAAAGACCTATTCTGGGAAGGCTGCACGTGACCCACCCTGAACATGCGTTGGCTACAAGGCCATTTCAGAAGGACGCCTTCCTTTCATTGCTTATTGATCTGCATTTGCTGCTGCCTCCTGGGCTTCCATTCTGCCAACGCCTTAACGATCCACAAACCACCACTTACGCATCTCAGGGGAACACACGGAAGGGAGTGCAAAGAGAAGCACCCTTCTGCAACGCCAGTAACCCTCCCCTCATCCGTGTATTTATTCTGTTGGTGTGGGAAAGTTCAGATTAAAGGGTTGTGGGACATGCACCACCATCAAGATGAGACTTAACGAAAAGCGCTCTCAACTTTACTAATCCTCCCTGCCTAATATCTTTCCAAGGGTCTTTTTTTTTTTTTCCCCCAGAACCAGAGAAAATCAAAGTAACTGACAGTGCAACCAACAGGACAGCTTCTCCCTCGTACTTCACCAAATACCACCGTTTTGGTACGTGGTGCCGAGGTGAGGTGTGACCGAGCACCAAACCCCGAATGAATCTACGATGCTGGGAAAGCTCGACCACGTCCGTGAGTCGATTAAACTTTTTGCAATTCTTCCCATCTCGGGGCTGCTCAGCTTCCTCAACCGTTGGTCTGTAATCCAAGGGGATGAATGTGAAATCCACGGCCAAATGAGTCACAGTAATGGGGGCAGGCTCCAAAGATGATGCGAACTCGTGAAAGTGTGACCGGATCTATCGGGGGTGTAAGGGTTCCGGTGATTTGTGGACTGGTCAAGGAAAAGATGTGAGCGGAGAGGCAGGGACACACAACAAGCATTACTGGTGGCTGGGGGACCCTTGGACAAGGCTTCAGGAGACAGGGAAGTTCCTCACTGCAGGACACAATCCAGGGGCATGGCTCAGCGTCCACCATCCAGAAGGGGACAGGACTAGGGAACTACCATGGGGGAGGGGACAGGAGAGGAGGCTTACAGGCCTAAGTGATGTCACCGTGCAGCAGGTGGAGATCTTTGAGACCCAGAGCTCCAAAGGACAGGAACGGCTTGGGGTCTTATAACCACAGGCCTCTACCTTATCAATGACCAACAGATGCTGGGTGTAGTTTCCCGGGATACGCAAAGCAGGCAGGCCATAAATGGCTAAAAATCTGCACGTTTGGGCTATTTTTAAATCGTGGATGTGTAAAAAATGGAGTTCGGCGCCAGGGTTTGAAGGTACGGGGTCTCAGCCTGCATCGAAGAAATAAAAAGCCAGGAGCCAATACGGTGGCCATCTTTTGCACATCTATGTAGCAGGAGGCGGGAGGGGGAGTCATCATAGAGGCGGCTGTGAGCTAGACCTTGAAATAAACTTTGCCAGTCAGAAAGGCAAGAGATAACTAGACTTCTCGTGGTGATCATTTTGTAATGTATACAAATGTCGTATCACCATGCGGTACGCTTGAAACTAATATCGCACGTCAACTACACTTCAATTAAAAAAAAAAAAATGGCAAGGGAAGGCAGTCTTGGCAGAGGATCTGCAAAAAGGCACAGGCGCAGTGACGCGGGCAACTTCTAGGCCTTGCTGTTCAAGGCAACAGGACCGGCCGTGGGGGATTCGTGGGCTGGAAGCCAAAGCCTGAGGAAGGAGGTAGCCGGAGAAAAGGCCAGAAAGAAACAAGCCCAACACAAGATGTGGTGCTTGGGAGTGCCGGTTCTAGAATCCAGTGTTTTGGGTTTGTTTGTTTTTTTAATGTTTTATTTTTATTTTTGAGAGAGAGAGGTGGGGGGTGGGCAGGAAGAAAAGGGACAGAGAGAGAATCCCAAGCGGGCTCTGCGCCGACAGCAGAGAGCCCGATGTGGGGCTGGAACCCACGAACTGCGAGATCATGGCCTGAGCCGAAGTCAGACACTTAACTCACTGAGCCACCCAGGCACCCCTAGAGTCCAGTTCTGATCTCATTACTTTTTCTCAGATCCTCTAGGTAGGTTACTTAATCTGTCTCCATTCCATGTCTTCAGCTATCAAAGAGGGTTATAATACCTACTCCCATGCTGGCTATTCCCCGTTATTAATATGTCAGCAGACAGCCATAGTAATGGCCTGGCCTTGGACCCCGCGCCTAAAAAAGGCTGCTGCCATGCCACAGATAGCAATGCAAAGAAGTGACTATCTATAACCAAGACAGTGACCACTCCACATCTGTGCTGGGAGAACCTGCAGGAGACAGAGGAGAGGCAGGAGGCGGGGAAACCAGGAGACTACTGCAATAGTCCTGCAATGGATACAGAGGCCTGAACTAGAACAGTAACAGAAGGAACACACAAAGGAGAGGAATTCCCAAGACATTTCTCAGCGTCATCACAGGCGCTGGGAGGCGGAAAAGGATGAGGAGAGTCAAAAAAAAAAAAAAGAAGATTTCAACGTTTCTTTCTGGGGATTTCCCAATCTCTTCTCTCCATGGCCCCCAGTCTTTAAAGAAAAGTGCTGCAGTGGAAAGAAGCAAGGCCATAACCTTGGAACAATTCACTTTCCGACACAGTATTTTAAAAAGGAGAAGGAGGGAGACAGACGACGGAAGTAAGTGTGGCTAATGGAAAACGTGAAGGCTAGCTAGAGTGCCATTAAATTAGCCTCACTGGGATTTATAGCAGGAAAGTGGCACCTGTCTTCCTCTATACTTTAATGAGTCCTGAGCCCACGTGATTTCTCAATGAACCACCTCCACCAGGAAACACTCTTGCAGAGCATTTAAATCGTGAATCAGGGCCTGGAGAACAAATCTCTTCCCTTATCCAAAATTCTTCTGAAGGAGAAGGCACTCGGCTTCCGCATCCTCCCAGGGGTCGCCCGTGTCCGTGGGAGCCCCGGAGGTGAGCCAGGAGGCCGGTTTCCGGGCGAACACTTCGGCAAGACCTTCGTGGAGACTCCAGACGTCTTCGTTTGAAGGCTCACAGACAGGACGACGGAAGCAGCAAAATAAAACCTAACGAAGGTTTAGCCTACGTTCAAAGGTAGGTGGGCTTTTTCCTTCCCTTCATCAACTTTTTCCTGCAACATTTTAATTAAGCTGCCGAAGGGATCACTACGACTTTATGCTCTGCTCTCCCTTCCTCCTACCTGGTCAATGTCTTTAGCAGCCTTCATCTCCATTTCTGTCACACAGGACACGGGAGGGCTCTGGTCACTCTGCCAACCTCTGGGTAAAGAAAGGTGCCAAAAGTACACGGACATGGAACTGTGTGATGGAATAATGCAGAAGCTAAAATGGTCAAAATGGAAAACGAGGGGGCAAATTAGGAAGTGGGGACATGGAGGAAGTTCTAGGCTAAGATCAGAAATGACGATGATCAGGATGATGATGGTGAACTGTTTACTGAGCACTTACCTCTTGAACAAATACTATCAGTTGTCCCCCCCCAAATCCAATCTCTCCTTCGTACGTAGTAATAGAGTTCTCAGTGAGGTACCAGCTAAGGCCTAAAATTTCCCTAACTCGCTTTTGAATAATGCGGTCATATGACTCAGCGCTAGTCAAGGGGATGGAACAGAGACATGGGCAACTTTCAGGCCATACCCTCCGCTTCCCTTTCCCCCTTCCTGGCCGGGATGCAGAGATGACGGCAAGAACTAAAGCAGCCACCTTGGACCGCGAGACGGAAAGCACACATTAAGGATGGCCGTGCAACAAGGGAAAGAAAATTGGCTCCCTCTGCTCTGACCAGACATCAGGGAGAAATGAACTTTCACTTCCGAAGGCGCTATTATTTTTGCCATCTCAAAACAGGTAACCGGATCAAACTCTGTGCTGTACGCATCCCATGCGTTATCTCATTTAATCCATATGCAACTCTATAATAAAGCAGATACGACAGTTATCCTCATTTTGCCCTGGAGGACACGGGGACCCCGAAGGGCAAGTCACTTGCCTAAGCTTTCACAGTCAAGCAAATGGCAGGGCCTTGTTGCAACCAAGCGGCCAGGTTCCGGGGTTTGGAATATGATGTCTCCTTGCCACACGACCAGTCAACCTGAACCAAGGAAGGAATCTGACCAACTTCCAAAAATGTAAACCCGGCTTAACAATCCCCGCCGCCAAGGGTGAAGAGGCACGACTCCTTGGCGTTCTTACGTTCTTAACGGTCTCGGTCTGCAGGCATCAGTTTGCCCTTCATCTCCTGCCCCAGAGGCAGGGAGGCTCGGGGAGACACCTGTCCACTGTTCCTTCACTCCAGTCTCCTCTCCTCCCCGGGGGCTGTGTGAGCATCGCAGTGCGAAGGGCGTCCACAGTCACAGCTGCCCGGACGTCCGCGGCTCCCTCAACCCTAGACCGAAGTCCGGTCAGCCCGGTGACATGCTGCTCGCACTTCGACACTTCTTTATCTTCACGCTTCCCTTCCAGAAGATGCCGTCCCCCTCGGTGGATCCCGTGGAGTTGCGCAATTTAGAGAGAACTGCAAAGCCCGACACAGCTGTGCAAGGAAAGGCTGTCAAGTGCACTGCATCGGAAACAGCCAGGACACCACTGTTTCTCACAAGCCGTCAAAGTCAAGAATAACTCAAAAGCCCCCTGTAGTGCCCGGAGTGAGGAGTGAGCCGAAAATTCTATGTGGACACCAAAGGAAAGCAGCATTAAGAGTCCTGTTCACTCCTTGCCTTTCTCGTGCCCTGACAGAGTCTCGGAAATGTCCCCAGGACTCCATCTCCCTTTCCAAAGAGTGGCACGGAGAAGAACAGCCCCTGGCGACCCAGCTCCCAGGCGGCGGGGTGCTGGAAGCAATTTCTTCCTACATTTGCAAATGAAGTATGAGTCATTTCCTCACCAATTTCACTGAAATTTCACCATGCATTAGGGCATCTTAAGAAAAATCTGCTTTCTGGGGCACCTGGATGACTCAGTCGGTTTAGCGTCCAACCTTGGCTCAGGTCACCAAGTCGCGGTTCCTGAGTCCGAGCCCTGCACTGGGCTCTGTGCTGCCAGCTCAGAGCCTGGAGCCTGCTTCAGATTCTGTGTCTCCCTCTCTCTCTACTCCTCACCGGCTCTCTGTCTCTCTCTCTCTCTCTCTCAAAAATAAATAAACATTAAAGACAAGCAGCTTGTATCCACGGAAGAAAGAAAGAAAGGAAGAAGAGAAAGAAAGAAAGAAAGAAAGAAAGAAAGAAAGAAAGAAAGAAAG
Source organism: Lynx canadensis (assembly GCF_007474595.2). Classification (NCBI taxonomy): domain Eukaryota; kingdom Metazoa; phylum Chordata; class Mammalia; order Carnivora; family Felidae; genus Lynx; species Lynx canadensis. The sequence continues at coordinate 124,006,532 of NC_044309.1, read as the reverse complement.
AAAGAAAGAAAATAAAGAAGAAGAAAGAAAGAAAAGAAAGAAAGACAGAAAGAAAGAAAGAAAGAAGAAAGAAAGAAAGAAAGAAAAAAAGATTGATTGATTTGCTTTGGCGGTCCAGGCCTGCCAGAAAGGACACAGAGAGAAAGAAGACTTGAACGTGCAGGTCCTACAGCGAGGCCACACTACCTGCCCGGGAGAGGTGGCTCAGGTTTGAAGACAGGCCCACCTGAAAGCGTGCTGTGATGACCAAACGAGGTACATACTCATTTGGCATACAGAACGCGCTTAATAAACACTCCCTAGAATCACTGATTTCATTGTTCTCACCCGGGGACATACCCATACCGTGTGGCGCTATTAACACCCTCCTCTAACAGAACACAGCACAAAGGCAAGAGCGGGGAGGCTTCCTAAGGAACAGTAAAAGGTAAGCCTTAACTGAGCCAATAATCGTTGACGAACTCCCAGGCTCAGAGCGAGGCACTGGGGAATAAAGACAAACAAAAACGCCTTCGCTCAAGGTTCTCAGAGTCCGATGTGGGAAAGACAAAGAACAGATGATACCAGACCGGCTCAGAAAGTTGTGACTGAGGTTAAGACCCAGCGCTGCGCAGGTATCCAGAGGGAGCGCCAAGTCTGCCGGGAGGAGAAGGAGGGGGACAGAGCCGGGTGGTCCAGGAGGGCCTCACAGAGCAGGTGGTCCTTGACCTTGGCCTTGAAGGAGTTGCAGCCCATCAGGCGGAGATTTCTGTTCACGGCCAGAAGGGCAGACAGATGCCAGGGAAGATGCTACTCAACCCATGGGCTGAGTAGCCATAGGCATGCGTCTGCTGGGGGAGCCCTAACAAGCCACACGCCAGGTGGCTTAAACAACACACATATTGTCTCACAGCGCTGGAAGTCCAAGTTCTGGGTGTGAGCGGGGATGGTGTCCTCCGAGTCCTCTCTTTGCCTTGCAGACGGCTATCTTCACAGCGTCTCCCATGGCCTGACCTCTGTGCACGCGCACGTTTGCGCCCTCCTCTCCTTGTCTCCGAAGGACACCAGGCAGCTCGGATCAGGGCCCACCCACAGGACCTCCTTTTACCTTCCTGACCTCTTTAAAGACTCCCTCTGCAGAGGCGCCTGGCTGGCTCAGTCGGTCGAGCACCCAGCTCTCGATCCCAGGGTTGTGAGTTCAAGCCCCACGTTGGACCTGGGGCCTACTTACAAAGTAAAACAATAAATAAATAAAGACTCCTTCTCCAAATGCAGTCCTGTTCTGAGGCTAGGAGAGTTAGGACGTCAGCATACGAATTTTGGGAGGTCACAATTCAGCCCATAACACCACGAAAGGGTTTGCAGGAGAGTGACAGGGGCCAAGTTTTCATTTGGGAAAGAGTACTCGGTGAGGAAATGGGAATACGGAAACGAAGAGCCTTGAGGCAAGCAGGCCACCAAGGAGGTGATGTGGTCCCCGCCTGGGGCGCCTGTTCACCTGGAGCCTGGTTGTTTTTGCTTAAGATACAATCTCTTGTCACCCAGTGCAAATCCCTGCCATTCTCTGCTGCGAGGAGCCTACTTGTCCGTGTGGATTCTCCCAACTACTGTTCCAGCATGTTCCCAGGCCGGGCCTGATCACCCACTGCCAGTACCTGCCAGGGTCTGGGAACCCCCAGAAGCTAAACAAGCAGTGGCCTGGGGAGCAGGAATAAAAACACTGCCTTGCATTCCAAACTCAAGTCAGGGGCCCAGGACCCAAGGCCTGAGCATCAACCCTTCAGCAGTGGAAGAACAAGGGCTCTGGTGGCCTGAGGCGCCTCTAACCCCCGCCCCCCCTCACAAATAAAGCCCCGGCAGGAAGCCCATTAACACCTCACAGGGGCAAACCTCAGGCTTCGCAGGAGAAACTTCAAAAGACATCCCAGTCGCACAAAATGCCAGAAAATCATCAATCAAGCACACCATCCCAGGAAGTAGCCAGCTGAATTTGGGGAAGGAGTCTTGCACATAAATTAAATGTCCCTGAGCCCCCATATGGCTCTCGATTTATTACCGTGGAGGCCAACTGTGCTCCTTAAGTTTAAAAAGGATCAAGGCCTCTATAAACAGCATATAGCACTACCTTCATAGTCAAAGGGGGAAAAAAATCGAGAGAAACTCTTTTTTAGTTCAGAAAATGATCCTTTTGTGAAAATAATTCCCACTACCACTGAACTCTTTGCCTCGAGTGTTATAAAATCCAACTGGCCAGGCGGCCCTTTAAAAATGTATAATGTCAGCCATAATTACCAATTGCCTTTTGGATTTGCTGAAATTCATTTCGGAATTGGATTTTCTCCCGAGTAGGTGACCTGCCTGAATGATATGCTCCCATTCGGGCGTGTTAGCTGAAAATCTACGGCATTGCTTATAGACTTAAACTCTTTCTCCTCCCACCTCTGTACATACACACTCACCCACCTTTCGCTGCAAAAACAGCTAAAACTTACCATTCATCCTCCTCACGGCAGAGATGCAAAAAGGGGCCATCCGAGAAGCATTAATATTCCCTGGGGAGCAACAGTTGTGTAACACTGAAAGGCCTCATCCACCTCATTTCCATACTAAGACTTCATGTTTCTTTTTCTTTTTTTGAAGCATCCTGGTCCTTTGCTCCTCATAAGAATCAAAACAGCTAGGGCACTTACTCCACGCCAGGCTCACTTCACCTTCCTGTGAATACCGTGACTATTCCGGGTTCACAAAGAGGGAACCGGGCTCAGAGAGGTTAAGCAACTTCACCAAGGTCACACAGGAAAAGAGTGGCAAAACAGAGATAGATCCCAGTCGAGGCTTGCAAGATCCAAATCCAAGCTCTAAACTGCTCATTTTAATGGCTGTCCCCGGGCTAATTCGAAAGATGGAAAGCTTGCCTCCCAACCAGCCTTCTAATATAATAGATTTAGAAGGTGTTTGCGCTTAAATTTACCCGAGGCTCAAGAAGCCATTTTGAATACTATATACCAGGAGGCTTTAAAAAAAGCTTTTAGAATTCCAATGGATACCTTAATACATAAGATTTGGTCTTTTCTCCTGGATGATGATTTCTTCCACCTTCTCCCGTTTAATAACACAAGCACTTACACCATGCTTAGAGTTACACAAAACATGAAATCCAACTCTAGAATGTGGGTTCATCACAATGAGTGGACAAGTCACAATGGTTCCACGCCGTGCTTTGTTCAAAAGAGATGAAATCCAAAACAAAACAGGAATAGGTATGTGTCGGGTAAGAATGTGACTTAAAATTTAGGAAAACATCTTGTACCCTAGACCGCCAATTCCTTGAGGACACGGATCCTGTCTTATTGGGCTTTTTATCCCTAGAGCCCAGCACAAAAGTGGCACACAGTAGGTGCTTAATAAGGATTTGCCGAAATGGAGCATGGAGGGATGGATGGATGGATGGATGGATGGGTGAATGGCTGAATGGAGGAGGAAATAAATAGATGAGTGGATGCTTACACGAATGATTACACCTGAAATTATCTGTAAGGAACTCTCTCTCTCTCTCTCTCTCTCTCTCTGTCTGTCTACAATGTTTTTCTGGCCAGATGTATATTTCCCACTGTCCACCCAGGATTTGGACAAATGAATGAGCTGGCTGTGGAGCCCACAGTAGAGCAGAGACGAGGGAACCAAATGTGGGCTGTTACTGAACTATGACCTTTCCCAAGGACAGACAGACAGATACCAACAACTGTCCATTTAACACACACATGCTGAATGCAAATACTTTTTCTGGGAGGCAGCTCCGTTTGTTGGCACCAAAACCCATTTGTGATCTCTGCGTGTCCTTCCCATTCTTGAGTCCCCAAAGGGGAAAGCACCATTTAGTCAAAGCAAGCCGCTTTGGGTTAGTAACCACTCCAGAAAACAAGTCCTGTAGTGCCGTTCAATTCCAACTGAGGAGCGAGGAAAAAGAACACATTCGCTGGCTTTCGTGCACGCTGCAGCAATGAGGCTGCTGGTCGGAGCAGGTTCACGCAGGCATCTGTTTTCACAGTCCTGCAAACACAGCGCTTGAGATGGGCTTTTAAAGACAGCCATGTTCCCAGGGCACAAAAAGGAAACTGACATACAAATAATCTGCCATGTTAAACATGGGGAGAAATAAGAGGTAAACCGCAGGCAAAACTCGGGAGGAAATGCCAGAGTTCTAATAAGCAGCAAAATATTCCTTATACAATAAGGTGACACGGCTCTGTGGCTTTACAAAGCATTCACACAGAAAATGTGTCATTTGGGAAAACTCAGGAGAGGAGTGTGAACACCCCGTATAACCAATAAGGGAACCACGGCTCGCTCTACGAGGATTCGGTTACTTGCTCCGGATCACGGATCCAGGAACTAGAGACGGGGCACGTTTTGCATCCTGCTCTGACGTATTTCTCGTTGCTCCACAGAAACATTGTTGGCCCCACCCTGAGTACCAGGTTGTACCCAGGTAAGCTGCAAGCTGGAAACGGCTCCTGTCTTTATGAAATTACCAGGCCATGGAGGGTTGGAGCCAGAAACGTAAGCTGCCCTCCCTGGTGCGACAAGCACCAGGGAGTTCTCCATGAAGCAAGCTAACCAGAGGAGGAGGGAGGGAGGGCGTTAGGGAGAGGCAGAGAGAGAAGAAACCCCACCCACATATCTGAAACAGACAGGGAACTAACTGCAAGCTGACTCTCACCCATCCATCTTTTTTTTTTTAATTTAAAAAAAGAACTTTTTTTAATGTTTACTATTTTTGAAGGAGAGAGAGAGAGAGAGAGAGCAGGGGAGGGGCAGAGAGAGAGGGAGACACGGAATCCGAAGCAGCCTCAAGGCTCTGAGCTCTCAGCACAGACGTGGGGCTCGAACTCACGAGAACGGTGAGATCATCACCTGCGCCGAAGTCAGATGCTTAACCGACTGAGCCACCCAGGCGCCCCTCTCATCCATCCGTCTTAAAGTGATCTCAGAGACCAATTTCTATGTCTTAAAAATGAACCCGGTGGCACCTGAACAGAGAGAATCCAGTTGTCTTTCATACCACAAAGAATGCCTTTTTAAGGTGCGAATTACCTATTTCTAACTAGTCAAGCATCTACAAAAAGTAGACATTTTTTTTTATAATTGCCCTATTTTCCATCCCACCCATCCCGACACACAGAAATAACTTACTGTGAAAACAGAGCCCAAATCAAGCATGAAAAAAAATGGCCAAAACATTTAAATCCTCGAATCAATTATACCACCTCACCATTTTACCTTGATCAAAGACAATTATAGAGACAATAAATAAAGCCCATCCTGCAGAGGTTCCCAAACACAGCTAGGGATCAGAAGAAGCACTAGAGAAACTTTTTCCTTTTTCTGAGAGAGAGAGAGAGCACATGTGTGGGGGGAGAGGGAGAAGGGGAGAGGGAGAGAAGGAGAGGGAGAGGGGGAGAGGGAGAGAAGGAGAGGGAGAGAGGGAGAGGGGGAGAGGGAAAGAAGGAGAGGGAGAGAGAAAGAGAGAGAGAGAGAGAGAGAGAGAGAGAGAGAGAATCTCAAGCAGGCTCCACGCTCAGTGTGGCGCCCAACGCGGGGCTCAATCCCACAACTGTGAGATCAGGACCTGAGTCGAAATCGAGAGTCAGACGCTTAACCGACTGAGCCACCCTGGAGCCTTGGGAATCTCTTTAAATGATACAATGCTGAGCCCACCTCTGGAGATTTGAATGAGTGGGTATTCTGGAGGGGCCGGGTTGGCCCAGTGTTTTAAAGCACCCCTCCCGTAATTCTGATGGTCAGCCTGCTTGAGAACCTTTGCAATACACCTCGAGAGATCATCCCAGAGCAAAGGCTGTCTGGACAGGACCCACCCCACCGCGTACCAAGCACAAGGGGAGGCTTATTCCACACACACTAGAATCCCACGTCATCCTTACAACATCTTTAAGGTTGGCACAATGACACCCATCTACAGATAAGACACCTGGGGCTCCATGATTTGCTCAGGAGGTGTGTATTCCCTGGCTTCCCAAGAAAGCCTGCTCTATGCTCCTACCCTGCATGGAAAATCCACCGCTGAGGAAAGGAGCCAGGGCGAGCACCAGAACAGAGACACCGTACAAGTATTTGAGAGGCGGGCGCCGGTTCAAGGACTGCCTTGATTTAACTTCCTAGTATTGATTCGTATAACTGGGAAAGAAATGCTAGTGGAGACAGACACCCTAATTTTACAAGCACCAACCGAGTGGCCTTTGCCAGGCACGGGGAGGGTGCTGGGCGCCTGTCTGGGCTTTCACCGCCGAGCAGGAACTACGCAGACCAAGTTCACGAGCCTGAGGCTCCGCCAGCCACAACCTGGGTGCCCCGGCCCGCAGCCGGGAGAGAGGATACGGGCAGGAAGTGCCCGCTGGCAGGGAAACAGGAAACAATTCTCCAGGCCAGGGGAAGAAGAGGCCCATTTTAATCAGACGGTGGAGCAGACCCAAATCCGTTTTTCCCTCAGTGTCTGAAGCCTCAAAGCATCACCCCGGGATCCCCCAGGGGCCAGAGTGAGGTACTCTGACACCCAAATGTAGGACATGCCCATCCAGAAATAGCGCCTCTGCCCAGGACACTAGGAACAAAGGTCACAGCCTGCTTTCCTGGAAACAGGCCAGAGCTACGAAAAGTCAGGAGATGAAGGCTTCTCTCTGGTTCGCCCGCTAACTCGCCGTGATCTTGGGCAAGTCACTTTGTGACTGAGCGTCCAAAATACAGAGGTGGAAGGAGACCATCTTTGAATTTCCTGCCAGCTCTGACCCCAGACCCACACCAGGCTGGCAGGACAAACATGCAGGGAGATTTCCCAAGGTGCTGACCACAGGGGACCAGGTGGGAGGGCGGCCACCCTGCTTGGAATTGCATTTGCCCGAGCATGCCTGCGGCGGATACACGCTGCAGGAGGGCACGCGGATCAGAAGGAAGTGGTTATGGGAGAAAGCAAAGGATAGAGACCCAGGGAAAAAAAATATCTGTCCCAAAGGTCCCCTCCAGACTTGAATTTGATGGTAACTTCCAAATCTTCCCCTGTGGGCCTCCCAGTCATTCATCCACTCACTGAATAAACACATACGAGAAACTGCACTGGGAGCCAGGGGCACTGAGGCCATTATTATTATTATTATTACTACTACTATACAATTAAAGTGGCTGGGAAATAAAGACATATGTATCTAAGTGATGCTGGGATTCCCCTAATAGACAAAAAAAAGTCCACCAGCAAGACTCAGAATGTGTCCAGTTCTTTCCCCTGCAACTTACATATTCCAAAGGGATATCAGGCAGTCGGCTTCGAAACAAAAGGCCACGGCCTCCGAGGCTCGAACAGAAGGGCAGACTCACACCCCAGGGGCCACGGATTGTCTGGCTCTCTGAGCAGAGACATGCAAAGGTCAAGGGCTCTCAAGGGAATTCAGAAGCACCCCCTCTGATGCTCAGAGCCCAGAACAGATTTAGCTCCACCCACAGAACACTGCCCCCCACGGCCTTGATGCACAGAGCTTGGCCTGTGCTCTGCCAGGGTCGCGGCCCAGGAGAAAGATCCCATCGCTGAACAAAATTAACACATCCGAAGAATCTCCTTCAACAAGTGCTCTGCAATTTCAGACGACAGACCCATCCCTCCTGGAGTAAACTGAGGGTTAAAAAAAGAAGAAGTAGGGGTGCCTGGGTGGCTCAGTCGGTTGGGCGTCCGACTTCGGCTCAGGTCATGATCTTGCGGTTTGCGGGTTTGAGCCCCGCGTCGGGCTCTGTGCTGACGGCTCGGAGCCTGGAGCCTGTTTCGGATTCTGTGTCTCCCTCTCTCTCTGCCCCTTCCCTGCTCATGCTCTGTCTCTCTTGGTCTCTCAAAAATAAATAAGTGTTAAAAAAAAAATTTTTTTTTAAATAAAAAAAAAAAGAAGTAAAAAAAAAAAAAAACATCTCACAACTGGCTATGTAGCGGCAGGAGTGACATTCATTTTCCTAACTTCTACCCACGGACTGACCAGACCTTCTTACAACTAACTACCACCACAAGTACACTGCTAACTTATCACTCACCATGAGGCTATACTGCCTCTCACTGAATGGACCCGTATCTATCCCTCTATAAAGCAGGAAGTATATACTTCTGGATGATCTGACAGAAGATGTAAGACCTTGTGAGATAAGCGGAGCAGGTATTATCAGACCCATTTGACAGATAAAGATACTGATGCTCAGCAGTTCAGAGACTCCGCCGAGGGCTCACAGCTGATAAGCAGTAAGATTTTTTTGGCTCCCTCAGGCCTCACTGCCCGCGGCACAGCTGTGCAGAGAGACGAGCGACTCCTGAGCCCTGCACCCTTGTTCAGTTCTGATGCCAGTGGCTAGGAATGACAGCTGAGGCAGAAGAAACTCCTAGACCCCGACAGAGTCCCCTTCTCTTCTGCAGCTGGGCCTCCTCAACTACACACGCACACTGGCTCCCTCTCCTTCCCTCCCTCTCTCTCTCTCTCTCTCCAAGTAGTTTCCCAGGAAAACATGATCATCACCCTTTAGGAACCCAGGCTGCACCTGCGTCGGACCTTCACTGCACCCGATCGTGAAGGCTTTGCCGAAACGGTTCTCGGGACAGCTGTCGTGGGTCCTGCAGCCGAGACGGACATCCTTGCATCTCGGCAAACCCCACTGCAGCCACGTTTCTGCGCCGCAGCTCAGAGGAATGGAAAGAATCAATTTAAGCCAAGCAAACCCAACAGGCTATCACACAAAGCGCCGATGTCAAATCAAACCTCATAACCAGCAATTACCCATCAAGCCGGGGCCGTAATGACGGGCTCCTCGGGGTCACCTCCCCGGGAAGCAGAGAGGGGGTTACTGAAGAGAGAGCTGGGATCGGACGAGTGCGATGACAGCCTCAAGAGAAAGGTGTTCCCCTCGCTTTTCGATACATCTCCCCACCCCCCGTGTCCGAAGACACAACCCTGTCCTCGGAGCTCAGAGCCCATCGTGCTAGAGGAGATTCCAGGCTCTCATGCTGTGCCCTCTAATTTTAAAGGAAGCCGGCTTTAGATAATGGTCTGCAAGGTGCTTCCTTTCAAAACTGCTGTAATTAAACTAGAAAAACGTTAATTTGTACCCTCGTGGTAAGAGGGTTTCCTGGAAATTCCTGAAAGGAAGTCTATAATCGATGAGTGGGTGAACGTCACACACGCAGCACAAGCACCTGAATCCAGCACAGTCTGTGAAGCCTCAAAAACCCCCGGCTAAAGAAACAGCACTGCGTCCCCAAAAAGCATTGTGCCAGACCTCTATTGAGGGCTGGTAGTGTGACAAAGACAGACACACACACACACACACACACACACTCACAGAGGAAACAACATTTGCAGTCCTGGGCCTCAAAGCTCCTTATAAGACGAGCTCCAACTCTTTAATTTGAAGAGAGAAGAAAGCATTAAAAAAAAAAAAATTTTTTTTTAAGGAAAACAACAGCTTCTATTAAAATGCATAACACTATCTTTCAATAGATGAAAGGACTCAGTAGAAACACCATAAACCTCAGAATTACACGGTAAATTGCTTCTTTTGTTTAACGCAAATTAATATCATCACAGATAAGAAAACAATAAGCCCAACATCCCCCATGGGACGCTACGTCCATAAGGCAGCTTGGGAGACTGTAGGTTGACTGAGGTGGGGAGAAGGAAGGAAGGGTGGGTCACGGCCACCTTCCCACTCGGATCCTCAAATCCTATCTCATCACCTGAAGTGTTTCTCCTGCAAGTGACACACAGATGACTTTCCAGTCTCCATTTTCCTTGCATAAGCCGCCAGACGCAGAGCCGGAGTATATTGGCTGTGACAGCACATCTGTCCGGGGCCCTCCCAAGTGCCTCCCGGAACACGACGCACAGACGGCGTGGAGTCTGCTGAGTGGCGGCCTTGCCAGGGGCTTCAAGAGAGTCAAAGTGAATCTGGCACCGAGGCAACTAAGAAACCTCTTGACTATCCCTTCCCGGGCCTCCCAGCAGCTGACTCCCTCGGAACCACATAACTAATGAAGGAAATCCAGCATGAAAATGTGCGTAAATCCAAATCTTCCCTCTTGCCCACAGGGTCCTGGCATGCAAGCCGATGGCAGGCATGCCGATTCAAAGACCGTCCTTGAACTCAAACGAGTTGTACGCCCCACCTCCAAGGTGACCTTCCATCCAAAGTGACCCAGCATGCTACTCAGTGGGGAGAAGAAAGGGCGGGCACATAGTAGGTGCTCAGAAAATGCCAGCCGCTCCATTAAGAAGAGGGGCCAATTATAAAACACCTGGCTTGGGGCGCCTGGGTGGCTTCGTCGGTTGAGCGTCCGACTTCAGCTCAGGTCACGATCTCACGGTCCGTGAGTTCGAGCCCCGCGTCGGGCTCTGTGCTGACAGCTCAGAGCCTGGAGCCTGTTTCCGATTCTGTGTCTCCCTCTCTCTCTGCCCCTCCCCTGTTCATGCTCTGTCTCTCTCTGTCTCAAAAATAAATAAACGTTAAAAAAAAAAATTTTAAACACCTGGCTCAATTTCACCAAGCTTAGCAGCAGTCAACTTAACTCACACCACATCACATGGACTCTGTGACCCCCCAAAGGATGCAATTCTTCCTGGGGTCTGGTTCCTGAGTCTCTTCTGGGGCCACATTCTCCTTCTAAGAATTCAGTTAAGCCTCAGAAGGAGGGCAAGTCCTCTCTCACCGACTCCAGTGTGACCAGTGGACCTCGGCATCACCTTGGAACTTGTCAGAAATGCATCCCCGGGGGCAGAAAGGCATCCTGGCCTGGGCCGGGCCTACCAGGGGATCAGTCTGCTTTTTGGCCAGACCCCAGACGGATTTCCCCACATCCGAGATCGCTGTGTAAAGGGTGACGGCAGCCTTAAAACCGACAAGCTTCAGAAAGAAAAGACACTGACGGACGGAAGAACGAGACATGATAAGACTACTGAAAACGACTCCTGAGAAGGATGTCAATCCATCATTGGTGCAGACAGGCGGGGATTAACCTGGCTTCAAGAAACTCACCCAACACGAAGAGTGAAAAGTGGACTCAGAGACAGGGGAAGCCTGTGGGTGGAGCCCAGGGACTCCCCCAGACATTGAGCTTTGGAGTGCAACTTTAATTTCTTTGAGGGGCGCCTGGGTGGCGCAGTCGGTTAAGCGTCCGACTTCGGCCAGGTCACGATCTCGCGGTCCGTGAGTTCGAGCCCCGCGTCGGGCTCTGGGCTGATGGCTCAGAGCCTGGAGCCTGTTTCCGATTCTGTGTCTCCCTCTCTCTCTGCCCCTCGCCCGTTCACGCTCTGTCTCTCTCTGTCCCAAAAATAAATAAACGTTGAAAAAAAAAAATTTAATTTCTTTGAAAAATCCTCAGCATCCTCTTACGTTACATCTAAGATTTTATAAAAGAAACGGATTATAGGGGTCAAATTCCAGCTTCCCCAAATTACTGAACTGCCAGGCCTAGGAAAGTTACTTAACTGCTTGGGAGCAAACTCACTTCCGCTAACAGCCTCGCTGGGGAGGATTGAGAAGCAAAACAAAACAGCGCATAGAAAGTGCCTCCAGCCCATCACAAGTGCTCAGCACATATCAGTTATTGCCCCTTTCTCTCCATAACTCTAGAAAAAAGAGCCCACAGCAACATTTTGTCCCGTGACCAGCTTAGGCACAGATGGGGGGGGGGGTGGGATAAGGCCAAAGGAATCCAACATGTAGCACAGAGGCGCTCCCAACAGGCCCCTTTTGGGTGCCCTGAGTGCACTGGGAGATACAGATGCCGGGCTGTCCAGTGTCTGTCAACTCCTCCCGGTTGCCCTTCTTCTTTACAGCAGGTGCCCCTTTCATCCAGTGTGGCCCATGGTGACATTAGGTGTCAGGGTGCTCTGGGGGCCCCCCTGGGACAAAGAAGCCGTTTTAAGCAGATGCATTAGCAGGTCGGCTGCAGAGAACAGTGGAAAAGCTCCTCTCCCTTATCTAACCACCCTGCAAGCCTCCCCTCTCACCCTTCATCATGCGGGCTGCCCACAGCCCAACGACCACTGGCTTCCCGGGAGCCCTACATTTCCAAGCACCCCAAAAAGTGGGAGGAATGGTGTCTACCTCATCGCTTCATGCGGCAATTCGGAAATCGTCAAATAGCAGCCACACATAAGGGACTGATGACTGATAAATGGGAAAAAAGCAAAAGATGACCATTTCGGTAGCTTGTGCTTTAACACAAGGATGGGAGCCCCTCGTAAAAATTGTATCAATACACCTCTCACCGAGACAGAAACAGACACTGCTCTTGACTGAACACCAAGGTGAATGAAAGAAAACCAAGAGCCGGGGTCTCTGCTCCCCCAGCTAACATCTGTCAAGGGCTTGGGCCAGGCCAAGACCCATGCTGAATGCTGGCTATTCCCCGCTTAATCCACTCAACAGCCCCAGGATGGCAGGTCGAGGTATTACTTCACTCTGTAGATGACAAAACTAGGGTCGAGAGAGGTTGAGTAACTTGCCTAAAGTCACGCGGCTAAGAAGCAGCCTAACCCCAGAGCTGCAGTTCTCAGTGGGGGGAATTTTGCCCCCAGGAGGCATGTGACATGGAGACATTTTTGGTTGTCATAACTGGGGGATTATTACTGGGAGTTCGTGGGCAGGAGCCAGAGATAGCGCTAAAGATTCTCCAGGGCACAGGACTGCCCCGAACAACCAAGTATCATTCAGCAGATGTGGGGAAACCTCACCCCGAGCTTCTATTCTCATCCATTGCGCTGTACCGTCTCCCTTCTTGTTTTCTAACGTGCCCACAAAAGGGCAATAAATATTTTTTTAACATGACCATAAATCAGAGTACCATAGCCCTGGAGTCAATGCTGAAATTGAAAACACTTATCATGCCTTGCTTTCCTTGACTTCCTCCAATGCTTCCACCCCAAGGCTTTGAACTTGCTTTTCCCTCCGCCTGAGCAGTTCTTTCCCCCTTCCCACCAAATCCCTCATGTGTGTTCAGGGCTCACACATCACCTCCTATGCACCAACCATTACCTTTTTTTTTTTTTTTTTTAAGTTTATTTATTTTAAGACACAGAGAGAGGGGAGGAGGAGAGAGAAGAGAGAGAATCCCAAGCAGGTTCCACACAGCCAGTGCAGAGCCCAATGTGGGGCTCAATCTCACAAACCATGAGATCATGACCTGCACCAACATCAAGAGCTGGACACTTAACCGACTGAGCCACCCAGGGGCCCCCAACCATCACCTTCTTAATAAGTCCTTTTCTGACCATCCCACCCTTCCCCATAGCAATCCTCACCCCAGACATGACAGATATGTTTATCTGTATGTGATCTAGTTTGTCTCATTAGATTGTAAGCTCCATGAGGGCAGGAATCTGTTTCTGTGTTACTTACTGCTGTTTCCTCAACACACAGAAAAATGTCTGGCACACAGCAGGAACTCAATAGATATTTGGTGAAACAATGACTGACTGACTGACTGACTGAGTCATAAGTGAAGGAACTAGCTGAGGTTCCTTCCTCAGGAATTCAAGACCGTTGGCTTTCCCAAAGCCTCAGCATCATCAGGGGGAAAAGATCTCTACAGAACCTGGCTCATCTTGCTACAGTAACCGTTAGTCTAGATCCGGGTCGGCACACCTTTTCCTGCAAAGAGCCAGATAAATATTTTTGGCTTGGTAGGCTGTCCAACGTCTGGAGAAACTACTCAACCCTGCCACTGGGAGTACAAAAGCAACCCTGGAAGATACAGGAACGAATCATTACGCCTGGCTGAGTTTCAGTGATACTTTAAGAACACTGAAAATTTGGAGGCACCTGGGTAGCTCAGTCAGTTAAGCATCCGACTCTTGGTTTCAGCTCAGGTCATAATCTCACAGTCATGGGAGTGAGCTCCACATCAGGCGCCACACTGAGCATGGAGCCTGCTTGAGATTCTCTCTCTCTCTCTCTCTCTCTCTCTCTGCCCCTCTACCCACCTCAAGCACTCTCTCTCTAAGGTAAAAAAATAAAAATAAAAAAAATAATAATAATAATAATAAACATTTTTTTAAGCTTATTTATTTATTTTTTGAGAAAGAGACAGAGTGCAAGTGGGAGAGGGGCAGAAAGAGAAGGAGACAGAATCAGAGGCAGGCTCCAGGCTCTGAGCTGTCAGCACAGAGCCCAGCCCATAGGGCTCGAACTCACGAACCATGAGATCACGACCTGAGCCAAAGTTGGATGCTTAACTGACAGAGCCACCCAGGCACCCAAATAAATAAACTTAAAAAAAAAAAAAAAAAAAAAAACTGATAATTTGAATTTCATGGAATTTTCATGTGTCAGTAAATTATTCTTCTTGATTTTTTTTTTCCAACCACTTCAAAATGTAAAAACGATTCTTAGCTCACAGGCCACACAAAAACGGGAGATGAACTAGATGTGGCCCAAAGGCCACAGTTGACTCACTAATTCCAGATCTTCACAAATTTTGGTGATCTATTCAAAAGGGATGGCCCAGGGGCGCCTGGGTGGCGCAGTCGGTTAAGCGTCCGACTTCAGCCAGGTCACGATCTCGCGGTCCGTGAGTTCGAGCCCCGCGTCGGGCTCTGGGCTGATGGCTCAGAGCCTGGAGCCTGTTTCCGATTCTGTGTCTCCCTCTCTCTCTGCCCCTCCCCCGTTCATGCTCTGTCTCTCTCTGTCCCAAAAATAAAATAAACGTTGAAAAAAAAAAATTAAAAAAAAAACTAAAAAAAAAAAAGGGATGGCCCAGAGTCCTTGCAGGATCCTCATTCACCATCATGGCACGCCCCAGAGGTTGGCTCTTCACATCCTTGTCTACCTCAGTTTACCTCTGTGGAAACAGAGGCCTGACACGACTTATCCGAGGTCACAGCACCCCGGCTGCTGACTCCAGGGCTAGAATTCTGTCTGCACTTAACAGATTGTCAGAAAACCTTGTCCATAATGGATACAAAGCCCTCAATTAATCCATTATTGATTTCTGAGAGTTAGCAGGGAAGATCCCAGGGATGTGAGCATCGGAATCAGCAACGATTCCTGAGCTGAAATACAAATGCCAAATCAATGACAGGGCAGCCGCGCATCTATCCCCCAGCCCAGAAGGCTGTGCCACCTGCCCTGGAGAAAGAAGACGTGGGTGCCGGCAGCCGTTTGCCCTTCGGTGTCACAGGAAAAAGTTAACGACACAGAAAATTGGCTGTGCTGCCCAGGATGGCAAATAGGAACTTGGAAGGTGAAGGCTTCATAATAAACGCACAGGGCTTATACTTTAATACCTAAGCCAGGCGTGACCCTTTCCCACCTTAATTTCAGAAACATTCCTGAATGGTAATTAAGACACTCAAACGAAAGGCAGAGACTTGGGGGAAAAACTCACATCCAAAATCCAAGAAGTTGGAACCACATTCCTCAGGAGTACTGTCCCAGAAAAAAAACCCTGACTACGTGTACATATCACCTTAAAACGGCCCCCAAGTCTACTGCACCAATGTTCTCTCGGTATGTGGAAGACAAAAACAAACAAAGCCTTCCAAGTTCCAGCACAACCTCAAGGAAGGGCTACCTCCCCTGCCCCACCCCCCCCACCCCCCCAGGAATCAGGTCATTTTGAAGCACCGATGGAAATGCCAAAGCCCTGAGCCTCACCCCTCAGGAGCTGTACAGCTAGAATCAGAACGAAAATGGCCATAAAAAGCAGGATGATGACTCAGTTCAGTAACTGAAGCAGTGGACCCCTCTCTTGCTCCTTCCTCCCCAAATCCTTTTGCTACAGAATTCTTAAGGCAAAGGTTTAAGCCTAATAGGATCTCAATGAAAACATCTGGGATGGGCTGATGGGTGAATCCTAAACAAAAATGCCCGGATGCCTGGAGCCGGCTCTTCACGCTCTGGAATTCAAGATGGCGTCTCCAGTTGGGTTTCCACTGATGACATTGGTGGCACTTGGCTTGTTCTGTCTCTAAACTGCCTTCCCCTCTTTCTCCTCTGCTCTGGTCCTACAAGCTAACCATCTAGCCTGGATTCGACTTGCTGAGGAATCACTTTCATTGTGCTCCTTCCTGTTCAGAGAACTAAAATAGACCTTTTCTCAAGCAACTTCTTCTGTCTCAATAATTGACTATATTGGTGACCATAAAATTGATTTCACAAACCAGGATACTCCTTAAATTAAAGGGGTACTATTAATAATTATGCCAGGACTACAGCAATAAACTGGAACTGTCCAGGACATACTAGGGCACAGGGTCCCGCAACTATAAGACGTTGGAAGAAGCACCCTGTATTATCTCGTTAACCCTGTCTCACCTTTTTAACCAAGTAGTTCCTAGGGGCGCCTGGGTGGCTCAGTCATTTAAGTGTCCGACTTCGGCTCAGGTCATGATCTTTCAGTCCGTGGGTTCAAGCCCCACGTTGGGCTCTGTGCTGACTGCTCAGAGCCTGGAGCCTGCTTCAGATTCTGTGTCTCCTTCACTCTCTGCCCCTCCCCTGGTCATGTTCACGCTCTCTCTCTCTCTCTCTCTCTCTCTCTCTCAAAAATAAATAAACTTTAAAAAATTGTAATAAAAAATAAAATAAAATAAAATAAATAAAATAATAAAATAAAATAAAATAAAATAAAATAAAATAAAATAAAATAAAATAAAATAAATAAATAACAAACAGTTCCCAGCATAACACCTGAAACATCACAGGTGCTTGATACTAATATTTGTGAAACTGATTCTATAAATTGTAAGAGCCCTACATGGTAACATAGGTACCAGCTGCTTGGGATTTGTTTCCATAAATGCTGCAGATGATTACAAAATAAAATCCTACTAGAAAATCATGGCTTCTGATAGTCTATGTCATTTTATTTCCACCATGGATATTTTAAAACCTCTCACTGTATTGCGTATCATAATAATTAACAATAGTTATCACATACTGAGTCCTGTGTATATTCATTACAGTCAAGAAACCTTGGATACACCCTCCCAAACACCCTAATAAGGAAGCATTAGTATATCTAGTCTCTAAGTGAAGAAAATGAGGCCCAGCAAGGCTAAAGAATTCAAGGTACAGATTCTGGCTAAGCTCATCCCCTTCCACTGACTAAACTGGCCAACCAGAACTTCCTGGTTCCCAAGGTGGTAGGTTTCAAAACCATTTCATGATCAAGACAAAGTGGCATGTCATTCAGCCAACTATCCCAGAGCCATGAAATTGGCCATGTGTGGTCCAGCCGTACCACTGTCCGTCCGTCCACTGCACTAACTACAACATTACACGGATCCAAACTAAATGAAAAGGAGAAGACCTGGAAGAATATTAGGAAGACACTATGATAACATAAAGCACAACCCTTTGAAGGAAGTCAGAGATGGGCACCTTGATTTCCAAGTTCCCAGTAGGCTTTGCAGGACAGCCCCCCAATGGGACCTGCAAACAGAATTTCTTAAGTGATGGAAGGAAGTGAGCCCGTGGAGGTGAAGGGAGAAGAGCTTGTATTAGTAACAAGACCAAAGAAAATTGCTTTTGAGGAGGGGAGGGAATTTAGGCTGTAAACTCCATAGGCTGGAGGCTGATTCAACCCAGGGTTGCCCCAAACTGCTCGGGCCTTTTGTCCAACTTTTTTTTCTCAGTGAAATTCCACAAGTCTAAAAAATCCATCTCCCATGATGCTTGGATTTGTGGGAGTTTCACCTCTAACACAAGAGGTTTAAAGCCCTCCCCCTTCCACCCCACCCACTTAAAAGTATGTATAAATTCCCCAAAGCTATGAAACAAGGCACTCTCATGGGTACATTCCTCAAATTACAAGCTACCAAAATACTTGACAGTAACACACTGGGTTGTTGACTCCTCTTTAAAAAAAAAAAAAAATTTCAAGAAGCTCACATATCCACTTGCAAGAATCCCAAACCGACTTCTCCTAAATACACTCCCAGGAAACGAGCTGACCAGCTCAGCCCCAACAAGGAGAAAGCTTTGTCTGCCGAACAAGAGATTCTCTTCATTAATGTCTCCCTTGTATTGATTATGGACGACATGCTGTATAAACAGTTTCCACACCGAGGAGGAAGGAGCAAAGTTTTGCTGCAGTCACTAAATTCAACAGGAGTCACCAACTCCCTGCAGAGTCCATTCTGCTCCTGAAAACATATTCGGCCATCCCTCATCTCAAAGGCTCTAAACCCACCAAGATGGGCGCCATGTTCCCTGCAGCTGCCAGCCAGGAGACCATACAAACTTTTAGCCTAAAAAGTAACTAGGTTCTGGGGCACCTGCCTGGCTCGGTCAGTAGAGCATGCGACTCTTGATCTGGCAGTCATGAGTTCAAGCCCCATATTGGGCATAGAGATTGCTTTAAAAAAAAAACAATTAACCGTGCTCTAAGAACAGCCTAGAGCAACACTCTTATCTTCACCATGCATAAACTGTAAACTGCAACTCACGTTCTCCAACCCCACCTTTTGGGTTCCAAGATCCTCATTTCTCACAGGGCTGCAGACTAGAACCCAACAGTGCATGAAATGGACATGAGACTCAGTTACTAAGACTGGGTTTAGGGTAGAAAATCCGATAGAGGTGTTTAAAAAAATAATAATAAAAGAATTGTTACATATCTCTTGCATAAACACTGTTGTGTGGGGTCTTGCTAAACAGAAAACGAATATGTAGCTAAATACATTTCTCTGCCCCCTTGAGACCAAGCTCCGGCCAGTGGCGTGAGAGTAGAGGTGGTGGCTCCCAATTCCAGGCCTGACTCAGTATCGGCGTCCCTCTGTGGAAGAAATGGTGAGGTTAGTCATTGTGGCAAATTACCGACGCGGCCCCACTTCTTCACTCCTCCCCGATGCTCTCCTCTGGACTCGGAACTCTGCACGCCACTCTGGGCAGCGCACTCTGCCCTGTGTTCTGACCCGGGGGCTCGGCCGTGTGACTTGTTCTGGCCAACAGGATGCCAGCAAACACGGACGAGAGACAGGCACAGCACAGTCGAACCACCTCAGTCATCCCAGCCCGGGCCATTCCGGTAAGTGACCCACGGCCACAGGAGCAAAGCCGGCTTAGACCACCCAGATGTGCGAATGATAAACGACTATTGTGTGCTACCGAGGCTTAGCGGTTGTCTGCTAGGCGGAATGTTATCGCCGAGCACCACGGTCATCATTCCCTTTTAACAGATGGAAACACCACGGCACAGAGAGGAAAAGTGCATTCATCAGGGTTACACGACTGGTACCTGGCAAAGCTGGAATGTGAAAGCAGGCACGGGGCTCTTACGGTCTTTGCTCCTCTCCATTTCATCCACCTTAACTTTTCTCAACAAAGCAGCAAGAGTGGGCTCAATCGGCAGGAGGCAAAATGCTCTGCCCAGGTTCGCCGCGGGGGGCCTCCAGGCTGGGAGCAGGGATCCTGGGGACCCTGCCAATTGGCGGCACCCATCCTCTTCCAGCCGCTGCGTTAGCACGGACAGTGATGGAGGCTGTCTGTTCACAGGGAGCTATGCACTAAGCAGAAGGAGCCTGCGCCCCGGAGCTCTCCCTGCCCTTCCCTGCACTGCAGTGTCATAACCCAGACCCTTGGCCTCCAGAGAGGCCTCCTCGGGGCCAGCGCCTGGAGCCAGCGGGGGCTTCCTCTCCACCAGCCTCCTCCCCATGCCTACCCCTCCAAGGCTTTCTTTCCTGCTTGGCTGCGCAGCATCTTTTCCCATTCACCAGGAAATCTGCAGAAATGCCTCTGGCACCTGCCTCTGCTCTCACCTCCCTCACCTCCACTTCCTGTTTCCGGACGGCTTAAGCCTGACTTCCAAATTATCCCATCTGGAGGTCAACTGTTGTGACAGCCAGCTGTATATGTCCCCTCTCCTGTCCCCACTGCCGCCCCCCCCCCCCCAAGTAAGGAATAACGGCTTGGCAAAGAAAGCATAAACCTCTGTCAAAGTAATGTCAGGATGACTCACAGAGTTAATGTGTCCTCTTACCCCTCTACCCAGCCAGGTCCCCCATGCATTTTCCACCTTCGCCAATCATCGAGGGACCAAAGGTGACCACTCTAACCTGAGCACTAGCACTGGCGTCCTCAAAGCGGCACACCTGTTCCAGAATGCCCCGGGACCCTCGCCTGCGAAGCAGCTTCCTGAGCCTCACCCTGGCCCTGCTCAATTAGACCACCTGAGGGAGGCATAGAAGCTGTGGTCACAGTAAGTCTCCCCAGCACTTAAAAATAGCCTTCCTCGTGACAATCTTAAGTTGCAGGACCACAGCAACACCCGCCAACGGTCAGCAAGTAGCTGACATGCTTTATCCCACATGGCCTCCCTTCAGCTCTAGAAGTAGGTACGACTTTCCTACCATTTTAGGGGCAAGGAAACTGAGGCCCCGTGATATGAAATAATAGCCAGGTCACAGAGCTAATACGCAGCAGTGTTGGGCTTTGAACAGAGATCCACCCCACGTTCCAAACCTGCTCTGAACAACTCCTACACAAGGTGATGTAAGTATTTCCAAATGCCGGTGACCCTGGATGTCTGTGTTCACTTGCCGTGCATCTCTGTGGTCCAGGAAGCCATTATTAGAATGCAAACTCAAAACACAGGCACCTTACTTTCAGAAAATTCTCTGTACGCTCACTTGTGGTGAGTGAGTGTAGTGTAACCACTGGATTTCAGGGATGGGAAGGACAGAGCCAATGTCACAGCTTATCCAACCTCAATTCCCACCCAGTGCCAGAGGGTGGGGGGACTCATGAGTAAAGATGACATTGGTTATCTTCATATGTCACCAGCACAGAGAAAATCCTTTGCATCTTCTCCCAGCTAATCCTATTTTAGCAAAGCATTAGGCACCAAGACGGTAAGTAATGACTCACTGGACAAAGAGCTGAAGTGCTAAGCAGATAATAATAATAATGGTAATGACAGCAACCGCTACATGTATCTCCTTTGACTCCAAGGAATATTATCCCCATTGCACAGATGAAGAAACTTACAGAGGTTAAGTAATCTGCCCCGGGGCCACGCAGCCAGTTCAGAAGGAAGGCTGTGACACCAACCCACGCCCGAGTCACTCGGAAATCACTGCCCTGAAAACACTTGCTATGCAAAGCGTGCCCCCCCCCCAAGAAGGGCAGCATCGACATCGCCCAGGAGCTTGTTAGAAATGCAGAATCCCAGGCCGCACCCCAGACGCACGAAGTCAGGCGGGAGGGCCCATTAAGTCTGCAAAGTGTTCATTTGCCTACACAACGGTTTCTCAGACTCAGCGCTACTGACGTCTGCGGCTGGATGATTCTTTGCTCTGAGGACTGTCCTGTGCTGATATTTAGCAGCATCCCTGGTTTCTCCCCACTAGATGCCAGCAGTAACTCCCCTTCCTCCCCAGGTCACGAGGACCAGAAATAGCTCTAGCAGTACCCGACGTCCCCTGACAGAGTCACAGAGCCCCCCCAGCAGAGAACCCTGATTAGACTAGAGCACGCTTCTGCAGGGCTGTCTGGCACAGAGAGGAGGTCTGTATGCAAAAGTCACAGAGGCCTGTCCCTAGATGCGACACCGATCGCCCTGTGAAACACAGGGCGACGGAATCACAGATCTGCACCTCGATGTCCAGCCCCAGCACCGAGAAGGCTGGACTAGAGCCGGGCTTTGCCAAACCTCGCCGTATCCAAGGATCACCTGGGAATTGTTTTAAAAATACAGATTAGGGGCGCCTGGGTGGCGCAGTCGGTTAAGCGTCCGACTTCAGCCAGGTCACGATCTCGCGGTCCGGGAGTTCGAGCCCCGCGTCAGGCTCTGGGCTGATGGCTCGGAGCCTGGAGCCTGTTTCCGATTCTGTGTCTCCCTCTCTCTCTGCCCCTCGCCCGTTCACGCTCTGTCTCTCTCTGTCCCAAAAATAAACAAACGTTGAAAAAAAAAAATTAAAAAAAAATACAGATTAAGGTGGGCCCTACCCAACCATGCAGATCTACTAAATAAGAAACTCTGAATGGGGCCCTGGAATCTGCTTCTTATTTTTTCTTTCAAATTTGTTTAATCTATTTATTTTTGAGAGAGAGAGAGAGAGAGAGAGACAGGGTGAGCAGAGAAGGGGCAAAGAGAGAAGGAGACAGAATCTGAAGCAGGCTCCAGGCTCTGAGCTGTCAGCACAGAGCCCAAGGTGGGGCTCAAACTCATGAGGCATGAGATCATGACCTGAGCCGAAGTCAGATGTTTAACCGACTGAGTCACCCAGGTGCCCCTTTTTTTTCCCTTTTAAATCTTTATTCATTCACTGAGGGCCTATTCTTGACTTTTCAGGTCAGTTCCCAAAGCAGTCTCCGGCCACAGAGAAAGGGAACAAGTCCTAACGGGTTCCATATGCCAAGAGCGGTCACCAATGGCGGCCAGGATTCCCAGGAAG
The DNA here is from genome assembly GCF_007474595.2 of Lynx canadensis. Lineage (NCBI taxonomy): Eukaryota > Metazoa > Chordata > Mammalia > Carnivora > Felidae > Lynx > Lynx canadensis. The sequence continues at coordinate 123,984,123 of NC_044309.1, read as the reverse complement.
GTCAAGGCAGCCCCGTAGTGAACCAGGTCCCCAGTCCTGGTGTGCCTGCCAGGGACACAGGGCCCACAGTCTCACTGGTCATGTCCAATGAGGTAGAGGTGCTCCCAGGTGAGAGAATGGAAAGACCTTGCAGTTGGCCGCTCTGTGTGGGCCTGAGGCTGTTCTAACCATTTACAGCACTCACTCCTTTATTCCTAAAAGTACCCACTTCGGAAGGTGGGTGGTAATCACCTACCCCAATTTGCAGGTGGGCAACGAGGCTCTGACAGGGTTAATGACTTGCCCGAGTTTTACGGTCTGGATTTGGGTGTCCCCCCACCCTCCAAAATTCCTATGTTGAAATCTTAAATTCCCAAGAGGATGGGATTAAGGAGGTGAGGACTTTGGGAGGTGCTTCAGCTGTGCAGGGGGGGGGGGGAGCCCTGAGGAACGGGGTTGGTGCCCTTATAAAAGAGGGTCCAGAGAGATGTCCAGCCCCTTCCATGGGGTAAGGACACAGCGAGAAGGAGTCGGCTATGAACCAGAAGGAGGGCCCTCACCCGACCATACTGGCACCGTGATCTGAGATCACGTGATCTCAGCTCTCTCCTTTCTAGCCTCCAGACCGTGAGAAACAAACCTGTTGTTTATCAGCCACTCCGTCTGTATTTTGCTACAGCCGCCTGAACAGGCCATGACACCAAAGTCACACACCTAGAAGGTGACAAAGGTGGGGTCTGAATGCACACCACGTGGTGCCACTCACCACCCTGAGAATGTTTGGGAAGGCCCATTAGTCCCATATGCCAACAGTTCCTTCTCCCTTGTCATTTGTCCGTTTTAACGCATTATCTGGATCTATAGACTAGTATCTGATCTCTTTACACCTCGCTACCCCAAGGGTGCACCTCGGACCAGAAGTATCACCCAGGAGCTCGTTAGAAAGGCAGAATCCTAGGGGCACCTGGGTGGCTCAGTCAGTTAAACGACTTTGGCTCAGGTCATGATCTTGCAGTTCACGAGTTCCAGCCCCACACTGGGCTCTGTGCTGACAGCTCAGAGCCTGGAGTCTGCTTCGGATTCTGTGTCTCCCTCTTCTTCTGCCCCTCCCCGGTTGGTGCGCTCTCTCTCTCTCTCTCTCTCTCTCTCAAAAATAAATAAACGTTAAAAAAATAAAAAATAAAAAAAGGCAGAATCCTAGGCGCTGCCCCAGACCTGCTGAATGCAGTGTGAGAAGCACTGATAAGATACTTTCTGCACTTGATAGTCTGAACTTGGGTAGTCTGTGGGCTACCCAATTTAACACCCAGAGCGGTCTCCCAGCTAGCTCACATATCCGTTGTTTCTCACACGCAGAGAAGTCGGGGTGGAAAGGTAAGACTGGTTGCAGAAGGGATGGAAATAAATTACCACTCACAAATTATCTCCATCCAGTTAAATTACTAGCAGTCTAAAGAGAAGACCCGGGCTGTTGTTTGGGGGGCGGGAGGGGGGGGGCGGGGTATTTTTTGGCCCCCGGCAACTGACAGGTACTTACTCCAACAAGTGGACATCTTCATCAACTGAAGTATCAGGCCAACCTGATCCGTTCTAAAAGCTAAGCATGCCTGGGGGCACCTGGGTGGCTCAGTCGGTTGAGTGTCCGACTTCAGCTCAGGACGGGATCTTGCAGTTCGTGAGTTCAAGCCCCACATCGGGCTCTCTACTGTTGGTTGGACCAGAGCCCGCTTCAGGTCCTCTGTCCTCCTCTCTCTGCCTCTCCCCCATGTGCGCTTTCTCAAAAAATAAAGAAAACATTTAAAAATAAATGCAAACTAAGCACACGGATGGGCTAAGGGAAGAGGAACAGGAGGCAGGGGTGGGCGGAGCTAGGAGCCTCTGCCCGCCCGTGCGCTGGCAGGGGAAGGGAAAGTGACAGTGTTTGCTCAGAGCTGTGCTCTGCCCTAAAACTGGCAGCGGCTGGCCACGGCTGTGTGTATGATTAACAGTTTCCACAGTGCCTGACACCAGGGTTTGCTGGAAGGCACTTAAGGTTTGCAACTCCCTTCTGCAAAGGCTCTAGGTCCTGCCGTGATCCCAGAAGGCTGCCTGCTTCCTTCCTCCTGCATGGGGACCCCGAAGGGGCGGAGGCATGTAGATGGCAACTACGAGTTCCCTCTCTCCAGGCTGACTTCACGCAGCCAAGCCCTGGGCTGAGCGCTTCACCCGCCTCGGCCGAGTCAGTCTTCACAAAGGCCACGAGGGTGCCCAGAGGGTGCCCACAGTGCCAACTGGAGCCCATCTCTGCAGGTCAGCTGGGCATCTGCAAGCTTAAGTGACTTGCCCAAGGTCAAAAATCTAGTGAAGTGGTTGGGTGAGGATCTGAACATAGGATACGTGTGACCTCCAAACGCTAGACCACAAACCCCAAGAGGCAGAAAAGTCCTTCAGGTCCGGCACCTCCCCTTAGCCTCCGCAAGATTATCCAGGAAAGTTAGGGTGTTTGCCTTCAGAAGTGTCCTCTTGACTAACACCTGTCCGTCCCCAGTAACTCCCCAGGCAGCAGGCTTTATGCTTAAGGGCGCAAAATCTGCTAACAGCAGAACCGGGCTCGTGGCCCCGCTGTGAACACAAGGAGGGCGGTCCAATCTGAGCACCTTTCTGCTCCACCCCCAGACCCTGGTTTTACCTCTCACCCCAGAACGCTCTGGAAAGCTGCTTCACTGTTGTACCTGTCTCTCTCAGGCTGAGAAACTCAGCGCCCCGATCCTCGAGGACTCTGAGGGAAATGCAGTGCCCTCAACAGCAGGTCCTGGGCACTAGGGATGCGATCAAAGGGCTCTATCCCACCCCCTGACCAAACCTACGTTCCCGCCCCAGCCCCTACACAGATCAGACCTGAGGAACCTCCTCCCAGTTCATTCCCTAAAGTTACCACACTAATCCCCTGGCTTGCTGCAACCATTCAATTGCATATCTCTCTACGTCTTTCAGAGAATCAGGTGCATTGAAAGCCAAAACCCTGTAAAGGAACGCCACACCAACCCCAGGGCAAAAGCTGACAGTCTCGTCATTCAACTGAACCCCCCCACCCCCAACACGAGGGATTGGTAATCTCTCTACGAAATCGGCTCTGGGGGAAAAGCGTATCTGGGGGAAAAGAAAGGATGGCTCCTTTCTTGGCTCCTATAATCCTTTCTACCCACTCCACACGGAAACACCATGCCAAAGACAAATCAGTTTCGTACCAGTAGCACACCAAAGGGCAGAAGATGTCACAAGTTCACTTGCCTTCTTCCTTTCTCTTTCTAGTATCCTTGGTGCATTTTGCCCCTGATTAGCCACGAGGCTTAACATAAACCATTGAAAATTCTCTGTGCCGCTTATCACCAGGCTGGGACGGATGATACCTCCCAATCGAAAACACGAGAGGCCAACAAACCCTTAGCAAGCACCAGGTCTTCCAAAGGGGAGGCGATATTGTACGTTAAGGAAATAAAAGGCGAGCGCTCAGATAAGCTGCCAGGTATCAATGCAAAGTAATAAACCAGGAAAAGCCCCAACAGCAGCGCTTTATGGAGACAAAGCAAGAACTTCTCCCAAGGAGGGGGGAGCCCAGGAACGGAGCTTCTAATCTAATAAATCAAAGCAGAAAAAAACCAAACCATTAACAAGGCCCAGCAAATGTAAATCAGAAGACAGCTGCAGGGAAAAATAGAAAGTTTACAGGTCACCTGGGGTGCCAGATTAAAAATCCACAATCAAATACTGCAAAGCTGTATGAATCTTATTTATAGTGCCACCAAAACATATTTTATAGAGCACTCCCCGCTGGGGCCTGGGCTGGCTGCACCAGGGACAGGGGCTCAGAGGACGCCCTAGACCCTCCGGGGGTGGCCTCATGGCTGCGAGGGGGCCAAGGGAGGGCAGCAAGAGAGAAAGGGGAACAGAATGAGAGGACCTTGGCAGTGACAGAGGCCCCAGAGGACCCGCCTCTCTTTTTGATGATTTCCCTGTGTTTTTTTGGAGGGGAGGGGGGAAGGCTGAACTCTCCAGCATTGAGCCACCTGCTGTCTAGAGCTACTCTATCTATTTGATTTACATAATAATGCCTTCTTCATACGCATGGATCTGTAGCCATTTGTCAGGGCACATTTTCTCCATATCTTCCTCCTTGATGTTTTCTTGCAGAAGCCAAGGTTAAAAAATGCACAGTCTGGCCCCAGAACTGCATCAAGTTAAAGCCTGTAAGAAAAGGATGAAAAAACCTAACACCCCTTCCTTCCCCCCAAGAAAACACCAACCAATACATATTTGCTGAGTGCTTGCTCTATTCTTTCGGATCTGTGGGAATTAAAAATCAAGAACCATGGACCACACGGGGAGACCTAAATTAAACTAGCCCCGGGAGAAAAAGAGGTAAGGTTATTAATAGTGAGCCACTGAAGTTTGTAGAGCAGGAGAGTGGTGGCCATGTTGAAAAGGAGTTATAAAGATCAAGAAATGCCGAGAAGAAATTCAGAACTGAATCACTTCTCTCTCTTCCTACTGCTGAACGAGAAACAAAACCAACTCCTTCCTCCAGCCACCTGAAAGCCATTATATTAAAGGTTTCCTAAAAGAAACCCGTAACAATGTTATCAGCTGCAAAAGACTATTAAAATCAATGGCTAACTCATGGATCCCAGCTCTTTGAACTGAATCCTTCCCACATCTGCTTGAATGGACTTTCTTGGAAATCATTAAGAGCTGCACAAATAACCCAGACCCCTTGCCGACAAGTCAGATAACGCAGAAGTGAAATTTGCTAAAATCTCCCATGAAAAGGGTCTCTTAGGGAAGTTTCCAATAAAAGCATCTTTGAAGGTTTGGCCCTCCTGTGAACTGAACTCCACAGTAGATTATTCCGGTCATAAGACATTAACACTATCTCTAACCTTCATGTGCACATCCCTTTGTTCCTCTGGCTTTTTATTGGGTTGAAGTTAAGCCCGCCCTGGCAGCTTAAAATTCCCTAAAACCTAGTCATTTCCCATTCTATTTGCCTGCCTCCCAGTAAAGGTTGGCAGCAAAGCCTTTAAAATAAAATGGACCCATATGCTTAGGGAAGTGGGGAAGCATACGTGTGACCCATGCACAGACACGCAGACCAGGAGGGAGAGGAGAGCCCCTCTCAAAGACAGACACTGTTCTTTTTTTTTTTTTTTTTTAACGTTTTATTTATTTTTGAGACAGAGAGAGACAGAGCATGAACGGGGGAGGGGCAGAGAGAGAGAGGGAGACACAGAATCGGAAGCAGGCTCCAGGCTCTGAGCCATCAGCCCCAGAGCCCGACGCGGGGCTCGAACTCATGGACCGCGAGATCGTGACCTGAGCTGAAGTCGGCCGCTTAACCGACTGAGCCACCCAGGCGCCCCCAGACACTGTTCTTAAGATGAAACACGATGCGGGGCGCCTGACTGGCTCAGTTGGTGAAGCATGTGACTCTTGATCTCAGGGTTGTGAGTTCGAGCCCCCACGCTGGGTGTAGACATCGCTTAGGGAAAAAAAAAAATTAAACATGGTGCCCAACATCCCTGGAGCCACAGGACCCAACAAAGTAGGGACAAAAGACTGGACCTGGACAATTCCCAACAGCAGCACATGCAGGGCAGGGTGGGGCCCGGGACAAAGTGCCACATGTCTGTGTGCAAACAGCGCGTGAAGGGGCAGCTGGCTTCATCATGCTTGCTACCACATGACCCTCCCCTTCTCCACCCGTGTCAGCCACCATCACTGACCCAGCTCCTTAGAAAGGGTTGGGGGCGCTTAGTGAAGACCAAAGAGACATCAGCCCCTCGGAAGAACCCGGGAAACACGTGAAGCAGAAACGTCCAAGGAAACGATTTACAGAGCGAATGGGATGACAGCCAAGGTATTCAGGAAGCTGCGAGAGCATCCCAGGAATCAAACAGCATTGACTTTGCTGGGACTGCCATGACCCAGTACCACGGAGCGGGTGGCTTAAACAACAGACATTCGGGGGCGCCTGCGGGGTTCAGCCAGTTAAGCGTCCGCTTCTGCTCAAGTCATGACCTCACGGTTCATGTGTTCGAGCCCCACACTGGGCTCTCTGCTGTCAGCACGGAGCCCACTTTGGATCCTCTGTCCTCCTCTCTCTCTGCCCCTCCCCAACTTGTGCACGCGCGCGTGCTCTCTCTCTCTCTCTCTCTCTCTCTCTCTCTCTCTCTCAGAAATAAACAAATATTTTTTTTAAAAATCTATTGCCTCCTAGTTCTGGAGGCCAGAGGTCTGATATCAAGGTGCTAGTAAGGCTGACTTCTTCTGACGCCTCTCTCTGCGGCCTGCGCCTTCTCCCTGTGCCCCCACTAGTCTTCCGTCTGTGAGCGCGCACCCCCTTGTACGTCCAAATGTCCTCTTATAAAAAGACACCAGTCGGCAGATTAGGACCCACCCATACGACTTTATTTTAACTTGAGCGCTTCTTTAAAGACTCTACTTACAAGTGCGGTCACATTCCCTAGTGCAGGCGAGGGCAGGGCTTCAACATGTGAACTGGTGGTGGGGAGACTCAATTCAGCCCCTAACAGATGATAATGGCAGTCGCTGTGCTTCAAGGCATGCCACCTGTTAAGTGACAACCATATTACGCCAGCCACTAGATGTTCCCCAGCTCCTTACACCCCTGCACGCGTCCCGAGAGGCAGGTGTTCTCACTCACGAGTCACCGATAAGAGTTCCAGGGGTCACACGGGTAGAAGAGGCCCAACTACACACAGGCATGGCCGCAGAGGGAGGCGTGAGCCCAGGAGAGGACTCTCCTCCTCCAGTGGACAGGCTGTTTCTGGATGGCAAGTTCTTTCAGACTCCCCAGTTCAACGATCCCCTGAACACGCCTTATAACTCATCCTTCAAACTGTCTAGGATTTTGTGACAGGAAATGACACATCATGTTTTCTTTGTCTAGCAGAGAAAAAGGGAGAAAAAAAAAAAAAGTCTCAGAGGATTAGTCCGTGAGTCAACTCCTTCACGGAGACTTCACTTAATGGTGCCCAAATAAGAAATATGTAAACAAAACACATCAAAGAGTGAGGCGTGGCCCCACAGATTTAATTGCCGAGGCTGGAGGGACCCTGTGCCATTATTTACCGATAGGATTAGCCGATGTGAGTGGGATTAGCTCCTTGAAATAACACAATGTATTTTTCCTAATGTAATTGGAAATGTCAGCGAAAACAATGACCCAACGCAAACATTAGAAGTGATACGGGGGATCGGGGGATCGAGGCCACCAATCTCCGCCAGAGTGCGTAAAGGAAACTGGGCTAATGTGAGGCCTAATCAAAAAAGAAAATTAAATAGGATAAAGGCTAACAAAAATTAAACCAAATATTTGACATGCATTCCACTGCTTTCATGGCTTTCCAGAAAATCTGGGGGCTCCAAGAATGAACCCTCCAATAGTAACTCATTAATTCAACATCTACCCCCACCCCTCCCCACACACAGGTTGGAACCCAAAATCAGGAGCTGAATGGCATCAATGAAAAATGTTCAAAATTAATGTGGCTCTTTCCTCATTTCCTCTATTGTTGACTCAAGAGTTACGGGAATGGAAACCAAAAAAAGTACAAAGTCCTTCACCAGCCAAGGCCTTAAGAGGCTTGGCCACGGTTTGTGGCGTCCCAGCTTTGGGCTGGTACATGAGGCTCCAGTGATGACTGAGACACGGGTCGTATTCCGGAATCTTCACCACCAGAGCTCACCAAGGAACTCTAGTCTCCAGGAAAGATCTTGTTATCTACTATAGCTTTCCTGATATGGGTCGGCTCTGGATGTGAATTTTACATAGCTTAGGGAGAAAGAGAGGAGCAGAGAATTCCACGAAAACCAGGGTCAACTCTAGATGCAGGCCTTCACTAGCTGTGTAACTTTGAGCAAGTTACTAAAATTCTCCAAGCTTCAGTTTCCTCATGGGTAAAACGGGATAAAAATGGAACCATGCCTACAGGGTGGTGGTGAGAACTTAGTCACGTGAGGTGCTTAGAAGACTTAACAGTCAGTGCTAAATGATGTGCTGATTACAACACGAAGTCACAAAACCGGATTGTTCAACCACGATGAGATACCACCCATTACGATGACTGTGACCAGAAACACAGAGGTCAAGTGGTGGCAAGGACGTGGAGGCACTGGGACCCTTGGGCACTCGCTGGTAGCAATGTGAAATATGGTACAGCTGCCACAGAAAACAGGACAGAGGTTCCTCAAAGAATTAAAAATAAAATTACTATATGACCCGACAATCCCGCTTTTGGCTATTTACCCAAAAGAATCGAGAGCGGGATCTCAAAGAGATGTTTGCACGCCCACGTTCAGAACGCCACTATTCACCATAACCAAGAGCAGAAGCAACCCATGGGGGCATTGGTGACTACATAAACAAAATGTGGTACATCCATACACTGGGATATACTAGTCTTAGGAAGGAGAGGCGGGGCGCCTGGGGGGCTCAGTCGGCTAAGCATCCGACTCTTGGTTTCGGCTCAGGTCACGATCTCACAGTTCGTGAGTTCAAGCCCCACATCAGACTCTTCACTGACTGCATAGCCTGCTTGGGATTCTCTCTCTCTCTCTCTCTCTCTGTCTCTCTGTCCCCCCTCGGCCCCTCCCCCACTCGCACACACAGGTGCTCTGTCTCTCTCAAAATAAATAAACTTAAAAAAAATTTTTTTGAAAAGATTAAAAAAAAAAAGGAAGGAAATTCTAACAACCCACTACAACATGGATTAACCTAAGCGAATTAAGCCAGTCACAGAAAGACAAATAGGGCATGATCCCACTTTATGAGGTGGTGTTTAAGCAGTCAGACTCACAAAATGGAAAAGTAGACGGGGGAGGGAGAGGCACAGAGGGAATTATTTCACAGGCTTGCAGGCTGAAAAGAGCTCTGGAGCTCTGTTCCACGACGATGCGAATATACCTAACGCCGCCGACTGCATACCTAAAAAGGGAAGATAGAAATGTAAGTGAAAATGGGGATGTTACGCGATGTGCTTTTGGACCACGATTAAAGTTTTTGATTATTGTCTTAAATCTCTCCGCACAGAAAAGCAGCTGCATTGTTTACATGCTCTAGAAAACGAACTCTAGACGCGTCGGAGTCCATCGGCTAGCCCCCCCGCCCCTACCGCAGCGTTCGGATTCTGAATCCGTGCTGAAACAGAACTGACGCCCACAAGATTGCTTGGAGAAGGGGTGCAGCTCATCGTCAGGAGTCAGCTGCTAACGACAAGATCAGGATCGGAGGAGTTTTGAGGAGTTGACTTGAAAAGAAGTGTTCTGACTTAGAACAGATTCTATTTTAATGCTTTGAGACAAAATCCTTCCCCTGCGAAATTATATCCAAGTCACTGACTGCATCCTCAGAAGTGGAGACCCCACCTTTTCACGTCTGAGATGTTATCGCGGAGCCGTTCCAATAAGAGCGATGATAATGTGGGGCGGCGGGCGCCTGGGTGGCTCAGTCGGTTAAGCATCAAACTTCGGCTCAGGTCACGATACTGTGGTCTGTGAGTTCGAGCCTCGCGTCAGGCTCTGCGTTGACAGCTCAGACAGGCCTGGAGCCTGCTTCAGATTCTGTTCTCCCCTCTGTCTCTCTCTCTGCCCCTCCCCCACTCGTACTCCGTCTCTGTCTCTCTCTCTCAAAAATACATGGACATTGGAAAAAGTTGTTTTTGTTTTTTTTTTTAAGAGCAATGATAAGGGACATTAAGGTCCCTAAGGTGTGATGAGGCGCGATGGGATCGCTCCAGGGCTCACGCCAACGAGGCCTAGGCCAGAGGGGCCAGCCGGCAAGCTGTCAAGTTCCGGGTGCCCGCCCACGGGGCAGACTCTCTTTCATCTCCACGCCATCCCTTCAGAGGGGACCCTGTTGGAGACTCGGGGAAACCTGCCCAATTCTATCCCCCCGTTCTGTGGCCCCAGCTTCTAGCACGGTGGATGGGTCACGAATAACAAAGAGCTCGTTTCTGCACACATACAGCCCCAGGGAGCCTCATGCCAATTGATCAAATGCCTCAGAAGGGACTGCCCTTAAATCTTCCTACCCCCCTCTTCCGGACCACCGGCGTGAGCCCGGGTGAGCATCGGCCTGAGCCAGGGGCCGGGGGAGGGAAAAGGACAGAAGGGAGGAAGCTTCGCTGACTCCTCAAGCCCTCCGGACTCGGCTCGCCCCTCCACTGCGTTCCCGAAGCCTGCTTGCCTCGCCTGTCTCCCAGGGAACTAAGGCCTTTCCCATCGACGAAGCATCTGACACACATATACAGCCCCGCCTCTCTCCTACAGACCGTCCAAAGCCACTACATTTCAAGCCAGCATTATTCACCGGCATACCGCTGCACCTAATAGGTACTCAGTAAGTAAATACCTGTTGAAGGTGCAACCACTTTCCAAGGACACCCATGTTTACTAAAGAGCCAACTAAACAGCCCAAGGCCCACCCGGTTCCAGGCAAAAAGTTCTCTTCCACACACATCATCTGATGAAAAACCAACAACGATCTGGTCACGTGGCTAGAAAGCGATTCCAAGGCACAGGCACGGCAGAGGCTCCCCCCCGCCCCCCCCCCCGTGAAGGGGACAGTCGAGGCTACACAGGCTGCTGGCAAAGCACTAAGCTGTGACACACCGTGGCGATTACAGTCTTGTTTCGCTTTCTGATCTTTTTTTGGTCAAGAAAATCTAACTTGGCTGACAGAAGGAAACAAAGTGATGGGTAAGTGTACGTATATGATTTCAACTTGAAACTTTCCTCTGTTACAGCTCAGATTCTTACTAATAAAACCTGCATCAGCTCAACTGAAGTCATGCCCCATGGTGGTATCTCCAAGATGAATCTTGTTCCAGAAGCCCAGTTCAAAAGCCAAAAGTGTAATTTCAAAATGAATTCCATTCTTTACTCGTAGCTTCCAAAGGGTATTAGCAAGGATTTACTCATGCAATGAGTCAACAATAATATTTATTGGGTTCTTACTGTGGAAACACTGGAGTACGTGCAAAGGGAGAAAATAACAGGCAGAGATAACAAGGGCTCTGCCCTCAGGCAGCCTCTACTCTAATTGGGAAATGGGTAATAACAAGGAAACAGGAGAAAGCATCTGGGGGCGCCTGGGTAGAGTCGGTTAAGCTTCCAACTTCAGCTCAGGTCATGATCTCACAGTTCATGGCTTTGAGCCCCATCGGACTCTGTGCTGACAGCTCGGAGCCTGGAGCCGGTTCCGGATTCTGTGTCTCCCTCTCTCTAACCCTCCCCTGCTCACACTCTGTCTCTCTCTCTCTCTCAAAAATAAATAATAAAATTGAAAGAAAGAAAGAAAGAAAGAAAGAAAGAAAGAAAGAAAGAAAGAAACTTCAGAAAGTGATATGTGCTTTGGAGAAAATAAAATAGGGTGATGTAATAAGGGGGAATTCTTTAGACTAACTAATCAGGACAAGTGTCTCTAAGGGAGTAACATATGAAGCTGAGATTGATTGATGGAAATCAGCAAGTTTTTAGGAAGAATGGCATTCCAGGTAACAGCCAGTGCAAAGGCCCTGAGGCAGTTTATGAGACCAAGTGATCTGTATGACTAGAGCACCACAAGTGAGGCCACAGATAGTAAAAGATCATAAAGATGGGCAAAGGCTGTAAGTGGTAAGAATTTCATCCCAAGTGCAGTGAGAAGCTCTGGAGGATTTTAAGGAGAGCACAAAGGTAAACTAAGGTGCAAAGAATAGACCATGGGGGTGGGGGCGAGTCTTCATTGTGTGGATTTACTTATACAGCTTTGGCTAAATTCTCCTGTCCATCCTATCTCAGGCGACCCAGAAAAGTCTAGATCAAGTGACGTGGGTATGGTGAATTCTCTCTAATGGTCAGGAAGGAACCCCATCTGGGGGAAATCTAACAGGTTATTCGTTTAATATGTACCCAGTGAGAGAAAACTGGCAGAGAGCTTAAAACCATACCTAAATGCAACAGGCCTTCACAAACGTTTGTCACAGAAATGAGCAAACGATTAAACACGCTGTCTCCACTGGGCTCGATGCTGAGACAGATCAAAACAATCAGAGACACCCTGACATGCAGCACAGCACCTGGTCCACGGTAGGAGCCCCCAACAAGTTAGGGAAACGCAAGCAAACTGACAGGTTATACCGAAGATTGCCCTGTATTTTTCTCTTTGAACGACGGTCAATATTTTATTACTTCTCAAACCCTACTCTAGATTTCTGGAAACAGTTCAGAAACACACTCCTGAGATCTAAACGTGGTCTCTTCCGGCCCACCATACATACTAAGCCATTTTTTTTTCTGGAAAGGTCGGTTCTCGTCGTGATGACTCCATCATCTCTCTTCCAACAGTCAAAGAAGCCCAATTTGTACTCCTCCAATTCCCCTGACCAATGTTTAGCAAAAACAGCTTCAAGACCCACACATTAAAAAAAAAAAAAATGCAGCATCAAACCCAATACCTCTCTTGATTTTCATGAACTTTGTGCTTACACCTTCCTCTGGGACTAGCACAGGCTCAAGACAAAATGCTTATATGGTAAAGTTTTCTGACGGCATCTCATATTGTCTGCAATTTACCTGAAAACACTTTGGCATCAACTGTGTGGCATAACGTATACCCATTTAAAAATAATTTTTTTTTACATTTATTTATTTTTGAGAAACAGAGTGAGACAAAGCGTGAGCGGGGGAGGGGCAGAGAGAGCAGGAGACACAGAATCGGAAGCAGGCTCCAGGCTCTGAGCAAGCGGTCAGCACACAGCCTGACGCGGGGCTCGAACCCACGAACTGTGAGATCATGACCCGAGCTGAAGTCGGACGCTCAACCGACCGAGCCACCCAGGCGCCCCACGTATTCCCATCTTAATGTAGGTGCAGTCGGGTCATATCCAAGGCCCCTAAATAGGAAGCACACACTGCCGGGGGGGTTAGTATTTGAAAGCTAAAAGTCTGAAGCTTACTGTCCGTTGGCAGGTTCAACAGCAGATCCAGCATCCATATCTCCCACACGTACCAGAAGGTGGGAAACTCAGCATAATGAATATTGGAAATAACTTCACACTGGCAAGGAGAGGCGTGTTCAAGATGTGTGGTTTGGCTAGACTCGTCTGCTTTTCCTCAACAAACTCTAGGCCAAAACCTACATCTTTCAGACGACACCCTGGCCCAGCGTACCCCGTGGTCTGCGAGGAGATATTTCCAGAGGATTCTGTTGCCTGACCCGGCTAGAAAGTCAGCAGAACGCTTCCCCAGAACTTTCTCATCTGCCCTGAGGGAAACCTGCGTGCAAGGTACAGTCAGAGAACCCAAGGGGACAGACGCCTGCCTGGGACTTCACTGGGCTCCACGCACAGAATGTAACGAATGCTTATGTGAGTCCTTGCTGGAAAATGGGCATGAGGCAGGTTTGGTCTAAGGTTTGCTTTCTTCCTAACACTCCCACAACAGATTATACGGGAAGTCAATGGCCCTCGGCTCCCTTGAAATGCTAGACACAGACCTCTGCCAAAATAAGGCAGGTAATGGGGGCGCCTGGGTGGCTCAGTCGGTTACAATTCCGACTCTTGATCTCAGCTCAGGGCACGATCTCACAGTTCGTGAGTTCGAGCCCCGCATCAGGCTCTGTGCTGAGTGCACACAGCCTACTTGGGATTCTCACTCCCTCTCTCTCTCTCTCTCTCTCTCTCTCTCTCTGCCCCTCTCCCCCTTTCAAAAATAAATAAATAAACTTTAAAATAGGGGCGTCTGGGTGGCTCAGTCGGTTGAGCCGACTTCAGCTCAGGTCATAATCTCACAGCTTGTGGGTTCGAGCCCCGTGTCGGGCTCTGTGCTGACAGCTCGGAGCCTGGAGCCTGCTTCGAATTCTGTGTCTCCCTCTCTCTCTCTCTGCTCCTCGCCCACTCGCATTCTGTCTCTGTCTCTCTCAAAAATAAATAAACATTAAAAAAAAAATTGTTTTACCTTTAAAATAAGTAAATAAATCATGTAAAAATCATCCATATAAAAAATTAAGTTGCCAGATAATGTGTCTTTTTGCAACTTTCAGCAGTACCTGAAACGTGCAAAGAATGGATACAAATAATAAAGTGATTCTGCGACCCTACTTCGCACCCAAGAAGATTCACGGTTTGCTTTTTTCTCCTTTTAACAGAAATGGTGCGCACTGTTGCAAGTGCATTTCAACAGGATTCTTAACCTGGAGGAGCCAGCGATCTGTGTTGGGCTCTGGTGACCTGGGAAGACACCTGTCTGCCTCTCCAAGTCCAGCTTCCTCTGCTGTAAAATAGGGACAAGGAGAACCGCTCCAAAGCTGTTTATCAAACAAGATACTGTTCCTAAAGCACCCTGCATGGGCGGGAGCAGGCACTCAGGAAGAAGTGCCACTATTATTAGTCTAGTAATTATTGCTAACGACAGGGTCATTAGAGGCAAGAATTTCTGACAGAGTCGTGGGGTGGGGAGAAGGCTATTTTTAAGCAGACAGAACCCAAGCTCAGCCAAGGCTGTGTTCTCCATTTATTCGGGCTCTGCTGCATCCACCAACGGATTCCACAAAAGCAAGGTGAGACTCTAAACTATCTCACACCAGAAATGTGGCTTCCTGTTGGTTCTTTTCAACGCTATCCAGCTAGGCCTCATCGTAAAAGCCAAGCTCTATGGAACTGCTAAATTGGACTAGTGTCTATTTGTATAACAAAAACAGAAAGCTAGCAAGACCCCCAGGGCCTTTTAACGCCGACCCCCATCAGAAATCCCGTTTGGCCTGCAACGGGAGTGGGGCCGGGCCCCAGAGAGAGGTCTCTCTGGTCCCAGGGAGGAGGACTCTCCCGTCCCGGTTTGCTTCGGGGCCCTTTGGAGTTCTGAGACTCCGTGGTCCCATGATTTGATTTGTGCCAGGAAGCAGCCCCAGCAATCTGCTCATCACACAGGCACCACAGTGGAGCCTGATGGAGAAGTTCCGGGAACACGCCCTCCAGACAGTCTCGCCACCCAGAGGAATGCACCAGAACATACAGCTCATGAACCTGAGGCTCCGTCAAATTCTCACGCTCCCAGGGGCCACGAGGCCCAAGATGAAGCTCTGGCCAATTAACCCCACAGTCCAGCCGTGCAACAGGCAACGGCCGACAGGCTCCAGACCCCACAGGGCTGAAGTCATCATTTTCAAAAGCCAGGCGCACCACGGGCCATTCTCAGGCTTCTGTCTCAACAGCCGTTAGCTGCAGAGTGGTCCCCTCGGCTAATATTCATTTCCATATTATTGAGAAAAGTTCACGCTGGCTTTAAAACACTTTTCTCCCATGGATGCAAAGGGATGCAGGAAGACAGTCTGTGACTCCATTACATCTGCTCGAGAATACAGACTAACGATCCTATTTTCCCTAAAGACAAAACTCTAAAGGTCAAGCAGGGATGATGCAGCGGAAGTAACACAATGAAAGGAAACTCACGTCCAGCAGAGAAGGATGGAAGAAGGGAGAAACACACACACGCACGTATGTGCACATGCACACATATGCACACATATGCACGTGCACACACGCATATGCACACGCACACACGCACGCATATGCACATGCTCACACGCACATGCACACATATGCACGTGCACACATGCACACACATGCACACGCACACACGCACACAGAGGTGGGTGATGATTTATGCTCCAGCTTTAGACCAAGACAGGCCGTGCAAAGGCTCACGTCACCTTAGATCACCCTGCTGCCTAAAAATGGGGTGTCAAGTAGTCCCCCCCGAGGTGCACGCTGAGCGGAGGGGGAAGGCAGGCTGGCAGGAAGTCTGCGGTCAGAGGCCATTTCATTTTTCCAGTGTGACCATTTTCAGCTCAAGTGCTCACAATGAGCCCCACTGACCAGGAAAGCACTGTGGTTCCCGAACACTGAAGATGCTTTGGGTCTGAACTTAAGCCTCCCCACCACCCACCTCCCAGCTCTAACAATGGACGGGAACATGAAGAGGCACCCGAATCTGTGCACAGAACCCTGAAGTTGGGGCTGGGTGTTAGACGCACAGCCTTCGCTCTCCGAGCTGAGGTGAGGGCCGGGAACGGCGGAGGTCCCAGAGACCGTGGACGCTTCCTGTGACCTGCCAGCCCAGGCATCCTGATGCCGTCGCCACGGCGACGTGCCAGGCCTGGGCCACACGCTACCCGTGTGGCCCGTCCCATACACGACTTTCTAAGTTCAGATACAGACGTCCCTTTAGGGGACCACTTGTGCTCTCCACCAGAACCATTTGCCATTGTGGAGGTCAAGTTCAGATTTTGCACAGCCATCCAACCTTCCCAAGATGTGTTTCCAAAATGAGGTCAGGGAACCCCCTGAATCAGAATTCGCCTGTCAAATAGAGTCCGACCTCAAACCTCCCGAATCCAGCCCCACATCTTCATTTTGAGCAAGGGTTCCAGGTGATTCCATAAGCACATGAATGTTTGAGACTCACTGCCCCTAGTGCAGCAAATCCCCCCCAAATTTCCTAAGGCAGGTTTAAGAGGAACACACATTTCTGGACCCTACAGCCTACTAGAGTTCCCGCCCTGACTCCTGACAGAGACCAGCTGGGGTGGGGCCCGGGAATTAAATTCTCCAGAGAGCACCCGTGTCTGTGAGCTCCTGACATCGGGCCACGTTTCCCCCAAAAAGTGGCCCCCATCAACACGAAATTAGGTTTCCTTACTACCGCCTCTCGACAGCTTGCCTTTCTCTTTCGTATAACTTACCACGAATGTTATGAAAAAAATTTTTTATGTTTATTTTTGAGAGAGAGACAGAGACAGAGCATGAGCAGGGGAGGGGCAGAGGAGGCACAGAATCCAAAGCAGCTTCCAGACTCTGAGCTGTCAGCACAGAGCCCAACATGGCACTCGAACCCACAGACCGCGAGATCATGACCTGAGTCAAAGTCAGACACTTAACTGACTGGCCCCAGCCACAAATGTTCGTTAAATACGTTATCTGTTTGGGGCACCGGGGTGGCTCAGTCGGTTAAGCATCTGACTTGGGCTCAGGTCATGATCTCACGGCTTGTGGGTTTGAGTCCCGCGTCAGGCTCTGTGCTGACGGCTCAGAGCCTGGAGCCTGCTTCAGATTCTGCGTCTCCCTCTCTCTCTGCACCTCCCTCGCTCTCACTCTGTCTCTGTCAAAAATGAACAAATGTTAAAAAAAAATTTTTTAAGACGTTGTATGTTTAATATTTGTTTAATGTCTGATCACCCACTAGGCCGATGATAATCACAAACACTTCTCACTGACACCCCTCAATGTCCCCAGATAGCGACCTCTGTTGAGTTTCACCTGTACCCAGGGCAAAGCCCAGAAGCCAGACCCACTGATTCCAGCTGGGAATAGTTCCCACGGATCAAGGCAAGAAATGCGTTCTTCCTGACTCTATTAGCTTCCTGGGGATGTTGTAACAAAGTACCAGAAACTCAGTGCCTTAAGACAACAGAAATGTATTCCCTCACAGTTCTGGAGGTCAGAAGTGTAAAAGCAAGGTCGGCAGGGCTGTGCTCCCTCCAAGGCCTCTGCGGGAGGATCCGTCCTTGATTCTTCCACATTCTGATGGCTCCTGGCATTCTTGGCTTGTGGCTGCCTCCCTCCAGTCTCTGCCTCCGCCGTCATGTGGACGTCCTCCTGGGCACGTCTCCGTGCCTATTTTCTTACACAGGCACCACTTAGTCCATATTGGACTAAGGGCCCACCCTACTCCTGATGACCTCATCTTAACTCATTACACCTGCACCAACCCTATTTCCAACTAAGGTCATATTCTGAGGTTCCGGGAAGGACATGAATTTTGAAGCAACACTATCCAACCCAGTCTACTGGGCACGTAACCATCTCAGGCGTAGAACCTTAATGTCGCGGAATTAGTGGTCAACCCCCAATATCCATTCTCTCCCTCTCTTTAGAGCTAAAAGGCCAAAACATTAGAGGAGCACAGGACCGCACAGAATAAAGACTACCTTGCCCAGCCTCCCTTGCAGATAGGAATGGCTGTAACTCAATGAGATGTAAGCAGAAATAATGGATGCCAGGATACACCCTCCACTGTACCTCTCTGCCTATTCCCGCTGGCAGGATGCAGACATGGAGGTGAGTCATCCTCAACAAGTGGATGAGGACACGACCCAGGTAGAGCGGTGCAACAAGATGGAAGGCGTGTGAGCCTCCAGCACCGTGGAATCACTGAATCCGCCCAGAACTAGTTATCAGAGAAACACAGAGCTTCTCTGGGCCAGTGACGCGTGCGTCTTCTTAAAACAGGAGGCAAATGGAATCAAAAGTTCCTGTCACCACTTTAACCCAAATTGGTTTTCCAAGGAGCAAAACACTGCCAAAGAATACTACCTACTGTAAGAAGGCAAGGTGTCTTTTCAATCCAATTATAGAAATTTCACCTCTTGCCTTTGCCTCGGTTATTCAACAGGGAAAAAAAAAAGAGAGAGAGAGAGTAGCCTTCGACAGCCCACGATGACCCTGGGCCTAAAGCAACCACGATGCCACTTGGAGACCACATCTCCAACACCACAGGTATCTCAATACACGTGGCCCTAAGTTACATATTGGGAGGGAGGGGATGCCCAGATGCTCTCTTGGTTTTCAAAATACTGTAGTTTCAGCAGCCAATTCTAAGCCTTTATTTCGGTCACAAGATAAGTCTTGGACCCTCCTATCAACTCTTCAGTCAAGGCATTGCGCACCTCAAGGATCCCACAAGCTGGCTACAATTCCGACTGGTGGAGTGACTAGGCCGGTAGCAGATGTCACCTTGGTTTCGCTAGGTGGCTCCTCCAGAGCTCTCCACACGGGTTTGGTATCACTGGTCCGGCTCAACGCAAACCCTGTGTGGTTTCGGTCCAACATTCAGTGCCCCGTCTTAGACAACACCCAACTTTCTTTGGAAACCACTCTCCTCCATTCTCTCCGACTATCAGCCCCACTCTTGGACCGGGCAGGGGACCCCAGCCACACCAATGAGATTCATTCGTTCATTCATGCCAACACACACTTACTGAACACTTCCTATTAGCCAGGTGCTGTTCTGGGACCTGGGGAAAGCACAGTGAACAAAACAGGAAAATCCCTGTCCTCGCAGAGTTTTACCTTCCAGGACTTTTATGAAAACTGCTGGGAACGAGAAGGACTCTTCCTTTCCGGTGGGATCGCTGAGAGGACAGGACGATGGCTGGAACTGTGACAGCCATCTTGCCACCGGGAGGAGAGAGACAGGGCGTGAGACCTGACCCAGGTGCCTGCACCCTGCCACACTGACTCCTTCAGTTCTCTGTGCCCAGAAAAATAAAGGTCGTTTCGGGTTTTGTTTTGTTTTGTTTTGCTTAAACCAGTGTGAACAGTGTCAGGGAGAGGACCTGCATCTAAGAGTCTCCCGACCAATCAATACCTTAAGTTCCCTCAGAAAGGTATTTGAGGCGTATTTGGAAATGCCAATTAAAAACAGGTTAACTTTTCTGGAAAGGCCGATCCTCGGATATTCTGCACACCCAGAGACTGTTTTTTGTTTTTTGGGTTTTGTTTTTTTTTTTAATGTTTTTTATTTCGAGAGAGAGAATTCCAAGCAGGCTCCACACTCAGCACAGAGCCCGACACAGGGCTCGATCTCATGACCCTGCGATCATGACCTGAGCCAAAATCAAGAGTCAGGCAGACGGAGCCACCCAGGCACCCCGAGCACCCAGGCAGTGTTTTAAAGATTCCTTCCAAGTTGTCATTCCCAGTTTTAAAGATGATCCCTCTAATAACCTCCTAGAATGAAAGAACCAGCCCGTGGCCTCTCCCACTGTGCGCTAAGAACAAAACCATACCAACAGCTCCCAAACGACCAGAAACTAGATGGTTCCAGCCGCCTCCTGGCACTCTCGAAATTACCTGCCACTGCTGATGGCCACAGGTAGCATCAGCTACCTTTATTTCCCAAAGGGCCAAAGACACAGTGGCTTTTCTCCAGGTCGTTACTGGGTCCCAGTGCCTTCTAACGGCTTTCAGTCCTAGGCGGGCATCACCGTGTTCCTGTGTGCTTACAGTTAGCAGGACCGTCTGAAGTAGACACAGATAACCAAGCTTAATTAACCACATCCGATTTAACAGGAAACCTAACAGCCAGCTATTTTAGACCATTCTCACTTCCCCTCACCCGCTCCTCCCACGGCACTAAGTTGATGGGCAGTCGGGGTGAGGGAAAAAAAGAAAATGGGGAGAAGGACAGTGAGGGCTCCAGGATTCTGACAAGAAAGGCCTAAGGGGAGCTTCCCTGGTGGAAGGGAGGTATCTGTTTGCTATCTGCAAACAGTGCACATGTTCCTAGTGTGCATTTCGGGGTGATGTAGTGTGGGCAGACGGCAATTGGGGGGGGATTAACATTTCCCTTAAGCCATCCCTTGACCCTGCCATTGGAGTGTTTTGCATCCGGTCTCACTCCAATACCATGAATAAGTGATTCGCCATTCTTGTTTCAAAGACATAACACAAATCTAAAAGACGTGTGTACAAAAATGTTAATTACAGCATTTAAAAAAAAAAAAGGGACAATCTTGTTTTAAAATGTTCAAGAAAAGAGAATGATGAAATTAGGTCTATCAAGGCCTCCCTTCTGGAGGCACAGGCCACAGAGTTATCACATGGGAAGCCCCACCCGCCGTGTGTGTGTGTGTGTGTGTGTGTGTGTGTGTGTGTAACCATCAGTAGTGTCTTTCACTTTTGCAAAAGGAAAGACACAGTCATCGGTTGGATTGGGTTGGGTTTTTCTCTTCCCCCACCCCTGCTTCCTGTTCAGGGGAGGCCTTCGATTTCCCACCGCCCCCGCCATCTGACAGCATCATCAAGACGCAGCTTTAAGAGTCAGGCTTGAAGACTGAGAAGACTAAGTGGTTTTTTAACACAGGCAAAGGGCACAAAGCAAGTAAGCCCAGAGAGGCTTCGCTCTTCAGGGCATAGCTAACCGAGACCCTTCTGAGGGGGGGTTCGAGGCACATAAACAACTGCCCGGTGGGGCCGCAGCACTTTGGTCCTGGTCACTGACGAGCTCTCTCGCATCTGAATTCCCTCCTCCATCGGCAGAGGACCACTGGGTGCACCACGCCTCTCAGAGCTATCGTTATGTCAACTGTAGAGCAACTGTCCATTTTCCTTCCAGCTCAGGGCTCGTCCCGCTGCACATTCTTCCTCCTCAATGACCGAAAGGAAGTGTTCACACGGACACTAGCCCCGTGGTTTGCAAGCAGAAGTAAGTTCTCAGTAGGGGCGCCTGCATGGCTCAGTCAGAAGGGCATGTGACTCTTGATCTGGGGGTGGTGAGTTCAAGCCCCACATCGGGTGTAGAGATGACTTAAATAAATAAATAATTTTCGCAGTTCTGGTGCCTAGAAGTCCAAGATCAGGGTGCCGGCACGATCAGGTGAGGGTCTGCTTCCCTGGTTCACAGCTGGCACCTTCTCTCTGGGTCCTCACATGCTGGAAGGGGCAAGAGTTCTCTCCGGAGCCTCTTCTAGGGAGGCACTAATCCCATTCCTTGAGGGCTCCATCCTCATGACCCAAGCAGACGCTCCCCGGTGGTCTAGTGGTTAGGATTCGGTGTTCCCATGACCCAAGCACCTTCCAAGTTCCCAGCCCTTAAAACCATCACCTCTGGGGGTTAGGATTTCAGTACATGAATTTGGCGGGGAAAGGGGCACACAAACATTTAGAGCACGGGGCTACGTCACCTTAATTACGAAATGTGTCCGCATCCACCCAAAAATGAGGACGCCTCCCTCGCCGGACTGCTGAGAAGACTGAAGTGGTTTTTTAACCCAAGGAAAGGGCACACAGCAAGTAAGCAGCCGAGACGTATCTTTGCCTTTCAACCCTGTGGATGATCTGCTGGCCTCGCGGACGCGCGCTGAGACCGCGGAGGTGGCTTTCACACAAGCGCTTGCCTACCGATGAGCTTCCCTTTCCCTGCAAGTCCACGGTGACGTGCTTTGGGACAACGATGGAAGTTCGATTCCCTTCCTTCCCAGGTGCCTGGTGAAACTTCGCCACGTCCCTCTTGGCTCAATGCCAACGAATGAATGTTCATTTCCTCGCCCGGCGGTGACAGGGCAGGCACCGGGGACACAGTCTGTGCTCTCGTGACGCCCGTCATCTAGAGTGGACCAAACACGAAGGAAGAGCTTCCACGCTTAGTGTGAGGGAGGCTCCGGCAGGCCTCTGGCCGACCGCCAAATCAAACTGGCTGCAATCGGTGAGACCCACAAACTCACACGCTGCCGGGTGGGGCCTAAGTGGACGCAACCGTCTGGGCAACAATTTGGCTACCCTTAATCAAGAGCCTCCGCAAACTTACAACCTGTGCGTTCCCATTCTGAATGTTGATTCCAGAGAAACGTTAAGAAACTCATGTAAAGATTTACGTACAAAGAGGTACACCATGGCAGTTTTTACAAAGGGGGAAATCTTCTTTGAAAATGTCCAAAAAAGAGAGAATGACTAAATTCTGTCCGTATGATGACATATCCATATGATGGAATATTATGACATCCATGATGAAATATTATGGTGTTTTCAAAGAAAATTGGATGACATTAGGAAATACCCATGATTCAGTACTAAATGGCAAAAGCAGATAGGCTATAATATATGCGCGATGCTTTCATCTTTATAAATATATATATATGTGCATAGAAAAACAGACTGGAAGCTTTAACAGAGATTCTTCCTGGGTGGCAGGGACCAGGAATGACTCTTTCAGAAATGGAGCCATTTTTTTTTTCAAAATTCTCTATAATACACTTGAATCAAATGGATAATCGGAATTACATATATACATTTTATACATATACTCATATAATAACATACATATACATATTGTTATATGTAATATAACAATACATAATAACATATATATATACATATAACAATATGTATATATGTATGTTATTATATGCATATATGTATATATACGTGTTATATGTATATATGTATACATATACAATATATATTATATTATTATATATACATGTTATACATATACATATTATACACACACACACACACATAAACAAAACACTGCTTTACTCTGACATTACATGGCAGGGGAGGGGGACAATGGCAGAAAAGAGCCAGTAATGTTGCAAACCTTGCCACTTGATACATTGTATGCCAACAATGTCAGCTCCATTAAGACACGGATCACGGTCTGTGTTTGTCCCCCGTCTCCCTAGCACTTGAAATGGTCCTGGCACACACAGTAGGCACCCAGTGCTTGTTGTATAACTGAATGGCTCGAGTCCAATTCAAAGGTTCCTTCTCTGTGAAGTTCTCTGACCTCCCTTAAACTAATTACTCCTTTTTTTCTAGCCGCCTATAGCCACTATTACAAAGCTCTGCAACTAACAATTATGGGTCTGTCACCACTTGCCAAATTACAAGCTATTTCAGTGCAGGAACTAAGTCATACTGAGATTTGCCTCTTAGGCAGATAAATGTTTGGTCACTAAACGTTTGAGTGATGGATGGAGGGGCGAATAGGTACAAGTCTGTTCATACTGTACGAACAGTTACTTTAATTACGATTCAACCCTAACTGTAAATGGGTATCAATTTTGAGACCTGCTAACAACACAAGATCTGAGTTGGGAGAAATCGTCATAAAAACAGATGAAGTATGGGGCACCTGGGTAGCTCAGTCGGTTAAGCATCTGACTTCAGCTCAGGTCATGATCTCACTGCTTGTGGATTCAAGCCCCACATCGGGCTCTGTGCTGACAGCTCAGAGCCTGGAGCCTGCTTCAGATTCTGTGTCTCCCTGTCTCTCAGCCTTCCCCTACTCACGCTGTCTCTCTCTCTCAAAAATAAATAAACATTTAAAAAAGAAAGAAAGAGGGACATCTGGATGCCTCAGTCAGTTAAGCGTCCGATGTTGGCTCAGGTCATCTCACGGTTTGTGAGTTCGAGCCCCGCATCTGGCTCTATGCTGACAGCTCAGAGCCTAGAGCCCGTCTCAGATTCTGTGTCTCATTCTCTCTCTGCCCCTCCACCGCTTGTGCTCTGTCTCTATCTCTCAAAAAATAAATAAATGTAAAAAAAAAAAAATTAAATAAAGAAAAGATAGACTGAGCAGTAAACTGCAAAGTTGTTTTGTTTTGTTTTTTGGTTTTAGCCTTGATACTTTCTTCTAACAAAATTTACTCGGAACCCCAAAAAATAAAAGGGACATGCAAGGAGCCACTCTGGTGGGGGTGGGGCTAAGTTATCTGGGCTTAGAGGTTAGTTTGAAAACTGCCAACGTCCACATTTATCCACGGATTAGTGATACGTGCAAGGGTCCCCAGAAGTGGGGGAGAAGACCCAGGACCAGAACTCAAGTGTCCTGACCAATAGCCAACCCGTACCCAACCCCCTTTCCATTTCACTGCACTGCCTCTTCCCGCCAAGGTCATCCATGTTTTACAACAGATCAAACTTTGCAATGACGGCAAAGGCTTACGTGCCAAGACTGGGTGTCCTGGGGCCACTCCACGTTTATTTGCTATGCAAAATAAAAAAGGAACATCGCTGTGACTTTCCAGTGACAACATCCTCTACACAGCTTGGATCCCACATGCAGGAAGGCACTTACGATCAGACCTGTATTTATTTTTAAAAACCTCAATTTGTATTTTACAGACACAGGAAATGAAGTCTGCATAAACCCCAGGAAGAACCCTCTCCTGAGTCCTGTGGGAGCCCTGAGCCACTCCCCTCCTGCATGAAATGCATTATCCTAAAATGAGCAAGGCCACTATTACTAGTTAATATTTTTAAGCACATAATCGTCTTTCATGCATGGCTCACACCTTCCCAACAAAAGCTGCTTTATTGCAAGTAGCCAAAGGATGGCCTGTTCGCCTTCTGATTTCACAGCTGGGCCTCCATTTTTGAATAATAAAATTATACAGAAAGCCGTCCGTACATAAAACCTGGGCTCATGAAAGGCTTCACTATCTAATTCTTCCGTTTTCAAAATAATCTCCATTCCGGTACTTTCGCACAGACTCCCAATAATAAGTACTGCCTTCGTGAGACCTTCCAATCCTTAATCCCCAAATCCTCACAAGTTCGCCAAGTGTAAACCCAGAAGCCCCTGCCATTTGCATGGCCGCACGCCCCCCTTAAACAATGATGCACGTCTACACCATTATATCACTTTTTAAAAAAATTAAGCCTTTTGGAAAGTTCTGTGTGTTGTTGTTTTAATGGAAAAAGGGGGATCAAAGGGGGATAAAAAGGGGATCAAATCCCTATGTGGAGACCAGCTCTAGGATATTTATCAATGGGTGCCAAGTGATACAGTCTAGTAGAGAAAATGAAGGGAGCCCTCAGCTTTGTAGCAAGCACAATGCCCCCCAGAAGTGATTCTGAAAGCCAGAGATGCCTTTTTATGCTGTGTGTGAGCTCTGCAATTAACCCGTCCTCTCTCCCACAGCCCAGGAGTGGAATGGTAAAAAGAGGGGGCCTTTTGAAATGAAGATTACTAAGGGTAGCATCTCTCAGGGGGACAATGAAACCGGACCCCACACACAGCCCACAGGGCAAGTCTCCCGGTTGGGGGGGGGGGTGGGGAGCCTGACCCCTGCGCCTTGGCTCCCAGGGGGAAGCGGCCGACTTGATTCTCCAGTCTACACTGCCTCTCTAGGACCGCCCACAGCTGCATCCTGACCCCAGACAGACCCAGGGGCTCACACTGGAGGGAGAAATTCTCCCTGTGACTATTTACACACTTTCCCTTTCTCCTACCGCTTCTTCCAGGGCCTCTCAGAGTGAACCCAGGGCACCATTAGCAACTGAGAGACTGAAACTTAACCTTCACGGCCTATAATTTTGGCACGAGCAAAGCAAACAGCGGAGTTTTAAATCCCATCACAGAGTGCTTTTAAGCTATTCTTTACTTCGCACTTTAGACATTCATGAATAATCTTCCTACCTCCCATTAATGATAATAATAGAAACGACTTCAAAATGGCCCGAGTTCATTTGAGAAAGTGCATTGAAAACTTCTGCCCTTCAAATGAAACCGAAGAGTTTAATTAAATGGAGCTTGAATTTCATCATCTGAAAAACAAGAGACCTTCAACCTTCTATGGCTCCCAGGTCCCAAGAACAAAGTTCAAACTTGAGAGCCTTCAGAGCCCTCCAAGTCCAGTGTCGACTCCCCTCTCCACCCTGGAGCCTCCTGTGTTCCCAGACATCACTCTCCTTCCCACCTCACCCCTGTTCTGATTTGGTGAGTGCCCTCACCTGGAATGTCTTTCCTCCCCTTCTCTCATATTCCCTAGCAATTCTCTACTCATCCTTCTGGGCACAACAAACACCACCTCTCCTATGAAGCTCTCCTCAACACCCCCACTCTAAATCAACAATCCCCCCACCCTGTCCTGAGCTGTTTGTCTCTCTTTGTAACCCTAACCACATTTGGCCCCGTAGACTGTTAATCATGTGTATTCTGTCCACCCCAACAGAATGAATGTTCCTTGGGCCCGCCTTTGCACTCAGACGTTTACGTTAGAATCATTTCAAACCAAACGTACGCAATTCCCTGAACCCCTCTGAGTTTCCACTGCCTCATCTGTGGAATGGAATTGATAACTTTCTCTCTCTACGTTACAGAGTTTGTTAGGATCTCACTGGGAAGGTCAAGCTTCAGGCAGCATTTGACCAACCAGAAGACTCCAGGTATTTTAGAGGCCTGAAATGACTTGAGTGACGCATATCTGATTCCACAGCTAACATCTCTTATTTAACACCTAGAGTCCCAGAGGGTACAGCTTAAACCCAGGAAGTAACACATGCCTTAAATAAAGGGGAAAGGGGTGTTCTAACCCTTCAGAGTAGCACTAGCCAATGCGGTAGCCACAAACACGTGGAATGAGGCTAGCCCGAATCGAGATGTGTTGTAAACGTAAAATACACACTTAGCGCAGAGACTTAGTGCAAAAATGTTAAGATCTCAGTAATTTGTAATATTCATTGCTTGTTAAAAGGATTCTTTAGGGGCGCCTGGGTGGCGCAGTCGGTTAAGCGTCCGACTTCAGCCAGGTCACGATCTCGCGGTCCACGAGTTCGAGCCCCGCGTCAGGCTCTGGGCTGATGGCTCAGAGCCTGGAGCCTGTTTCCGATTCTGTGTCTCCCTCTCTCTCTGCCCCTCCCCCGTTCATGCTCTGTCTCTCTCTGTCCCAAAAATAAATAAACGTTGAAAAAAAAAAATTTAAAAAAAAAAAAAAAAAAGGATTCTTTAGATATTAATTTCACCTGTTTATTTTTTTTCTGTTTCTTTACTTTGTTTCAATGTGGTTGCGGGGAAATTTAAAGTTACACACATAGCTGACAGTATATTCTGGCTGGACAATGCTGTCCTAGAAAGGTCCTGTTCCAGGCGCTCTCCCATTCCGGGTGAACCAGCAGATCCCTTCCCGGGACATACCGGTTTACCATCGTGGCTACGGTACCTAACAACCACGTCTTCAAAAGTTGCTCATTTTTGGGGCGCCTGGGTGGCGCAGTCGGTTAAGCATCCGACTTCAGCTCAGGTCACGATCTCGCGGTCCGTGAGTTCGAGCCCCGCGTCGGGCTCTGGGCTGATGGCTCAGGGCCTGGAGCCTGATTTCCGATTCTGTGTCTCCCTCTCTCTCTGCCCCTCCCCCGTTCATGCTCTGTCTCTCTCTGTCCCAAAAAATAAATAAATGTTGAAAAAAAAAATTTTTTTTTAAAAAAAGTTGCTCATTTTTTGGCTGGGTCTACACCTAGCCAAATGAATCGTTAAATGAGTTGCTAAATGAATTGTTCTTTGCTCTCTTCCATGACTGCTCACTCACTGCACAAACTGAAAACCCAATCGGCCACGACAATGGCTGAAAACTCCATACTCACAACCTTCATTAGCGGGATTTTCTTCTTGTTTACCAATCGGCATCAATGTCTTCATTCTTTCGATAAATATTGACTGAGTGACTATTGCTATGGTCCCAATGTTTGTGTCCTCCCCCCAAAAGTCATACATTGGAAACATATGCCCGAGGTGATGATATTAGGAGGTGGAGCCCTTGAAGGTGATTAGGTCATGAGGATGGGGCTCTCGTGAATGGGACTGGTGCCTTTCTAGAAGGCCCCAGGGAGCTGCCTCACCCCTTCCGCCACGTGGAACTACAACGCGAAGTCTATGCCCCAGAAGAGGTCCATCACCCAATCATCCTGCCACCCTGCTCCTAAGCTTCCCGCCTCCAGTGCTGTGAGGAGTTAATTCTAGTTGTTTACAAGCCACCCAGTCTGTGGCACTTTGTGGCAGCGGCCTGAACGGCCTGGGACAACTTCTCCGGACCAGGCTCTAGTCAGATGTTGAGGTACTGGGCTGAACAAGACACAGCCTGCCCTCGACGACCCAATACGCCAGAGTGTGTAATAACAGAAGTGCGCACGCACAGAGTACCACGGGGCGCAGAGGAAGGCCGCCCACCTCCTTCATCTGACCGAGAGGGCAGATGAAGATTTTACACGGGAGGTAACATATGAACTGCACTTTGACCTCAGGATACATCCAAGTTGAAGTGAGAAGTGTCACCTGAACACAGCTGACAGCACGGGTCCCAAGAGGGGATGAGCTCACCCCGGGATAGAGTGTAGGGTAAGAAGAGAAGAGGCTATCACTGAATGTTCCGCTTAGAGTCTGCAGCTGAGCGGAAGGTCCTTATAAACAAATTACCTCCTGACCTAATTAGCTGAAAGCAAGAACAGGTAAACGGAGCATAACGGCGAGCATTGCTCATCTGTACAACGGAACTGGGAAACGCTCACAAGATCGCAAAGATTAACGGTGATAATCCAAGTAAAGCAGTTAGCACGCTGACACATAGTAGGTACTCAGCAAGTGAGCACTTATGCTGTGTGAGTGTGAGTGTGTGTTGTTCTTAATAAGGCATCAAAAAACTACAGAATCTAAATAAGAGTGTCCCAGCTATTGCCACTGTGGGTTGGATTAGTCTTTGTTGGTGGGGAGCAGGGGGTGGAGGGGGGGCGGGGAGGAGGCATCCGGCACATGTAGGATGTTTAACAGCATTTCTGGCTTCTCCCCACTAGATGCCAGTAGGACACCACCGCCCCCCTGCCCCCAGGTGTGACAACCAAATTCTCTCCAGACATTGCGAAAGGTCCCTTGCAGTGGGAGAGAGAAGGGAGCAAAATTGTTCCCAGCTGAGAACCACTAATCTAAATCAATAGTCGGGTGAGGTGGAAAGTTCATTTGGAGGGTCCAGTGCCTAAAAAGATAGACTCTTCAACTTGTAAAGAACCCCGAGCATTGATGGACCCCCACCCCTACCCCGTGGCTATCAAGCCCCGCGGGACTGTCTCCAGGAAAGTAAGGGGTGGGGCAGGGAAGGGCACCAAATACACCTTGGCCTCGCCCAAATCAGGATTACAGCCTTTGAACTAAATTTCAGCACCTTCTCTGGTGACCACGGCAGAGAGGGCCTCTGCCCCCACTATGAATGCCATCCCCCAGGGGCAGCTCCATCAGGCTAGCAGAGGGTGACTGGTCCCTGTGCGAGAAGAAGCCATACGGTCCTCCTCTGCACACAACAGGTTCAAGTGTGGTGACAAAGGCCAACCGATTCTGTCCTGTCCATTAAGCCACCCAACCTCGGCTCACCCAAGGGCTGCCACTGAACAACGGCTATTTTTCCGAAACTTTTTATCCTCCTGAGTTCAGCTTTTCAGAAATGGCACTGACAGTGCCCTGTGTTTTATTTTTCAAACGCCACCTTTCAAAGTTAATGAGAACCTGAGGGGTTGGTCGGTGGGGGGAAGCTATGGCCTCTGCATGCAGCATGAAACCGCAAAGCTGAGTTTTCACCAAATAAACTCTGCTTTTGTAAAATGCGCCACCGAGGCAGAGCTCAGTTTTGGCCTTGGCGGGGAGGTGAGCCGGCACAGCAGACAGGGGGTTAGTGCAGACGGAAAGGAGATACTCAGGGGCACCTGGGTGGTGGCTCAGTCGGTTAAGTGTCCAACTCTTGATTTTGGCTCAGGTCATGATCGCAAGGTTCATAAGCCCCACGCTCTCAGCTCGGAGCCTGCTGGAGGTTCTCCCTCTTTCTCTGCCCCTCACCCACTCACTCTGTCTCTCTCAAAATAAATAAATAAACTTTAAAAGAAAGAAAGAAAGAAAGAAAGAAAGAAAGAAAGAAAGAAAGAAAGAAAGAAAGAAAGAAAGAAAGAAAGAAAGAAGATACAGCAGTCTGGAAGCAGGACCCTCTTAGTAAACCTCACAGTGCAGGGCAGACATAAGGAACGGATAAACACCTGCTCAGGTATCAAACAGAATGAAATACGACAGCATTTTTGTAAACGTGAAGATTAATATCTCAGAATGAGAAACCGCAGCGCATTTACTCTAACAATCTGTGTGCACAGTGTCTGCATCCATTTTCAAGGCATTTTCCCATCTAGTTTCTCATTTAATCCTCACCCCCACCACGAGGTTGGAGAGGTAATATTACTACCTTCACTTGGCAAAGGAGGGGACCAAATCTCTGAGGCTATGACTTTCACTCGGTCTTTCAATCCATTATTAAGTGGCTATAATTTGCCGGGCGCTTGCCCAAGTTGTGGGGTGTGGCCAGGTACTACGCCAGACGCTGTTCAAGCCTGGAGAGTCTTGAGGAATTTCTCAAGGAGAAGCATTATTGGCATTTGGGCAAGATGACTCTGATGGGCGGAAAGATTCCATCCTTTGCAGGATGTCTAGCATCCTTAGCCCTGCCAACAAGACTGATGTCATCAGTCCTAGAGACAATCAAGAGCATCCCGACACGTTTCCAAACGTGGGGGAGGGGACAACCCCCAACAGAGAGCCCCTACTAGATATCCGGAGCAACAGATCTTAGACAGCCATGGCGCCTCAGTCCTCTCAATGTGACCTCGGATGAGTGATATTCTCTATGCCTCAGTTTGCCCCCTTATAACATGTGATGATAATAACCGTGTGCACCTTGTAAGTTCTGCGAAATAACATATTAAATACCTGGCCCAGGTCGGCCTTCAGAAATAGTACTCAATAAATACCTGTATTATTTCCCTGGCTCATCTCCTTCTATCTTTAAAGAAAGCCACTTTCTCAGGGAGGCCTCATCTGGGCATCCCTACTGCAAACTGCAGTCCCCAGGCTGCTTCGGTTTCATATCCTCCTTCCTTGCCTTACTGTCCTTCTGCAGCACTTGTCATCATCAAACATACCCTACGTTTTAAACATGCATTTGGTTATTGTGTCTTCCCCGAAGAGAATGTACCGCGAGGACATGGATTTTTGTCTGTGTCCCTGTCATATCTCCAGCCCCCGAACAAAGCCTAACGCTTAACAAGCATTCAACAAAAACATCTTGAGTGATGTCCAATGGATACAGTAGGTGGCCAAGGTCCAAAAGCTGGTCTCTACACCGCAAATTCTGTGCTCTTTTCTCTATAGCAAATGACCACGGAGGATGACAATAAAGGGAAAGTGCGTCAACCGTTAAGAGATGTAAAGTGTGATATGACAATACTCCCTTGGAGGGGCCTTTGTGTCTTCCCCCTTCTAGGATTCTTTGAAGTTAACAGCTTCAGGCAGAAGCCCAGTCACCAGCCTGTTTCAACTTGAGTTGCCTTTGTGGGTTTTCTTCCCGAGGCGTTTAGGATAACCACTCACAAGACTGAAATGGACTTCAACACCCACATTACCAGGTTTCTCTATCCCTACCCGAACCTGCCGGAGTCAGAAACGAACTTCAGGTGATACTGGAGATTTCAGTGCTACCTGTCCTCCTTACCTACAGTCAGACTCGGACTCCCCACTACCAGACCAAGCACGAGATTACTAGCACCCTGACCCAAACTTGGCTGTGGCGGGCCTAGCAGTCACCGGTTATACTCGCGACAAGTCCAGACCTGGAGTTCCAAAGTCTAGTGGACACTAGGGCCCTGGGAAGGCAACGTTACGTCTTTCATTTATATTTAGTCTAAAAAAAGAACTTTACCGTTGAAAATAGAAATCAACACAAACACTTCCACGTAACCCATCATAACAACTTAACATGCCTTTTGTGAAACACAGGTGAGGGTGCCTGGGTGGCTCAGGTGATTCAGTGTCTGACCTTTGATTTCGGCTCAGGGGTTGTGGGATAGAGCCCCACGTCGGGCTCTGTGCTGAGTGTGGAGTCTGCTTTAGACTCTCTCTCTCCCTCTCCCTCTGCCCCCTCCCCCGCTCAATCTCTCTCTCTCTCCGCCCCCTCCCCCGTTCAATCTCTCTCTCTCTCTCTCTCTCTCTCTCTCTAAAGAAAAAAAGAAACACTGGTGTCATGAGGAGGACGATGGAGAGCCACAAAGTGAAGGGACTCTGTGGCTGTTTCCATGATCTCATTGCTCCGGCATATTTCATGGCTCGCCATTTACAACGAATCGTAAGTAGATGTACAGATTACATTATCTACTGTCACCTACACCAATCCTCACAAAATGGAATGGAGGCTTAGAAAGATCCCCGCCAAGAAACCACAGCGCACGAATACTCACAATGCGCACACACTCCTCCGAGTCTCCATCTGCCACGTTACAAGGTAAAAAGGACGGCAGGATCGGAGCGCACAAGGTGTCGGCCAACAGAATTAACCAGAGGATAATGAACTCGTGGTTTTGCAATCACTACTCGTAGAAAGTTTAGAAATATCCTCATGCTGGATATTTAGATGATGGTGGTGATACATATAAATTATCTATAAACAAAACATATTGGGAATGACTCCTCAAGGATGCTTCACCAAGAGTGTACCAATGTGTGGTGGACTACTGTGGATGTTTGCTCATCATCCATTCCACTACCCCTTCTTCTAGAAGGCCTTCTTACGCTGCAAAAGCCATACTTGGCCAGGCTTTCTTGAAGCCAGGGTTCTGGCTGTGAATTTGGTTTCCCCAAACAGAAGCACTCACTCAAGACTTAGAAAGCAGACGTGAGGGGCACCTGAATGGCTCAGTTGGATGAGCATCTGACTCTTGGTTTCAACTCAGGTCACGATCTCACAGTTCGTGAGTTCGAGCCCTACACTGGGCTCGACGATGACGGTGTAAAGACTGCTTGGGATTCTCTCTCTCTCTCTCTGCTCCTCCCCCACTTGCATTCTCTCTAAATACATACATACATACATATACTTAAAAAAAAAAAAAGACATGAGGCAGAGACCAACTTCCTGCCTTCTGGGCGGTTTTTCGCAGGCTAATGTGGTGATGGGGACAGGAGAGGTTTTACAACAGCATGACAAGGTCCTCCCTCTGTCCTTCTGGGTGTCAAGAGGCAGCTGCAGTGGGGAATCATTCCAACTCTGGAACCAGGATTTCTGACCCCTGGTTCTCAGTAGCCTCAGTCTGTTCTCAGACTCAGGAGTTCCGGGACAGTCTTGGAGACAGACAGCTGCACTCCTGGGGGGTCGGTTTGGAGCAGCCAATATAGATTTGTTCACAAATAATTACATGTACTATCAACTGGGGCTCCTTTCTGCAGGCTCAGTGGAGAGCCCTATGCCTCCAGCTGCCCCCAGCAATTTCATAAGCACCAGATCCCCTCCATTAAATACCCTCTGCTTAAAATACTTAGACCATTTTTTAGTTCCAGCTCTGAACTCTGAATCCTAGTAGAGCAGGAGAGCAGAGAGATTTAGAGGACAAATGGAAGAGACCACCCGGAAGCTGTCTGGGCCTGGCAAAGCAGCCCAGCTCTTCCCTCTGGGCTCTAGACATTCAGGTAAGGAGGGGACAGGAGGGAACAGGTGTCTTTGAGATGAAATGTTTACTCTTGTTTACTCTTGAAATGTTTACTCTTGAAATGTTTCCGAAGGACCGCCAGGCCAACCTCGGAGACAGAATCCGTGCCCTGATAAATCTAAAGAAGAAGGCGCACACGCGAACAAACAACTACCTTTCTAAAGGGCCAGAGAAATTATAAAGGCCACGTGAGCTCAGTGGCCATGAAAGAAACTAAAATCCACACTGTGATAGTCTCCCCAAGAAACGTCTACACCTATTTCTGTTGGAACTTCCAGGGTCGAGCCCCGGGTTAAATAAGTCACTTCGCCACCCTTCCCATTCGAGCTCTTCCCGACCCCTATCAATTAACGTAAGAGAGATATGAACTGCAAGCCCCAAGCCTCTGAAAATGGGTACGAGCTCCCCCAGGCAGAGCAGAAAAGGCTTATGGGCCTACATGCTGGCCAAGCCTTCACGAAGCCCACAGTCAGGGCTGATCAGGCACTTCTGGGCCCTCACCTGGAGCCTGCGTCTTAGGGGGATGCCCTTTCCCATCACCTTACTAAGGTCACAGGGTGTGCCGTGGTTTGCAAAAAGTACCTTCCCAATTTACAGAGGTGGCCGCCTCCGAGGGCATCAACTCTAAGACAATGGCCACTCTGTGTCCCAATGAGAAAGAACAAGCCTGGCCACAGAAGCGTGGCACGGTGCCAAGAAGCCATCGATGACGACACCGTCAAATTCATCGCTACGAAATTGCGAAAAAAAATGAGTCTCTCAGAATGGAGGGAATACGGTAATTGATGGGGTTAGGGAGCAGAGGAGCCCCGCCCCAGGACCCAGGCCTTCCACGTCCAAATCACGAAGCCCCCAACCCAGTCCCGCTCTACGCCCTTACTGAGTGCCCGCAGAAGTCAGGGTGCGACCGCGCTTTGTAGTCCTGAATGCCATGGATCGCACCCCGAACGTTTTGTTGAAGACTTTCCCAACACCAGTTCCGTTAAAATGTTTCTCAAATCTCTTTTACCATTTTGTGGTCTAGTGGGGGGGGGGGGCGGGGGCGGGGGCGGGGTGAGGAGAAACGGGATTAGTGCGGTGACCCCTTTACCAAAGCTCAGGACCAGCTGCCCAAAGATAAAGGTGCAAGTAAGAAGCTTCCTCACCTCCCGCCCGGCCTGCCCCAGGCTCCGGCCCCTTCCCTCCGCTTTGAACACTCAGTGCTGCCTGTCCGGCAAGTTCCCACCTCAGGGGCAGGCCTCTGCTGCTCTATGCCCGGAACATTCTCCCTGGGATGGACACGTGGATGGCTCCTTCCCTTCCCTGAGGTCTCTGCTCTCCAAGGTCATCCCACCAGTGGCATTCCCTAATTACCTTTATATTCAATTGCAAGCCCCGCCCCTCATCTATCTCTCCCTGCTTTTTCTCCACACCACCTGACAGGCCTACTTTTTTTTTTTTTACTTCTGCATTTGCTTCAAGTCTGGCTGTAAGTTCCCTGGGGGCCAAAATCCATACTGAATCCCCCAAGTGCCTAGACCCACCTCCAGGGCCTGGCACCGAGTAGAAGAGAGAAAGACAAGAGACAGAGGAAAAAAAAAAAAAAGCACAACTCAGCTTGTAAATTTTGATCAATCATATTTGATCTCAGATGCGTCAAATAAGCTTCCGGGAATTTTTAATTGATAGATCAGACTATTCAATGACCTCAGAGGAAGATGTGCCTTCCTCTTCACTTGTGATAAAGACAGGGTCTCGAAATTCAAGAGAAAAGAAACGAGAAAGAAAAAAATGAGTACGCAAAACAATGCTGGTTTTTCCAAGAATTTGGACTTACATGCCTGCTGGCGATGACTTTCACAAGGCCTTTTTCACCTACCCTCCCCAGGTTAAGGAGGTGGGTCTTGTGGGTGGATTTTAAGAGGGGGGAAAGGGTGGGGCCTGAACTTGTAAGTGTTTGACTTCCTGTTTTTAAACGGCTGTGCTGATAGAGCTGGTCATGAGCAAAATGGCTTTCCAACCAGATAAATCTAAACCGCAGCCCCCACTGCTGCAGGATGGACCCCCACGTCCCCTGCCCCACGGACATCTCCAGCCACCCCTCCGCTGACCACCACTTTTATTTCCGAAAGCAATGAAATGAGAGCTCCTGAGCAGTGGCTGTAACTGTTGGAGGAAACTGCCTACGTGTATCTGTCTCCTCTTAATGCGGCCACGACAATGCCTCACTGAGGTGCAAACGTTTCAACCACCAAAGGGAGTCCCCATACTGGACAGGTCTTAGCCTTCAGTTATTTAATGCTGCTTTCAGGATTCATAACAGTCTCCTATTTGAGACCCTCCTGCTGCCTTTGCAAAAGGAAACGCCAGAGAGATAACCTAAGAACCAGCCCTACAAACCGGTGAGTCCAAATTCATTTCATGTATAAGCAAAAAGATTCATGTGCAGTTTAAAAAAAAGTACTAAAAATGATACAGGACTGACATCCTGCAAAGTGGGGCGGGGGGCGGGGGGGGGGATGGCAGAGACATATGCAAATCTATAGATTAAAAAGGTTGAGGTTAAATGTTGTCTTTAAACATAATAACTAGTCACCATAATGATGCACTTGTCTAAAAATACGTCAAAACAGGTACAAAAGGCATGATATAATCTCAACTTTTTTTAACATATATATTCTCTAATACATAGAATAAAGCACCTGTTGCCTCTGGGTGGTGGAATACTAAATGATGGTTTCTCTTCTACACTTCCTAAGTTTCCTAAAATGAGCACATATTATGTTTACAATTCGATTAAAATCATAACACAAAAGCACTGCACATTCAATCTCATCAAGTACAACCACAAAGGGGTAACCCAAGAAGTCTTTAAATAAAGGGTATAATCTTTCAATACCTTCGACCAAGGCAAAGAAATCCCAGGCAACAGTGAAAGTAAACATACGGCAGGAGGAAAAAAAAGAGAGGAAGAGAAAGAGAGAGAAAAGGCTTTCTCCTCCGCAGGCTTCTCTTCTTTGAACAGGAGATTTCGAACAAAACCACAATCCTAGGGAGCACACAAAAGGAAGGTTCGGAGGAACTCTCTTCACACGCTGGGCACAAATGCAGCCCCGGGGGCCTCCTCCGCTTTGCCTTGCAGAGCACAGCTCCATCAAAGCCCAGCTGTCCGGGGCAGGTAGGCAAGACAGTTTACTGTACAGGACGCACGTTTACAGGACGCATTCGCTGATGGACGCGAATGTGTGCAGAAACCGCTAGCATGCGGTTCCATCCTCACCCACTTCAGGGGCTGCTCACACCCACAAAAGGGGTTTGTCCTGTGGACGGGTTTCTTTGAGTCAGTGGCTAATGGAGGCCAAGCTCCCCCAGTACCCAGGACACCGAGCAGTGCCCCAACTGCCTCATACCTCCGGGCAGCAAATCTGGGCCGCGGGGAATGCTCCGCCTGGGGTACAAAGACTTAAGCCAAATCCATGTGTGCGGGGGCTCTCAGAGACCAGGAAGGCAGGGAAGGGCGCCCACCACACGGACCCAGACTCACAGACACAGCATTGTTGGCAAGGCTTGATAACGTTCCTGAAAACCCGAGAAGCGGGTCTTCTGGAGCTGAGCTATTTATTCGTGCTTTTCCCCAGCAATTATTTTATTGGGAACCTACTATGTGTCAGGCACTGCGTAAAACACTGGGATTAGGATGGGGCTAAAACCTGATCCCAGGGTGCCTGGCTGGCTCAGTCGGTAGAGCGTGCGGGACTCTTGATCTTGGGGTTGTAAATTCAAGCCCCACACTGGGTGTAGAGATGACTAAAAAATAAAATCATGGGGCACCGGGGTGGTTCAGTCGGTTGAACACCATACCCTTGATGTTGGCTCAGGTCAGGATCCCACCGTCATGGGACCAAGCGCACAGCCCCCCCCCCCCCCCAACAGCCTCTGAGCTAAGCATGGAACGTGCTTAAGATTCTCTCTCTCTCTCTCTCTCTCTCTCTCTCTCTCTCCCCCTCCCTCCCTTCCTCTGCCCTCTCCCCACTCACGCACAAGCTGTGCACACACTCTCTCTCTTAAAAAAAAAAAAAAAAAAAAGACATTAAAAAAAAAAACAAAAAATCTGACATAAACAAGAACTATAACTCAGATGTCAGAGATCTAAAGAAAGCTGCCTTACTGACAAGGCCCACTTCTCCTGAACCCTCCAACCAAATTAAAGATCAACTACTCAAGTTTATGAATTGCTTGGGAACTAGAAAAGTACAGAAGACAATGGGCCCCAGATTAGAATCCGAGGGAGAGACAGCCAGCCCTCCCATCGCCAGCTGTCTCCTTTCTTTTTTCTCCCCCACCTCTCACACTCCAGGTGTTCTCAAGGTACCGATGAAGCCCGGAATCCATTTCTTTCGGAATACTATTTTTCTATTTCAGATACAGGAATGTGGAACTCCTACCGGAGGGCTCCAAATTTTTAGCAACAATCTGTGCCATGGCGTGGTCCCTTATGCCTCTCCCCGGGTGATCTTTCAAGACTGAAACTGCACAGCCAGGCCAAAGGATCATCCCACCAATGACCCCAAATCCTCAAAGAAGCAAAGATCTGGCTAAGTTTTAAAGAAATTCAAAGTAGTACAAAAGATTTAGCATCAGCTGTCATCAACCGTGAAGTTTAATAACGGGGGGGAGGGGAGAAAGGAACATGTTTAATATTGATTTCGAAGCATATTTTTATGGCCCATGTCATAATAAACTGATGGCACGGAGTTTTCGTGGAACCATACGTAATTCAACGTAAGGAAGACCTCTCAATTGGACCATCTTCAGTTGCACACTCAATAGAAGGTATTGACAGTGGAACTTGCTATGGGCTGGGAAAACATGTCAGGAGAGAACACTCCTATAGATATGAATAATAAGCAAATGCCATTTCTTAAAAGGAAATGGGGCCAGGAAGGGAAGCGAAGGCTGAGAGCAGAGGACAAGCTTCTTCCTGGTGTCTCTGGTTAGAAAGTTATTTCCGAGTTTTCAGACAAGAAAAAGCACCGGCTGCATGAAAACCATGGCGAGTGGGGGTATTATCAGTACCTGGATGACTAACAGGTACGGAGAAGTTCAAGTGTATTCCGCATGGAGACTAATATCCGTCCTGTCCTTGGCATTTCTGCAGACAATTACCCGGCATGTTCTGTCCAGGCAAAATTCTAAGCGGCCTAAACACATATCTGAAGTCTAGACCAAACCCCTGGGCCCTTTGTTTAAACTGGTTGAGCCCCGGGGCACTTGCACGTCACCCAGTCCCCCAGTCTCTGGGGCGGAGTCTGGCCTGGCCTCCAGGATGCTGCTGTCTGTCTGGCCTTGCCCACTGGAACCACCACACCGGCTGCCCAGAACATAAGCGAGGTCCATTTTTAAATTCCCTTAGAAGTTTCCCAACCACCGGTCTGGGTGAGGAGACAAACACGGCTGCAGTTTGCTGACATGAAACTAAAAATACCCAACTGCAAACAAAAGCCATCTTTTACAAGGCTGGCTCGGATGTCCTGAGGTTACCAGTGGTAGCGTCAGACCATATCCTTGGCCGCCTGAACAACTGCTCCAGGGCGAGCCGGGCAGAGGGGCCGCTCAGTCCCCGACGCTGTCAAGGAATCTCACACCCGCAGCCCTGCCTGATTGATGGAAAGAACAGCTTTATTCCTCTGCCACCCACCCAAACGCAAGCTAGAAGAATTCGGGGCTGCGTCTGCTGAAAGTGTTAGATACATACACACTGAAAGGAGAACGCGGGAGGCAAAAGAGAAAAAAAACCAACCCCATTTCCCTGGAAGGAAATGTGTTTCCAACTCCCTCCTTGCAATTATAAAAGCAAATTATTGCTGTGGCTGTACTGAGAAAGGCAACTCGGAGGCGTAAAAAAAAAAAAAAGAAAGAAAAAAGAAAGAAAAAGAAAAAGAGAGAAGAAAAGAAAAAGAAAGAAAGCAAAAAGGATTTCGGAGCCAATGTGGCCCAGTGGGAGCCGGCCGGGGGTGAGGCGGGGTTGTGGATACCACGGCTCCCCGGGCCGAGCCGCGTCACCCCGAAGCCTCCTCGGAAGGTTTTTGTACCTGTTGGGCTTCAGGGCCGAGCAGTGAATCCCCGGCCGCCGCGCTCGAGGGCGCCCCTCCCTCCCCAGGTCCCAAACTTTCCTTAGCGCCTTTTGGAAGGGGCGAGCCTCGATCCTCCCCCAGTCCAGATTTCAGATGTGTAACTTGCCTAAGCTACGGAGGGCTGGGGGAGGGGCTCACTGCCACACGCCCCGGGGCCCTCCAGGGGACTTCAGATGTTCGGAACCCAGGAGAGGGGCAAGCAACCTGACGGTCAGTCCAGGACCGGGCCAAAGTTTCCTCCAAAACCGCCGCGGCCAAGGCGTGACCCAGGAGCAATGACCAGCGCAGGGTCGGGAGAGCCGTTGGGGTGGGGGCGCGGGGTGAAGGAAGCCCCAGGACACCAGCCGCAAGGTCAGTGAGGAGCCAGACCCCGGGGGCAAACAAGGGGCGCCTGGCCCCTTCCCCAACCTAGTGGAGAGGCAGTGCGGGGCACCAAGCCTCTCCCTACACCTCTGCGCGGCGCTGAGCCCCGGACACGTGGGAGCCTGAGCCTCAGGCTCCCCAGCAGGGACTGGCGACCTCGCCGGGGCGCACACCCTTAGCCCCCAAGCCCCCAACCCAAGGAAAAGGCAGCGCGCCCAGGCGCAGGGCGGCCGCCTCCCGGCGCCTCTTTCATCCACGGATCGCTGCATCCGCGGGGAGTTGCATTCTCTTCAAACCGGCCCCCCACGTCAGCAGCTGCCCACAACCTCTCTACCTTGCTCTGCTACCTCGCAGACAGACAGACAAGAGACACAAAGAAAAAAGGGAGGAAAAAAAAAAAACAAAAACGCTCCCCCCTTGCTCCCATCCTCCAGCCTGGAGCCGGGAAGAAGAAGAGGAGAGAGAGCACGTCTTCTCTCCTCCTCTCCATCCCGACTCGTCCAGTCCGGGCAGCAAGGAGTCCCGAGGTGGCTGAGGGAGAAGAGGTAAGGTTGGAATAGGCAGAAACCAGGCGCCAGCGAGCGAGCGAGAGCGCGAGAGAGAAGAAAATATCCAACAAAACCACGCTAACGCGCCCCCTACCTGGGTGCAACATACTTTGGAAATAGAAGATGACCAGGATAAAGGATCCCAAGCAAGTGGCCAGCACCATCCGGCAAATTCTGTTCATCCTCATCACTTCCAGCAGCGCCGGCTTCATGGCTTTGTCCTGGCTGCGGGGACCGGGGTGTCCGGGAGGCGCGCCCGGGGCGCAGGAGCCGGGACCCTGCCGCGCGGAGCGGAGCCCGGGAGGCGCAGGGCAAGGGCTGGGCAGGGCTCGGGAGGGGGACGATCGGGAGGGCTTCGCGGCCGCTCTCGGAGCCCCCAGCCCCGGGCAGGGGTACGGAAGGCGCCGGAGTTGCTCTGGAAGTGCCGAGATGCGTGGACCCGCCGGCTGCGCGCTCCTGCTCCTCCCGCTGCTCCTCTTCGCCTCCCCGCCGCCGCCTCCGCTCCCGCCGGCGGCCGCCGCTGCCTCCTCGCGGGCCGGGCGGCTGGGGTGCGAGCGCTGGTGGTGCCGCCGCCGCCGCCGCCGCTGCTGCGCTGGCCGCTGTGGCTGTCGGACGGGCCCCCTCCCTCCGCTCCAAAGGCTACTTCATTGCGCTCCAATGATCTATATATTCCGGGCTGGGTTTTACCAAATGCAACTCGCAGCCCCCGGCGAGGGGAGGGCGCCCGCGGAGAGCCGGGAGGAGGGAGGGGCCGGAGCGCCGGGGCGGAGCGTCGCGCTCCCCCCGCCCCTACCCGGGAATTGGTCGCGTCCAGCTGTTTCCCGGGGAGTGCGGAGAGCGCGCCGCGCTCCCGCAGGGTCCCAAAAGCCCTCAGTCCCCGGCCGGGCTCGGCCGCCGTCTGGAGGTTGTGTCAGCGTTTCCATGACAAAACCCGGAGGAAAAAAAGAAAATGCGAATCAAATCGCCTCGGTGCTGCCACCCACTCCTGCCGGCGTTCGTGGAGGGAAGTGGCAGGGAGCGAGTCGGGCACCGAGAGCGTAAAGGGGGCTGGTGGTCCGCGATTGTTTAAAATCCCTGGACGAGGTGATGGAGAAGTTGCCCCTGAGCCCCCAGGGAGCGAGTGCCCTTTAGCCGAAGCTTCAAACGGGCGGTTTCGTTTTTTTCTTTCAAACCACTCCCGGGCTCGAGCGACGCTTTGGAAAGGGGTTAGAAACGGCTGACTTGGGGGTCAAGGTTAGGGAAACTGCACTACCCGCGGGGGTCTGGCGACCGCCGAGCTTTCCCGGGGATTTGTGCAGAGTCTCTCCCAAAACAAGGCAAAAGGGACTGGCTTGCGGATTTTAAAACTCTGGCTTCCCCGAGGGTAGAGCTCCCTCCAGATTCTCCCAAGTGCACACGAGTCCCAGAGGGTGGAAGAGAGAGGTGGCCCCCACGAAGTCACCGTCAGCCGAATTCAAACAACTGATGGAAAAATCCAGCCGGCCTTAGCACTGGCAGGTAAATGGAAAGATGGCGTTGTTTTCCTGCATTGTGGGAAGTAATTTACAGTTTCCAACCCCATGCATTTAAGTTGGTTAACAATCGATCAAGTGGATACAGGCTAATAGTGCAGACGTCAGTGGCTCACCTACCCCGTTCTAACTTTTGAAAATCGGCGACTGCGACGGTCCACTTAGCTACTACCCAACATTGAAGACCTTGTTCTTCTGCCCTTCATGGTTTCTGTAAGCAAAGAGATAGGGGCTGTCATATTTTTTTATTTTCCTTGTAAGTTTACGTTGGGTTTTTTAAAGTTAAAGGATTATTTAAATTCCAACAATTATATTTATGGGGGGGGAGGGATGTCATTGTAAAGACTACTTTTGTGTCATATTATCAAATTATTACTGCTATTAACTCAATAATGAAATAAGAATATGTCTTCCGATGCCGCTCAGATAATAGGCATTTGATAAATACTTATTGGGTCTGAATGCAAGGGGCATTACCCTCTTCTCAATACATCAGAGACACAACTTGTAAATAGACACATGCAGTGAAACCTGCGTGGACAACCTCCAGAGTTTTCCTCCAGAGCCGCGTGATAGGGAAAGTAACAAAGTCAGCAGCCTTGCCTTTGACTACAGAAGATAATCAATGACAGCACGATATTTATGTAACTGGTCTGTACTGTATTAATTTGTAGTCACTTGTGAATGAGCTGCTTGCTAAAGGCTGTGGAGCTGAACAAGCTCCGGAGCAAAGCCACTCTTCAGTGATTCTCCCCACAGGAGCCTGGGAATGGGAGTTGAACACATCGCCACCCACCCCAACCAAGGCGGGGATTCTTTGCAGGGAGCATGGTTAGATAAGCACTTGCCGCACTTCGCCTAGAATGCCAGGCTCTCATTTCACTCCCGGTTTTACAGAGCAGGGAGGGGTCACCCACCTGGCCTCTGGCCTTCCAGGGCAGAGCCCACACTGTACTTGGACAAAAGTCTGAACGTGCATAAGGCAGTCTGGGAAGTCACAGAGCCAAGGGAGAGATCAGAGGTGCATCTCTGGTGGGTCATGGAGGGCTGAGTTGGCCCACATGGTGGAGAAGGTGGAGAGCCGTGCCCAACGTCCATTTTTGCCTTCCCACAATCAGTCAAGAAGTGGCCCAAGCATACAGTGAGGGGTAAGGCTATGTAGGTAAACTACCACCTCTTCCAAGAAGCCTTCCCTGATTTCTTGCCTGAAATAGCGTCTTTCCTCTTTGGTGCTCTGAGCACTAGGTCCAAACCACTCTTGGGCCACTGTACCCACTAGGCTGGGTTTTCCTCACCTCTGTCTCTGTCTAGTCCTCAGCTTAATGACCGGCACTGGGTAGGTACAGATAAGTCAGAGATGGACAAGTAATGCCTTCTTGGGCTACAAAGTTAGATCACCTCTGAAGTCCACAGGGAAAGTCAATGCTAATGGCCTGTGATTACGCACATTAGCGGGGAGGGAAAAGGTTCTATTTGTCTCCCTCAACACACTGTAAACTTCCCTACGTGGAGCGGAGTCATCGTTTTCTGTAGGTTGCTAGTCTCACAAAACTTTGTCACCTCTTTCACTCATGCTACATGCTGCATACTGAGCAGATAAAGCACGGTGTTGACTGATAAGACTGAGGAGAAGGGAGAAGATGTGATATTTTGAACTTTGAAGCAAGGATACGGAAGGACTGCCTGTCAAACCAGGGTTTTTGTTTTCCCAACGTAGCAGTCAGGACAGGCCAGGTTAGGCTGCAGTGAAAACCGAGTCCCAATTTCGGAAGCTTAAGGCTCCCGCCTCACTCCAGCTCACTCCACCATGCCTGCTGTGGGCCAGCAGCCGTCCGTGTGGCATTTTTCGAGGACGGGGCTGAAGCAGCCCCCACCTGGAACCATGCTGGTTGCAATGCCTGAGGAGAGGACGTCTCTGGGAGGTCTCGCCCGGGCAACTCAGCGAAGCACGCAGAAGCAGCTCGCGTCACTTCTGCTCATCGTCTATCGGCCAGAACTGCTCACAGACTGGTCCACATGAGAGGAGGTCAGAGCCTAAAGCATCTCGGGAACAGTCTTTCTGGCTGCAACCCCCAGTTGCTCTTCAGATCTCCTTTTCCCTTGTGTTTCTGATTCCCTTTTACCCCGAGGGCTCTTGCACACCAGCACTGTACTCATCCTGGGACCTGGCTAAACCCTGGTGCAACGTTAGGCTTGAGACTTACTCTCCGGACGAAAACCACAGGCAAACAAAACCGGGGCCTGTCCGTTTCAAAGGCTGGTGTGGTCCTGAAAAACGTGTTGAGGAGACAAGTTCTATTTGGACGGATGCTCTTGGAAAACTCACAGGCGAGGGAAAAATAG
Source organism: Lynx canadensis (assembly GCF_007474595.2). Classification (NCBI taxonomy): domain Eukaryota; kingdom Metazoa; phylum Chordata; class Mammalia; order Carnivora; family Felidae; genus Lynx; species Lynx canadensis. The sequence continues at coordinate 123,939,391 of NC_044309.1, read as the reverse complement.
ACGGGAAATCACGATTCCAGCTTGCGTGTGCCGTCAGCAGTGAACCGCCAGGTATTTACCAAGCCCTCCAATACCTGCAGGCAGGGCTCTGCCTCGCTCCTGTGGACTACGCCTTCAATGGACTGTCTTAAGACCTTGCACAACTGGCGGCGTGACCCTTTCTGCACTTGGTCGGAGAGGGGAGTGGGCCCAGGGCAAGGGCAGACAGAGAGCTCTTTAGTATCCTGGGGAAAGGGGGGCTTGTCTTCTGCCAACATCAGCCAGGGGCCCCAGACTGGCTCCTCCGAGGACTGGCCTTGCCCGTTTGCATCTCTCTGGCACCACGGGCACAAAGTGCGCTCAGTTAACCAGAGCACAGTAAATATTTGTGGAGCGGAATCAAAACCACTTGCCCACAGCGTGAGGGATCTTAGCATGAGCCCCCCCCAGCCTGAGGGATCTTAGGTGCAGATTTTCTACAGGTAGGTAAACCGCAAGTACACAAGTGGGTTACTCATGACATGCTTCTGAGAGCAGACTCTTCTTCGCAGGCTTTTTAGACCAAGGTGGGGACGAGAGACAGGAAGAGAGGGGATGGGAGAAGGGGAAGAGACAGAGAAGGAGAAAAGGAGAGAGCAAGGAAGAAGAGGAGGGAGACAGGGGTGGGGGAAAGAAATACGCACCATTATTCTGCTCACTCTCTGACGCTACCTTTGCCCTCTGCCCAGTTTAGGGCCCCAGAGGCTCGTCTCCTGCCCTTCCGGGGGGGAAAGAGGGCCGATGGGCCCTAGGACACTCCCCATTCCCGGTGCCCCCTGCATGGCCTCACCCACCCTCCCCCCCCACGCGTGGCACAGAAACCAGTTCCTGAGCTGCTCCTCTTTCCAGGGGGCCCTGCCCGACTCCCAAACTCCCATCCAGATGACCTGGAAGGAAGCTCTCCACCTCCAGTATGATGGCTTCGCTCCCTCTGCCCGCCCCCATGCCCGACTCAGGACTGGTGGCAGTGGAAGCCCCCCTTCGCAGGGCTCCCTCGGGCTGGGCCATGTTCCAGGCACTCGATATGTCTCCCCTCACCCCCTGCCTCCAGATGGGGGCCATTACTACCCCCCCCCCCAGCCTGAGGGATTTGATAAAGGCTTTTCTTGCAGAAAAATGTAACAGTGGGAGAGAGAGAATGCCAGGGAGAAAAGGGAGAGCTTTGGGGGAGATTCCTGAAGGGAGGTGAGAGTGCCCTCCCATCCTATGCCCTGGGAGGCAGAGGGAATCTGTACCAGGGGAAGCAGGAACCTGGCATGGTGGCCCCTGTGTCACCAGGGATTCCAGGGCCCCACGCATGGCATGAAAGTCACAGAGCCGCTGACCTGAGGGAGCTTGGAGGACAAGAGCAGCAGATGACAGGTGACCAGTGTGACCAACGCAGGACCAGAAGGGACTCCGATGCTTTCGTGCCGGGGCCAGATGAAGACACTGAAAACTCTACGATTTCTCACTCCCACATGCAATTCAAAATAGAAATCATATCAAGGCAGAAAATACGTTTGAAGAGGGCCAAGAAAGATCAATTTTTTTTTTTCTGATGTTTTTTCTCGCGGCTTTAACACACAAATAAAACCTATTCATTCTTAGGTGTATGGCTTGCCGAGTTTAGGTAACTACAAACGGTAAATAACCTCCATCACTGCGATCAGGATGCAGAACATTTCCGGGGTCCGGGCAGTTCCCCCTCGTCCCGCGGCCGTCCGTCTCCTGCTCAGGTGCTCGCTCCAGGCAACCACTGATCATCTTTCTTCCACCACGGTTTTGCCTTTTCTAGAATTCTATGGCTCTGTGTAGCCTGCCGTGGCTGGCTTCTTCCACTTAACAAAATTATTTTGAATATTCGCCTTAATACGCAGTTCCTTTTTCATTGCCGAGTAGTATTCCATAGTGTTGATTCATACCACAATCATCCGTCCAGAGGTTGACAGACATTTGCATCATTTCCAGTTTTGAGCTAACATGAATAGCACTTCAAAGAACATTTGCATGCACGTGTTTATGCAAACAAATGTTTTCATTAATCCTGGGCACATACCTAGGACGCTTTTTTTAAGTAGGCTTCATGCCCAGCGTGGAGCCCAGCATGGGGCTTGAACTCACAACACTGACTGAAGACCTGAATTGAGATCAAGAGTCAGACACTCAATGGCCTGAGCCACCCAGGTGCCCCGTACTAGGACCCTTTATAGGACATGGCCTGCCTCTCCTCCAAAGTGACTGCTGTGCCCCCAGATCCCTCAAATCCTCTTCAATACATAGTGCTGTCAGTCTTTTTAACCTTAGCCACCCGGACCATGTAACGATCTCTCGTGTTAGTCTTAACTGCCTGTCCGTGATGACTGGTGATGCCGAACATCTTTCCATGTGTTTCTTTTTTTTTTTTTAAGAGAGAGTGGGGGAGGAGGGCAGAGAGAGAGAGAGAGAGAGAGAGAATCCCAAGCAGACTCCACGCTCAGCACGGAGCCCAATGTGGGGCTTGATCCCACAACCCTGGGATCATGACCTGAGTGGAAATCAAGAGTCAGACACTCAACCGACTGAAACACCCAGGCGCCCCTTCCACGCGCTTCTTAATCATTCATAAATCTTCTGTTGTGCAATATCTGTTCAAATCTCTTGCCCATTTTTAACGGTTATTTCTTTTCTTATTATCAGTTGTGATATTAAATTCTTCCTATATTCTGGATATGAGCCCATTTTCAGACACATGTTTTGCATAAATCTGTTTTCAGTCTGCTTTCCTTTTTGTTTTCTTTCCGTTTTTGTTTTTTTTTTTAAGTGGGCTCCACACTGGGGCTGGAGCTTGACCACCCAACCCTGAGATCAAGACCTGAGCCGAGACCAAGGGTCAGACCCCGAGCCAGCTGAGCCGCACCCCTCCTTTTTGTTTTCTTAACTGTGCTTTTGAAAAGCAAGCATTTTCAAAACTGAAGTCCGTTTCATCAAGTGTTTCTTTGATGGCTTCTGTTATTGTGTTCTGTGAGAGAAATCTTGGCCGAACTGAACGCCATCAAGATTTTCTCCTGTGTTTAACGGGAGAAGCGACATAGTCTCAGCACTTACGTTGGGGTCTGTGACCTATGCTGGGAGAATTTTGGCGTCTGGTGTGAGGAAAGCATGGAGGCTCATTTTTTGTTCATACAGATATCCATCCGGTTGTTGCCAGCATCACTTTATATTATTATTATTTTATCCCATGTTGTGCAATTATAGTATGCCACATCAGGGTATCATCCCCTTGTGATTGGTTTAGTCTTCAAGACGTTAATAATAGATAAGTTTCCAAGGATGTTCGAGAAATGAGGCCAGAAAAGCATAACTGATTTCATCTTTTTCTCCTAGAAAATCCTCTGGGACGCTGTGTTTTGTTGCCCCATCATCTGTATCGTTGCATGAGGTAACAGAGGCAAAAGAAAACAGCCATCTCCTTGGTCCACCGACAGACACGAGGTTGTACCAGCACAAAACCTCAACGGACGGGCCCTTTTCATGTCATTTACTAAGGACCTGAGTGGATAATCAAAGAAATGCGAACCATAACTGCCCTCATCACAGTTCACAGGAACCCCTTTTTTTTTTTTTTTTTAAGTTTACTTATTTGAGAGCGAGAGAGCACAAGTAGGGTAGGGGCAGAGAGAGAATCCCAAGGGGTCTCCGTGCTGCCAGCGAGGAGCCCAAGAACTACTTATTCAATGTCTCTCAACCCTGTGGTCTTTGAGCTCTGTGAGGGGAGGACTGGGGCCATGGCTGTATCATGTCTCACGTGACGGCATTAACATAGGGCAGTCTAGAAAAACCTATTAAGTGAAAGATACAACTTTTAACGGGGTGCCTGGGTGGCTCAGTCAGTTAAGTGTCTGACTTCAGCTTGGGTCGTGATTTCACCGTTCATGAGTTCAAGCCCCAAATCCAACTCTCTGCTGTCAGCACAAAGCCCGCTTCGGATCCTCTGTCCCCCTCTCTCTCTGCCCCTCCTCTGCTGGTTCTGTCTTTCAAAGTAAGTAAATAAAATTTTGGGGGTTTTTTTGTTTTTTTTTTTTTTATTTTTTTATTTTTTAAATTTTTTTTTTTCAACGTTTATTTATTTTTGGGACAGAGAGAGACAGAGCATGAACGGGGGAGGGGCAGAGAGAGAGGGAGACACAGAATCGGAAACAGGCTCCAGGCTCTGAGCCATCAGCCCAGAGCCCGACGCGGGGCTCGAACTCGCGGACCGCGAGATCGTGACCTGGCTGAAGTCGGACGCTTAACCGACTGCGCCACCCAGGCGCCCCATGTAAATAAAGTTTTAAAAATTTTTTTTGCCTGCATCCTGGTGGAAATCATAAAATATCGGCAAGACTCGTTGCCGGGAATGGTGTGGAGAAAAGAGAACCTTTATATACTGATGGTGGAAGTGAATATATATCAATACAACTTGCGCAACATTTCTAGAAAGTGACCCAACAATAACTTGTCTAAAATCACTAAGTTACTGACTGAGAGAATTTGGACGTTCACGTACAGAGTTGTGCCCACATCACCTGTCTAGCAATTATGGTTTGGTTAAAAAAAATTATAAAACTTCCATACAATGGAATACTGTTACAACACAGTATGTATATATATGCTCTTGTTTTTTTGTATAAATACATAAACAAACATAATTATATTTATATATAAACATATGCATTTTATACAAGTATTAATAGTATTTCTGGGTCTGAGTTTTTTTTAATTGATTTACTGCATTGTCTAAGTATTTTTTAAAGAGTACATATTATTTTTATTTTTTTACTTTATTGTTGTAAATTTTTTTAATGTCTATATTTTTGAGAGAGAGAGTGGTGGGGGGGGGGGGTTAGGGGAGAGAGAGAGGGAGACACAGAATCCTAAGCAGGCTCCAGGCTCCGAGCTGTCAGCACAGAGCCTGATGCAGGGCTTGAACCCACGAACCATGAGATCATGACCTGAGCCGAAACCAAGAGTCAGATGCTTAACCAACTAAGCCACCCAGGTGCCCCAAGACTACATATTATTTTTAAAAAGGATAAACAGAGACGCCTGGGTGGCTCAGTCGGTTGAGCATCTGACTCTATTTAGGTTCAGGCCATGATCCCAGGGTTGTGGGACAGAGCCCCGGGTCAGACTCCTCACTGACCATGGAGTCTGCTTAAGATTCTCTTGCTCTCTCTCTCTCTCTCTTTCTCCCACTGCCCCTCTCCCCTGTGCTCTCTCTCTAAAATAAAAATAAAGTTGTTTTTTTTTTTGTTTTTTTTTTTTTTTCAACGTTTATTTATTTTTGGGACAGAAAGAGACAGAGCATGAACGGGGGAGGGGCAGAGAGAGAGGGAGACACAGAATCGGAAACAGGCTCCAGGCTCTGAGCCATCAGCCCAGAGCCCGACGCGGGGCTCGAACTCACGGACCACGAGATCGTGACCTGGCTGAAGTCGGACGCTTAACCGACTGCGCCACCCAGGCGCCCCAAGTTGTTTTTTTTTTTTTAAAGGAAAAACACAGCTATTTTCATTCAGAGGGGGAAAACGTCCTAATAAAAAGAGAATAAATACATTTCTTAAATTGTCAAAACCCAATTCGAGCCCCTACTTGCTGTATGAAGCTTTCCCGAAATCTTCAGCCCACAGCGGTAGCTTCCTGCTTGGAAGATGCAAACCCCTTTCTCTGTAATTCGGTACTTCGACCCGACCCCGTCGTATAGCTGCAGAGTTGTGGTGAGCTGTGCCCTAGCTCTTCGGCCACACCTTGCGAGCTCGTGAAGGTTGATTTGGGGGACCAGTTGCCACTGACCTGATGCAATGCCAGGCACACAGCAGACGACCCGCAAGCACTTGCCAATTAATTTCCTGGTGCATTACAACGGGCTTCCACGGTGTATTTACTGCAGGCCAGACTCCGCTAAGCATACTACATGCAGCACCCTAATCCTTGTACCAGTCACACAAGGCCAGCATGAGTAGCCCATCAGATAGATGACAAAACCGAGCCTTAGGAAGGATGGGGCACCTGGGTGGCTCTGTCAATTAAGCGTCACCTTTGGCTTTTTTTTTTTTTTTTTTGCCCTAGGGTGGAGTGAAAAGCTATGCCTCTCAAGAGTTGTTGATGATCGTCTCTCTGGAGATGAAAGGGCTCGTTATAAGCCTGTTGACCCAAAAGTATTGTGAGGTGGCAGGGCATGGAAAAGAGGAATTATCTAAGTATTCGGTGTTAGACGTGTTTCCCCCAGGAACACTCCCTCGTGTCATGTGGCCAGCCTGAAAAACGACTGTTAAATTTTTAACCCTGAAGTGCAAAACTCCTGTCTGTCAAAGGAAAATGAACAAAGTTAAAAGAACAAATTAAAAGATGGTGAAAGTATTCTTTGGAAACAAAAAAAGAAACAAGAAAGAGTTAAACCTCGCTGCTACAGGGAAAGAGCTCCTGCGAACGACAACTAAGATGATGCCACCGAGACCCCAGTAGACAACGTGAACAAAAAACACGGGTGGGATTTTTCACGCATACAGAGAGGAAATATAAATGGATAATAGAATATCGGGAAATGTTCCGCCTCAACAGTTATGAAGAGAAGCAAACCAAAACAAGAGGTCACCATTTTAGTCCATCAAATGAGCAAGGACGTGTGATAAATGACACATCTTCCTTGATCCTGGGAAGGGTGGCGTGAGAAGGGGGTACACTCACATCTCTCATAGAAGCAACGGGAATGACCCCTTTGGAAGTACACGTGCCCAGCAACGGGGTTGAGGCACCAAGCGTGGTCACTGGGAGAGTGCGCTCCAGCGTCAGGCAGACCGAGACCTGCCGTCGACAAGTCACGTAACTTCTTCGAGCCTTAGTTTCCTCATCCGTAAAATGGGGACGGTGATACGTATTTTTTTGAATTGTGGTGAGGCCTAGGCAGATCTAAGTCTGACCAATCACGGGCACCCACTGCCGCATGTCGAACCAAGAGCTTCTGATGCAGAAAAGCAGGGGCAGCAGCAGATCTGTTCCAGGGAGAGCACGCAAAATCCTGTGGCGGTGGAAGCGGGGGCCCCTCTGGACCGACTGTGTACTGGGATTTGGGCCATGTTCCGCCTCCTTTCTTCCTGTGATTTTTTTTAGCTATTTCCCAGCCCTCTTAGCATCTCTCTGAGTTACCCATCAATCTTTCAATAAAGTCCTTCTCCACCCAAGTCATGGTTGGTTTCCATTGTCTGCCACGAAGAACTCTGAATACACCGATTACAAAGTATGGATGGAGACGGCTGTGCCACCAACATCATGGGGGAGCCGGCCTGTGCCCCCTTCCTGCCAGGCAATCAGGCAAAATGGTGCCCAAAGCCAGTCACCCTGGGTTTCTAGATATACCGTGACCGGCACGGCCAAATCTGACGGAAGCTGAGGTAGGAGGTGGACGCGGAGTCCACGTGCGTGCACAAATCCCAGCTCGCCTCTAACCACCGTGTACTGCTGTGGACGGATCGTGTCCTCCCAATTTCTCATGCAGAAGCGTAATGCCCAATGTGCCTATGTTTGGAGACAAGGCCTTTCAAAGGTGATTAAAGGGGGCGCCTGGATGGCTTCAGTCCGTTTGATGATGGCTTGGTCAATCAGTGAGCCTTGAAGGCTCACTCTTGATTTTGGCTCAGGGCATGATGCCAGGGTCATGGGATCGAGTCCCAAGTTGGGCTCTGCACTGGGCACGGAGCCTGCTTAAGATTCTCTCTCCCACCGTCTCTGCCCCTCCCCTGCTCCTGCCCACACACACTCTCTCTCTCTCTCTGTGTCTCAAAAACAAAAGGGGGGGGCAGTTGTCAGGTTAATGAAAGTATAAGGGGGCACTTGGCTGGCTCAGTTCAGAGGAGCATGAAACTCTCGATCGTGGGGTTGTGAGTTCGAGCCCCACACTGGGTGGAGAGATTACTAAAAATAAATAATAAGTAAAAACTTAAAAAAAAAAAAAAAAGAAAAAGAAATCGTAAAGGTGTAGCCTGACCCCAGGGCTCAGCCTCTCTGCATACAAGCCAAGGAGAGAGACCTCCTAGAAATCAACCCTGCCAGAACCTCAGTCTTGGACTTCTGGTCTCCAGAACTGTGGGAAAATCAATGTCTATTATATTATTTAAGCCACTGAGTCTGTTTGTTACAGCAGCCCAGGCAGACTAATAATACAGTGGCTGTGGGTGAGTCCCTTCCGAGAGGGTGCTTGTCACATTTCTAGACACCCCGCATCTTTGAGCACTCCACATTGCAGATCCCTCCCACTCCGGGTAGGAGCCGGAACGGAACGTACGCTCCACTCCCAGCATGCCCTGCAGCTAAAATACAGCAAGTGACCTTGCTCAACCCATCAGACACAGGCGCTGTGTGGCAAGGGCAGAGCCACGGGGGTCTGGCTCCTTTAGAGGAGCTGCGAGTTCACAGGATTCGGTCCCACATTCATCCACGTGAACCTTGGAGCCTGAGCCAAGTGACAGGGTATTCATCTTCTGCGGCACCCCAAACCCGTGACCACACACTTGGTGGCCTAAAACAACAGCGATTTATTCTCTCACGGTTTTGGAGTCCAATAGCTCAACATCAGGGTGTCAGCAGGACCACCTGCTTCTGAACATACCAGAACAGTTGCCTTCAACTGAGAACTCTGATTGACACATACTTGACTTTCCAGCCTCCGTTTTCCAACTGGAAAACGCAAAGAATAATGCATATTTCTATGTGAGAGAAGCCAATCCGAAAAGGCTACACGCTGTATGATTCCAACTACATGACATTCTGGAAAAGGCAAACCGATGGAGGCAGTAAAATGATCAATGGTTGCCAAGGCTTGGCACGGAAGAAGGGATGAACAGGCGGAGCCCAGAGATTTTTAGGGCAGTGACAATGCCTCTGTGTGGTACTACAATGATGGGTATATAAGTCATCATACATTTGTCCAACCCATAGGTGTATACCACCACGAGTGACCTGAATGTAAACTATGGATTTGGGTGATCATGATGTGGCACTTGTAGCTTCATCAACCGTAGTAAATGTCCCACTTGGCTGGGGAATGTGGGTCATGGGGAGGCTGTGAGGCATGTGAGGGCAGGGGCATATGGGAGATCCCTGTATCCCCCCCTCAATTTTGCGCGAACTTTAAACTGCTCTAAAAAAATTAGGTCTAGGGGCCCTGGGTGGCTCGGTCGGTTAAGCGTCCGACTTCGGCTCAGGTCATGATCTCACGGTCCATGAGTTCGAGCCCCGCGTCGGGCTCTGTGCTGACAGCTCGGAGCCTGGAGCCTGCTTCCGATTCTGTGCCTCCCTCTCTCTCTGCCGCTCCCCCGTTCATGCTCTGCCTCTCTCTGTCTCAAAAATAAATAAACGTTAAAAAAAATTTATAAGAAAATTAAGTCCTCATTTTATGTATTTTTTAACGTTTATTTATTTTTGAGGGGGAGGGGGAGAGGCAGAGACAGACAAGGAAGCACAGAATCCAAAGCAGTCTCCAGGCTCTGCGCTGACAGCATGGGCTTGAACCCACGAACTGTGAGATCATGACCTGCGCCGAAGTCGGATGCTTAACCGACTGAGCCACCCAGGTGCCCCAGTAAAGTCTTCATTTTAAAAGGACATCTTTAAATTATAGAAAAAGATTATGATGAAAACAACATACAAAGATTGGACAGGTACACTTTAAGATCCCTTCTTGTCCTGACTCTGGAGTGACTCTAGGATCATCAGATGAGCTGGGTTCGCGTAGATGTGTTAGACGAGTGCCACCAATATTAGGAACTCAAACAGAGATCCTTTTTTTTTTTTAATGCTTATTTATTAATTTTAAGAGTGAAAGGTGGGGTGGGGGAGAAGGAAGGAGAGAGAGAGAGAGAGACAGAGAGAGAATCCCAAGCAGGCTCCATGCTGTCAGTGCAGAGCCCGATGCGGGGCTTGATCTCACAATCGCAAGATGAGGACCTGAGCAGATATCAGGAGTTGGACATTTGGGGTGCCTGAGCGGCTCGGTCAGTTAAGCATCTGAGTACGGCTTAGGTCATGATCTCGCAGTCTGTGAGTTCAAGCCCCACATCAGGCTCTGTGCTGACAGCTCAGAGCCTGGAGCCTGCTTTGGATTCTGTGTCTCCCTGTCTCTCTCTGTCCCTCCCCCCACTCTCAAAAATAAATAAATATTAAAAAAAAATTTTTTTTAAAGCAGGTGGAATGATGAGTGCTGGTAAACAACAACAACCTTGGAACACAAACCTTACTCCGTGGAGTCAAATTGTTAATACTCAAGATGTTAAATAATCTCGTCATGATCACGATAAACCCAGGGCTCCGAAAACAAAATTGAGAATGCAAATCATCGAGGGAGAGCAGCAAGGACTAATTACACACAGCAGGGTGTGAATTTTCAGAGCCACAAAAGTGGGAGGAAGGGCACTCACCGGAGAGCCTTTGAGAAAGCACGCTTCAGAGAGCACGTGGTACAGGGAGTCAGAGGCGGGAGTTCTGATCCCCACTCTGCCGCCAGCTGCCCATGTGGCTCGAAGCTCGTCATTCCCCTTCCCTGGGTCTCAAAAGCCACGTGCAATCAAACCTCAGAAAAGCAATGTACCAACAGACAAGCGTTAGGATCCGTTATGTGAAAGGACTCCTATTTTCTCCTGGGTTTTAATTACACAGTCAGTGTCATTGGACAAGACATGCCTCCTCTTGAGTAGTACTAGATAATACTCACTAGCATCAGACTTCAACCAAATCAGTCATCAAATAATACCACTTAGGTGACTCCTGACCAAGCAACTGTATTAGTCAGGAACATCTGGGCTCAGAAATCTGACTCCCTCTGGCCCGAACGAAAAAGGACTTTTAGTAGAGCCTGTAACTGGAATCTTTGAGGGGCAAAGCTGGCTTCAGGCGTGACTGGACTTGAGGTTTCAAGCCATGCCTTAAGGACAATGACTCTTGTCTGCATCACCTCCAGAGGCTCTCGGTAAGAATCTATTTTCTTGTCTGTTTAGCTTCCTCTGGAGGCCACCTGCATTCCTTAGCTGGTGGTCCCATCCTCCATTTTCAAGGTCATAGCATAGCATCTCCCAGTCTCTGTCTCTCCGTGTCTCTGAAACCCTCCTGTCTCCCTCTTATCAAGACCTCTGTGATTATAGGGGCACCTGGGTGGCTCAGTCAGTTAAGCGTCTGACTTCAGCTCAGGTCATGATCTCGCAGTTCATGGGTTCGAGCCCCACTTCGGCTCTGGGGCTCTGTGCTGACAGCTCAGAGCCTGGAGCCTGCTTCGGATCCTGTGTCTCCCTCTCTCTGCCCCTCCCCTGCTCACACTCTGTCTCTCTCTCTCAAAAATAAATAAACATTAAAAAAAAAATTTTAAGACCTCTGTGATTACATAGGGTGCACCCAGATAATCAGAATCATCTCCCTATCTCATGACTTAGTCATGTCCTGCAAGTTCTTTTTGCCATATAAGGCAACATATTTACAGGTTCCGTAGATTAAGATGTGGATATCTTTGGGTTATTAATCAGCCATGACTCACCCCATCCCACTGAATGAGGAAAGAAAATATTTTTTTAAGCACATCTTCATCTGTCCAGAGGATACAAAAGTTAATAAAGATTTATTGCTAACAATGAATATCATACAGTAAGAATCTATTGGACATCAAGGTCTAAAGACATAAGTTTAAGTCCAAACTCTACCATTAACTAGCCCTCTTTCAGTCTCTGTCTTTTTATCTGTACAATGAATACGCTTTTACCTCAATCACTGAGTTACGGTTGACGTGCTTCGTAAGAGCACATTTACATTGTAAAGCATCATATAAATGTAAGTGATCATCTCTAGAATGTGGGGGTATTAAATTTCACCCCGCTTTGAGCCATCCATGCCAAGCATAGGCCATGACACTTCTCTCCCCGTGGAAGGAAGGTCCCATCTAGATCAAAAAGTAATTAGTCAGCTCTGAATCTTGAAGCAGCATTGGAAGCCAAGATTTGCCAAGAGAAAAAGGACTTTCTATATTTCTTTAGCTCTGATGAACACATTAACAGCAGCCAGGCTTGGCTGCCCAGATGCCCAAGTTTATTCTGAGCATGATGTTGTGGCTTTGAAGACATGGGAAGCCACCTGTTCCCGGCTCAGTGGCCTGTGGGAAGGAGATAGAAAAGAAGGCAGAGAAAAGCAGCTCAAATGCCAGGGTCCTACCCACCTCCCACCTCCGGAGCAAGCCACGGGCGGATGGTCAGACCCAAGGGGCGTGTGGGATACTAAGCGGGAGAAGGGTCATGTCATACTTTCCCAGGGAGGCCACCCTCTAGCACAGGATGATACCATTGGCGGAAGGCTGTGTCTGGCTGGGTAGGTGGCCTGCCAGGCCACTTTTAGCTTCCTGTGACCAGCTCACGACAGGCACGACTTCAGAAAGCAAATGGCCTCCGGCAGAACCTAGCGCCGATTGTGATGCAGTGATCACCCATCCAGCTGTGGAGAAGACGCAAGTGGATCCAAGGCCCTTTGCAGGAAAGAGTTAACGTAGCCAGCTTGGGACTGTTGCCAAGGTTGGCTGGCCTCGGGGAACTTGGATTTGGGCAGCGTTCATCACCATTCCCAGAACGGACAAGAGCGGCTCACTGTGCCCGAAATCTCGGTACAAGCAATATGGCTCATGCTGAACACCTGCCTTCCTCTGGAAGTCTGGGATTTTGGTACATTCGAGGCACAGGGTGCCTGCGGGACTGAGCCCCAGCGGAGTCCCTGGCCTCCCAGGCTCGGCCAATCTTCCTGGTAGACACATTTCACACGTGCTGTCAAAACTGGTTGGTAAATGAATTAAGTGCCTCCTGTGTGAGCACTGGGGAGAAGAGTCTTGAAACTTGCACCTGGTTTCCTCCAGACCTTGCCCCGTGTGCCCTCACCCTTTGCTGTGTCATAAATCACGGCCATGAATAGAGTTACATGATGAGTCCTGTGAGTCCCCCTAGGGAGTCTTCGAAGTTGGTGGGGACTCCTGAACCAGGCCCTTTTCCCTGCCTCCACGTGTCACATGACCTCTCCTCCATGCGCCCCGCTGACATCTTACAGAGAAGCAGGTGTGCAGTGGAATCTGAAAGACCGAGCATTTAATGTTGAGCAACCCATCACTTCAAGAGGTTGTATCAATGGGGGGGCCTGGGTGGCTCGGTCAGTTTAAGTGTCCGACTTCAGCTCAGGTCACGATCTCACGGTTCGTGGGTTCAAGCCCCGCGTTGGGCTCTGTGCTGAACGCTTGCTCAGAGCCTGGAGCCTGCTTTGGATTCTGTGTCTCCTTCTCTCTCTGTCCCCTCCCCGACTCATGCTCGGTCTCTCAAAAATAATATATGTAAAAAAACAATTTGTTTTACAAAGAGGTTGTATCAATTATTTAGGGAACCAAATTTTGATTTTTTCCCCTTCTCACCATTCATTCCATTTCCTCTGTACGCTTAGGTGGACAAGGCCACGTTATTATTATTGGAAACTGCCCCCCTCCCCATCCTCACCAGACCCGTGCGTCATCCCTCCTATCCACTCAGCGGGGGACTCGGCCATCACCTGACAACCTGGTGCCCCCCCCACATCCGCCCACTCCCCCCCCCCACATCTGCCTGGCTCCTGCAGCTCCCCGGCACCGACCCCGTGCTCACATCCAGCTCCTCTCAACACCAGCCCTATCGCTTCCAAAAATATCTATGTGCGCACACACACACACACACACGCGCGCGTTTGTTAACGTATACTTGTTTAACATATGTATATACTCGGTGGCCTCAGTTTCCTTACCCATCAAATGAGAGTTGGAATGATAGAATATCTGGTTTCTCGATCCCCACTCAGTAAACTTGCACAATCACCTGTGAATGTGTCTGTGCAGTTCAGGTTGCTGTTACGAAAATACCATCGCCTGGGCGGCTTACACACCAGACATTTGTTTCTCGCAGTTCTGGAGGCTGGCTGTGAGGGAATGAGAGCCTACCTCCTGGGTGCAGACGGCCACCCTCTTGCTGTATCCCTACATGGCAGAGACATGGGAAGCGAGCTGCCTCTGGTGTCTTCTAGGGGCACGATCCCATCATGGGGGCCCACCCTCATGACCCGATTACCACCCAGAGGCCCCGCCTCCAAATGCCATCATATTGGGGGTTAGGGTTTCAACGTAAGAATCTGGGGGGCCTAATCATTCAGTTCACAGCACATATATTATATTCCTCAATAGATTTAGGAATTTTTGAATTAAGCTTCCTTTTAAATTCATTATCCTTAACAAAACCTCATAAATCCTCATAATGAAATTATACTTCTATACGGATTCATTAAAAATTCCCAGGTTTGGGGGCGCCTGGGGTGACTCAGCTGCTTAAGCATTTGGCTTTGGCTCAGGTCATGACCTCCCGGTTTGTGGGTTCGAGCCCCGCATCGGGCTCTGTGCTGATAGCTCAGAGCCTGGAGCCTGCTTCGGATTCTGTGTCTCCCTCTCTCTTTGCCCCTCCCCTGCTTTCACTGTATCTCTCTCTCTCTTAAAAATAAATAAACATTAAAAATTTTTTAAATTATTAAAAAGTTCCCAGTTTCGGCTCGACCATGGAAATAAAGTTGTGTTTGTCCATTTGTGTCTAGGTGAGTCAAAAAGTGAATTACCTTCAGCACTGAAAGTTTTGTAAGTGGGAAAAATTCCCTGAAACCCAATGCCATTCCATAAGTCAGTGCCTGGGAAACATTGGCCCACAAGACCCCAGGAGTCCCTGCCAGCCCCAGTGTGCTATGATTTCTCACATGGAACTCACTCCAGGCAGATGTCTGGATCAGAAAGTTCTTTTCCACCGCTATAATTACATGTTTCTCAGATTGTATGAATCCTTCTGTAACCCTCTCACTTTTACCTTCCTTTTTAATTTAATTTTTATTTTTTTTAATCTTAGAGAAAGAGAGCATGCAAGTAGGGGAGTGGGGAAGCAGGGCTGAGGGAGAGAGAGAGAAAGAGAGAGAGAGAAAGAGAGATCGAGAGAGAGAATATCTTAAGCAGGCTCCACACTTACTGGAGCCCAGCACAGGGCTCGATCCCATGACCCTGGGATCATGACCTGAGCCGAAATCAAGAGTTGGAGGCCCAAACAACGGAGCTACCCAGGTGCCCCGTTACTTTCCTTTTTTAAAATAAAGTTTTAAGTTCTTCTTTCTTACTTTAGGGAAGAAGATGTAAGAAGGAAGGAAATGCCTGAGGAAAAAACCCAAACTACCAGAATTTGGATAAACAAAACAGGTAAAAGAAGAAAAAGTGACAGAAACTTGGCCTTCCAGAAATAGTTTACAAACCTTTTTGCAACGGCAGGTTTGTCCAGTACATGTATAATGGAATTTGATTTACCAAAATTCAATTCTTTTTAAAATTTTTTTATGTTTATTTTTATTTTTGAGACACCACACACGCACACACACACACACACACACACACACACACAGAGTGTGAGCGGGGGGAGGGGCAGAGAGAGAGGAGACACAGAATCCATAGCTGTTAGCACAGAGCCCAACACAGGGCTCGAACTCATGAACCTCGAGATCATGACCTGAGCGAAGGCAAGCTTAACCGACTGAGCCACCCAGGCGCCCCGCCCAAATTCAATTCTTATCCGAGAATCTCCAGTATAAAGTGAAGCTTACCAATAACAGCAAAGGCAAAGTTCATCCCCCCCAACCCCCTAGCCCCGGAAGACTCAATGCTGCTGGTGACTTTCTGTGTGCCTCTGGAGAAGTCGCACCCTCATTCTGATGCCTTCCGAATTTATGCCTTCAGCCCTGCCTCCCACTCAAGCCCTGAGCTTTAAACCGAGATATCCAGCTGCTTGTTCGTCTATAGCGCCTCGTGGATGTATAATATGCATCTCGCTTTGGGCACAGACAAAAGAGAACTCTTGAATTGCACCCAATCTTGTTGGTTTGTTTTCCCTAGACTTGAGCATCTCCTTAAATGGCAACATCTACCCAATTACTCAAGCCAAAAACATAGGAGGAGAAAGGTGGTCTAGACTTGCTACCAAGGCTCCACTCATGAAGTTCTCAACAATACAAGCTCCTTACGTCATTGCCACACCATCCCTGGGTGTGGGCTACCTCTTCACGGTACAATATGGCAGCTAGGCTGCCAGCCATTGCATCAGGGATCCGCACAGCAAAATAGAAGGAGGCATGGAAAAGAAGCAAAGGGCACATACTAGCTATCTTTTAAGGAAGGTAATTTCGCTAACATCTCATTGGCAGAACTTTTAGTCACATAACCGTACCTGACTTCAAGAAAGGCTTGGAAAGGCAGTCTTTTCTCAGATAGCCATGTGCCCCACTAAATGTGGGAGGTTTCACTGCTGTGGAAGAAGGATAGGCTGCATACTGGGGGTACTGGGTAGTCAGCAGTTCCTGCCATATATGGCTTCTGAAACCTGCATGACTGAGCCCCTGCCTGCTACTTGACCTCATCTCCTCGACCTTGCTTTAACACAACGTGGCCACCCTGGCCTTTTTGGATGCCATTGGACGTACCAAACTCGTTCCTGCCTTGGAGCCTTTGGCTTGCTGCTCCGTCCCCCTGGGATGCGGTCCCCCAGATACGCACATGGCCAGTCTCAGCTCGAATGTCAGTTCCTAACCAGGGCCTTTCCTGACCACCCTTTGTAAAGTAGCATTTCCCCACCAGCCAGCCTCAATCACATAACTGTGTTATTTTCTACAAAGCACTCATCACTCTCTGAAAATATCTGTCACTTGTTCCGTTTTGTTTTAGTTCGGGCTTGTTCCTCCCAACACAGGAGCATACGCTCCATCAGGACAAGGGTTTCGACTGCCTTGTTTCGACTTAGTCATCCACACTGGATGCAGAGTAGACGCTCAATAAATATTTGTTACATAAATGAATGAATTTAACGATCCAATTGCCATCAATACCGCCCGAGCTTCCCACACAGACAGGCTGCTGCTTGGGGACTTGTTTGCTGCCACGTCGGGGAAGCATGCATTCATGTTTCTTGAGGAAGTCTTCATCAAGAGAAAGAGAACAGAGGTGCCTGGGGGGCTCAGTCGGTTAAGCGTCCGACTTCAGCTCCGGTCATGATCTCGCGGTTCGTGAGTTCAAGCCCCACGTCGGGGTCAGTGCTGACAGCTCGGAGCCTCGACCCTGCCTCGGGTTCTGTGTCTCCCTCTCTCTGCCCATCCCCCACTTGTGTGTGCGCGCGTGCGCTCTCTGTCTCAAAAATAAACATTAGAAATCTTTTTAAAAATAAAAATAAATTAAAAGAGAGAGAGAACAGAGTTTGGACTCCAAAGGAAGCTGTATTTGGCTCCAATTTTACCGCCCGAAGCCACGACCTGGCCCTAAGCGAACAGGTGAAGAGAAAGAATCTGCCAGTCTTCGTAGGTTGTGCTACCTACCAAGGTGTCCAACAGGTGGACATTTTTGAGCTGAGTCTCCAGGGCGGCAGCACCCTGGGCAGAGGGGCCTGTGGCGGTCAAGGTCAAGGGCAGAGTTTCCTTCCCAGTTCTGCCACCTGTGGGTTGTGTCAGCGTAGACTCAGGCAAATTCCCCATGCCCCCGGTGCCTTGGTTTCCTCATCTGTAAATTGAGAATCGAGACTGCTGAAATGATGAGATGAGTTAAAATATGCAAAATACTTTTCAAGCTGGATATATGGTAAACAGCCAACCCTGCAAACTACCTAGAATAAGTTCTGGTTTCTGAGGCAGTACTGACGTCCTTGGAGTGCTGATAATTCAGCAGATGTGCCTCGAGTGGCCATCGTTCTGGCTTATTCGGCCACCTGTACGACGAAAGTTCTATTGAAGTTGTACTGAGACTTGACTGTGGGCCAAGCCCTGCGACTGGCACCAAGGACCTCAAAGTGTAGTAGGAAATCCGGAGGCTCCTGGGTGATGGGGAGACACGAGCTCTCCAGCATTTCCGCAAACAGGGGCCAGCGCTCTGCCAGGGGCCACGAAGGCTTCCCAGAGGAGAGAACATCAGACGTGAGTGTAGAAAGAATGAGGAGGCAGTCACCATGCAAAGGTGGGGGGTGGCGCTGGGGGAGAGGAAGAAGGGCGTGGTCAGGGGAGGAGCACCTCCCACAAAAGGGACAAAGGCACCAAACGACACAGGGATCTTCGTGCCATTCACTGCTAAATCTGGAATGATGCCCGGCACACGGTAGGTGCTCGGTAAACACGTGTTGGCTGACCAGGAAACTAAGGTAAGTTAGGTATTATGACTTTCAGAGAAAAATGAGGCTCACAGAGGCTGAACAATTTTCCCAAGGTTCACAGAGCCAGGAAGTTCTGTATCCAAAGCTTGAATCCAGGGCCTTTCAACTGTCAGTTGAGTGTGAACCTCAAACAAACACATGTTTGAGATCGGGGGGATGTAACAGCGTACAAGAGCTTTGGCTTGGTGCGAGCCAAACGGGGAGAACCTTCACCACCAACCTGTCGGTCTTGACGAGCAGCCTACAGCAGTCTAGAACGAATGGAAGCTGAGCGTCTAGAACGGCCCTAGGTGACAGTGCTGGAGGTGGAGGCCAGGGGCAAAGGCCTGGAGGGGGGGGTCCCCCTGGCCTCTGAGCCATCAGGAGCCCTGATGGGCCACAGCTACGCTCTCTGTGGCTCAGCTTGGCTCTAGGTAATAACAGCTCCCATCTGCTTAGCGTTAAGCACAAAGTCAAGCAGAGAATTTAGCCACAATCTGAGTTCGCACCCTCTACTTACTAAGTGTGTAGCCTTGAGCAACCTAGTTGATCTCTCCTTGAACCTCAGCTTCCTCACCCGTAAAATGGAGATAAATAATACCTACTCCCTGGGGCTGTTCGGAAGATCAAATGAGGTGACACCGAAGGAGAAAGGGGGGGGGTGGAAGATAGGGGGACGTTAAGTACCGACCCCTCAAAAGATCAGAAACACCTATAGGTCAAGCAACACCGTTTGTCAGACTGACTGCAGTAAGGGAGACAGCACCACCAGGGTGATGTCCGAGCGATATCTCAGAGGGCGCGTGTCCGGGAGGACAGTTACGAGGCTTAGGGCTGGAGATGAGTCTTGCAAAGCTGGGAACTGCCTGGGGTTGGGTAAATTTGATACAATAGCTTCTGGCTCGGCGCTAGCCAAGGTGTGGGAGTCTTCACAAGCAAGCTGTTGGTCTTGACGAGCAAACTCTTTCAGTTGGTTTACGGTCTTATAGTCTAGGAATCATGTTTTTTTTTCTCTTCTTTTTGCCAATATTAACACAGGGACGGGGAAATGTTGGTTCAGTTCTGAGCTTGTCAGAAACTACCTCCTCTGATCTCACAACAGTCCCAGGAGGAGTCAAGGAGGGGCCTTCGCTGACCCTTCGCTACAGTTCCCAGGAGACAGATGTTCATGACGACTGGAGAGCTGAGGAAACTGACGTCGGGCAGGCATTATTACCCCTCCCGGAGGAAAATGAGACTCAGAGAGGTTAAGGAACTTTCCCAAAGTTCCCAGAGCTAGTAAGTAATCCATCTGGGATTTGAATCTGGCACTTGAGACCGTGAGTTGAATAGGCACATATAATAATATTACCTTAAACCAAACAATAAAAACTAGAGCTACCTAAGCATTATTTGTAGTAGCCCAACTAGGAAAAAAATAAATAAATAAAAATCTATCAGCAGCAGAATGGATAAATAAAATGTGCTGGGGTCACACACAGAATACCCTACAGCAAAGAAAATGAAGGGAACGTCGTCACAAGTGACCACGTGGCTGAATCCCACAAGCGCACGCCAAGGGAAAGACACAGACACCAAAAAAACAACAAAAACCTACCTACTGTGTGCTTTAATTCACGGAGAGTTTATACACAGGCCACCCTAACCCACATGTTAGAGGACAGGATGGCAATTCCCCTTGGGAAATAGGCAGGGGTCGGGGGTGAGCAGGATCGCAGGGGATCCTGGGGTTTCGGGGGAACTGGCAAAGCCCTGTTTCTTCATCTGGCAGCTGCTTACACAGGTGTGCTCACCTGTGCTAACTCACCGAGGTGCACACTTAACAGTTTGTGCATTTTCCTCTACATTTTTTTAATGTTTATTTATTTTTGAGAGAGAGAGAGAGAGAGAGAGATATCGTGTGAGTGGGGGAGGGGAGGGGCAGAGAGAGAGGGAGACACAGAATCGGAAGCAGGCTCCAGGCTCCGAGCTGTCAGCACAGAGACCGACGCGGGGCTCGAACTCACCAGCCGTGAGACCATGACCTGAGCCGAAGTCAGATGCTCCACCCACTGAGCCACCCAGGCGCCCCTCTACATTTTTATTTAAAAGTTTGTTTTAAGCAGGGATATCTACGCTTTGCTTTCAATGTTAATTTCAGGATCAGTATTCCAGAAGATGTCTGTGATCACGCAGGCTGAAATGGAACGAGCTAATGCCCCGGGAACACTTAGCGTGGTGTCTGGAACAGAGACCTACGTTCCATAAATGCTAGCAAGTGCGATTACCACTGTGATCATGTCTGTGACTTTCCGAAACGGCAGTGGAGAATTTCTGAAAGACACAGCACGACTAATTCCCGGCTCGAGCGCCAGGAGTTGGCTTAAAGAGGGGGCAGAGACGGTAGCAAACAAGGTGAAATCCCCCACCGCCCAGGCAGGCTGTGGACATGGCCACAGGCCCCGGGCGGGCTGGCAGCAACGGTGGCGGGCACCTCGGGAGGGCCCAGCCGCCTGCCAAGTT
Organism: Lynx canadensis; assembly: GCF_007474595.2. Lineage (NCBI taxonomy): Eukaryota > Metazoa > Chordata > Mammalia > Carnivora > Felidae > Lynx > Lynx canadensis. The sequence goes on along the minus strand of NC_044309.1, from coordinate 123,918,656 downwards.
CCAGCCCAGATCCCTTCCCAGGTCCAGATGGTTTTCTCTGCCCTTTTTCCATTACCCACACAGGACACCTTTTTTATAACGTGAGGCTTCTGGACTCGGCCAAAGCGCAGGCACATGCGTCCGCGGGGAAAGCAGAGCAGCTGCGGGGCTCTGCGGGCCACCATAGCCGCTGCCATCGAATTCGCTGCGCCCCACACCGAAGCCCTTCTCCTCCCAGACGCCTACGCCCCCGTTTCCCCCCGCTGGCTCCCCCGCTCCACTGCCGTCCGACTCTGCGGCCCACCCTCGGTCCGGAACTTCCCCCACACTTGGGCACAGTGCTGTGTTCACACTCACACGTTCACACTTCCGCTCATCGAGAACAACCTGTGACCAAGAAATGCCCTTTGTTCACCAGGAGAGGCTCGTGAACCCAGGCCAGGGTTTCTCGAAGCACCGTCTCCCCGTGGCTTACGTAGCACGGTCCCCTGATGGCTTGCGTCGCAATCATCTGCCGTGTAAAAAGTCCCACCCTCCTCAAGCCCCAGGTCGGCTGAGGCAGAACCCACGGAACCATGGCCCAGGAATCTGCACTGTACCAAGTCAGCACGGGTGGTTTTCACGCACAAAAAACCTGGGAGCCACGGCTCTTTCTAGAGAAAAGGCAGAGGAGCGTGACGGGGGCAGCAAAAATAATCCCAAGGCGGGAGTGCAGGGGGGAGTGGGAGTCCACACCCCTGACCCCTCGACCCCCTGCTCTGAGCACCACGAAGGTGGCTCTGGCTGGCCATGGAGGGGGGCCGGGCCGGGCCGCAGGACCAGGGAGGGACACAGGGGTTGAGTGACTTCTCTTGTCTTCAGTGCTAAGAGCAACAGTACCAAGGACTGGAAGGGAGCAGATGTCACGCTCCACAATAAGGGTATTTTCCCAACCCCGGCAGCTTCGGAGGGAACTTTTATTCTGGAGTCCTGGATTATCTAATTAGTGGGTAATAAGCCATCCCCAGATTTAATGGTCCACCATTTTATAATCTCATAATTCTGAGGGCTGACGGGCTGGGTCATCTCTGCTGGTCTCACTTGATGGCTCTCACGTGGCTTCAGAAAGATGGAGGTTGGGGCTGGAACATTCAAAATGGCTTTGCTCACACGTCTGGCACCGCAGCAGGGACGGCTGGAAAGCTGTGCCGCCCTCTCTCTCTCTCTCTCTCCAAATAGCTAGCTAAGGGCTTCCTTCCATGGTGGCTGGATCTCAAGGGTGGGAGTTCCAAGACGAAAGAAGTCCTTCTCCCTCACCTCAGGTTTTCACACAATTATTAAGTAATCTTGAATAAATTTGTCTTTGTTTAATAAAGTTAACAAATTTTGTATCATCAACTAGCATTTTCTCGATTCATCACCAAGAGTTTTTGACACCATCAGATCTCAACAAAGAAGACAGTATGTTGTGACAAGATCCATATTTCCTGTTTCATAAGAGAAGCAAAACCTTGGGGCACCCTCCGTACAGATGTCAAAGAATTCCTCCAACACAGACCATTTGCTTTCAGATATGAAAATGCAGCATGAAGTATATTAAATGTCTAGACAAAAACACGAGAAAAAAAATCCTAGTGACCTTGGGTTTAGCAAAGATTTCTTAAATAGGACACAAAATATATGAACTGTAAAAGAAAAAAAAAATCAATAAATTGGGCTTCATCAGAATTTAAAATTGTTGCTCTTCGGGGCGCCCGGGTGGCTCCATCGGTTAAGTGTCCGACTTCGGCTCAGTTCACGGTCTTGCCATTCGTGAGTTCAAGCCCCACATCGGGCTCTGTGCTGACAGCGCGGGGCCTGGACCCTGCTTCAGATCCTGTGTCTCCCTCTCTTTCTGCCCTTCCCCCACTTGTGCTCTGTCTCTCAAAAATGAATAAACTTTAAAAAAAATTTTTTTTTTAAATTGTTGCTCTTCAAAAGACAGCCGTGAAATCAAAATGCAAGCCCCGCTGGGCAGAAAATATTTCCAAAACACAGAGCTGACAAAGGGCTTGTATCAAGAATAGAAAGAGTACTTACAACTCAAAAAGAAGAAGATAAACAATCTGATAAAAAAATGGGCAAAATATTTAAACAGGTTCTTCATCCAAGAAGTGATACAGGTGGCAAAATGTGCACCTGAGAAGATGCTCACCGTTACTGGTCCCTCAGGAAATACCAATTAAAACCGCCATGGGATATCACCACACACTACTGGAATGGCTAAAATTAAAAAGACTGATCGTATCGAGTATCGGCGAAGATCGAGCCTTGCAGCAGGAACCCTCACAGTCTGCACGCGGTGGATGCTAATGAGGTACAACCACTTGGTAAAGCGGTTTGGCAGTTTCTTGTAACGCTAAACACCTACCTGCCTATGACCCAGCCATTCCACTTCTAGATATTTCCCCAAGAGTAATGAAAGCACATGTCCACACAAAGACGCGTACATGAGCGTTCATAATGGCTTCGTCGGCCAGTTGAGAACTAGAAACAAACCATACGTCTGTCCACAGGTGAACAGATAACCTGCGGCAGATTCACACAACGGACTATGACTCGGCAACGAAAAGGAGCAGGCGAGGCCTACATGTCAGCCTGGTTCCATCGCTTCTCAAAAAAAAAAAAAAAAAAAGGAGCAGACACAAAAGACTACATCATAATTATATTCTATTAAGTTCTGGAAAATGCCAACTAATCTGTAGGGACAGAAAGCAGATCCGTGTTTTCACCTGGGCACGAGAATGGGGAGCAGAGAGAAATGCATCGCACAAAGATTTCAGGGGTGGTGGGCATATTCGTGATCTTGATTGTGGTGGTGGCACAAAGCGTACAAAGACAAGATGTCGAAACTCGTCAGATTATGCGGTTTATTGCATGTCAACTGTACCTCAATAAAGCTGTAGTAAAAAATAAAATAAGAAAAAAATAAAAAGTAGGGGCTCCTGGGTGGCTCAGTGGGTGAAGCGTCTGACTTCGGCTCAGGTCAGGATCTCGAGGTCTGTGAGTTCGAGCCCTACGTCGGGCTCTGTGCTGACAGCTCAGAGCCTGGAGCCTGCTTCGGATTCTGTGTCTCCCTCTCTCTCTGCCCCTCCCCCACTCATGCTCTGTCTCTGTCTCTCTCAAAAATAAATAAACGTTAAAAAATGTTTTTAAAAAAATAAAAAGTGTATATTGGCCTTTACTTGTTTTAGGCAACTCTTTGGAGCAGGAAAACTACCCTTGGATTCCATCATTTACAAATCTTACAAATGCTACCTTTAGCGAAATACATTGACATATCAACCTAGATGAAGAAGCTATTTTTTGTCTCGCGTAAACCTCTTCAGGGCAGTGTGCCGTGTCATCAGTATCTTCACTGAATTGTATTCTTTCAGAGTGGGACCTTTCCAATTCCTCGGACTGCATCTCATCTTGGCATTTCACTCACTAAAATTTTACTGGCGTTATTAGGTTTGCACCAACCGTGTGGCCTTTCCTTTTTGGGGCATTAGTTCTGCTGCTAGATAATTTCGGTTCTTCCGCCTGAGTGACTTTTCCTCAAAAGCTTTACGCTGCTAGCGATTCCAACAGCCATTTCGATGCTCGCCTCCTTCCATATCAAGGGGCCATGCCACTGCTGCGCCTGCAAATTGTGTGACACACGGGAGGACAACAGGACAGGACCTCGTGGATCGCCGGCTGGTGAAAAAGCCCGCGGATGAGTGGCTTCCATCGTAAAGAACAGCGTCTCTCGTGTCCCTCGTCTGCCCCGGCGCTGTGAAATGTCTCCAAGGACCGAAATTCCTCATCGCTGACCTCCGGTTTCAGGTCCCACCTGCAGCCCTCCTTCCCCTGATCCCTAACCTCATCAGGACTGTCCACCTTGGACCTAGAGCTCTCCTTTGTTTTGTTTGTTTTTTAATATAATTTATTGTCAAATCGGCTAATGTACAGTGTATACAGCGTGCTCTTGGTTTTGGGGGTAGATTCCAGTGGCTCATCGCTTACATACAACACCCAGTGCTCATCCCAACAAGTGCCCTCCTCGATGCCCATCCCCCATCCCCCCCCCCCATGGAGCTCTCCTTTGTCACTTCCTACCTCACCTCCAAAGCTCACCACCCTACTCTCAAAAGAGTTTGTAAAACACAAACGTTAATAACACATAAAGTAGAAGGGCATGATAGATAAACAAGAAAACTGCACACAGGCGGAAATTCACATCCCCGTTCTCTTCTAAGCTACACAGTGGGTGTTTTGCAATGTTTACCACGGCAGCACAGATGCAGGGTAGGGCAGCTGAGGCACAGTGGGTGAAAATTCCTTTTTCCCTCTTGACTGTTCTCTCTGACTTTCTTTCTTTCTTTTCTTTTTGTTTTTTAAGTTTATTTATTTTGAGAGAGAGAGAGAGAGAGAGCCTGGACGTGAGCAGGGGAGGGGCAGAGAGGGAGAATCCCAAGCAGGCTCCACCCTGTCAGCACAGGGCTCAAGGCAGGGCTCGATCCCACAAACCGTGAGACTGTGACCTGAGCTGAAATCAAGAGACGGCTGAGCCACCCAGGGGCCCCTCTCTCCTTTTCTATTACACCTGTACAGCTTGTTTGCTCCTGGAAGCCAGTCAGTAGTGGGTCAGGATGGCGGGGAGAGGTCATTTGGGAGGGAGGAACTGATGTCATCAACCTGCTGTCCCCCCCCCCCCCGCCCCACCTCCCCCCGGGGTAACTGAGAACTCACTAGCTTTCAACAGCCCTTGAATCAACAGACTCGCTGAGAACCGGCTCAGTAGATGAACACAGCGCTGCTCTATACTCCCGCGGAGGCTGGGGTGGTGAGTTTTCTGTGTCAACTTTGTTATCAGGCTATAGTCCCGGGTTATTGAATCAAGCACTAATCTAAGTCTTGCTTGAAAGTATTTTGTAGGTGTGATTAAAGTGTATAATCAGTTTACTTTAGGGAAGGAAGATTATCCTAGATAATCTGGAGGGGCCCGATTCAATCAGTTTAAAGGCTTTCAGAGCAGAATTGAGGCTTTCCCCAGGAAGGAGGAATTCTGCCTGCAACAGCAGCTGCCGCTCACGCCTGCCCCTCCTCGAGGTCCGCCCTACAGAGCTCAGAGCTGCCTCGGCAATCCCCACAACGGCTGAAGCCCCTTCCTTGCAGTAAATCTCTTCACACGTGACTCCTGCTGGTTCTGTTTCTCCGACGGAGCTCTGTCCGACCCAGGGGCCCAAGGACCTTTAACAAAATTGTGAGTCCTTTGTTGCAAACGCAAGCGCAGACATAAACATTTAAATATAACGCGTGCTTTTTTTTTATTGATCGCAAATTCTCACAGACGCTGAGGTCTACAGAATCCTAGTTTAGAAACTCTGGTTCGAAGTCTTAGTTCCCGACCATTCACCTGGACCTCCTTCAGCGTTCGGAGACAGCACTCTTTCTGACACTGTGACACTTTCTCATTTTGAGTTATCTGAACCGGGCTATGCACACTGTCTTGAATAAACAACTCCCCGCTCTAGCTGATCCAGAGACCCCCCCCCCACACACACCCCCACCCCATTGCCTGCTCCCCTCGCCCTTGGAAGCCACTTCCCAAGAAGCTATCCACAGACCAAGCAGAAAATAAAGATCTCCTTTCCTCGTAGGCAAAATGAAGATAATGATATTTGTCCTACCCAAGTTCATAGAACTGTTGGGAGAATCAAATGCGATAAAGGATTACTTTGAAAACTTCAAGTCATAAAGAAGGAAGGATCATCATTATCTTCGTAATTATCTTAATTATTATTATCGCTTAACTAGACCCACCAATTATTCTCTTCCTGCCCACACCCCTTTCTAAGAGCATTTGCCTCCATCCACAGAGTGAGGCCCTGTTAAGCCACTGCATATCCTCCTGGGTGGTTTAGACGGAAACATTTGGATTCCTTTAAGAATTGGCTATACTTCTGTGCTCAGTATCCTTGAAAAAGTTACTTTATATCAGTTAGGGTTCTCGGAGTGTAAATTTCAGAAAAACCCAAGCATACTGACTTAAGAAAAACAACTTACTGGGCCATAAACTGAAAGTTTGCAGTGGACTATCACCGCTAATGATTACATAGTACTCCAGGTCATAGCCGATGTTGTAAAGAAAGAAGCAAATGGTGTAAAAATTGGAAGGGAAGAGATAAAACTGTCATCGTTTACTGAGAAAAACCAACAGGATCGACAGACAAATTATTAGAATTTATAAGCAATGTTGCCTGATACAAGATTAGCCCATAAAAATCAATAGCATTTTTCTACACCAGCAATAAATCAATAGAAGAAAATAACTTTAAGACACATATTTTTCCACATTTTAATGTGTGTGAAATTGGGATGCATCATACATTTGAATACATACAGAAGCAAAAATAAGACGTCATTCACAATAGTCACAGATATTTTAAGTGTCTTGGAAATAACAAAGAACGCACAAGACCTCTACGGAGAAAGCCCTAGAACTCGAACAAAGGATACAGAAGATGATCTGAAGAAGTGAAGTGACTTTTTGTGTTCTTGATGGGATGACTTAATAGTATAAAATTGTCAATTCTCCGCAAATTAACTGATAAATTCAATGCAGTCCCAATGAAAACTCCATATGGATGTTTCAGAGGAACTTAGCAAAATTCTACATAGATTGAAGACCTCACTGTGAAAAATACTACAGAATTAATTTTTTAAAAAACAGAATATCACTGTGACATTGGCAAAGGTTTCTCAACCTTTTTCTATTAGCACCTCCTGAGGAGATTTTTTAGACATTTTTTTTCCTAATTGTAACCCCACCCTCACCCCAGGAAAATTTGAATATCACAGTTATACTGATTTTCTGTTTATATATTGTATGTATATCTGTGCTTTATATATAAAAAGAGTTAAGGTTTTTCATCCCCCAAGAACCAATTTTCACCCTCTTGGGGGTGATCACCCCACTCACCCACTTAGAATGCATGCATGCTTAAGGTGAGGAAGACCTTTTTTTAAAAAAAAATTCAGATCTATCAATTCCACTCCTGGATATATACCTAAAGGAAATGAAATCAATATGTCAGAGATCTCTGCATCCTCAGGTTCACTGCAGCATTATTTACAACAGTACAACAGCCAAGACATGGAAACAATCTAAGTGTCCATCAATAGATAGATGGATCAAGAAAATGCAATATATATATATATATATATACAGAATATATATATAATAGATATACTATATATATGAAAATGATATATACTATAGATATAAATAATATTACTATATATATAAATATATATAAAATATATAATATATATATAAAATATATATACTATATATATAAAATATATATACTATATATATAAAATATATATAAAATATATATATATATTATATATATATATATAAAATACACACACACACACGCACACACATGCACACTGGAATAATACCCAGTCATAACAGAGAAGGGAATCCTGCCATTTGTGACAACATGGATAGAATTCAAGGGCATTATACTAAGTGAAATAAGTCAGAGAAAGACAAGTACTGTATGATACCACTTATATGTGAAATCTTGATTAAAAAAACCAGGGGTGTCTGGGTGGCTCAATTGGCTAAGCGTCCAACTGTTCATTTCAGCTCAGGTCACAATCCTGGGGTTGTGGCATTGAGCCCTGGGTCGGGCTCCACGCTGGGAGTGAAGCCTGCTTAAGATTTTCTCTCTCTCCCTCTGCCCCTCTCCCCTGTCCACGTGCATGCGTGTTCTCTCTCTCTCTCTCTCTCTCTCTCTCAAAAACAAAACAAAAACAAACAAACAAAACCAAACCCAGACTCATGGGAAAAAAGATCAGATCTGTGGTGATCACAAATGGGGGCTGAGGGGGAGGGGAGATTGGATGCAGGTGTCGAAAGGTTCAAACTTTCACTTATAAGATAAAGTGCTGGGGATGGAGGGCACAACAGGACAACGAGAGCTAACGCCGCCGTGTGCTAAGAAAGTAAATCCTAAACGTTCTCATCACAAACATACCACAAATATGTTTTGTTGCCCTTTTTTTTTTTTGTAACTCTATGAGATGATGGATATTAACTAACTGCGGCAATCATTTTTGCAACAGACGTCAGTCAGGTCATTATGCTGTACATCTGAAACTTATACGGTGCTCCTGTCAACTCTATCTCAATAAAAATGCAAGAAAAAATTCAAAAGCAAGCATAAACTGTAAGGCAAAAGACTGATAAATTTCACTACTGTGTTTAGTTTCCTGCTGCTGCCATAACAAATTGCCACAAGTCCGCCGACTTCAATCAGCGCTCATCTATCGTCTCACGGTTCTGTAGGTTGGAAGTCTGGTGAGCTCAGCGGGGTACTTGGTTTAAGTTCCCACCAGGCTGGCCTGGGCTCTCCGGTCTGGAGGCTGGAGGAGAATCTGTTTCTAGGCTCATTCCAGTTGTTGGCAGAGCTCAGTTCCCTGCAATTGTGGGACTGGGCTCCCCGTTTTCTTGCTGGCTGTCAGCCGCGGGGGTCCTCCTCGGCTTGTAGAGGCCACATTCATCCTCTTTCCTCCTTCCTCTGTCTTTCAAACCAGCAACATACAGTCAAGTCTGTCTCATGACTGAAGTCTCTCCGGCCTCCTATTTCATTTCTCCTCATGCCTCCTTCTTTTTTTTTTTCTTTTTTTTAAGCAATGCAGTCGGCCCTCTGAGGTAAAGGGGTCAAGTCGAATTTATACAGGTCCTGCAAAATTTCAAGCTCTACATGTTTTGGTTTTTTTTAACGTTTATTTATTTTTGAGACAGAGAGAGATAGAGCATGAACAGGGGAGGGGCAGAGAGAGAGGGAGACACAGAATCTGAAACAGGTTCCAGGCTCTGAGCTGTCAGCACAGAGCCCGACGCGGGGCTCGAACTCACGGACCGCGAGATCATGACCTGAGCCGAAGTCGGCCGCTTAACTGACTGAGCCACCCAGGCGCCCCACCTCATGCCTCCTTCTGACATCAGCCAGAGAAATGTCTCTGCTCTTAAAGACTCAAGTGTTTAGGGGGTACTGGGTGGGCTCAATTGGTTGAGTCTCCGACTCTTGATTTAGGCTCAGGTCATGGTCCCAGGGTCATGGGATCAAGCCCCGTGTAGGGGTTTGCGTTGAGCTTAGAGCCTGCTTAAGATTCTCTCTCTCCCTTTGCCCCTCTCCCCCACTTGTACTCTCTCTCTCTCTAAAGTAAAAAAAAAAAAAAAAAAAAAAAGAAAGAAAGAAAGACGCAAGTGTTCAGATTGTGCACACCGAGACAATCCAGGATAATCCTATTTAGAGGTCTGGGCTATGGTCTGAATGTTTCTATGCCTGCAAATTTCATTGAAACCTAACCCCCAAGGTGATGATGATACTAGGAGGTCAGGTAATTGGGAGGTTATTACGTCCTGAGTGGGGAGCCCTTACGAAAGAGGCCCTAGGGAGCTCCCTTGGCCCTCCCTCCATGTGAGGTTACAGCTGGAAGGTGCCATGTCTGAACCAGAAAGTGCGCCTCACCAGACACTGAATCTGCGGGGAGCTTGATCTTGGATTTCCCAGCTGCCTGTACTGTGAGAAATAAATTTCTGTTTATAAGAAAATAAACGTGTAAGCCTCCCCATCTATGGTATTTTGTTATTGCAGCCAGAATGAACTAACACAGGGCATAACCTGAGTTACATCTGCAAAGTCCCTCCGCTACAGTATCTCCATTAGTGTTTCATGGAATAATCAGGGGACGGGAATCTTGGAGGGACATCTTCAGATTTCTACCTACTACAGTGACATTAAAACTAAGGATTTCTGATTCACAAAGGACACTGTGGGCAAAGTTAACGAACCGATGAAAGAAGGGGAGAAATAGTTTCAATTTCGGAAAACAACAAGAGTTAATACATATAATATATTTAGAATACAGAAGGAATCTTTGCAAACCAGAAAGAAGAAATGGGCAGAGAGTACGAACAGGTAGTTTCTAGAAGTGGTAACCCAAAATACTTACAGGTATATAAAGAGATGCTCGGGGCGCCTGGGTGGCGCAGTCGGTTAAGCGTCCGACTTCAGCCAGGTCACGATCTCGCGGTCCGTGAGTTCGAGCCCCGCGTCGGGCTCTGGGCTGACGGCTCGGAGCCTGGAGCCTGTTTCCGATTCTGTGTCTCCCTCTCTCTCTCTGCCCCTCCCCCGTTCATGCTCTGTCTCTCTCTGTCCCCAAAAAAATAAATAAACGTTGAAAAAAAAAATTAAAAAAAAAAAAGAGATGCTCACAATCGTTAGTAATCAGAGAAATGCCAATTTTAAAAACATGAGGTATCATTTTATTTTTATTTGCCTGGAAAATATTAGAAAGCTGGATAATGCTCAGTGCCGATCGGGAAATAGAGACACCGGAACCTTCAGGTACTGTCGTAGGGAGGGTAGACTGAGACACCCATCACCCAGAGAAGTCAGCCATTAGTCAGTCAAACTGTGTAGCCCCTAGGACCTAGCAATCCCACTGCTAATGCTCTGACTCTAGGAATCTTCCATAGCTCCATCAGGAGATCTATGCAGCCTGCTCACTCTGCGGAACACGTTTGCTCTGGTTCACTCTTTCGTGGCGGGAGAATGGGTGTGTAAAATATAGTAAACATACACCGTGGGGAAGTACGCCATAATGAGAGCCAGTGGATGATATGGTACCCGTAGCATCACATACAGACTCGGTAAAAAAGTAAAAGAAAGACTGAAACATGACAAAGTCGTTTGCGTAAATTAAAAATGCTTCCAACAAAGGATATAAAGCTACATGTTACACGCATGAGGATCCCTGCCCACAGGGGGACATGGGGAAAGGGAGGAAGCTGTAGGAGTTAGTGGAAATAAAGAAATAAACAGGAGATGTTGAATCAAATGCCCCCATGCTCTGAGGCTTATGATCACCTCAGCTTTCTTGATGCATGTCCATTTTTGTTTTTGTGTTTGTTTTTGTTTCTTAAGGTGGTAATAAGAAAGGTTTCAGGCACAGCCTCATCCAGGCCTCAGGCAACGTGACCGGGATCATCTCTCTTGGGTTGGCTCTACCCTCGGACTGGCTCGGAAAATCAAATTCGCTGATACGCGATTTGCAAGGCAGATGTGTGTTCTGCTCGATTGAATGTTTTTATTTACTAGGCCGTACTCAGACTCGTGGAAAATATACCACCTATTAGTGGCCGCCCCTGCTTTGGTAATTTTAGCCCCGTGAACTCATTTGAATGGGGTTCACTAACGTCTCCGGCGGGCCATGTTGAACAGCTGCAGTCATAGTTCTCAAGACGAACAGAACACGGGCTCATCTGCAGATGAAAACATCTGCACATGGTTATAATCACCCCTGGACATGCTTATGATTTGATTAAGTACTTGAGATAAGCTTGTTTATTTTTCTGACAAATAGAGAGGAAAGGAGAAAAGTTCATTACGTGAGGACACTAGCTTAGTCGGAATGAAAGCGTTAATGAAGGCTTTGTTCCCCTTGGTGGTGGTGGTGCTGGGGGAGACACTTCTCAGCTTTCTTCCAGTCTCCTTGTGGATGAGCTCCCCCTCAGACCCCAAAAGTTGGGGGAGAACCAGGGCAGCCGCGGCTCTGCCCCTCCCTTCATCTTGAACTCTGCGACCCGCCTAGAACATCACTGTCCGTGATAGCTGTGTTAGTTCTTAGGGCACCTCTAACAAATGACACAAACTGGGGGGTAACCTCTCACTCTTCAAGAGGCTCCAAGTCTAAAATGGAGGTCCCTGCAGGACTGGTTCCTTCTGGAGGCTCTGAGGGAGAATCTGTCCCAGGCCTCCTGCTCTCTCAGCTTCTGGTGGTCCCCAGCAACCCTTGGAGGTCCTTGGCTTGTAGATACATCCCTCTGGTCTTTGTCTCCATCTTTACAGGAACATCTTCTCTGTCTGTCTCTCTGTGTCCTCTCCTGTTTTTATGAGGACAACAGTGATCAGATTTGGGGACCACACCAATCCAGTAAGATCTCACATTAACCAATTATATCCACAAAGACCTTATTTCCAAATAAGGTCACATTCTGAGGCCCTGGGTGGACATGCATTTGGAGGGGACACTCTTCAACCCACCATAGTGGCCTAGCCCTGCATCCGCCCAGGCCTGGACAGGTGATCCGTGAATGCAGGTGCATTAGGCTGATTCACCTCATGCAGAGGGAGGGAGGGCACGTATGGATTACGTGCCATTTGGCCAGACCTAAGCCACGCGGTGATGGCCACCTCATCAATAATAAAGGTCAGGAGCGAGTTCTGACAAACCCCCGCGTTCTGCAGGCAGCAAAGCACCGTATGCTCTGGTAGGGAGAAGTGGCAAAGAACAGAAGTTTCCCTTGAGGCCTCTTTAAGACCCCGAGGTCCTCTGGGCTCCTCCGTGGCCATCCAGTGGAGAACAGTCACCTTTCTCCAGCTTCCTTGGGTGGCTCTTTTACGTCTAATTATGCAGCAACCAACCCCAGCATGTGACTGGAATCCCTAACCGCCATCCGTACCCTGCAACTGAGAGGCGTATCCAAGGAGACTGACAGGTAAATGTGAATGGTATAAATCAAGATCTTGATGTTGCATTCTTAATGCCTTTTTTCCTCTGAAAGGGCTTCTGTGCGTCTCTCTCGGCAGACTTGGTCGGGATGTAATTGAACTGAGGGCTGCACCTGAATGAGAATGTCATCCTGTCTGATTCCAGACCGAGGTGGGAAATAATCCTCCTACCCTGGAAACCCAATTCCTGGGGGGCGTGGGGGTGGGCGTGGGAATAGATACTGCAGCCAAGTATTGTCTGGAATCTTCCTTTCCAAGTAGCTTCATCTCACAAAGGCGCTGTCCACACCTTTGGCCGGGTCAGCCATTCAAAGCATAGTGGTCATTCTTGAATTTGTTACTTTGCAATTGGTTGTTTTAAGGTGCGAGTGCAGCTAGGGCAGGAGTCATTTGTAAAGCTGTCATCCCTCATGGCCTTTTGGAAGATGCTCCATAAGCTTTAAAAGGATCTGTGGGTGAAAGGCACACGGGTCCTTTACAGCAAATTGTTTTCTGTCTTTAAAGCCTGACGGTGGGGCGCCTGGGTGGCTCGGTTGGTTAAGCGTCTGACTTGGGCTCAGGTCATGATCTCACAGTTCTCGAGTTCAAGCCCCATCTTGGGCTCTGCACTGACAGCTCAGAGCCTGGAGCCTGCTTCAGATTCTGTGTCTCCCTCTATCTCTGCCCCTTCCTCACTCACGCTCTGTCTCTCTCTCTCTCAAAAATAAATAGACATTTATCAAAAAAAAATCCTGATGGTTTGTTTCTTTAGTCATTCGCTGAATAATTTTTTGAGCCTTGTTTTGTTATCTACTGCCGCATGACTCATCAACCCAAACTCAGTGGCTCACACAACGACAATCATTTCATTAGTTCACAAGTCTGTCATTTGGGCAGGGCTCGGCCGGACAGCTTAGGGCTCTTGCTGTATACACAAAAGGACGATAATGGCTTGTGTATATAAAGTCTCGGAGATGAGCATCCGACGTTGGCAGCCACCCGTCTTTCTTCATTTCTTGACTAGCTTTCCTCTCAGGCAGGCCAACCCTCCCCTTGAGATGGCAAAGGCCCCATCCTACCAGCCCCCTCTGAAGAAACCTACTCTTTGCAAACAGCTACCCCAAATCTTCAGGGATTGAAGGTCATTGAACCAGATTGGGTCATGTGCCCATCCCCCAAATAATCGCTATGGACAAAAGGCAGGAGTAGCTTGAGCGGCCAGGGTCACCTGAATCCTGGGGTCTAGCCCCACTTCAGGTGTTCCCGGAGTGGAGGAGAGGCGATTCTCCAAAGGAAAATCAAGGTCCCGTCGTTAGAAGGAAGAGGAGGGAACGTCAAGCGTGCAGAATCAGGTGTCCGTCACGCTACCTTACCTGCCTCACAGTCAAGTTTAACGTATGAGGGTCGTGCATGTGGCATTTATTCATTGCATGTGGCAGATACAGCTCCACTCCCTCCGCACCCCCATTTCTTGCTACCAGAACCCAGAACCTGGATTTTACTTCAGTAGAAGGCCTGGAGCCCTTGAGTTCAGGGACCAAAGGCTCCTCCACAAGCTCCAAGGGATAAATCATGATTGGTCTACACCAACATGGCGATCCCACTGCACCTTGCCCGATACTGTCTTTCCCATCCTTCCTCGCTGCTAGAGGCGGCCACATCCCCAAGTTCTAGCTGGTGAGATACAAGGAGAAGTCTGCCTGGGGGCTCCTGGGAGAGTTTTTGCTTCCTGGTAAAAGTCAGCAGAGCTCCCTCCGGCCATCCCTTCCCCACTTCTTTTCTTGACCATGGTCGCGTCAGGACAAGATGCTTGGAGCTGCAGCAGCCATCCTGCAACCATGAGGCAACAAGCCTCAGACCAAAAGCGGCATGCTGAGCATGACAGAAGAGACAGAAAGCTGTGACTGAGCCACTGCACCAGCCTGGGACTGCCTATCGGCACTCATCTCGTTGTAAGAGATAATTAAACATCTTCATTGCTCTGGCCATTGTTAGGTATTCCGTAATGTGCAGCCACACGCACCCTGACACTTTATTATAAAAATGAAAGATTGTTACACCCCTAGTCTGTTTTCCTTGAAGGATCACAAGAGACTACGGAGAAGCTTTCACCAAAACCACGAACTCAGATGCTCCCTCTGCCAGAATTTCAGCAGCTGCCCATTAATATAACTTCTAGAGGCAGGCAGCGTATCTGCAGCTAGCATCGCTAATTTATAAAGCTGTTTTCACAGCATAGTGTACTATATTATTAGCTGCATAAAGTAGGCAAGTTAATTCCATTCCCTCTGAAATACATGAAGGAACAGGGTATAATTCAGTTTTTTTTTTTTCTGGGTATTAAAGAGAAAATCATCAGGGACATTTGTCAAGCTTTCAGCAGGGTTTTTTTTTTTTTTTTTTTGATTACGAAAAGCAAAAAGATTTTTTTTTTTTTAAAGATGACAAAGTCACGGAAGTCCAACATATAATAGCAGGACACTCTTGAAACAACTGTAGAATTATCTTTTGCTAAATAGAAGTGAACAAAATCCTAACTGTTCAAAAGAGACTCACGTAGCAAAATGATTATACACGACCCACCTATCTGGAGATCCACAAAAATGTCTTAGGAAACCGGGGTGGGGAGAGGGTTGTCTGGGGCTTAATTCCTTAAATAACAATTAGGTGTTTGTAAACCGTAACAGCAAATGCAACAAATATTTCCTGACTGCATACTCTCGTGTATGCAGGCGCTCCGGCTTGTGCTGTCAATGGATCAATTTACTTAATATTCACACGCATTCGGGAAGTAGCTACTGTTATTATCCGCATTTTCCAGACGAGGAAACAAGCCTGAAGCTGTTCAGTAAATTGACAAAGGTCATACAGCTCCACTGGGGTGCTGATGGTTAGATATTCAGGAATTTTGTGAGCCGGTTGTTAAACATCGGTGGCTTGAAATTAGTGTGGCGGGAATATTAAGACCATAGTAATTGGCAAATACTACCAATCGGGGCTCCCCCTCCCCATTAATGAGCACACTACTGCACAGCTGATAACTGGTCTAATTGAAGTATCAACATTTAACCAGAACAAATACATGATTCTATTGATGGAAAGTGACAGACCAGGTATGTTGCTGACAGATTGGAAAATGAGTGGGAATAGTGAATATTCCAAGTAATGACAAGCCCCCGACAGATCCAGGCAAGGTGGCATATATATATGCAAAAACAGGATTTTTAAGGATATGAGAATCATCTCTGTGACTCAGTCTCCAGATAGAAAAATGTAAATTCCTCAAAGCTTAATCAGTGTCAGGGCCCCCTGCTCAGACATCTGAGTTATGTAAATATCACAGACTTGAGAGCTGGGTAGCGTCGAATACATTTGCAAGAATATAACTACTTTAAAGATATTTGCAGAAGCCTTCATTTTGGGGCTGTTGAAAATATTCTACCTAACCGAGAAAAAGAATTGAATCCTCTTACGAGCCCAGAAAACAAGGACGATGGCGATAATTTTACAGTGTTCAAAATCAGAAAACTGTAACTGAATATGTGTATTATACGGAGAAAACTCACATTTGAACTGATATCAAAAGACAAAATAAACGTCTTTGGCCCTCAGCTCGTATTGGTCTCGGGTCATTTCCTGACATTTCCCGTGGCATATGCTATGCTCCAGTCACTCTGACCACTTACCTGGCCTTTGCATATACTTTTCCAACGGCCTTTCTTTTGGCTTAACAAACTCCCAGGCCATCGTTGAGACCCAGATCAAACATCACCTCCTCTTGCTGACCTTCCCTGACTCCTCCAGGCACTCCCAGCCACCCTGTTCTCTGAAGTCTTCTAGCCCTCTTGTAGAGATCTCTATTTTGCTGTCATTTACCCAGTCACATGGTGATCTCTCCCACTTGATGGTAAGCCCCACAGACAATCGTGTCAGATTCATATCAGTATTCTCAGCATAATCCCTATCTCTTCTCCTAGCACCCCACCTTTATGCCCACCCTAGTGACAGTGCCCTCTATTTCTTGAACTTAGCTAGGCTCCTTTCCAGCGTAAAGTTACTGTGTGAGCCCTACAAAGAATGATCTACACACACACACACACTTTACCTGCTTGGCACCATTCCTAATGTTTGATTGAATCTTTAGGCCTTAGTTTATTTTTTTTTTTTTAATTTTTTTTTTTCAACGTTTATTTATTTTTGGGACAGAGAGAGACAGAGCATGAACGGGGGAGGGGCAGAGAGAGAGGGAGACACAGAATCGGAAACAGGCTCCAGGCTCTGAGCAGTCAGCACAGAGCCCGACGCGGGGCTCGAACTCACGGACCGCGAGATCGTGACCTGGCTGAAGTCGGACGCTTAACCGACTGCGCCACCCAGGCGCCCCTAGGCCTTAGTTTAAATGTCACCTCCTCCTGGAGTTCCTCCTAGATCTCCCAAGCTAGATTAGATGCCACCCTTCCTCCCATATTATATTCTCATGCTATCCTCCATTTTCCTCCTCAACAAATATTACAGTTAGAACTACATACTAGGGGCACCTGGGTGGCTCAGTTAGTTGAGTGTCAGACTCTTGGTTTCAGCTCAGGTCGTGAGCTCACAGTTCATGGGTTCAAGCCCCGTGTCGGGGTCCTCGCTGCCATCATGAAGCCTGCTGGGGATTCTCTCTCTCTCTCCTTCTCTCTGTCAGTCCCCTACTTGTGCTGTCTCTGTCTCTCTCAAAATAAATAACTAAACTTAAAAAAAATTTTTTTTTGCTTCTGTTCCTACTATGTCCCAATGCCTAGCACAGTGACTGGAGTCTAGTAGGTGGTCAAATTCGTGTGCTGAATGAATAAGTGAGTGAATGAGTGAACAGATGAACAGCTGGCCTTCAATTTATGTTTTTGAATGGGTGAAGTGCTTACAGGGGTGACGTGGGCTGGGTTCCTGCTCCTCTCTCTCCTCCGCCCCCTCTCCCATAACCTGAAGGATAGACATGTCAGCATATTATTAAAAGAGTATTCTCTTTCACCCCAGTCTTGTGATGGGTACTTGATTTCATATAAAGGGATTACTGGTCAAAAGAAAGGATTACTTTGGACTATGATCCATTCCTGGTAATAGGCTACATTGTTTCTGAGTAAGAGACTCAAAGAGCTTTTTCTTGGTTTCTGATAAAGCCCAATACATCATGGACAGCAGACACAGCGCCCCTCACATTTAGCTCCCCCTGCCCCTCCCTCCTCCAGATTCATTTCTCTCTGGAGGAGCATTTAGGGGAGCCCTGCTGGCTGTTTGTTAAGGCTGGAATCATCCCAACAAAGCGAGGATTGTCCACATTAGCTGCTAGGGAAGCAGCCAAGCCAAACAGACCCTCTCTCTGGGGCCATTTGGGTAAAGCTCTGACCTCTCATTCCCTCCAGGCTAATTATCTAAACACTCATTAACTAATTAACCCAAAGCTCCACCCTCCTCTCTCTGAGGCCCTTGACAATAAGTCTTCCTCTTCGGGCCCTCAAACCCGTCTCTTGCAGAGTAATGGTGGTGGTGGAGGTGATTTTACACCGACAGAACTCTTGAAGGTTGAACTGTCATTCTCGCCAACTGACCTAAGCCAGTATGGTCACGTACAATCTCTTGGGTTACTTTTGACAGATAGGAGAATTTTCCAGAACGTCTGAAGTGAGCAAGGGTTAGCTAACTTCTCTGCAACCTTGCTACCGGTTATACTGAAAGCAAACCTCCGACTAAATTCACCACACCTCACAGATTTTTAATTTAGTGCATGAGCGTGCAGTTCACAAACAGTTTATACAGCATGAACTTGGTAAAGTTCCAGCTCTCCAACTTTTTAGCTGATCTGCTCACACATTACAGGGAACGCGTTCTTGAGGATTAGACAAACAAATTTTAGAGGCAGGATCCTGTTATCCCTATGGTTCATATTGGGCAACCGGATAGCCTCCAATGCCATGGCCGGACACAGGCACCATCCCTAAGGGCGCAGGGGAAGCCTTGTTGAATTCTTAAGCCCAGCCATCCAAGCATGGAGAATGTCTCAAAAACATTTCACCCACTCCCCTAAACTTGAATACCACTGATTTTACTAATGAGAGCCCATTTCTGACACCCGTGAGGTCGTTAGCCATGATTTCACCAATAAAAACCCGCTTTTGCTACTCTCTATGCTAATTAGTGAGACACCTGGTGTTGACCAGCGATAAGGCGAGCAGACGACCTTGCAGCGGGTGCCTTGAAGTGTGACCCTTGTGATCTCTAATCATAACCATCCCTGGCGTGTGGATTCCCTACTGGCTTAGAGGGTCCCTAACACACACACTTTATATCACACCATCTAGAACTAAGCATGTTAAGGTAACAGCAGATATGATAACACCAAGACTTTCTTTTTTAACCTATGGGTCACAAACCCTCAGTGAGTGCGTGCATGGAATTTGGGGGGAGGTCCACGGCTTTGGGTGGGGAAAGCTTACATCTTTATTTTCATTGACCTTGGTATTTATAAACCCTGTCTCTTTGCCATTAAATGAAGTCAGTTATTCTCATATCACATTATAGATGCTTTACGTATCTTGAAATAGCAACACGGATCGCTTCTTCTGGATTATTAGATTCTTCCTCTAGATTCTTCTTCTAGATTATTAGACCTACTGACAGGTCTTTCATTAACTGTATTACTGTATCAGAATAATTCCTATGTCATGTATTAATACGTCATAAGCCTGTTTTTATAACAGTTTGATAACTATGTTTCAATAGCATTGGTTTCCTTTGCAATCCTATGTATTTTATTATGCATCTACAAACACTACTCTAAGAAGGGGTCCACAGTACAAAAAGAGAATTTCTGATGTGGCTGAGAAGCCTCTTGACCCAGCGGCCGGGCCTCCGGAACACTGCTTTGCTTCTCAGCTTCTAGACTGAAAATTTGCAGTATAGTGTCTAAGTTTGTGGCCAACAAGCCACACCTGATATTCTGGTGGCTTAAAACCATTCTGTCAAGATGATGCGTCACAGGTTGGGTTCCCCGGGAAGCACACTCCGAGGGAGACACCTGCATGCGGGAAGTCTATCGGGGAGCGCACTTTGGAGCAAAGCCTGCTCTGTCGAGGGGTGGCCCGCAGTGCAGTCACAACCCGGGCCTCAGCCCATCCCATGGGGGGCTCTCGAGCTGGAGCCTGGTGCTTCACCCCTGTCCCAACTTGGTAGGGAGCTGAGCCTTTGGATCCCCACATCTACTGGTCTCTGGGTGTAGCTGACCCTGGGGAAGGAGGTGTGTCCTTGGGCGAGACAGGACTCAGCTGTCATCTGTCAGCTACCAACACATCCAGCAACTGGGGACGAAAATGCTTCCGTCCCGCAGGGATTCCGGCTGGCGCAGCACGACCTCCTCTGTGTCTACACCACACTGCAACCCGCCGTGAACCCCTCACCTGTCTCGGAACCTCACAACCGTTCAAACAAGGTGCGCTTACCACCCTCATTCCAGAGCGGAGGAACTGATGCTCAGAGCCAGTGGGGGGGGGGGGGACGTGTCCCCTGCTATAGCCCTCAGTGTCACAGGCTGACACTCTCGTTAAATTTGGGACTTCGGGTTACATAACTATCAGTTCTCAAGCTAGAATCAGAGAACAGAGGAACCTTTCTATTTTCACTCAGGTTTCCCCTCAGAACCTGCTCCTCCCTGTAATCTCCTTTTTCTGGTCAGAGCAGCACCCTCGTCAGGTCCACACCCTGGTCCCTGATCCCCACTCAATCCCCATGTCTTGTGATTCCCGTCATCCTCCCCACCTCCCAGCCCTCACCTGCCTGCCCCCCTCCCCGCCTCCACACCCACAGTCACCTGAACTGTCCTCACAGAGTCGGGACTCTGGCAGCTACCGGTGTCCCCGTGCCAGCCCACCCTCTCCCCTTCCCCCTCCTCACAGCCAGGTCCACACTCTTCAAGCTGAGCTCCGACCATATCTGATCACAGCACCCCATCACCCAGCAGATTAAGCAGCGGCACTCACAGGTGCCCTCTACAGAATGTTCCCACCCTTCCTTGCCATCTGTCACCTCCTACACATACTCCACTCTGGTTCCAGCTCAACTGGGTGACTCATTCAATTCCTCACTATTACTCACGATCTTCCCTTTGCCAGAAATGTCCTTCCTGCTACCCGTCTCCCTCCATTCCCCAACCATGCCTTCATTCGTTTCATCAGGGGAATATGTGCTGAACGCCCATCAGGTGCCAGAAACCATGGAGGAGGGAGCAATGAGCCAGACGAATGGGGCTCTGACTTTCCGGCTTAACCTTCTGCTGGAAAAAGAAGGTGGTGAGCGAATCAAGCCACACGATAATTGCAGATGTTGGTAATTGGTACAAAAGAGGTAAAACAGGTTCGCGCAGGTGGGCCGAACTCCCTGGCCCTGTGCCGGGAACATATTACACATAGATGAGATGTGGAGCCCCTCAACTTTTTGCTTATCCGTATAGCCCAGGGAGCCCTGCCCTGTAAGTACCGTTTTATGCCTCCACTGGGACATGAAAAAAGCTTGGAAATAGCAAGGGCTGGAACGTGGCATGTGAAACAGTAAGGGCCCCAGCGGCCGATGGCCTGTTTGAGGTGTGGGCCGCTAGGCGGAGAGTCGAGAGAAGCCCTGTGTGTGGGAGTTCGGAAAGGAGCAGTCAGGTAGAGGGTCCAGTGGGCCGCAGGCCTGGAGCCAGGCCAGAGCTGTGTGTGTTCCCAGGACACAAGGAAGCTTTCCGAGGTGGGTCCTGGGTCAGGTGGAGGCCTGGTGTGGGGTGAGGCTGGAGGGGCGGGCCAAGGACCAGACCTTCCCTACTCCTGGTGTGGCCTGTGGACCAGGAGGGCCACTACATGTGGGAACTCATCAGGAATGCAGAAATGCTCCACCCTAGGCTTACTGAGTCAAAAATAGCATTTTAATAAGCTCCCCAGACCATTCATTAAAGCTGTGCTTCAGGACCAAGCCACCTAGGTTCTTTTAGACGCTTTTAGATTTAGGAATTTGAAATCCTATCATCCTCTCCTTCAAGGTCAGCGTCAAGTGCTTATTCCTCTGGAAGCCTGTCCTGATCCCCATAAGCTGTTGGAATTTACGTCCTTGTAGATGTCTAAAATGCACTTGGCCGCAATTATTGGATCAGAGGATCACAGGTTTCCCGAGATCAGGAAGTACACCTTAGTCAGCTTGCAATCTCCAAATCCCCTCACAACATCTTGGCCACCATGGGTAAATTATCAAAACAAAAACAAAAACAAAAAAATACACTCACATACTGAGTGCATGTCAGTTAGAATGATGCCATATCAGACGGAACTCTTTTAGGGGAAAGTGACAGAATCAAACTCCACTGGCTTAGGCAAAAGAAGAGGGATTTATTATCTTCCATAGCTGAAAAGTATAGGAGAGTAGCTTCAGGCATGGTTGGATCCGGGTGTTCAAAGAATGTAATCAGAAGTCTGTTTTTCTTCATTTCTCTACTTTGCTTTCCTCTATACTGGCTTCATTCTTAGGATCAAGTCTAAGAATTGATAAAAATGACCTCCAATAGCCCTAGACCTATAAAGTACCTATAAAGGAACCTGGAGAAAAGTAATTTTGATATTTGCAACTTTGTTTTATGCCTTTACATGGGGACAAGAGATAAGACTTAGCACCACCTGAACCAACTACTATTATCAGAAACAAAGGAGAAAGGCCATTGAGCAGAAGGGGAAGCCATTCATTGTAGCCATCATGAGGCAGACCTGCTGTGGCATCATTAAAAATCAGGATATGGGGGCACCTGGGTGGCTCAATTGGTTGAGCGTCTCACTCTTGATTTCAGCTCAGGTCATGATCTCATGGGTTCGGGCCCCACATGGGGCTCTGCACCGGCAGTGTGGAGCCTGCTTAAGATTCTCTCTCCCTCTCTCTGCCCCTCCCACTCACTCGTGCTCTCTGTCTCTCTTTCAAAATAAATAAACTTAAAAAAATTTATATAAAAAATCGGGGTATGGAAGAATATTTATTAAGCTGGGGAAAAAATTCACGGAGTCTTGCTAAACGAAAAGAATTGGATGTAAAACATTACTGTGAAGTGACATCTATCACCTGGGGGGATGAAAACATATTTCTCATAATGTCCATATGCCTAGAATTAAGGTGTTAGGCAATATCCATCCCAATGGGCCCTAGTGGATTGAATATTTTTTCCTTTTTTATATTTTTTTCCATTTTGAAATTTCTATATTGAATACGTACTGTATTTGCTATCATTGAGAAATGTATCTGGGGCACCTGGGTGGCTCAGTCAGTTAAGCGTCCGACTTGATTTCAGCTCAGATCATGATCTCATGGTTTGTGGGATCGAGCCCTGTGTCGGGCTCCATGCTGTCAGTGCGGAGCCTGCTTGGGATTCTCTCTTCCTCTCTCTCTGCCCCTTCCCTCCTTACACACACACACACACACACACACACACAATCTCTCTCTCTCTCTCTCTCTCTCTCTCAAAATAAATAACTAAACTTAAAAAAAATGTATTTAAAAATGAATATATGTGTAATCGTTCCTTTACTGTGTCACTGTGGCTGAGCCACAGTGCCCAGATGTTATGGTCAAACACTCTGGATGTTTCTGTGAAGGTGTTTTTTAGAAGAGTGGACTTTGAGTAAAGCAGATTACCCTTTATAATGAGGATGGGCCTCGCCTAATCAGTTGAAGGCCTTACTAGAAGACTAACCTCCCCCAAGCAAGACGGGATGCTGCCAGCAGACTGCCTTTGGAGCTGACCTGCAGCTCTTCCCCACGCTTCCTGCTCGCCAGCCCACACTGCAGAGTTCGGACTTGCCAGGCCGCCATAATCCTATGAGCCAATTCCCTAGCGTAAAATCTCTCCCTCTAGGTATATATGTATACACATCCTGTTGGTTCTGTTTCTCCGGAGAACCCTGACTTCTACGGTGTGGTTCCTGCCTTCTATTGTTAACTCCTCATCAAATTTTTAGCAGTCTCGGAGCGAGAAAGCCCATGTTTGAGCCCAGGGACCCTCTTACCAGAAGGCTGGGCTAGGTAAAATCCATGCACCTCCCAGAGCCTGGTTTCCTTGTCTCTAACACAGAGATGACCATTCCAACCTCAACTGTACGGTATGGGGGACAGAGCCAACAATCCCCACTATCACAGTCCTTAATGTCACTTTCCAACACTGAGCTGCCAGGTACCTATTTTTAGAGATTAGGTGTTGCCAAGAATTTCTTTACCTTAGAAGTCTGCATGGAACAAAAAATACATACATACATATATAAATACATAAATAAAACCAAATCTCTTGAGCTGGGAGCCTTGTCGAGTCACTGATGAACGGATAAAAAGAAACGCCTGTTTTATCTTTGCACTTAAAACACCTACAATGTCAATATATTTCCCAATCTCATTATTAGCGTGGAGGCAGACTGATCCGTGTTTAAACCCAGCAAGACTTTGCTCCCACAAGGAAAAGACTCTCACTTCTTGGGTCACCTCTCTGACTTTGTACTTTCTCTGTGCGTTAAACATCAAACGCGTCATGAAGTGAGACGCTCACTTCAAACCCCCACTCTCTGCATTCCTGAAGAGGTTCTGAGAGCAGTGGAAATGAAACAGCCCTCTCTCCTAATTCCAGCTCGTGTTCACGGCAGGTGCCCGGGAAGGAAGGCCTGCCTTTTCCCCAGATGTGTGTGTCATTGAAGACACCAGCAGTATCCCAAGGTCCCCAGGGCTGCCCTTGGTCTGCCCAGAGTTGTCTCGTAGCATCAGAGATGCTCAAGGTGATCCCCCCAGGGCCCGATGTCATTCTGTCTACCCCAATACTTCTCACACCCGTCAGCCCAGCAGCCCCTTTATAGAACAAAAGATGTTAATGCTTCCTTCACCGTGCTGCAGTGAAATTCATAGACAATTTTACCTCCCTGCACACACAGTTGTTTTTTTAAATCAATAGGATGTCCTATCCATTATATGAAAGAGGAATAGAAGAAATTTAGAATAAAAAGTAGTCATTTAGAGTAAAATAATATCCATGCTTGCAATCATTCAATGCATGTTTATGAGTGCCTCTTCTCCGGTAATTGTGTAGGTGCTGAGGGGTGGATGAAATTAGCAGGCAGAGGGACAGGAAACGTTGAGGGTGTGGGTTAACAGCTCAGGCAAGACCTCACTGGAAAGCCTAATGAACTAATCAGATGCTGGCACCTTCTTGTGTTAATTTATTCAATATTTACTGAATGTCGATGGGGAGAACAGGGGAAGGGGCGGGAGTGGGGGGGGGGCAGCACTGTTCTGGGAGATAGGAAACCAGCAGGGAACCAACCCTTCCCCTGTGGAATGCCATTCTAGGCTGGGGCATAAGCTTGGATGAGAGAGGAATGAGGAGATCAGGACTCGATCTGTATGAGGACACTGGAGGAGCCGGAGGCGTGGCAGACACGAGAGTAAAAGCTAGGATAGCTTACGTCCCACCACAAAGCCTTTGCACTCCGATGGGAGGGAGAGAGAATCGTGGGTCACTCCCAGTCTCCATCCTTGCTTTACTTTAGGGCGATATTGCTTCCAACGACCATGGCTAGAAATACATCTGCGTCCTAGAAAGAAGGCAACCCCAGGCCTCCCAGCTCTCAAGACCTTCAGAAAGAGACTAAATGCAACCCCCAGACACCCAAGCCACCTCCCGCCTGCCACCTCGTTGACTTTTCGCTCGTTTTCCCCTTTCCCTAGAATGTTCTTTTCCCAGGCATCCTCATGGACTCACTCCTTCACTTGACTAAGTCTGTATTCTCGGCACCTCTTAGAGAGGCCATGCCGTCTGCTGTGTGCAAAAGCCCCACCTGTCTCAACCCCCCCTCTCACTCTGCTTCATTTTCACTCCTCCCTCCTGACAGCACGTTACCTGCTCGGCTGGTTAGCTCGTTTGCCTACTGTCTGTCTCTCCTACTCAATCTACACTCTATCAGGGCAGGGGCTTTGTCTGTTTGGTTCGCTGCTGTCACTTTGGCTTAGGACAGTGCCTGGCACATAGTACGCTCTCAATAAACCTATGTCAGATATAATCTAGATGCAGTGGTGTGCCGGAGCCAGCTCAGAGCAGCTCGCCAGGGGCGACTGCACACATCTCTTCCGAAATGCACGTGCCGTGAAATCTTAAAACCCGCCAGGATCGGGGGCGCCTGGATGGCTCACTCGGTTAAGCGTCCGACTTCGGCTCAGGTCACGATCTCACAGTTCGTGGATCTGAGCCCCGCGTCGGGCTCCGTGCTGACAGCTCGGAGCCTGGAGCCTGCTTCGGATTCTGTGTCTCCCCCTCTCTCTGCCCTTCCCCTGCTCACGCTCTGTCTCCTTCCGTCTCTCGGAAATAAAAATGCTTAAAAAAAAATTTTTTTTTTAATCTGCCAGGATGGGAGTATTTACTCTGCAGAAATCGGCCAGTACGATACCCCGGGGATTTTTACACCTTGAAAGCTGGTTTTTAAACATTTACCAGTATCTCACTGAACATAAATGAACATGTGCTGTTGGTATACATCTCCTTTGTTAAGAGAGGTGGTTCCCATCCAACTCCACACCATTTGAGGCATCTGGGGACACACTGTTTCGACCCCAAGTTGTGTTGTGTCATAGGCTAACAGCTGAGCGGTCCCGCACGAAGGCCAAAAACCTACCTCCTGTTTGTTCTCTGCACACTAAGTTACTGATATTAATGTGCGAATGCAGTCGTAACGACACTAGAGCCAGCTAGTGAGGGGAAACATCCTCTCTTTGTTCTAGTAATTAAAAAACGGGAAATGCTAGTCACTAAACTAGGAGAGCTGATAAAGAGTGGTGATAATTTCTGCATTTTTCTCCTCAGGGAAAACAGCAATACTGTACGTAGTCATTTTCGATAAATATAGAAAATAAGTAATTATTGCCGGAGCCGTTCATTATGAATCTCTATTCCCAGTCGCACTTTCGTAAACACCACACATTGTTTAAAATAATCACTTGGAGGGGCGCCTGGGTGGCTCAGTCGGTTAAGTGTCCGACTCCAGCTCAGGGGATGATCTCACGGTCCGCGAGTTCGAGCCCCGCGTCGGGCTCTGGGCTGATGGCTCGGAGCCTGGAGCTTGCTTCCGATTCTGTGTCTCCCTCTCTCTCTGCCCCTCCCCCGTTCATGCTCTGTCTCTCTCTCTGTCTCAAAAATAAATAAACGTTAAAAAAAATTTTTTTTTAATAAAATAATCACTTGGAAAGGCCAAGCCAAATTTCTCACTGCTGGGTGATGGGCACTCCTTCAATGAGGAGGCTGCAAACACACAAGGGCAGCCCCGGGTGCCTAGGGCCTCGCTGGTTGTCCGGGTGCTGATGGTGAAAACGAATTTGAAAAGATCGTCTTTCCAACATGGAAAAAGCCAGAAAGCTCAAGAAAAAGCTAACGTGTCTGTGTGTGCCAGCCAGGGGCAGCTGTAGGTTCGGAGATCTAATTAAGAAATGCGCGGGAGGTGAAAGGCTCGCGGATTGACTTTGTGTCCACTCAGCCCACAAGAGCTCCCTTTCATGTCTAACCTTGATTGAACCACGCTTCTCAGAAAGTCCGGCCCCGACGGCAAATAAATTCCACGGAATTCGAATGGAGCCATTAACATCTCCCTTCTCGGCTTCTGAAACATTTATTTGCTTTAAAATACACACACTCATCTCCGTTTTATTAGGAGGGGGAGCCAGCTTTTTCCTCAGGGGGGGAGGGGGGCAGATTTCTCTCTGCCACTCTCCCCACTCCACATGATGTTCTCCTCCCCAGACGAGACTGAACTGCTGGGGGAGGGTAGAAGGGACAGGGGTCAGGATACGGGGAGTCCCAGGGGACCCACTCCTCATTGGCTAGTGAGAGAAACCTCAGCACCACTTTGACCAACCCCAAAGCCTTGCTCCCTCCTGGAGCTCACTTTTTGATCTGAATCAGTCATAGCGCCAGTGACTGGAAGAAGATTATTAGTGCAATGTCAGAGATTTGTGCCCAAATCCTGGCTCTGGCCTTTTGGCAAGCCTCTCCCTCCCTCCCTGTGTCTTAGTTTCCAATCCATTTGGGAGCGGGGGTTGGACCAGTAGGGGCACTGTTCCCCATGGGGGGTCCTGGAGATCCGTCAGAACATATTTGATGATCACAATGACCAGGGCCACCGTGGACACGAATGGGCATTAAGCAGAGATACTAGATGGCCTGCAACGCTTAGGACAGTGTCGCACAATGAAGAATTGTTCCACATCCCACGTGACTTTCAAAGGCCCCACTGCACATTCCTGTACCTCTGTGGTCTTTTTGGGTCACTCTGCTCCTCCAGACTTTCCTTTCCTTATCTTTAGCTGAGACGTATTGTTCTCTGGGCTCATTGTAGGAGTCTATGAGAGTGACTAAAATCAACATGTTCCTGGGGCACCGGGGTGGCTCAGTCGGTTAAGCGTCCGACTTCGGCTCAGGTCATGATCTCTCGGTTTGTGGAGTTCGGGCCCCCACATCCAGCTCTCCACTGTCAGCACAGAGCCCGCTTTGGATCCTCTGTCTCCCTCTCTCTCTCTGCCTCTCCCACCCCTTCTCAAAAATAAATAAACATTTAAAAAATCAGTATGTTCCTCCCCAACAAATATTTCCTTTCGTAATCATTTTTTAACATTTATTTATTTTTGAGAGACGGAGACAGGGTGCGAGGGTGGGGGGAGACAGAGAGAGAAGCAGACACAGAATCCCAAGCAGGCTCCAGGCTCTGAGCTGTCGGCACAGAGCCCGACGTGGGGCTTGAACCCCACGAACCGTGAGATCATGACCTGAGCCGAAGTTGGGTGCTTAACCGACTCAGCCGCCCAGGCACCCGGACAAATAGTTCTTGAGCTCTATGTGCCAGGTACTGTGCTGGGTGGTGGGACCCAACCCTGGGTCAGACACAGGTCTCGTCTGCAAGGGGTGGCTACATTCAAACTTGTAATCCTAGCGACGATGGAAAAGGGGTCATGCCTCCAGGTTACCAACCCTCGGCCTCCATTTATTGGTTTTCCATGAGGTGCCAGGCGCTGAACTACTGCGAGAGGCTCTGAGTGGAATAAAACAGATCTCCATCCTCGAAGAGCTCAGAGTTAGTGATGGTGATGACCAAACAGCGAACATACAACACAGTGACATAAATCCCGTAACGCAGGTTTGACCGCTAACAAGATAAGAGCTCCCACGTATCACATCCTTCCTCCGTGCCAGGGAGAGATACTTTCCACACATCACGTCATTTCGGCCCAACAGCCTCGCGAAATCAGGCAGCATGAGTGGGCGTGTCGCCGGGACACTTTTTGCCATGGCCACCTAACACCTGCTCTGTTATCAGCTCGACATTTTTCTTTAACAAATTAAACCGGCCCTCGTCTCAGGCAATAACCTCTCTGCGATCATAAGGCTGATGAGCTCGTTTTACGTATATGTGTATTTTTTCCTAATACCTTTAAACAAATGAGCAACAAATCAAAATTTAAAGGTGGACACCACCTAAGACGTCTTGTGTATCAGACGTGGGGGAATGCTGTGGACGTGAGTCAGGGTAAAGAATGGTAGCCGCTGCAGAAACAACACGGTCACGGGTGATTTTTTTGTTGGTTTTGTTTCGTTGTTTGCTCGTGTTATAGTCCAATGTAAGCGACTGGGGATTGGGGATTCTCCACCAAGTCACTCAGAGGCCCAGGCCCCTTCCACTCTCCTCTGGAGCCTCAAGGCCTTTCCGGGGTTCTCTGCATCCAGAGGGCAGGTGAAGGAAGAAACGGCATCACGTGTGACCCATATGGCCCGTGTGACCGCACCTAAAAGCAGGGGATGCTGGGACATGCGGTTTGCTCATGGGCCCAAAAGGAAGGGAAAACAGGTCCAGTGAAGATCTGGCATTGTCTCTGCCACGTCGAGGTAAGAATTCCTACTTTGGCAACACCGAGACAAAGCATCTTCCATTTTACAAATGAGGAAATGGAAGTTTTCAAGTCGAGTGCCCCGCCCCAGGTTATACAGGCATTAAGAGATAAAGCTTGGCTGGAAGAACAAGTCAAAGACTGTGTTGTAACCGTCGCCTCTGTTCTCCACGAGGACTCCCACGCCCTACCTCCACTCAGAACTCACTCCTCACCTCCAGATCTGCACATCAGTCCTTCCGCAGATGTCCTCACCTGAGTGTCCCACAGGCACCTCTCACTACGCATGACCCGAGCCCAGGTAACCATTCCTCCCCATATCCCAGCCCAGCCACCTTCTCCTTCTGAATTCCCTTTCGGTAAATGAATCCACTGACCAAACCAGAAAACTAGGCCTTTTCCTAGAATTTTCTCGTCTCAGAATGTTTTTAGCAGCGAGGAACCAAAAACCCAACTCAAAATGGCTTACACCGTTATGACGTGTCCCATCTCATATAAAATAACAGGCCACCAAACGTGGCAGTTCCAGGATTGGTTGATGGGGTGGTTCACCGTCAGCATCAAGAATCCAAGTTCCTCTGTCTTTCCATTTGGCCACCCTCGGCCTGTTGGCTGGATCTCTCAGCCTGGTTCCAAGTAACACAAGTAGACACCAATGCCCAGAGGCAGAAAAGAAAGTTTCCCTCAACATTCTCTTTTAGAGAGCAAAAAAACTCTCTACAGAGATACCCCAGTGGAGAGTTCCTTCACATCTCACTGACCATGACTGTGTCACATGCCCATCCTAAAGCAGCCATGGGCAAAGGGAATGGAATCATTAGAGTGGTCGAGATTAATGGCGATTTACCTTCTGGGATCGTGTGAAAACCAGACCTCTCTGACCACATGATGTCAGAACCAAAATGGTGCTCTTTGGGCGAGAAAGATGAGGGAGAGAATGAGCATCATACAGAGTCTGCGTGGTCCCTTCTTCCTGACTTTACATCCAACCAATCACCACTATCTGCCAATTTCGGTTTCTCTTGGCTTCATACTTTAATTTTGGTCTCCATGGAGGCTATCTTAACTCAAAGCCTCAGTAGGTTGAGCAAACTTCTTACAGTGAGTGACTTTGTGAGCGTGTAAATAAATCCTTCTTAAATGCTAAAAACTAAACATTCTTACTTTTAAATCACTGGGATGTCAATTTGCTCCGGTAACTCTTCTCCTCATAGATATATAAAGATAAATTTTATCCCGGTTTTTGTGCAAACTGTAAAAAAAAAAATCAATAAATTCTAAAAGTGAGACACCAGAATTAATGGGTTGGTACTGTATTTGATGTTCTCAGTTTCTAGAAATAATTGCGACTAAAATTGTTATAGAATCTGATTTTTGAAGATGCATTAATTAACATTTTTTAAAGTGGTTCGTCAGAGAACATTGAGAGCATATATATTGGTAGCTAACTACCATTTGAAAAATTCACCACCACGTTATCAACAGAAACAGAAATGTGTGTGTATTGTACATATGCATGACCAAATTTTCTATTTTCCCACCAAAAAGCCCTTCTATCTATGCTCATCTTATGATATGCTAAACGGTAATTTAATTCTTCCAGTTGCCCAAATCAAAAACCTTGTGTTTATTAGTTATGTATAGAACTGCATAACCAATTATCCCCAGAGTTAACAGCTTGAAACCCACTTGTATTATCACCCAGTCCCTGTGGCTGAGGGATCTCGACAGGGCTTGGAGGAGCCCTTGCTGTCGGGTGGGTTCATAGGCTGATATCAGTGTCAGTAGGTGCTGTGAGCTCATCTCAAAGCTCAGCCAGGGAAGGACCCCCTCCAAGCTCATATGGCTGTTGCCAGATTTCGATTCTTCATGAGTTGTTGGGCTGAGGACCCCAGTTCCTTCCTGGCTGTTGGTCAGGGGCCACCCCCAGGTCCTTGCCATGTGGACCTCTCCAGCGAGGCACTCTGTTTCGTTGACGTGTGCACGCACAGAAGACAACAGACAGAAACTGCTAATACAGGAAGTCAACCTTCTGTAACCTAATCACAGAAGTGACATCTCATCAACTCTGCCGTATTCTATTCATTAGAAACAAGTGACAGGGTCCATCTCGAATCAAGAGAAGGGGAACTACACGGACACGAGTATCAGGAGGTGGGGGTCACCGGATGCCGTGTCATAAGCCGCCTATTGCACTTTGGAACCATCCTCAATTTCCCTCCTTCTCTCAGACCCTGTATCCGACCCATCAGGCAACACGACAGGCTGTCCCTTCAAAGCAACAGATCCAAATGCTTCAGTTGTTTTGCCCCTCAAATGTCACCTGCTCAGTGGTATTTGATGATCCTCTTTACTACTGCCACGTACCCATTAACACACACAGGCTCCCATCCCTCTTCCCTCATTTTTCTTTATAGATCACCATGACTCTAGATACTTTTATCATTTTTAAAATGATCTCTCTCCCCACTTTGGCACATACGCTGCATAAAGGCAGGGATTTTTATCTGTTTTTTTTGTGGTTGTATTCCTCACGCCTAAGGCAGCTCAAAAATTTTACTGAATGAACGAATGAATACTAAAATACACGGAGATGTGTTCCCTTCATTAAGCCCAATACAACGGGGAAAATGTTATTCAAAGATTTGCAAAGATTCCATCCTGTCTATACAAATAGGTGTGGGCTCTGTTGGTTTTTCCAGGTGCTCTTGCTGGCCTCCCAGACGGCGCCCATCACAGCTCTAACCCCTTACTACACCAAAACCAGATGGGATGGAGCAGAGGAAGGAACTTGAAGGGTGATCTCTAATTTAGCTTTGAAAACCACACAACATGGGCTCCTGGGATGAAACTGCAGGGAACATTCTGCCAAGGGAGCCCTCAACTCCCAGTGCCCACCAATGGGCAGACCATGGTCATGGGTGGACAGCAATGGAAGGCAGCCCAGGACAGAAGGAACCGGGTATATTTTTCTGCTTAAAGCCCAATGGCCATGAGGCTCAAGGGACTCTTTGTAAAGCAGAGTTTCTCAAACTTTTCCACATCAGTGTCCCTCAGGGTAGAAGAAAATGAATGCTCAACCCCGGGGGCTTGGGGGTCTAGTCTGAAGCTGACCAGAAAGCCAGAACTGTATCTGCTCTTTTTAATTTCCTCTTTCAAATTCACCCAGATTTCACATTTTTCTCCGTCATACAGCTGCATTTGATTTAATACAAAAATAATGCTTAAAATTGCTTATAAAAGTTTCCTAAAATTTTCTACCCTTTTTTTCAGGCAATGAATGCAATGTTGAAGTACCGAAGCTGTAAAATCCAGAAAATTTGGGGTGAATTGACAAGAGTTCGTGCTGCAGAGCACATTCAGGACCTGGGCAATTTCTTCTCATGATATTTTGAGAATTCAGATGCTCCCAAACGTGTGGGTGCAGAAGGCAGATGGCGGGGAAGTCAGAGAAGAAAGTGCTGGCAGGGATGAAGTCCCGTGCTCCTCCTGGAAGTTCCTGTCCAGGGAGACTCTATAACCATCTTCTCGCTGAGCAAGTAAGAAGCTTGGGTCAGATGGTGGACTTTCTGGGTCTTTGATCCTGCTCTCTTTTGGGGGCTGTTTTTACCTTGGGATAAAAAAACAGTTTTCCAAAGACATTTTCCATGAACAAAGCTGACTGATTCTTTTGTTCCTGTTTTATTACCAAGATTGTAACTTTTGGCATCTTTAAATGAACCGAGCCTCCAAAGATTCAGTCTCCACAATCAACTCCATTCATATCTCATGTTTCATTGTCATCACATCAATTCTGTCATGTGTGGTAAAAAGAAAAGAAAAGAAAATGTGCGTGAATTCAGGCTTTTAAGGAACTCTGCTAAATGAAGTAAACTTGGGAGCAAGGCTTTACCATTAGGTCAACACTGAATCCACATTTTTACCTTTTGTCTTAATTGGTCCATTTACTCCTTCTTGAAGGATAATAGTTTAAGCCTGAATTCAGTCCTTCAGAACTGGGAGTGCCTCTTCCCCTGACAAAGACAGCCAATGTCTGTAGAAAATTCATCATTAAATTCACACCCATTTCGGGGCGCCTGGGTGGCTCAGTGGCTTAAGTGTCCAACTCTTGGTTTCGGCTCAGGTCATGATCTCATAGTTGGTGAGTTCGAGCCCCACATGGGGCTCTGTGCTGACGGCTCGGTGCCTGCTTGGGATTCTCTTTCTCCCGCTCTTTCTGCCCCTCCCTCACTTGCTCTATATCTCTCTCAAATAAACAAACATTAAAAAAGATTCACACCCATTTTAATCCAAAGCTACGGAGAATGATGAGTAGCCAAATAACTTTTGTTTCTGCTTTTTTCAATGCTCCATAGAACACAATGAGAAACCACGAGAACCTTTCCGACGTGAGGTGTCCCTGTACAACGAGGCAATGCCTGCTGGGGAGTTCAGGTGAGAAATAACCTTGATCCTGGCTACTTTTGCTGCCCTTTTGCCTGTCACAGGACTGACCTTGTCTTTGCAACATGCTGGCACCTTGTGTTGGCACACTCTCCCCCCTAATCAATACTATGCTCGCTAGAATACAAATTTGGTTGAAAATCCTTCAGCAGGTATTTGACACATTATAAACTTACACACTTCTACGTGAGATCCTGTAGTACAGTGTCTGAGCCTGGACCCTGGAGCTGACCTCTTGCCCTGGATCCTACCCAGCTCTACCAGTCTCTGGCTGCACCTCAGTTTCTGCATCTCCTAAGCACCTCAGTTTCCTTATCTGTAAACCGGGCCTAACAGGAATGAGGATTCGAATGAGTTCACGGGCAGGGAGTCTTAACGCCTGACACGTAAGAGGAGCTACATGTGTGAGGTCTTTCTACAAACCGCCATGTCCAAGATGCCATCACTTATAAAAAGTACACGATTATTGTATGTACCGTGAAGAAAGGGGGAAAAAATGCTGCCAATTAACTATGATGCAATGCTTTCGGATCTCTTAAAATGTTTATTTGAGACTTCTCAAAAGTATTTATTTAAAAAAAAATTTTTTTTTTTAACGTTTATTTATTTTTGAGACAGAGAGAGAGACAGAGCATGAACGGGGGAGGGTCAGAGAGAGGGAGACTCAGAATCTGAAATAGGCTCCAGGCTCTGAGCTGTCAGCACAGAGCCCGACACGGGGCTCGAACTCACGGACTGTGAGATCATGACCCGAGCCGAAGCCGGACGCTTAACCGACCGAGCCACCCAGGCGCCCCTCAAAAGTATTTATTTAGTGACTTGCGTGGATTTATCACATGTCACCCTTGGGCGCACCTAAAGAGGCAAAAAGCGGAAACAAGTGGTTAAGTTATTCGCAAAATGCTGCCAGAGTCCGAATCTTCTGTGATTTTTCAATTCAATGTTGTCAATGTTCATAGTTTTCAACACAAAGTCAGCGCTCCAGGCAATCGATGGCGTGAGGAGGAAGCGTTTCTCTCAAGGCTACTGCACTGGGTTTCTGAAAGAAGGTGTCAGGCAATGACAACCATGTCACGACCTTGTGTCAAAGACAATAAGACATATTCCGATTATGCAGCTGCTAAAAACGTGTGTGGAGGGGGTGGGCACTGCATCTTAGAATCAATGAAATGTGTTAATAATAATACATTCTAAGCAGAGCAGACAAAGCTTACTAAAATGGCGGCATCATGCAAACCCATGCCTTTATCAAATTGCAAAGGACTGTTAACCTCGGTCACGATCCCAATCAGTTGTTCAAATGCAGCTTCTGAGAACATTCCATTTGTCATTCCCCAAGGGCACGGTGTTCAGCTTGGCTGTTTCATTTTGACCCAGATCAGGTGCACACAGTCTTTGCCAAAGTTTCTCCTGGGATGTGCAGGTTCCCATCCAAGGAGTTCTGAAAGGAAAGGTCAAGTCATTTTTTATTCGTGTGTTTGATCATGCAGTTGAATGAGAGAGCGGCAAGCCCAGGGTTGATTCCCTTCTGATGGCCTCTTCTCTTTATCCCCTCTGGATTTTGCTGATCTTTCAAGAGCCCCCCCCACCACCACCACCCCAGGGTAGTAGAACTCGTGATTCTTGCTCAAGTCAGGATGCAGTACAATCAATCACCTGGAGAGCGTGGTAAAAATGCAAAGAAAGGACCCCACTCGGGAAGTGGACTAAAGAGACTCTGGAAGTGAGACCCAAGAGTCTGCATCTTAGAGAACTGGACCCGGGGCGCCTGGGTGGCTCAGTCCGTTAAGTGGCTGACTCCTGATTTCGGCTCAGGTCATGATCTCAAGGTTCGTGAGATCGAGCCCCGTGTCTTCACTGTCAGTGCAGAGGCTCTTGGGATTCTCTCTCTCCCTCTCTCTCTGCTCCTCCCCTGCTTGGCTCTCTCTGTCCCTGTCTCTCTCTCTAAATAAACAGACATTAAAAAAAAAAACTGGATCCTCCCCATGATTCTGATATAACCGAAGTTTGTAGGTCACAGCTCTAAAAAAAACAGACGGTAGGAAAAAAAACAGGCAGAAGATGGGTCAAAGGACACGGCAGGAGAACATTAAAAAACGTCCTTACGACGTATTTTCAAAAAGTGGTTCTTTTTCAGCTGCTTTTTAAAGGTAATATATTGACTTTATAGTGCTGTTAAAATGGAGTGAAAGATGTGGGGGAAGCTGTGGAAAAGGCCGGTTCAGGCTTTGTACCCTCCATCAGAAGCACTATCCCAGCCGTGTGAAAAATAGAAATATGCTGTCGCACCCCGTGGGCTGAAGGCTGGGACCCTCAAGATCACAGGGTGACCACCAGGGAAGGTGGGGTAATGTGCTCGCCACGCAGTCCCTGGAAAATGGCAACCAACTGGTTCACCTGTCCAGAAATTACTGCAAGAGTTCTTTTGAAGAAATAAAATATAGCATCCACTGTAGAAGAGTTTACGGGTATTTTTAACTGCTCAAAACCCCAGCAGTCTTACAAAATAATTATTTCCATTCATTAATGACGGCTTTCTAATTTTAATTCTTACACACCCACATAATCCTTACATGATTTTAATCACAGCAGGTATACACATATATATGATTTTACGCATAAAGTTTTCTCCTAATATTATTCTGTAAAGTTTCCTCACGTTTCACAGTCGCCGTATGATTTTAAATAACAGCACGGCATTTCTTTTCACTGATACACCACAGCTTACTTAACCAAACTCCACTGTTTCTTCTAGCTGTTCCATGTTACAGGCAACGCTGTGATGAAAATCTTTTGCACAGGGCATTTTTACACACCTACGGCTTCAAATGATGTCCATTTTCATTCCTGTCCCGTGCTCTTCCTCGGTTTTCCGACACCTCATTGTTGCCGTCACTGGCTAACGATACGTACTGAGGACTGACAGTGGCAGAGAAGCCCGACCCTTGGGGAAGTTACTGAACTCTATTAGATGAAAATTTATTCCTGAAGTCTCACTGTGGGCTAGCTTTCCCACTTCCAATCTTCTCCTTCTTATCCCAGGAAGAATTATTATTAATCACAAACATACTAAAGAAGAGGGGTGGGGAGGAGGAGGAGGAGGAAGGGTAGGAAGAAAGGGGAGTCAGGAAACGTGGGTGGCTGGGGCGGGGCGTCTGGGTGGCTCAGTGGTTAAGCGTCTGACTTCGGTGTGACTCGGGCTGGGGTCGCGATCTCATGGCTTGTAAGTTCGAGCCCCACATCACTGCTGTCAGCGCGGAGCCGGCTTTGGGATCCTCTGTCCCCCTCTCTCTCGGCCCCTCCCCCACTCGAAATCCCCCTCCCTTCCTCCCTCTCTCTCTCTGAAAAATAAGTAAATATTAAAAAGAAAAGAAAAAGAAATGTGGGCTGGAAGCTGGGTCAACCAAGGAAGTAGATATCCCCCCCTGAAGCCTCCAGAAACAATGCAGCTCTACCAACCCCTTGATTATAGACTTCTGGCCTCTGGAACTGTTACCGAATAACTCTGCGCTGTTGAAGGCACTAAGTTTACGGGCCTTTGTTACAGCAGTACTAGGAAACGAATGTAGCTCTTCTTCAGGCAGGGCTGGGGAGGACACAGAACCTAACGACAGGAGAGACCGTAGAAATAGCCGCTAACACCCAACCATCGAGTGCTTGCTCTGTGCCGCACGCATATCTACCCAGATTCAAGCCGCACAGCACTGTGAGGTGAGTGCCATTATTATCCGCGTGCGACAGACCCGAACCTGAGGCTCGCCACGGTTGAGTAGCTTCGCCAAGGTGGCACAGCCTGGGAGGGGTTGATTCAGGACTTGGACTTAATCCAGCCAGGAGCAGTGGTGGGTGCCTGGCATCCCGGCTACTTAGGGGGCTGAGGCAGGAGGACGGCTTGAACCCCGGAGTTCTGGGCCATCGTGGGCTGTGCCTATGGGACGTCGGCGCTCAGTGCGGCATCCGTGGGGTGACCTCCTGGCAGCGGGGGAACACCAGCTTGCCTCAGGAGGGGTGAACTGGCCCAGGGCAACAGCAGAGCAGGTCGGATTTTAGACCCAGTCCAGAATCTGGCAAAGATGCTGTGCAAGACTTTCCCAAGGCACGTGGTTTGTGGCGAGGGGGGTGGGGGGGACCTACCTTGGACCTTCCAGCTGACTCCAGAGGACTCTTGCCTTGGAGTATGCTTGATGAGGGGGAGGGGTCGGTGGGACTCTGCAGGGGGCTGGATCTGGTGGAGGGTGTTGAGGCAGGCCCGGAAGGGAACGAGGTGGATTCTTCAGCACTCTGCGCCGGGCCCAGCTCTGGGTTATCACCGCTTCCTAAGCAGACAGAGGCTCTGGGTGGCCGGCCTTGTCTCAGTGTGGACGTAGTCTCTCCAGCTGCTCTTTGGTGCTTCTGTACCTCACAGCCGCCCCCCAGCACCACCCTCTCAAGCCTTCACGCCTCTGTCCACAGGGAAGTCTGAGAAAGGGTTGGCAAACTCCACCAGCCCAGGGCTCCTGGGGCCCTTGCAGGCTCCAGGCTCTAGAGTTCATCTCCCAGAAAGAACAAAATGCCCCACAGGCCGGGCTTGCCGGACTGAGCCTCGCAGAGCCACCACTGGCCGCTGCAGGTAACTGTGTGTTCGGAGCGCCACCTAGTGGTGCTCAGGCACCCCAGGGTTTCTTCCCAAATCTGATCTCCAGGAAGGGGCTCCCACCTCCCTTCCTCCAGGGAGGTTTAGGTGACTGAGAGGGTCTCCAGCCCTGGGCTGCAGGACACTTTAGAGACGCCCAAGGCCAGCTGGTTCCCCGAAACACTGAATTTACATGGAGCCTGCCCCATCCCGGGCTCTGCCTGAGGGTCCAGAATGCGGGCTCTGGGTTGAGATACAGAATACGGTTTTTTGTCATTTATCAGCTCTGTGACCTGAATGAGTGTAGGGAAGGCGTGGGGGGAATCAGCATCTTATTTCAATGTGAGAGGAACTAATGGAGGAGAGTGAATTTTAAAAAGCTGTTGAGAACACATTTTTTGACAACTTAGATAAAATGGACCAATTCCTCGAAAAACGCAAAGACTCACTTAATATGAGCTAGAAAATTTGAATATGCCTACAACTGTTAAGGAAATTGAATTTGTAATTTGAAAACGCCCAAAAAAAGAAGTCTCCAGACCCAGATGGTTTCACTGGAATTCTACCAAGTGTTTAAAGAAGAATTAACACTATCTCTGTACATTCTCCATCAGAAAATACAAGAAGCAGGAAAACACTTCTCAATTCACTGTATGACACGAGTATGACCATGCTATCAAAACCAGACAAAGACAGTACAAAAAAGAAAACTATAGATCAGTGTCCCTGTGAATATAGACATAAAAATCAATAATGAAATATTAGCAAGTAGAATTCAGCTAAGTACAGGAGGAATTGTACGCCATAACCTAGGGATACGAGGCTGATTCAATATTTGAAAAATCAATGAATGGAATCCACCATATTAATAGGCTAAAGAAGAAAATTCACATGATCATACAAATTGATGCGGAAATAGCATTGACAAAATTCAATGCCCATTCATGTTAAAAACTCACAGAAAAATAGGAATAAAGAATCACTTTCTCAACTTGATAAAGAACATCTACAAAAAACACCCTACAGCTAACATACCTAATGGGGAAAGACTGAATGTTTCTCCTTAAGCCTGGGAAGAAGGCAAAGTGTCTACTCTCACTACTCTTATTCTACACAGTGATGTAAGGTCTAGACACTGAAGTAAGGCAAAAAACAACGACAACAGCAACAACAACAACAACAAATGGAAATGAAAGGCATACAGACTAGAAAAGAGGATATATTTGCAGAGGACATGATTGTCCATGTATAAAAATTATTGTATTTCTATATACTATGAACAGATAGACATCAAAGTTATAAAAACAGTATCATTTACAGTTGTTCACAAAAAGGTGAAATATTTAGGTGTAAATCAACAAAACATGTACGGGACTTGTATGCTGAAAACTACAAAATATTTAGGGAGAAATAAAAAATCTAAAGAGACATACCATGTTCATAGATTGGCAGGTTCAATATAGTGAGGATGTTAATTCTCTCCAAATTGCTACACAGGTTTAACCCAATATTTATCAAACTCCCAGCAAGATTTTTGTAGACATAGACAAGATTATTCTAAGCTTTATATGGGAAGGGAAAGGAACTAGAATAGGTAAAACAATTTTGAAAGAGAAGAATAAAGTGGGAGGAATCAGCCCACTCAATTTCAAGACTTATTATAAAGCCAGAGTAATCAAGGGTGTGTGGTATTGGTAGAGGAATAGACACATAGATCAATGAAAGAGAACAGAGAACCCAGAAATAGATCTATACAAACATACCCAACTGATTCTGGGTAGGTGCAAAAGTAATTCAATGGAGGAAAGGTAGCCTCTGCATTTAACAACACATGGTGGTCGTGTGATGGGACATCTGTAGGCAAATAAACAAACAAAACCCTTAACCTAAACCACACACTCTTGTACAAAAATTAACTCTAAATTTGTCACGGACTTAAATGTTGAACATAAAACTATAAAACGTTGAGGAAAAGACAGAGGAGACAATCTCTGGGATCTAGGTTTAGGTTATTTTAATTTAGTTTTGAAACTACAAAACGCAAACATACTACAATCTATTTCAAAAAAAGTAGGAAGCATTTTCTTTCCTTCACCTTCCCAGCTGCAGCCCTTTCCTACAGAAATGATGAAATTACATGGGAAACTTTTAAAGATACTAATGTCCAAGTTTCAATCCGATTCACTTGGTCTAGGGTAGCGCCTGAACATCTGCACTTTGGCAAGCTCCCGGGTGATTCTAATGTGCAGCCAGGTTGAGAGCCACTTTGTGAAATGCAGAGCTCCCACAAAACACCTCAGTACAGTGGTTTCCCAAGGGTGGCCCCTGACCATGCTGCAGCATCACCTGGGAGCTTGTTAAAAGCGCCCATTCTCAGGCCCCACCCCAGACCTGCTGAATCAGAAACAGCCACCCATGTTTCAACAAGCCCTCCCTCCAGGGGATTCTGATGCCCACTCAAGTTTGAGAACCTCTGCCTCAGTAGACCAATTCTGACACAGACAGGAGCAGCTGGTTCACAAACAAGAAAATACACGACATTGAAAAGCACTGAGAGCACTGTTCAACCTCCCTGGTGATCAAAAGAGAAGCAACATAAAAACAGCAGAGAAATTCCACCTGACACCCGTCCAATGAGCAAATTCAGAAATACATCCAACGAAAGACAATACTTTACGCTTGCCTTTTCACACAACTGAGGTAACCAACCATCCGGTGTGACTAGGACTGAGGGGGTTCCCAGAAGTGGGGCCTTTCTGTGTTAAAGCCAGGACAATTTGGTCCCCTTATACAAGACTTATCAGATTAATATAATCATTGCTTACTCTGTTTTCCCCCATTAGACAGTGATCCACGGGGGCAGAACCCTGTGTTTCTCATATTCTATCATGGTCTCTACCCTTGAACATAATATATATTTGGAGATGGAAGAAAGAAATGAAGAAACAGAGAGAAAGAGGAAGGGAAGGGGAAAGGAAGGACGATAAAGCATTCCGGGGCAGTCAGTTTCTCCTTCAGTATTTCTACAGTCCCAGACACACACCACAATTTTAATTCTGACTGTGCTACATTACAGCTACTTATTTATAGGTCTTTCTCCCTCAAGAACCCACGAGCTCCTCCTGTGCATGGACTATATCCTACCCACCGTGGTATAATCAAAGACGTCAGCGCCTACAGGTTAGGAGACTGAGTGCTGAACTCAAGGCTTCCTGGGTTCAAATCCTGACTCTGTGGATTATCAGCTGTGTGTCCTTGGACAAGCTAACTCACCTTGCTCTACTTCAGCATCATCTGACAAATGGGTATGAAGAGAATAGCACAGGACCTACCTCGCGGGGTTGTTGTGAGAATTTCACACTGACTAACGCATGTAAAAATGGTGCCCAGGAAATACAGAATGCTCAATACAGTTAGCTATTATCATTAGTAACGGAAAGGGACCCACAAGCCCCATGTGAAGGACTGAAGTTACCTTGTAGTGATCAGGAAGCTGTATTTTCTAGATGGGGGACAGACAGCAGCGTGACTACCTCCAAACGGTCAGGAGGGAACTTTGTAGGGGTGGGAAGACGATGCAGGAGGCTGCAGGCTACCACGGGGCTCCTCTTGCCCATGTCCTCCTTCTGTGTCCCCTACTCGTTACCCCACAAACACCAGACACCCCAGTGTCCCTGGGGTCCTCAGAGTGCCTAGCCTACAACTACACTTTCACAGGCATGGTCCCTGGAGAGGGACAAGGGGCTCTGACCGGAAAGTCATATTTGGGGGAGCAGACCCTTTGGTTCATTACTGAATCCCTAGGACCTGGTTTCTAGCACAGCATATGCATTCGGGGACTATGTATAAACTGACTGATTTTAATGAGTGTAAATCCTTCTTTTAATCCCGTTCGTTAACCACCTTACCTCTGGTTCTGCCCTCGACGGTGCACTTCCTAGCTGGATCTTTCCTGTTGGGTCACGAATCAGGAAGCAGAATGGCCAAAGTTACTCCACGGGCATTTAGCTGAAGGGGGCGGAACCCAGGTCCACACAAGAACCCGCGTGTGAATGTTCACAGCAGCTTTATTCATGATTATCGAAACTTGGAAGCTACGACCCAGACACCCTTCAGCAGGTGAACGGATAAATAAACTGTGGCACATCCAGACAATGGAATATTATTCAGTGCTAAGAAAGAAATGAGCTAGGGGTGCCTGGGTGGCTCAGTCAGTTAAGCGTCTGACTCTTGGTTTCTGCTCAGGTCGTGGCCTCACGGTTCGGGAGTTCAAGCCCCACTGTGGGCTCTGTGCCAACACGTGGTACCTGCTCAGGATTCTCTCGCTGTCTCTGTCTCTGTCTCTCAAAATAAATAAGTAAACTTAAAAAAAAAAAAAAAACAACGAAATGAGCTAGCAAGCCATGAAAAGACACGAAGGGACCTCGAATGCATATTGCTATGTGAAAGCAGCTCATGTGAAAAGGCTACGTACGTACTGCACGACTCCGATTTTCTGACACTCTGGAAAAGGCAAAACTATGGAGACAGTGGAAAGACCGGTGGCTGTCAGGGGTTAGGGGGACAGGTGCATAGGAGGGGTACAGAGGGTTTTCAGGGCTGTGAAACTCATTTTGAAAACTAAATAGCCCCATCTATAAACTCTCCAGACCTCCACTG
Source organism: Lynx canadensis (assembly GCF_007474595.2). Taxonomy (NCBI): domain Eukaryota; kingdom Metazoa; phylum Chordata; class Mammalia; order Carnivora; family Felidae; genus Lynx; species Lynx canadensis. Next base: position 123,875,459 of record NC_044309.1, on the reverse strand, counting down.
CTCCCCATAGCCCGCCCCCCCCCTTGACTTGAGAGCTAGCAAAGGGAAAGAAAACATGCTGGATTAACTAGGCGAGACTTCACACTGTCTTCATCACCACCCTTTTAAGGGACCTAAAAAAGGGCACCCTTTTTAGGCGCCCCCTTTGTCCCGCCTCCTCACTGGCATTCACAACGCAGTCTCGGCCCTGACGCACAGAGCTTGTCTTTCCCATGCAGTTAACCATGCAGTTGGGCACGATGAGAAGACAGGGGCTTGGGAAACGAATAAAGGCTGAATTGGCACCAGTCTCCCCCTCCCTCTGCCCCCCCCCAGAATGGATCCTCCCTACTGTGTGTCCCCGCCCCCCCGCCCCCCCCCCCCCCCCGGGACGTGCTACCAACAACACCTCAGCAAGCTCATTTCTTTATCCCTTTCCTGGACCCAGAGTTGTTAAGGACAGGGATCCCGTTCACTCATGGTTAGGTGAGCCAGCCCCCCGCCCCACCACGAGGTAGCAGGGACTACGCTAAACATGGAAGACAGAGACAAATAAGACACAGCCACAGCCGCTGGCAAGTGTTCGATGCAGGAGCCCCGTGTCTTGCTCATTTCTGCATCCTTGGCGTTTAGCACAGCGCCTCGCAAATAAAAGACATGTTTGTTGAAGGAATGGATGAAAGTCCCTACATGACCCCACATCAGGTTGCAGAAAGCGCCACCACCGAAATCCATTCCGAGTTCTCTGGCCATCTAGGCTTGGCCCTGGGGGAGGGGCAGCGATGAAGGCAGGAAGGGTCCAAGTCACCTAAGGACGGAAGGCGGCTTTTATTGTCACAGATCGACAGCCAGGCCGGCCAGCTCAGCGTCCCGACAGCCCAGCGCTGCCCTCGGTGTGACAGCGTGTAGCTTGGAGAACTGTCCTCCCAGGAGAGGAAACGTATTGACAGGTACCTCTCTTGTCCTTTGAATTTTTTCTCCCTTTAACAAAAATGGGACCTTATATAGTACATACTATTTTGTGACTCTGGGGGATTTCCTCCGTAGAACATACGAACACTCGCAGTAAGGGAAATAAATCAAAACCGCCAAGAGCCTCCTGGCGGCCCGGGGCAGGATTTGCCACACTGTCTACATTTTGGAGCTAGGAGTATGTTTAAGAGAGAAACAAGCACCCAAACTTTCAGCGTCCAGAACGTCTGCAGTTTGCATTCATGGAGAGGGGAACGTGGGGTACAGTCACTCTGCTGCTTTGTGGGAGAAACTGGCCTCATAAGGCAGAAGGAGGTCGTGCGGGGTAAGGATGAAGTCCTCCCCCCGGGGAGGAAAGCCCGTCTGTGTTGGACGCCGGCTTTTCCTACTGCAAGCGGGGTGACCCTGGGCCAACCACTCGCCCTGTCTGGGCCTCGTCCTGAAGAGCTGTGGAGGAGACTACAAAAGATGAAACTAGCTTAGCAGGGACCTCGCTAGTGCTGAAGGGATGAGAGCGGTCAGTAAGCTTGCCTTGGTGGATGGCAGAGCCGAGAAGTGAAAGCCTTTGCTTTTCCTGCAAATGCCACGTGGACCCAGCTACACACTCCGTCCCCGCTAGTCCGTCTCTCCGACTCACGTAACTGGGAGGCCCAGAAATTGGGCTAGAAGGAAGGACCCAACAGGAGACTCGGGAGTCCCTCTCTCAATGGCCCCAAATGGCTTCTGCCCACCCTGGTGGTGCTGGGGTGCTCTGGGTGGGGCAGAGCCCAGGCCAGCCCCACCTGGACCTCCACAGAGACCTATTTCGGTGTCCCGGAATGTGGTTGTTGCAAATGAGGGCCTGGATGGTTCGAAGCTGCGGTTCCAGGAGCAAGTCAACCAAATACCTGGGCAGGACACCAGCAGGTCTCACAAAGAGTCAAACTGTCTCGTTAAGGCCACGGGCTGTCCGGCGGGAAGAGGTGTGAGAATGGGCAACCGTCCACTTTCCGCAAGTGCCGGGGTGCTCTGTCAGGCCACAGGTGGGTGCCCCAGCGAGAGGGGGTCGAGGGGGCACTGGACAGGCTGGGGGCTCGGAGGTTTGCGCTCGGCTGCAGGGACAGAGCAGAGGGAAGGGAAGGGGCCAGTGCAAGGCTTCTTTCCACGTGATACAACCACACAGACCTGGTGGTTGGAAAACTGCACCCCTGGCTTGTGTACTAAAGTTGGGGTGGGGGGCAGAAGGAACAGATTTGGAAATAAAGCCTGAAAAGCCCTCTGTCCAATCCCCTCTGTTGGCGAAGCTTGCCCGCTCCAGATTATAGCACCTTGGTTGCTGGAGGCTCTTTGCACTGAGAATTCTGAGACCAGCGTGCATTTGCCAAGAATAATTTTGCCAGGTCTGAACCGCTCTGCACCAGGAGGTGGGAGGTGGAAATTTTCAAAAGCCCCCGATCCAAGGAGGCCTTTCACAGCTCACCAAATAGACCCTGGAAAATAGCAAACTGGATCTCATCTCTTTAGAAAGTACTGAAGGGGTTTGTTTCTTTAAAAATATTCTAGACTCCACTGTAGAAGTTATCACAAGTGTTACTTACTTGCTCATAAGCCCACTAATTTTATACGATAATAACCTTATGTCTCAATGTACCTTCTAATCTATATCTTGATTTACATGTTTATGTTGTTTTAATCGAGTGTTTTTAAATTTCCATCTGTAGCTTTTTCTTAAACACTTTTCCATGTTTTTATGCTCTCCATGTTAATTCTAAAAGTTTTTTAAATGTTTATTTTTGAGAGAGAGAGAGAGAGAGCATGAACGGGGAGGGCACAGACAGAGAGAGGGGACACACAGATTTTGCAGCAGGCTCCAAGCTCTGAGCTATCAGCACAGTGGCCCACAGGGATCAAACTCAGGAACCGTGAAGTCATGACCTGAACCGAAGTCAGATGCTTAACCGACTGAGCCACCCAGGTGCCCTTCTCTGTGGTAATTCTAACAATAGTATCCATTTCATTGTATTTAATACCATAGATTTATTTTTTTTCTGTTTATTTATTTATTTTTTTTTGAGAGAGAGAGAGAGAGCAAGCCAGGGAGGGGCAGAGAGAGAGGGAGAGAGAACCCCAAGCAGACTCTGTAATGTCAGTGCAGAGCCCCGTACAGAAGCCACAAACCACGAAACTGTGACCCGAGCCAAAAGTAAGAGTCGGACACTGACTGGGCCACCCAGGTGCCCAAATACGATAGATTTCTTAACCAGACTGTAAAAAATAGTTTTTAACTATTATAAATAATGCTGCAATGAACATCTCATGCCAACTACTTAAATTAATTTTCAGTTATGTGTTCAGCATATATTTATTGGACGCCTATTATGTTAGGCCCTGGGGATAAGTGAAAAAACAGACACGGTTTCTGCCCCAAAGGCTAACAAACATTTTCTATCTTAATAATCCGCAGATTTTTCTCAAATGCAACAATAATCCTCTGATGTAAACAGGGTAGCGCCCACTGCCAAGAGAGCAGACAGGGGCCTGGGACACGCAGAGCGGGGGGCTAATCAACAACATTCCTGCCTCACCCGCTCCCTCCTCAGCTCCCAACACACACACACACACACACACACACACACACACACACACACACACAGCACAGGGGAGTCCAGGACGGACAGCAAATGGAGCCCACAGCCCCAGGACCGAGGCTGAGGACAGAGGCCCCACTGTAGCAGGACCTTGCTGCCCCATCACAGGGCACGGGTCTGGGCCTCTGCGGGCCTCTCCCACTCCCCTCCCCACAACTCATGCACCCGGGGGCCTCCCTTGTAAAGTGCTGGGATTTGGGGTGCAAGGCGGTAGAAAGGATGCTTCCTGCAGACGGGCTGTTCCCAAGGGGAGAGGGTTCCCTTCCCTCCTGACCTCCTGATGCAGGCGACTCACCCCCTCCCACCGCCCCCACGCCCCGACAGAAGACAGGATGCTGAAGCATCTGGAGCCGCTCCCTGCCCCCACCCCCACCCCGCAAGGAAACAGGAATGGGGGCAGCAAAGGCAGTGGCGATGGATTATGGCGCCGACAGTCGACAGTCAGTCGGGAGCTCTCAGCGCCAGGCTGCTTTTGACTTACTGTTGCTAAATTAACACACTGAACCCCTATTATGTGCCAGGCAGGGTGCCAACCTTTTGACATCACTGTCCTGTTGAGTCACCTGAACGGCCCCCGACCAGGAGCACTGACCGTCTCTCCTTCGCCAGGGGGCTAGTTACCTTCTCTGGGATCACGCTAGTAAGTGGCAGTGACCAGTTCTAACCAAGATGGGTCTGATGGCGAAGTTGGGATTCCCAGCCTCTGTGCTCTGCTGTTTAGACCTGGTCACCCCCCACCCCATCCCCCTCGTCCCTTGTGCCTTCCTTCTCGAAAATGCAAGGGTTGAAAGTCAAAATCACTGCTCAGGTTACCAAAGAGGAAGGAAAGAAAATGTGTCTTCAGGCACACACAAGAATTCGTGGGTCTAGCTGGAAGAACCACCCCCCACCTCCCCAGTGGCCAGATCTGCCGTCTGCCGAAGGTTCGCATATAGTCTTCGCTCACACCGGCAGAGGGCTCTCCTTATTTAGTCCTTGTGACAACCACACGAGGGAGGGGCTGATGTTATCACCCCCTTTCTCTGGCTGAGCAACCCAGGCCCCAAGAGGTTCGACAGCAAAGTCAAGTCACACAAGCACGTGGCTCAGCTAGGATTTGAACCCAGCCTGTGTGACTTCAGAAGCCGTTGCTTCCAACACCTCCCTCCAATTCCTCTTGGACCGAAAAGGGAGGAAGCAGTCAGTCCGTAGGACGCTGTGGGGATTGCTCACGGAGGTTCTCCCTCAGGCCTTTTGACATATGCATCTCTAGATTCTCCCACCAAACAGTCTCAGGGAAAAGTCCGTTATTTCCTAAAACTGGGGACGTGGGGCCGCAGGGCAGGGCAGGTGATAGAAGAAGTCTTGCCTTCCTTCTTAGGCGGTAGACTCCTCGGTGCCTTATTCTTACGCCCAAGTTCTTAACCCTTCTTAGCCTCTTTATTGACCCTCCCTGATTCTAAAACGTCTCCTGCATAAAACATTCCATTCCCATAATGTGGCCTTTCTTTCTCGTGAAGACCTCTCTCCCTTGCAAATATTGACAGAGGTGTTGTTGCCCCCTGTGGATGAATCAACACACGCCACCGCCCGGCCAGCATCCACTGTGCCCATGCACACCTCGAAATGTCCCCAGAAGGTTTTTCGCTGATTTTGTTTGCAGAGAGAACTGACTGGTCCCTGTTGCACTGAGAACAGAGAGTGAACAGAACAAGGAGGGATCACGAGAGGTGAGGTTTTGAAGCAAATGCTCCACCTGCTTAATGATGATGTAAGTCACATCGAGACCTTCTGTAGCAAGTAAACAGGGGAAACACAGGCTGTTCTAGGATGGTTAGTCTTGCTTTTCCTTTTCGCAGCTCTGATATTCGGAATCATGGCTCTAACCTGTGCAGTGCGTTAGAGAGCTCTTTCATGTATGCAATCTCCTTGGAGCCCTACAGCAACCCCGGGGGCGGGGGGAGGGGGGGCGGTGACAGAGCCCAGAGGGAAGAAGACAGACATAAAACAAAGATTAGCTCCTCCACTGCCTGGGGTTATCTCTGCTTTGCATGGGCTAATCCACTCAATAGACTGGAAAAGCGGAAAAACAAAACAAAACAAAACTCACTTTCCCAGTCTCCCTTGCAGCTGGAGGTGGCCATGGGACACAGCTTGGGCCAGGAAGTTAAAAGTAAAAGTCAGCTGGGGTTTGCCGGCATGGCTGCACAAAAGGTAAAGAGGCAGTAGCACCCTTTTTGCCCTGACTGTGGACTTGATGCCTGGAGCTGCAGCACCCATCTTGTGACCATGAGGAAAAGGACAAGAGAATTGCCAAGCAGCAGACCCAGAACCCTGACATCAGCGAGCTGCTGCTCCAATAGCTGAAACCACTTGCTTGGGACTTCTTATGGGAGAAGAAGAAACGTTTATTGGTTTAGGCCCCCGGTTGTTACTTGCAGCCAAAAACACTTCTAAACGATACACTTGGGTGCTATTATCTCCATTATTCAGGGCAGGAAAATGAGACCAGAGACACTGAGTGTCTTGTTCAAGGCCCAGTTGCCAATCAACAGAACGTGAACTGAAGCATGAACCTTGTCTTGCCTCTCCCCTCCTCTTATTCTTTTTTTTTTTTAGTTTTTTAATATTTATTTTCGAAAGAGACAGACAGAGCACAAGCAGGGGAGGGGCAGAAGGAGAGGGAGGGAGGCACATAACCTGAAGCAGGCTCCAGGCTCTGAACTATCAGCACAGAGCCTGACGCGGGGCCCAAACCCCGCCGAGAGATCATATCCTGAGCCGAAGTTGGATGCCTAACCAACCGAGTCACCCAGGCGCCCCAATGCCCCCTCCTCTTCTGATCTGGCTTTTGTTCGAGGCTTTGAAAATACAGAGGTCAATAATATTATTGCTAATAATAATAATAGTTAACATTTATATTATTGATAATAATAGTAACAGTTAACATTTATTAAACACTTAGTAAGGATCAAACACAGTGCTAAATGCCTTCTAACCATTATCTCCTCTAATCCACATCCAGCCTCTAAAGTAGGTAGATGCTACAACACGTCCACTTGACGGGGAAGGAAAGTGAGGCACAGGGAGGCTCAGTCGTGTTTCTCAAAAGGCCACATGGCTAGTAAGCGGCAGATGGAGATTCAGTCCGGACTCAGGGCTGCAGGCTCCCACAATTCCCTATGCTGTCCCACAGATTCCCTATGCTGCCCCCAGCTCTCTGGACCCTCCAGCCTGGTTGGGGAGAAAGACATTCCTGAAAATGATCCCACTCTGATCGGCGCTATGAAGGAAACTTCCCAGGGACGCTTGCTTGATCATCAAGTCTTTTGAGATCCGGGAAGGGCCTGTTGGGCACCAAGTGGCTCCTTTCAAAGCTGCCATGGGTTGAAACCACGGGGGATGCAGGGAGAAGCTCCCGGCCTAGGTTCCCGGTCTTCAGAACACAAGGCCGTGGGCAAGCTGGAAGGTCCCCAACTAAAGCCATCGAGAGGCTGCTGCATAACTCCTCCTGGCCTCCTTTCCTTCTGGAGGCTTCTCTTACCTAGCCTGCTCCCCACTCGCCTTTCTTCCTGGTCTCCACGCTGGCTCTAGACAAGACTTCGGCCCTTCCGGGAGGCCCCTGGAATTTACCTTAGAACCTTTCCACAGAGCGTGATGTAAGGGAGAGTGTGGGACTTAAGCCACCCCAATGGTGGCATTCAGTCAAAAGGTCACACTCCGGAGGGGCCATCACGAAGTCTGGCTCTCCTGATCTCTGATCCATATTGAAGAGTTTGCTATTTAGCAAAAATAGATGTTAGAAGTAGATTTAGGAGGTGAAATTCGTGGCTAAGGAACATCATGGAAGCTAGAAATGGGCTCTCCTAGGGGCGCCTGGGTGGCTCAGTCGGTTAAGAGTCCGACTTCGGCTCAGGTCATGATCTCGCGGTCCGTGAGTTCGAGCCCCGCGTCGGGCTCTGGGCTGACGGCTCAGAGCCTGGAGCCTGTTTCAGATTCTGTGTCTCCCTCTCTCTCTGCCCCTCCCCCACTGACGCTCCGTCTCTGAATAATAAATAAACATTAATTTTTTTTTTTTTTAAATGGGCTCTCCTTGGTAAAATCTGTGGTTTTCAGGTATGTGCATTGGCTAACACACTCTAGAGACATCTCATCCATGTACGAGCAGGGAACGGAACCCAGTGCGCCCTCCCCCATGCTAGCGCCACATTCCCAGTTCCTAAAGGGTCCTATGTCCAGCCACCAGCTCAGAGGATTTGGTGACACTTTGCGTCAATGAGCTTTTTATCCAAGGTGCAGGTGGAGTGTCTAAAAGGACCAAGAATCGGGGCCTCCCTGGGTTTAGTGAGCAGGTCTGCACCTCCCTGCTGATGAGTGTCAGCCAACTGGTAGCATTTTCACCAGGGAGCAAAGTCAGGGAGCAGCTTCCTTCACCACCCCCGGCAACTACCGGCCTCCGATAGCAACCAAAGGCTATCTGGCCATTTGCCCAACGAGGCTGGCTGCCATTAGTCCACAATATGTCTTCTACTACTCAACCCAACACCACATGCATGGGTCCTTGTAGAGTTCTGTGGGGGTTTTGTGTGGAGTCTTGGAAACAGCTCTGGAAGATTCTAGAGCAATCCTAGAACAGGGTCTCTCGATCTCCACACTGTCGGCGATTTGGCTGGATAATTCTCTGTTGCAGCGGCCGTGCTTTGCGGTACGTTTTGCAACACCCTGGCTTCTTCCGCCGGACGCCGATATCACTCCCACCCTCTCGGACCCCTGTGCCCCGTTGTGACAACCAACATGAATGTCCCCTGGGGGTAAAATCACCCCTAGTTGAGGAACCCTTCTTCTGAGTTATTGGGTGAGATTCCAACACAGTTAACATGCCCATTAGTCAAAGGAAGGACGCCCTTCAACCTCCTACAGGAACTGAGTCTCTAAAGAAACACACCGGCCAAAACACAGCCCCACATCTCCACTTCCTAGTGGAGACACAGCCGGAAAAGTTACTGAAAGACCAGGTCTGCTGCGCACCCTAATCTTCGGATCATCTCAACATCTGGAAAAGAACACGGTCTGAACGGCAGAGGCGCCTCAGAGATCAAGTCACTGGTGCCACGTCTGTCCCCGGCGGCCGGTGGTGTCGCAAGTTCCCACTGCCCTGGGTCAGAGCAGGTCTTCCCACGCTCAGGTTGCTTGGCTCCGCGTGGGCGTGGCATTTGCTCACTGTGTGAATTAGCTTCTCCGATCCTTCAAGCTTCCTTTGGAAATCAAGGCCGGGAGCCCTCACCCTGCTCCAAGGCAGAGCACTGGACAAAACGGGCCCCTGCAGGTTCTTCCCTCCAGCCTGGAGAGCTGGCATCTTCGACACGCACACCTTGCCTCTGCATCCAGGGAAGGTTGTGGCTGAGAGACGCCAAGAGCCTCGGGCGCGCGAGCTGCGTGTCCTTGGAGAAGTCACTCCTTCTTAAACCTCGGTTTCTGCTTCTGCAAAGTGGGTGGCTTTAAGAAGTCCCAGAACTCTTTGCAAATGTGACCGAGACCAGCTACCATCTCCCTGGATCCGAGAACCTGGTCAGGAATATTCGCTTGGGGGGCTCTAAGCCCGCTCTCAGTTCTGACTTCCTGGAGCCTGTCCTGTCCCCGGAACAATGCTGACCACAGGTCGGGGCCAGGATGCTGAAGGCTGGGAGGGAGCTCAGCACGGGGTGGAGGGCGGCATGAGTGACAGAGTGGGAAGGTGGTTCGGAGCGGGTTTTGTTCTTTGATTACATCAGAGAAAGCCTCCGCTGGTTTCCTTACCGCCTCCCTCTGCCACCTGATGCTCTATCGCAGAGGCCTGAGGCCCAGCGGCTTCGGGAGGCCACGCTATGTAGCCAGAAGTTAATGCCAACGTTTCGTTTTCATCGCATTTCTTTCAAACCGGTTTTGTTTAATTCCAAAGGCAGAAAGAATAAATGGGATTAAGGAATAGGCACTCACAGTTGTCCCCCACCCCATCACCGGCCACCAGCTCTTCTCTCCTAGGTCATCACCATGTGCTTCTTACGTGGCCTTCCAGAAACAACTCATGCATTTCAGGCACAGGCAATATGCATTTTTACAAAATTAATATCTGTTTACGGCAAGTGAGGCTGGCTTCCATTTACGATTTTGTTACATGGCTTTGTTTTCAAATAAATGTGTTCAGGGGGTCCCTGGCTGGCTCAGTCAACGGAGCATGCAACTCTTGATCTCAGGATTGTGAATTCAAGCCCTATGATGGGTGTAGACAGACAGACAGACAGACGTATGTACATAAATGTGTTCACATTTAAAAGAAGGTGGGGGGCACCCGGATGGCTCAGTTGGTTAAGTGTCTGACTTCGGCTCAGGTCATGATCTTGCCGTTCACGAGTTTGAGCCCCGCGTCGGGCTCTGTGCTGACAGCTCGGAGCCTGGAGCCTATTTCAGATTCTGTGTCTCCTTCTCTCTCTCTGCCCCTCCCCTGCTCACACTTTGTCTCTCTCAAAAATAAACACTTAAAACAATAATAAAAGAAGGGAGATCACTTTATTAAACCAGAGTGTTAAGTAAATACACAGAGATGACAAAAGTGCTGTAAGCTATGTGATGACACCCACAGGAAAGGCTGTGAAATCCGCGGGGACCTGTCCCCAGCTCTGCCCTGCAGGGATCAGGGGGAGTCTTCACTTCCTCTTACGCCCACCCACAGTGACCAGTGACAGAGGCTGGCAGGAACCTGGTTCATATCCAGATCTGTTGGAGCAGCCTCTCCCCGGGACCCTCTCCCCTGGGAAGGAAGGGGAGCCCGGGTGGAGGGCACAGACCCTTGATGCGAAGCCTCCCGGCCATCAAAGGAATCGGGAGACGGGACCCCAGCCTCCTGTGTTCCGCAGAAGCCTTTGGGTCTCTCTGTCTCTATTGTTGCGTCCACGTGATGGAGGTTTGGTTACATCATGCCTGACACGTATTTGCTTCCCGAAAGAAGGCATCATCTGGAGGGGCGCCTGGGGTGGCTCAATCGGCTAAGCCTCCCACTTCAGGTCAGGTCACGATCTCACGGTTCGTGAGTTCAAGCCCCGCACCGGGCTCTGTGCCAACGGCTCGGAGCCCGGAGCCTGCTTCGGATTCTGCATCTCCCTCTCTCTCTGCCCCTCCCCGCTCACACTCTGTCTCTCTCTCAAAAATAAATAAACATTAAAAAAAAAAAAAAAAGAACGCATCATCTGGAGATGGTCCTTCTGCCCGCTGTGTGAGTGCCCGCGGGTCCCCACGCGTGTCTCAGCTCCTCCAGAGAAGCCGCAGGTCTGGAGCAATGGCTCCAGACTCGTATTCAGCACAGCACTGGCCTGCCACCACTTAACAGTCACGGATAAAATATTAATGCATTTTAGTTAGGCACTAATGAATGTCATTATAAATACAACTAACGCTCTCCTTCTTCTCAGACACGACACCTTAGGAATCCAATAAACAAAAGTGAGGGAGAACCACCTCCTGCCGTTTTCCGCAGAGATTAGTTTCACAGGGTCGGATGAAAACACGCTCAGCAGTGCCTGTGTGGTCCTAGTCACCCTCTGGTGCCACGAGCCATGTGACAGCCACACGGCAGCAGGCCCGAGTTTAGCGTGATGTTGGATTCTTGCTCATTTGGTGGGTGGCTGGCATCATGAGACCTTGAGGCCCAGCTGAACCTTGGGGACTTACCTGAGCATCTCACGCAGAGAGTTTGTTCCCTAGGCGCAAAAAGGTCCGGGTCCCAGGGGCCACCTTCAAACAACCATGCGGACCTCTCGGCAGGCCGTGAGAAGGTTGAGGCCACGCCACAGAAAAATGCGTGGGTCTTCCGCACTGCCGCACATCTCTGGAGCTGGATTGGGTTGTCGTGTGGTTCTTTTTTTTAATTGCCTTTATTTCTTAGAGCAGTTTAATCTTCACGGCTAAATTGAGTGGAAGGGACAGAGATATATAACCCCTGCCCTTACACACAGGGCGTCCCCCAATTTCAACATCCCCCTCCAGAGTGGTACATTTGCCAAGACCCATGAACCTGACACATCATAATCACCCAAAGTCCCAAGTTTACATCAGGGTTCATTCTCATCGTTGTGCATTCTGTGGGTCCGGACAAATCGTCATCCAGAGTGGTTCCAGTGCCCTAAAAATCCTGTGTCTATATACTGACAAAAGCTATTCACTGTAAGCTATTTCTCACATTATTAAATATTCTCTGGGACAAAAAATGATTTAAGTGGCTGTATTAGCGGGAGTAGAGGCTAAGCTGGGGTATCAGAGAGCCCCAGAGTGCTGCATCTCCAAAGAGGGGTCCAGACACACTTCTTTCTCTCTCGTCTACAAGATGGAGGGGGGCAGGGCGCTCCAGGGCTGGTCACCCAAGGACTCTGGTTCCTTCCGCCTTGTTGTTTCCCCTTTGTGTTCTATTCACTGAAGACAGCAGACTGTCCCCATTCCGCACGTGTGCGACCACCCTGAGGTTCTTCTAAAAAATGGGACAATAATGCCCAGCTCTCGGGTCCACCTGTGGGCTGAGACCCTGCACGGCGGAGCCTCAGACGATGTGCAGCACAGAGAATGCTTTTACTGGAGCCTCCTTGTTTCAGAGGCTCAGCACAGAGCAGAGTGCATGATGGTGACCGCAAGCAAAGCCCTGAGGAAGCAGCTCCTAAATGCTGCACGTGGCCATGGGAGAGCCCCCACGCCAGTGGCCAGAGCCGCCTGACTCCACACCGAGCAGGGACAAGTCCAGGCAGGCCCAGCCCTGAGCAGCTGCCGATGGCCTTTTCTCCCTTCCTTTGTTAAGGGTCCTGGGTATGGACCCAAGCAAAGTACCACCAGATTTGAGGAAAAAGAAATTTATAAGAAGGTAGTCATTAACCTGTGAGAGCCAAATGGGAGGCAAGGCAGTTACCTTCCTAATCATTTTCCTGTCTCTTCACTTCACCGTGAGAAATTCATTTCACCAACTATTAGGCTCAAATTCACGACCGCAGGAAGGACACCAGGGAAGGGTGGTGCCCGTGATGCAGCCAATCCCCGCCCTACGCCCTGCAGGGGTGGGGGACTCATCCACAAAATCCCCTTCCCATGGGTTGTTGCCACACTAGAGCTGGGGGTAGGGTGTGATATTAGCTCCTGCACATTACACGGTCGTCTTCAAAGGCCTGTGCGGGTTCCAGGCTGGCTGCTGGGGGCCAGAGTGTGCACGGGCTTTTCCTCCCTGCCTCTGCACTTGACCCCTTGGCACAGACAGGCCTCTCCTTCTGGGTCTCCCTCCTGCTGGCCCAGCGCTCTCCTTACCCTAGAGTCACCCCTACACCCTTGAGCGGCACCAAGGGCTCGAAGCCCCACTCCACGGCGGCGGGGCTCACAGTCCCTCAGAGGTTATTATCAGGTGACAGCCCTCTCCCACCCTCTCTACCCAACCGACAGACTCCCCTGGACATTTGGAGGCTGCTGTGTGTGCAGGAAGCAGCAGGGCTGGGGTAGAAAGAGACAGAGAGTCGCCGTCCTGGCCTTGAATCCCAGCACTGCCCCTTTGCTTCTGTGGACCTCACATGCTGAAAACAGACTCAGTCCTGCTCTGACCCATGTCGCGGCACATCTGGAACACTGCTGCCCTGTCCTGCGCCCACCGCAGCCCACCCAGCCGTCCCCCAGTGAGAGACATCGGGACCGGGCCCAGCTTCCCGATGCCCCGAATGACGCTCCAGTAGACAGCGGCAGGCACGCTCCCTTACGCACACGTACGAGCTCTCTGGGGCTGGTGCCCCGGGGGGCAGGACGGCCGGGTCGTGGGGTACACACAGCCCAAGAGTCCCCTCGCTTGGCCTTCATCAGCCTCTGGTGTCGGCAGATCTTACGAGGATAACGTGACCTCCCGTCATTTCCATTCACCTCTTAGTCACTCGTGAGCCTGCACATCTGTCCTCTTCAAGGAACAGCCAACTCAGCGTCCTCTGCCCATTTTCTTCCGGGGGCCCTGTCTTCTTGAGGACTGGGCAGGATTCCTTGGAGTCACCTGGCTCCAAGTCCCTTGTCAGTGTTAGACGCTGAGATTGTCTTTTCCCAGTTTTGGTGCGTCTTTATTCCCTCTTGTCCATGGTAGTCTGTTGGGTCAGAACCTGTGACACTGTCGGTCCATTCGATGTTTTTGCCTCACGGTCCATGCTTTCAGACCACGGTTTAGCAGTCCGTCCCCACCTCCGGGTCACCGACGTATTTTCCTATATTACCGTACACACTTGATGTTTGTGCCACACGCATGCATTTAGGTCTGTTTCGAGGCTACCTTTGTTACAGGGTGTAGACACGGATCCTGTTTGACAGTCACACAAGTACTGATGGAGTTTTCCCAGCATTGTCTGCCCAGCTGTATGTCCTGCCCTCTTGATGTGCAAGTCCTGTAACTTTTTTAGCTCAGCGGGCTTATTCACTCAGCTGAATAGTTTGTGTTCCAAAAAAAGTAATGGATTAGAAGTGGGAGGCGGAAGCGGCAGCCTGCTGTTCACACAGATGAACACCAGGGGGCACACCTTCTCTTTGTGCTACTTCACATCCCCGTGAGTTTGGACTGATGAGTGGATGCTTGACTCTGAGCCGCATCTTCCCCCCACCCCCACCCCCGGCCCCGAAAAATGGGTACAACAGTTCCGAGGGTTCTTACAAGGGTTCATGGAACCGCTGCACGTAAAGTGCCTTGCATGTGCAGTGCTTTTGTTCTCCTTGCCTGAAGTTTCCATCAATAATGTCTCTTTTGAGCATCTCCTCTGGGGCCGTTTTGAGGTCTTTGTTCTCCTACACACTTGTATTAGCACGTTGCCCCCACATCATCCCAGACATATGAACTATAATGTTTACAAGTATATGGGAGCCAGATTCAATTGCGTTTGATTAGTTGAGATCATGTTAGGTAGACATTTAAAGATTTCTCCATTGAGGGGCACCTGGGTGGCTCAGTCGGTTAAGCATCCTACTTCAGCTCAGGTCATGACCTCATGGCTCGTGAGTTCAAGCCCCGTGTTGGGCTCTGTGCCGACAGCTCAGAGCCTGGAGCCTGCTTCAGATTCTGTGTCTCCCTCCCTCTCTCTGCCCCTCCCCTGCTCGCACTCTCTCTCTCTCTCGCTTTCTCTCAAAAATAAACACTAAAATTTTTTTTTAATGTTTTTATCATTTTTGAGAGAGAGACAGAGACAGAGAGCAAGCAGGGAAGGGGCAGAGAGAGAGGGAGACAGAGATTCGGAAGCAGGCTCCAGGCTCTGAACTGTCGGCACAGAGCCCGATGCGGGGCTCGAACTTACAGACTGAGAGATCATGACCTGAGCTGTAGTCGGCCGCCCAACCGACTGAGACACCCAGGCACCCCAACACTAAAATTTATTTTTTAAAAATATAAATAAATAAAAGATTTCGCCATTGCAGTTTTCCTGTGTTAACTTTTTTCCTTCATGTTTTGAAGCATTTTTTAAAAGGTCTAAAGCCCTGAGCACTGCTGGGGACACAGCCCAAATCCCATCGCTAGACCTACAGCCCCTAAGTCACCTGTGAGTCCTTCCAGGCCAACGGATGAGCTGCTTTAGGCTTGTTTTGTCGAAGTGCCCGCTGGAAGCTGGGGACTGAGCTGAGGCCGCCGTGTGCCCGTCTCCTGTGTTCCCCGGAGTCCGTCTGGGGAGACTGAACTTACCCTGGCTTTCCCATCGAGCCAGTTCTGAGCACAATTCCAAACACACAGTAGGGAATTTATACGTAACTGTGGAATGACACACGGCCGTGTCACAATCGGGTTTACTGCTCTTCTCTCCATATCTACCACCCCACCTTCTCCACGGCAACTGCCCTTTCCAGGCTCCCTCCGTCTCTTGCTCTGACTTGGAGCTGCCTACGCGTCTGTTTCTCCGACCTCTTTTCCACTCTTCACTCCGACCGAATCATGTAATAACAACCGTCAATGTTGCCATATGCCTGCTCTCCACACAGTAAGGTTATATTCTAAGTGCTTTATGTTTTTCAACTTCTTAAACGCTCGCAGACATCCTCGGAAGGTACAAGTTAACAGCCCCACTTTACCGAGGAGGGAACTGAGCGAGGCTGAGCGCAGATAACTTGGCCCAGCGGTTGGCA
Source organism: Lynx canadensis (assembly GCF_007474595.2). Taxonomy (NCBI): domain Eukaryota; kingdom Metazoa; phylum Chordata; class Mammalia; order Carnivora; family Felidae; genus Lynx; species Lynx canadensis. Next base: position 123,859,767 of record NC_044309.1, on the reverse strand, counting down.
CAGCTGAGATTCTAACCGTGCTGCCTTGGTCAGGGCTGGGGCAGGATGTCAACCGGCCCAAAGCCGACTGCCCATCAGGTGCTCAGGACCAGGGTGAGAAGCATGTGGAGTCCAGAGGGCAGAACTCAATTCCCAGAGCTGTGCAAGGGCTGATCCCACTCTTAGGAGGCCTTCAGTGAGCAGGCCTCACTCACCTCACCCCCATCCCGGCTCCGGCCCCAGAACGCGTCCCAAAGCACTGGCCAGCGCTTGGAATCTTCCACAGGCTACTTACAACTCCCCTCTCTGCCTTCCCATCTTCCGTTTTCTGTTTCCCCGGGATCCACACCCCTATCTCTTTCCCTGCTTAGATTTTTCTCCATGGCATTTAACACCAGCTCACATTCCACACATCTGACTTGTTATTTTTGCCTGTTTCCCTCCACTATGGTGTAAAGAATTATTGATGTTTTTGTTCACTGCTGAATTCTCCTGCCTGCATAGCATTTTTTTTAAAAGAGAGAGCGTGTGCGAGCGAGGGGCAGAGAGAAGGAGAGAAAGGGAGAGAGAGAAGCAGGGCTCAAGCTCACCCAGTGTGGTACTCAAACTCACGAACCATGAGATTCTGACTTTAGCCAAAGTCAGATGCTTAACAACTGAGCCACTCAGGCGCGCTGCACAGCATTTTGTTTTAAAGAATTTTTTAAAGTTTATTTATTTTGAGAGAGAGTGAGACAGCACGAGCTGGGGAGAGACAGAGAAAGAGGGGAGAGAGAGTCCCAAGCTGGCTCCACGCTGCCAGGACAGGCTCGAACCCACAGAACTGAGATCATGACCTGAGCTGAAACCAAGAGTCGGATGCTTAACTGACTAAGCCACCCAGGCGCCCCATTCATAGCATTTTTTAAAAAAGAAATGAAGGAGTAACTATGTGCATTCACCCGCCCTCCCTGACCACACACACCTTCAGAGTTTTAGAGTTCTCTAGAGAAACTAGGCCAATAGGATATATGTATAGGAAAAGATTTATTATAAGAAATTGATTCATGCAATTACAGAGGCTGAGAAGTCTCGCGATCTGCCATCTGCAAGCTGGAGAGATCCGGGAAAGCTAGTGGCTCCCAGCTCAGACTCAGTCTGAGTCCAAGGGTCTGAGATCCAGGAGCACCAAGGGTAGATAAATATCCCAGCTCAAGCAATCAGGTAGGACAAGCCAAATTCTTTCTTCCGTTAAGGCCCTCAGTGGATTGGATGGTGCCCACCCACACTGGGGAGAGCAAACGTCTTTACTTGGCCCACTGATTCGATGCTAATTTCCTTCAGAAACACCCTCACGCACACACGCCCAGAGGCAGTGTTTAGCCAGATATCTGGGTATCCCCTGATCCAGTCAAGATGACACATAAACTAACCATCATAGTGTTTATTCACCTCGTAACCACCGTGCCTCGGATGGAAGGAGCGATCCATAATCTGGTCTCCTGTCTCTTCATTCATTTGGCAAACACTCACCCAGGGTGTTTGCTTTTGCAGTTATTGGGCAGGCCCCACCGCATTTCCCTGACATACAAGAAGGAATCCCCATCATCCCTGCGGGGCAGCCAACCCCACGGGCTCCCCACGCCTCACCGCCGGCCAGTCGCCACGCACTCCCGCACACCTACTGTGTGCCGACCGCAGGGCCAAGGAACTGCTTACCTATCGGCTTCTTCAGAGTCAGCACGTGCTTTCCTCCCCTTCATTTTCATGGCAGTCGAGGGTGTGCTTGCGTGGCTGGTGTTTTTAAGCATGTGGGACAATCTACAAAGGAGATGGTGGCAGGAACCAAGCGGTATTGTGCTGTGCAAAGGCACACGGCTGCAAGCCAGGATGGCTTCTGGTCGCGGCTCCGTTTACACCTGTTCACCCGACCTTGATGTCGAGGAGGCAGCTTCACGTCTGGCTGCGTTTCTGCACCTGTAACTGGACTCAGAGGAGCTGACCTCCCTTTCCAATCTCTATACTATGAAATAGTACCTGACGGACAAACGACTGTCATAAGGCTGGTCATGGGGTGGGGGGCGGGCACTCGCGGACGGCCAGAAGATCCAGAAGCGCCCCATCCCTTCTCTGCTCGGCTCCTTGTGAGACCCCCCCCCAGGAGTGCCCAGAGGGCAGTGGATGGTGTCAGAGCTACAGGGCATTAGCAGGAAACATCCTGCAGTAAAATCCTGCTTTCTTGCAGTGGAATTTCAAATTCACAAACTCGAAGAAAAAAACAAAACAAAAGCTCTTTTCTTTTTCTACATAAAATCTTATGAAATGTTCAGAGTTGAGTGCTCTGATTTAAAGTGGGTTTAGGGAAGAGACCTGGCCTGCCTGTTCTCTGACCTCGCTCTTCGGCTCCCATCGTCTACTGCTGTGCCACAAATGACCCCAAAACTCAAGTTTATGTTCAGCCGACTCCTGGATCTCAGATCAAGGATGCAATCGTGGTGAGTGAAGGTCAGGAAAGGCCTTCTGCCGTTTGGGCACACCTCAGAGACACTGCCGGTCCAGTTCCAGTGATACAGTGTGAGAATAAAGTGAGTCAATACGTATTTTGGTTTCTTGGTACATTAGTTATGCTCATGCTAAACTATAGCTTCTTGTGTGCAGTAGCATTATGTCAGGGGAAAAAAGTACATAACTAAGTTTAAAAACACTTTATTAATAAAATAAAATAGCCATTGGGGCTCCTGGGTGGCTCAGGTCATGATCTCCTGGTTCGTGAGTTCGAGCCCCGCGTCGGGCTCTGTGCTGATAGCTCAGGGCCTGGAGCCTGCTTCGCATTCTGTGTCTCCCTCTCTCTCTGCCCCTCCCCTGCTTGTGCGCTCTCTCTCTCAAAAATAAAAACATTTTTAAAAAATAAATAAAAACATTTTTAAAAATTAAGAGAATATCAAATAGGACGGCCATCATCTGAGCTGTGGGTCGTCATCTTTTTGCTGGTGGGGGTCTTGCCTCGAGGTTGACGGCTGCTGACTGCTCCGGGCGCTGGCTGTGGGGGGCTGGGGTGACTGTGGCAGTTTCTTAAAATAAGACAACAGTGAAGTCTGTTGCGTTGACCGACTCTTGCCTTCACAAACGACTTCTCTGTAGCATGCGGTGCTTGTCTGACAGCATTTTACCCACAGCAGAACTTCTTCCAAAATTGGGGGAGCCCATTCCCATTCTCTCAGACTCGGCCACTGTATTACTAACTAAGTGTACGTGAAATTCTAAGTCCTTTGACACTTGAACACTTTCACAGCATCTTCACCAGGAGAAGATTCCAGCTCAAGAAACCACTTTCCTTGTTTCTGTGTGATAGGGACGGCTTCTTCCTATAGACCTCATGAGCCAACCTTTCTTCTGCAGCTCTCTCACCTCTCTCAGCCTTCACGGGACGGGAGAGACTCGGGGCCCTGCGCTGGGTTAGGTTTCGGCCTAAGGGGGATGTTGTGACCGCTCTGTTCTTCCATCCAGACCGCTCACACTTTCCCCGTATCAGCAAGAAGGCTGTTTTGCCTTCTCGTCACTCACGTGTTCCCCGGAGTGGCACTTTTCTTGCCTTCACGGACTCGTCGTGTTCACAGCTTGGCTGACTGGATCAAGAGGCTCTGTTTTGGGCCCGTCTTGGTTTTTGCCATGCCTTCCTCGCCAGGCGGACTCATTTCTAGTTTTTGATTTAAAGTGACAGACTCTCCCTTCCACTTGAACATGCAGAGGTCGCTGTGGGGTTATTAATTGGCCTCATTTCAATATTTCTGTGTCTCACAGAAGAGGAGGGAGAGAGACAGGGGAATGGCCAGTTGGTGGAGCAGTCAGAACACGCACCACATTTCTAGATTAAGTTCACGGCCTTGTACGGGAGCAGTTCGTGGTGGCCCCTAATTACAGTCGTAGCATCAGATGACAGATCACTGTCACAAACAGAAAAATGAGGAAGTTGGAAATATTGCCGGAATTGCCAAAATGGGACACAAAGTGAGCAGATGCTGTTGGGAAAACGGCACCAATATTATGAAGGGTCGCCACAGACCCTCAATTTGTAAAAAAAAAAAAACAAAAAAACAAAAAAACAACAACACAGCATCTGAGAAACACAAGAGAAGGACGTACGTCTGGGTTCTCTCTCCTCAGAGCCTGGTCTCCTAGCTCTGCGTGCGAAACCTCCTCGGAGACGGTGCCGGCTCCCTCCCAGGCGGCTAACCTTGCGAGCTGCCCCCCTCCCCTTTTAAAGCCGCTTGAAAGAAGTGCTGAGTAGACACAAAGGAACATCCCTAAAAACCATAAATAATGACACAACAGACACAGAAGTGCTCCAGCGGGGTTAGGAAAGGGACCTTTGGTTCCTAGCGGCCGCTAAGTGACCCCATCCTCCACTCTAAGTTGGTGACGAGCAGCTTACACTCTGGATCCTTCATTTTCAACTGTCATTCTCTTGCTTTCCCTTACGGTTCTATGCCAATTTTCTCTCTCTCTCTCTCTCTCTCTCTCTCTCTCTCTCACACACACACACACACACTGCCTAGTTCTGCCTGTTTGTTCACGCAATGGAGTCACACTGTACGTATTCCTCTGTGACTTTCTCACTCAGCACTGCTTTAGACCGATCCCTCGTGTTCTAGATCTTGCCACGGCTGCTCCAGTCTTCTTGCGTGGATTCGTGTGTCCATCCTCATCTGATGGCTACTGGGGCTGTTTCCGGGTTTTGCTTTTTGCTGTTCCTCACAGCGCCACGGATCCCCGTACGCGCCTACTGTGCTGGCTGTGTGTCTGAGCGTGGCAGAGCCGGGCACCAGGCTGTGCAGCCTTCACCTGGTCCTAACGTCAAACTGTCTTCCAAAGTGACTGTACCGGTTCATTTACACTCCTGCCAGCAGTAAGTAAGCGCCCGATTCGCTCCACACCTTTCCCAACATCCGATGCCGTCAGACTCAAAATGTGCGGTGTAGGTGGAATGCAATGGTTTCTCAAAGCAGTTTAATTTTCTCCTCCCTGCTGAGGTGGACGGTTTCACGTTCCGCCTCTTCAGCTCTCATTAACATGAGAATCAAAGGTTCCTGGGGTAAGAGGAGAGACTAACAGGCTCCCTAAAGTGGCCTTGTCCGATAGGTCCTGAGCCAGGCGTAAGAGGCTCCATCAGCCAAGCCTCTTGCAGGCCTCGTGCTAGAAGCTGGGGGGTGGGGTGGGGGGCCAACAGAGGGGAAGAACCCTGATTATCTAGAGCCAGAGACAGACAAGACACATACGCCAGTCTCCACGCAGAGTAATTCAAAGTGCTCTTGAGAGAACACAGAGTACCGCAGAGTGCATGTAGGGAATCCTCGGTGGAGGCGGTCCAGAGCAGGGAGGTCAGGAGTCGAGTGTATGTGGAGCACAGGGCAGGTGTGACCAGAAGGGGCAAGGGAAAGCAGAGGTCATAGGTGCAGGTGACAGGCCCTGTGTCCGCCAGGGGACTATGTGCCTATTTAGAGGCCCCCGATAGACCCTGAGGGCTTGGGGCAAGGGAAGTCTGAGCAATGAAATCCTGGCTCTACAAAGAGTGGAAATAAACTGGCAGTGTAGAGACCAGTCAGGAAAAGCGCTAACACACCTCAGAGTATGTATTAACTGTGCCGACAACACTGTGCAACGGCGTGCGAGAAGAGAGGGGCCCCGGGAACGGACTCCGCAGCCCCGAGAGCTCGCAGGAGTCACAGATGGAGGGGAGGCAGTACGGAAAGGCGGCGAAGAGGCTGGGCCTGTGACGTCACAGACCTAGCTCTGGGTCCGAACACTTGCTGCGTCACTAAGCAGCAGTGTAATCCTGAGCGAGGATTCCTACCTGGGGCTGTTTCTCCGTCTGTAAATGGGTGGGTCCGGGAGTACTTCCTGGCAGAGCTGTTGGAGGACGAAGGATGAGGACAGCCAGAGTGGGTCAGGACACAGGGCCTGGCACGTGCTGCGGCAAACACGCACCGGGCTGATTCTGTCAGCCCTCGGCAATCGCCCGGGATGGAACAGACGTTTTGGAAAGGTTTCGGTCCGGGTTAACACAAAACAGACATTTCTGCTTAACAACTGATGCATAAGAAAATCAGGTGCACGTGAGTGAATCAACTGAGCCCTGAACACCTACCGTGTGCCAGACACGGCCAGAAGCCGGAATGGTCATAACCAGTGGATCCGTACCCAAGGACGGCTCGGTCCGGAGAGGAAGGATTACAGACCCGCACGCGGCCGTGTGGGGAGGTAACAGGGGTACGTAGCTGCGGACGTACGAAGCGCTGGGACCGAGAGAGAGTGCACCTGAGTGTGGTTGGGGGCGGCGGGGTGGGGGGCTGGTGCCACTCTAAAGATCACGACCTCAAGTAAGCTGGAGGATGGAATCGGAAGAGCCGACAGCACTACCACGTAAATCTCAGCAGCTAGTTCTCGTCATCATCGACGCAGAACCTGAACTCTATCCGGCAAAGCATTCCGACACCACCATTCAATAAGAAGGCACACAGGGTGGATATTAATACCTTTTAATGTTTCACATTGTCTGTTTTTCCCAGAAGATACATAACAAAAATACATGGAATTTAATAGGAATCTCAGTACAGTGGGCAATTATAGAATCTAAACAAGACAAATCTATATATAAAGTGTAATCCTTCTTGGGGGGACAGAACATTCCATCCCACTAAGAAGAGAGAATCACAACATGATTAGGCACGAAAATCATACTGCCTATTGTTCTAACTTCAGAGACTGGCAGGCTTGGAGAAAAAAAAAAAAAAAAAACGGTTAAAAAAATAAATAAAACCGAACACAGTCAACTGCCTCAACTCCCCTCTTTGTCCCTTCCCACCTTCTTCACAGCACTGCAGGGGTAAGGGCGGGAGGCAGCACCCTGGGGGGCAGGCGCAGGCGCTCTGCTGACTAAGAGCCAGGCAGGCGCAGAAGGTCCCTGAGGTGACCAAGAAATGTACTTTGAACCAAGCATTCGGGGTTGCCGCTGGAATACACGCGGAGGGGAGAGCTGACAGAGGGGCCGGAGGGCCTGCGGACGGGAGGCCCGGTGGCCACAGCACACGTTTAAAAGCCAACTCAGAGAAAGACAAGGTGGCCTCCACGTAATCCTGGAACAGTCAGCACATTCACACAGAAATCTACAGCTGCAGAGTCAATCCCTCTTTGTAACAAGACGAGTTGGAAAGCTAACGGAGCGCAAAAACTGCCACCATTCTGCCAGCAACGGTCATCCGTTCAACAGAAAAAGGCAAAACCATTCGGTTTTTCAATGAAAATCCTTCACATCCACCTGTGTTCAAAAATAACTTATGATATTAATAGCTTCCTTAAAAAAACGATTACCACAGAAGAGTTAAATCCTAAGTGTGGGAAGACCTATTTTCCTATGAATGTGGTTCTTAGGAAGGGACAGATACATATAGCACGTGTGAAAAGTAAGGCCGTGATATTTGTGTGTTTAACTTAAAGCTAAAGTTACAACAACAAAAAAAACCAGTTTTACACAAATTAAATGTTTCTTATTGCAAAAGAGCTCACTTTGACCAACACACAATAAACCAAGTAAAGGAAAACATTTATTGTTTTTCCCCATCTAAGGTGTACCTCTGCCTCGCCTCCATGATGAGTACTGGCAGGAACCATGCTCCAAGTTCCACCCCGGGGAACGTCACTTGAGACGGGCTGGCCAAGGGGCCATCACCTCACAACTGGTGATGTGGCACATGGGGCTAATTTGGCCAGATTCAATCATAAATGTACTCGTTGGTGGACACGGAACTCATTAGGGGAGACCCTGCTCAACAGGTGAGTCACATAAAACAGGACACTTGGCTCCCGGGACCGTTCTCTCTCACGGGACAAGCCTATGCAGCCTCCGAGGGCCTCTCATGCGCGAGGCACCTTACTTGCACACTCTAGACAAGACTTGCTTTTGGACAAAAATCGACTGCTAACGTTTCTCATCTCTAGTAATCACGTACACCTTGGAGGAAAAAAAAGAAGAAAGTGATCAACATGAGAAAGCTGAACAATGAGAATAAGTACACCTTGGAGGAAAAAAAAGAAGAAAGTGATCAACATGAGAAAGCTGAACAATGAGAATAAGCAAATCCAGAACGGAGAGGTCGCGCTAAAACTGCTCGGCACTTGTTCCATCACCGCCCACCGCGGGGGCTTGGGGCCGGTGACTTCATGGACGCGCCCTCCGATGCGCTGCCGAGTGTCAGCTCCAGTCCGTCACGGTGACCCCAGTGCGACGCTGTCTGCCTTCCATCCACCACCTTCTACCCGAGAGATCCAAGGGGGCCTTGGGTGCCACCAGCGCGGGACACGCGGGTGCCAAAGCACAAAACCCTTCCTAAAATCTGCACCTTGGACTTGGGCAAGTTAACACAGCAGTGGCTTGGAGTGTTGGCAACAGCATCCGCACTGGGGCTTAACCTCAGCAGCCAGCCTGGAGGATGCTTCCCCCAGAGCGCTTGGTCACCGACAAGGTTGTGAATACCTGCGGGGAGGACAAAGCATGAGATTTTCAGACACCTGAACAGATGAGTTAACAGGGAGTTAGAACAGACAGCACCATTCCTATCAAGAGTGACTTGGGGGACCACTTCAAATGAATGAAAACAGGAGAGTGACATGACCAGGAATGTCACAACTTCTCCCGAGGATAAAAGGGGAAAGACATTTTAAAACCAAGGTGAAAGAAAAAAATTTAGATTATAACTAATGAAGAACTTTATTACCATGAGGGTGATTAAAACAATTAAATGAGACGCCCCGGCTGGTCGTCAATTCTCTAAGAGAAATGCAGGGTGAAATATTTTGGATGTGCAGAAAGGTATAAAGTGTACTATTACAAAACCCTTGTGTTCATATACTCAGCTCAGGGATTACAAATGTGGTTAGAGCCCCACGTGTGTCCCCCCCCCCCATCACCTCCTTCCTCCCCTCCCCCAGTCAGTGCTCACCATTCCTACACATTCCCTGCAGTCCTTTTGTAGGTTTTTCACAACCTTGCATCTAAATAGCAAGATGACAGATGCACTGTTCTGTCGTCTGCGTCCTGGGCCCCAGTATTCCTCGGAAATACTGTATTTCCGTAATTCACCCATATGGCTACAAATGGCTCTAATTCTTCCATTTGTCACTGAATAGTATTCAGTTCCTCTAGTATACGATACATACTGTAGACTACAGAACTCAACTATCAAACAGTGAATATATTACACATTATACACCCAGGCTCCTAGAGCTGGCTATCCCTGCTACTGCTGATACGCTGTTTGCGACAGGCTCCGTGATGTCCCAGTCGTCTCCCTGCACCCAGAGCTAGACACACAATTGATGGGTTGGAGGGTATGCGTCACTTCTAAGCGACTGGATCCCCAGGGTGCCTGACCAACTGATACTTTCATCTGCAGTGACTGATGAGACCACTTCATGTCATATCCTTACAAACACTCAGTGCTTACGGACTTAGAGCCTTAACATCGTCAGGCAGCTGTTTTACTGGCTACTGTGCAAGAGGGTCTATACAAAAACAATGATTCTCATACTTTGGTGAACAAAGTCTATTCACATTGATTAAAACACACAGGAATTATACTGATCTTAATATGGCAGATTTAGGGTAGGGCCCAGGAATCTTATTTTTAGCAGGAGTCCCCAATGGCCTGATCCGTTCTAATGCCGGTATGCCCAAGCACCACACAGTAGAATTTCTTGTGGAGTGCCAATGCAGGCAATGCACTGCGAATTCTTGGCCAAATCCAAAGTCTGGAAGTCTACCGATGGTAAGCTACCATCAGTTGCTTACCTTGTAGTTTTACCAAATAGGAAGCCTACAGTCAAGATTTTTAGAAACCTAATACTTCTATACATTTAGAAACAGATTTTCATTCCTGATCTAATGGAGTAACTGGTACCACACCAGCTCTCTGGACAAAACACCAGACAACAGGCAGTGACTGTAATTCCCTAACAAAGAGAAACAAACAAGGTGAGCCTTCAATAGGCCTGGCTTTCCATCTGGAAGCATCTACCTGGTGCAGTAGGAGGAAGGAGCCCAGAGAGAACACAGACATCTCAGGGTCTCGAAGAGACAGAGTGGAGGCTGGGGAGGGAGAGGCGGCTGGGATTTGGGGGGTCAAATTCCCAAGAGGCAGCCACCCCGAGGAAGAGCTGTCCCCTCATCTCTGGCTGAACACCAAGCTGTGCACACCTAGAGGGCAGGGCTCCATGAAGCCAGAGAAGACATAGCACCAGACAGAGAGCTGGAAGCTGACCACCACCAGAACCCACTCAGGGCTGGGAGATGCTCCAGTTCTCACTAACCAGAGTCAAGAGGCTTCTCTGAGCAATCAGTAGAGACCCTAGAAAGCCACATCTAAAAACAGCGTTGGGGCGCCTGGGTGGCTCAGTCGGTTGGGCGTCCGACTTCGGCTCAGGTCATGATCTCACAGCTGATGAGTTCGAGCCCCGTGTCGGGCTCTGTGCTGACAGCTCGGAGCCTGGAACCTGGAGCCTGGAGCCTGCTTTGGATTCTGTGTCTCCCTCTCTCTCTGCTCCCCCCCACTCATGCTCTGTCTCTATCAAAAAATAAATAAATGTAGGGGCGCCTGGGTGGCTCAGTCGGTTAAGCGTCCCGACTTCGGCTCAGGTCGTGATCTCGCAGTCCGTGAGTTTGAGCCCCGCATCGGGCTCTGTGATTCTGTGTCTCCCTTGTTCTCTGCCCCTCCCCACTCATGCTCTGTCTCTCTCTCTGTCTCAAGAAAATAAACGTTAAAAAAAATTAAAATAAAATAAAATAAAAATAGGGCTAAGCATTACTAGCGCCAGAATAAAAGCTACTCTAAACCACCCTAACAAAGCATAAAAACAAGTTTCCAAAGGATCAAATGATGCACAAGGACATTAACGGTCTACCACAAAAACAAAAACAAAACTCAGTACTCTTTAGAGGAAGACAACAACAAAGCACAGATTCAAAGTGCTAAATAAACAAAAAAACCTGTCAACCTGGAACTTCCTTCCATGAAGAAAGCAAAATAAAGACATTTCAGACAAAGAAAAGCTAAGAGACTTTGTCACCAGCAGACCTCTACTATCAAAAAATGTTAAAGGAAGTTCCTCCAGCTCAGGGAAACGTAACAAAGGGATAACACATTTTCCCACCATCACCTGCCTGCTGCTCGCCACCCAGGGCGAGCCCCTCCTTCCTCCTCCATAACTCCTCCTTCTGCCAGGCTGGGCTTTGGATCCCATCCCCTCACCTTCTCATTTCACACATCACCTGAACCCACACCTTTTGATTCTTCACCTTGCCTTTTCCATTGGTTCTTGCTCCTTAGCATTTAAAAGGGCTCACACTGCATTTATCCTAAAACAATCCTCCCTCAACCTTAGGATCACCTCTACCACCACCGTCTCTTATCCTCTTTATAGACACAATCTTAAGCTGTCAGTACTCATCATCTATTTTTATCCCTCATTTCACTGAAATCTGGCTTCCATCCCCGCCAGGCCAACGAAGCACCTCTCCTGTGGTTCATCAGGGACTCACCTGCCGCCAAACCCAGAGGGCACCTTGCGGTTTTCCCCGCGCACAGCCTTCTGTAGCCCTCGTCGTCGACCTCACCTCCCTTTTGACAACTCCTTCTTTCCTCTTCTTGTCCCGTGAGAATGACCGTGCCCACATCCCTGTCTTGTGGCCGCCCCCCACCACGGCACCAGGCCTGCTGGGATGCTCATCTGCCCGGTTTGATGGGCTGAGCCCCCGGAAGGCGGGCCGTGCAGCCCAGCCACCTGCTCTACTTACTCAGTGTGCCGCACAAATGCTGCCACTGAGGCCGGAAGGTGCTGCCCAGGGCATCCACCCCCAGCGCTCCCCCCTGGACACCCTCGCATCACACATCTCATTCAGCCCGCCTCTCCCTTTCAGGCAGATGAATCCACTATCTCCCCAGCCACCGTGTCCCTCCTCAACTACACGCCAGTAAGACCTAACGAACACCTCTTCCCGGATGGCACGTCAACCTCACCATGTCCAAGACTGAACCCTTACTCCGGCTCCTTGGTGAATGCCATTACCAGGCCATACATCCGGAATTAATGCTTAATTCTTCTGTCTCCATTGCTGCTGCTAAGTAATCAATTATGAGGTCTGATTCCACTCCTCTGTCAAATCTCATCTTTGTGTTAACACTGACACTTAGTTCCTGTCTTTATCATTCTGACTGAACTCCTCTGAGACTTTTGCTAGTTTCCAAAACATAGAGTGCCTTCACCTCCCTGTGAAGACCTTTTGTGTAGACCACACATTATATACTCTTGCCCTATTGGATGTTAGGGGCCCAGGGCTTGCTTTGACTGGGGACACATGTATGGAAGTGGGATGTGTCATTTCTGAAAATCCTGAGCACCAAGGCACACATTTTTACATGTCCTTCCCCTCTGCCACTTAGCGAGAAACGCCCCGGGAAGGGGCTGCTTTCATCAGTGGGGCCTGGAGCAAAGCGGCATAGGAGTGGGGTCGCAGCTGATCTACGATGCCCACAGAGCACCGGTGAGGAACAGACCCAAATCGTCACCCAAACTGTCCACCCGTATTGCCCAGTCACGAAAACATAAAAAGGCTTTGTGTTCAGTTAATCAAACTTAGAAACATATTTGGCTACTGAGTATAATTAAGATTGCGATCCAAACCTTTTTGGCCACACCAAGCAAGCTAGAGGGAAACACTGGTATGTTTCTAGCCTCCCCTACATACAGGCCAAGCTTTTGCAGCCACACTAAGCGTCTAGTAAGACTGGAGGCCATGGCTTAGGTGAGTCCCCAGGGGATGCAAGACTCGCAGAGTGCCCGTATCCTTGTTGGCACACTTGGACAAACCTTTTGGTCAGCTACCCCTTTGATTCCTGAGAAATAACCGCTTTCCTGGTTTTTAATACAAAGAGGAAAAAGTACAACAAATCAAGGCCACTTTCACTTATGCAAGTCAAAGCAATAACAATCAGCACCAAAACTACCTCTGAATAAAAGGAGAAAATACTTTTATGGACAGAAGGAACATTACTGAGAAAAGTCCTTGGTCCATTTCAATCTTAAAGCAGTGACAACGCCTTTTTACTTCCTGCATCAGCACCTTATCATCAGCACCTTAAAAAATGCAGACCCGATGGACAGTATTTTAAAACATTACAAAAATGAAGCCAGGAGAAAATATGAACGATTCACATTTAAAAAAAATAATAAGGCACTCATCTGTTAGCAAAGATATGTAAAAGTCTTTGAAAGTTTACAAGCTTAAGTTTTACTTCTCAGGAATTATTTTAGAAATAGAACTGGTAGGTTTGGATAGAAAACTAAGCCCATTGGGAACACCTGGGTGGCTCAAGTCCGTTAAGAATCCAAGTCTTGGTTTCGGTTCAGGTCATGATCTCATGGGGTTCATGGGTCCCAGCTCCACATTGACAGCACAGGGCCTGCTTGGGATTCTCCCTCTCCCTCTCTCTCCTGCCCCTCCCCTGCTCACACGCTCTCTCTAAATAAATAAGTAAAATAAACTTAAAAAAAAAAAAAAAACTAAACCCATCAAAAATGCAAGATTTTTTAAAAAAGAGCTCCTAGGGGCGCCTGGGTGGCTCAGTCGGTTAAGCCTCCGACTTCGGCTCAGGTCACGATCTCGAGGTCCATGAGTTCGAGCCCCGCGTCGGGCTCTGGGCTGATGGCTCAGAGCCTGGAGCCTGCTTCCGATTCTGTGTCTCCCTCTCTCTCTGCCCCTCCCCCGTTCATGCTCTGTCTCTCTCTGTCCCAAAAATAAATAAACGTTAAAAAAAAAAAAAAAAAGAGTTCCTAGTTACTTTTCTTGTACCAATAACATGCTTATGGTAAAGCATGTGCCACTGCTGATTGGTCTAGATGAGAAAACTAATGAGGTCAATTTCTTATAAGATTTTATTTGTACATAGCTGTTTTAAGAATTTTCGTGTGGAAGTTCCTCAAAAAATTAAAAACAGACCTACCCTATGACCCAGCAATAGCACTGCTAGGAATCTACCCAAGGGATACAGGAGTACTGATGCATAGGAGCACTTGTACCCCAATGTTTATAGCAGCACTCTCAACAACAGCCAAATTATGGAAAGAGCCTAAATGTCCATCAACTGATGAATGGATAAAGAAATTGTGGTTTATATACACAGTGGAGTACTACGTGGCAATGAGAAAGAATGAAATATGGCCCTTTGTAGCAACATGGATGGAACCGGAGAGTGTGATGCTAAGTGAAATATGCCATACAGAGAAAGACAGATACCATATGTTTTCACTCTTATGTGGATCCTGAGAAACTTAACAGAAGTTCATGGGGGAGGGGAAGAAAAAAAAGAAGAGATTAGAGAGGGAGGGAGCCAAAGCATAAGAGACTCTTAAAAACTGGTAACAAACTGAGGGTTGATGGGGGGTGGGAGGGAGGGGAGGGTAGGTGATGGGTATTGAGGAGGGCACCTTTTAGGATGAGCACTGGGTGTTGTATGGAAACCAATTTTACAATAAATTTCATATATTGAAGAAAAAAATAAAATAAAAGGAAAAAAAAGAATTTTCATAAAACACATACTTTAAAAATGAGCATGGAGGCTGCCTCTTCATGCTTTTCTAACCCAACACAAAGAGCACTTACAAAGGTCAAGAGCTGCTGTACCTCAATTCCGGTCTGCCACTACCTCCCAGCCTCACAAGACCCTCCACTCTAGGCCACAATTATGTTGCTAATTAAAACTTCCGATGTTCAGTACTAAGATTCACTTAAAAACATTTCACAGGGGTCTTTTCTAACGTTCTCTCCTCTCAAGCTATTACTTTTCCCCTACGGATAAACTTGGTTAGCTGAAATTACTACTCTGAATGATGTGCAATCAGTTTCCTATTCAATTACTGCTGCTTCAATTACAGAAGTCCGGAATAAATTATCACCACCCTACCTTCACACTGAATAGCACTAATGCGTTACTGATGCTCCAAGCGTTACAACCCCCCCACCCCCGCCACCTGTACAGACACCACAGTCCTCATAACAAGAGTACTCTCTCCTCCTTTTATAGCAATTCCTCAACTGACGAATCTGTCGGCTTTTCTAAGTAATTACTCCTCAGAACCAAAGATCGCTCAGTTGCCCAGGTTATTTTATCAAAACGGTATGAAGACCACTCAAGCGATTCGCTCCACAAACAATGCACAGCCGGCCGGGGGAGCTGTGGCTGGTTCTGAACACTTGAGGACAGTGTTCAGACCAGTTTTTAAATTACTTCCAATCCATCCCGTGGACTAACATTTGTGAAATTCAACAAAAATGTATTGGAAAATGAAATTTAAAAGGCATGTAAAATTAAAAGCCAAGATCGGATACTGTCAAATAGGTCTTAAAGTTTCTAACCCTTCCTTTTTCATTTCCATCCATACCTCATGTGGACTAGTAACAAACATTCCGGGGGCATTTTGTGTGCCACCTCCCTACAGCATGAGGCTGGACGTGAAAAACACCAATGGGTCCAGTAGCATATCCAATTACTGCCCAAGCTAGACCCACCATTTAACACGGAGAAAGAGTCCCTAAAAATTCCCTACAAATCAAATTTCACTTTCCCTCGATCAAGAAGCTTTATTTTTTTTTTTAATTTTTTTTTTCAACGTTTATTTATTTTTTTGGGGACAGAGAGAGACAGAGCATGAACGGGGAGGGGCAGAGAGAGAGGGAGACACAGAATCAGAAGCAGGCTCCAGGCTCTGAGCCATCAGCCCCAGAGCCCGACGCGGGGCTCGAACTCACGGACCGCGAGATCGTGACCTGGCTGAAGTCGGACGCTTAACCGACTGCGCCACCCAGGCGCCCCATCGATCAAGAAGCTTTAAAAAGTATTTCCGGGGGCGCCCGGGCAGCTCAGTCGGTTAAGTGGCCAACTTCAGCTCAGGTTATGATCTCGCGGTCCTTGAGTTTGAGCCCTGCATCAGGCTCTGTGCTGACAGCTCGGAGCCTGGAGCCTGCTTCAGATTCTGTGTATCCCTCTCTGACCCTCCCTCGTTCATGCTCTGTCTCTCTCTGTCTCAAAAATAAATAAACGTTAAAAAAAAGAAAGTTTAAAAAAAAAAGTATTTCCATAGTCAAGGGTCAGAACATTTTGGTTTTTCAAAATCTGGTTTCATACTGAGGGGTATAAAAAAAAATGTACAATTCAGCAGCAAAAAATCCAATAACCCAATTAAGTAATAGGTAGATCTGAACAGACATTTTCCCAAATGGCCATCCAAATGGCCACGAAAAGATATTCCACATCACTCATCATCAGGGAAATGCAAACCAAAACCACAATGAGATACCACCTGACACCAGTCAGAATGGCTAGTCTCAAAAAGTAAAGAGTAAGTGTTGGTGAGGATGCTGAGAAAAGGGAGCCCTTGTGCACTGTTGGGGGGAATACAAGTTAGCTGCAGCCACTATGGAAAATAACACAGATAGTGGAAAACAACATGGAGGTTCCTCAAAAATTAAAAACAAAACTACGAATGTGATTCAGGAATGCCACTACTGGATATATATTCCCCCCCCCCAAAACACTAATTTGAAAAGATATCTGCACCCCCATATTCCCTGCAGCATAATAGCTAAGATATGGAAACAACCTAAATGTCCATCAATGGATAAAGAAAATGTGGTGTGTGTTACATACACACACACACACACACACACACACACACACACTAGCCAGCCATAAAAAAGAATGAAACATTGCCACTTACACACAACGATATGCATGGCCTCAAGAACATTATGCTAAGTGAGATGAGTCAGAGAAAAACACAAACTATAGCAGCTCTCTTATATGCGGAATCTAGAAAACAAACAAAACAACAGGGGCGCCTAGGTGGCTCAATCGATCAAGCATCTGACTCTTGACTTCGGCTCATGATCCCAGGGTCGTGGGATCAAGTCTCGTGTTGGGCTCCAGACTCAGCGTGGAGCCTGCTTAAGATCCTGTTTCTCTTTCTCTCTCTGTCTCTCTCCCTCACTCATGTGCACTCTCTCTCAAAAAACAAAAACAAACAACATAAAACACAAGCTCACAGAGAAAACAGATTGATGGCTGCAAGAGGCGGGTGTGGGGGGTGGGAGAAATGGATGAATTATTTTGTTCTTGTTGTTGTTTTTAGTTTACATACGTTTCTTTTTAAGATTTTATTTTTAAGTAATCTCTGCATCTAATGTAGGGCTCAAACTCACGATCCCCAAGATCAAGAGTCGTGTGCTCTACCGACTGAGGCAGCAGGCGCTCCTAAATAAATTTTTTAACAAATCACCAGAGAAGCTTTTTCTTTCTTTCTTTTTAAGTTTTTATTTATTCATTTACGAAATCTCTATCCCCAATGTGGGGCTTGAACTCACGACCCCCGAGATCAAGAGGCACATGCTCTTCTGACTGAGCTAGTCAAGCGCCCCAGAGAGGAGCGCTTTCAAACTATGCATCCCTTCCCAGCACACCCTGCAACCCCCTTAGAAAATACTGTAGGGGCACTTGGGTGGCTCAGTCGGTGAAGCGTCCAACTCCTGATGCCGGCTCAAGTCATGAACTCACAGCGCATGAGATCTCTCACGCTCGCTCTCTCAAAATAAATAAACAAACATTTAAAAAGAAAACACTGTAACGATCACCTTGACTGAAGCCACATCTTCTATAATGAAATACCACCAATACCAATACCGGGTGCAGGAACTCTCCCCAAACACTTTCCGCACAGCACTGCTCATCAGCCCTAGGACGTAGACGTCACCTCTGTTTTAGTTAACATGGAGACTAAGGTGCCTGAAAAGCTGGGTGCTGTGGCCGGGTTCACGGAGATCTTGCTGAGACTACAATCCAGCTGTGTGTGTCTCCACCACGCTCATGTTGCCACTTTTTAAATTCCGTGTCAAATGCCGTACAAGGGGCCTACGAGTGGAGTATCATTCACACAGCGGCGGGCGCCTGGGGAGCCAGACTGCCTGGGTTAGAATCCTGGTTGTGCCACTTCCAAGCTGGAGAGCCGTGGGCAAGTTATTCAGCCCCTCTGTCCCCAGGGTCCTCCCTCATCTGTCAAATGGAGATACTACTGCCCCCCCGCCCCCCCTCCCCGGGGAATTCGCGTAAGCACTTCCGCAGAGAGCACAGTGCCTGACACACAGGACATCAGCGCCACAGCCAGCATGACTCCCCCGGACTCTGCTTTCTCTGCTACTGCTCCCTACTTCACTCCCACACCCTCCCCCTCCCACTTCAGGGAAGCCCACCTCCTAGTTCTCTCTCAAATCCACCAGGGCTTCTCGATGTCCACTGCCGCCCCCCCCCCCCCCCCCCCGCCCCAGTTCAGGCCGGCACCACATCCTTACTTCCGCATGTGCCTGCTCTGGCCCACGAGGTCCCATGCCACAGCGCGGCCAGGGATTTCTCCTCACGGCACGTCTGATCACGGCACTCCTGCCCCATCCAACCTTCTCTCGGCTGAACACCAAGGCCCCAGGATAAAGCCCAAACACCCCGCCTCGGTTTACAAGGCCACCGACCTTCCTACCTCCTTTCCTAGCACAGTTTTTTCACCTCTCTCTGGGCTCTCCAAGCTCCAGCCGTGCTGAGGGCCTTCCAGCTGCGTGAAGAAACACGATCCCTCCCACAGAGGCCCTGTATTTACTATTCCCTGTGACTGGCTCTCTCCCAGCACGTTTTACTTGCCTCAGACGAGAACTCCCTCCTCCAGACACCACTTTGGATTTCCCTGATCGGGACCTGTCACGCTCCACTGCACCTGGCCCTGGACTCAGCGGCCTCCTGCTCTTTCTTGGTCTCATCCTAAATCCCTGCTGTATCCCCAAGCGCCCAGCACAGCGCTACACACAGAACCGCACAACAAACATGTTCACGGAGTGAGACAGCTCCCCACTTTTCTCTCATTCGTCAACCACCAGCTTGGAAAAACAAACTTTTTTTAAGCCCCGTCAAAGCAGTGAAACTTTCAGTCTGCAAGCTTCACAGCCATACGGGAACTGACTGATGGAGATGCACAGCAGCAGAGATTCACAAAGGTCCCCGGATGTGCCAGGTGTATCCAGGAGGAGAGGCCTTTGGTTGGCTCCGGGAAGCCCTGCCTCTTCGGCGCATCTCCCCGCCCGGCCGGCGGTCAACCCGCCCGATGCCACCCCGCTGGCCGCTGCCTGTGCGGACGGTGGGAGTCGGTCTTTTAACCGGCCCACCGACAGCTAAGTTCAGATTTAAAAAGTCAGACGCTCACATACGCAAGCTGAGACGTCTCTTCATCCATGTCAGAGATGGCTGCTGTCGTTTTTAAGTATGGAGGACTGACTTCTGAAGTTGTAAGTATACTCACTGCTGTGGGTTAAGTCCCCCAGAAAGATACACTCGAGCCCTTACCCCGGGTGCCTGTTAACAGGACCTTATTTGAATAAGGTCAGGCTGGATTCGGGTGGGCCCTAATCCAATGACTGATGTCCTTCTAATAAGGAATCCAGACACAGACATGCAGCAGGTGAGGCCACGCACAGGAAGACGGAAGCCGGGATGCAGGAGCGAGCCAAGGAAGGCCCAGGACTGCCAGCGACCACCACGAGCCGGAAGAGGCCAGGCAAGAGTCTTCTCGAGGGCCGTGGGAGGGAGTATGGCCCTGCCGACATTTGATTTCGGACCTCCAGCCTCCAGAACTAAGCGAGAATCAAGTTCTGTTGTGGTAGGCCACCCGGTGTGTGGCACTTGGTCACATAAGCCCTAGACGAGTGGAGTTCGTACACTAATGTTCTCACTAAAAGAGTTTTTGAAAAAAATGAAGCTAGTTGGTTCCCTCCCTAGGCAGAGACAGCCTTGGTCATTACACAGAACGAAAGACATACTCACCGTACATTCTTTAAGAGCTTCAACCTAGACTCTTTTCAATTTGGGGTCACATTCTTAAAAGTTTAGTTTTATTTCACAAAAAGAGTCGTTTTCTGGGAATAACGCCCTGGTCACTAGACCTGTCCATACTGTGTGCTTTCACCCTAGCCAGGTGCATATGAACGCAGAGGAAGACACTGCCCGGCCACAGGAAAGGCAAAGCCAAAGGAAACCAAAACCCTCCCTCCTCCAGGTCGTAAAGCCGACATTTCACACGCTCAGCAAAGACTTCAGTTGTTCAAGGGCGGAAAGAACAGAGACCAACCAGTTAACGAGCTCCTGGACGAAATCAGGCAGGAACGTGCACACCTGTGTGCGTGTGCGCACACGTACGCCCTGGAAACCACGGACGGCGGGGGCCAGGTAACGGCTACAATTTCCAAGTCCGTATCCTAAGCTGGACTCATATGAGCTACCTCCCCCCAACCTTCACCAGTCTCCAAAGGAGACACATTTGTGGTTCGCGAGCCCTACGTGGCAGTAAGCAGCACACCATTCAACCCTGGCATGACCCCAGACGAGCATGAAGAAACACGGACACCCACAGGCCCAGAGCGGTCGACTTCCAGCTCTACTGTCTGCTTCATCTTTCAAAAGCATCACTTTCGGGGCGCCTGGGTGGCTCAGTCGATTAAGCGTCTGACTTCGGCTCAGGTCATGATCTCACAGTTCATGAGTTCGAGCCCTGCGTCAGGATCTGTGCCGACAGCTCGGAGCCTGGAGCCTGCTTCGGACTCTGTGTCTCCCTTTCTCCCTGCCCTTCCCGGCTTGTGCTCGCTCTCTCAAAAATAATAAACATTAAAAATTTTTTTAAAAATAAATAAAAGCATCACTTTCAAATCTCATCCTTTGACACCAAAAGCTAAAGAGGCAGACAACATCCTTTAGCCTCGAGATGGCTCTGGGACACCTAGGACTGAAGCTCTTTCCGGGTATGAATGGCACCAGTCGCTGCCAGCCATGAAAATAACTGAGGAGACGCGATAAAAGGTTGAATCTCTGTAAATAAATCCCCACCATCATTCCTACCATTTAATAGCATGCTACCACTATCTAGTTCCCATCAGGAACGAAAAATATTTGGAAAAGGAAAACTGGTTTCTAGACCCAAGGCTTTTTTGAGGTACCCAATCACGAGCTGAACTGTAAGGATGCACAGAAGTAGCTGCACTGTAGCAGAAAGACCCCAGCTCCAGTTCAGAGCGCTACACCCTCCACTTGCCAGCCAGGCGACGGGCACTTTTAAACAGAGCTGTCGACGCACAGGTGACCCACCTCTGCACAGACGGGGTGGATCCCGATGGTACTATCCAGCTGCATTTTGGTCAGTCCACACTTGAGTGCAGCTGCAAAGCCTTGCGTAACCTCTCCAGCATTTGGACCCAGGACGTGGAAGCCGACAACACGTTCCTAAGATATAAAATAAAGGAAGACGGTCACACTGATTCTTTCCCCCTTAACAGACTAGCGTGTTAACCCTGTGTATTCTAAAACCCTGTTCAGAAATGATCAAAGACTTGTATTTACAGTTGCCAAAAGCGATTTGGGCTGAAGATACTCCAACATGGGCCCACAGAGTGTGGTGGTTACACCAAGCAAGAAGGAAGAGACAAGAGCCGGCCTCGAGCGATGAGGGGGAAAATCATTAAAAGCCAACACGTATGCAACTCCATAAGCACCAAAATGTTCTGGAAAATGTTTTCAAAGGGGCAGATGTGTCCTCATCTCCTTTATTTGGTTGTCTCAAGGCTCCAGATAGACTATCTATGATAGCTGGAACGTTTAAAAGCAGCCACTTAGGGGCTCCTGGCTGGCTCAGTCAGTGGAGCATGCGACTCTTGATCTTAGGGTTGGGAGTTCAAGCCCCATGCTGGGTGTAGGGATTACTTAAAATTAAAAAATAAATAAATAAATAAAATCTAAAAAAAATTAAAGAAAGAAAAGCAGTCATTTAAATTTAAAAATCATTTTAACTAAGGCTTTGGGGGTAGACAGCACAGTTAGACTTAAGATGCTTCCAATCTGAAAACATTCCTGAAACCAACAGAGAAACGTTTGGCAATTCTGAAATACCTATATGGAAATTACTTTGAATAAACTCTATATCCCAGACTCTGGCTACCTCTGCCAAGGGCAGAGAAATCTGATGCATCCTAATGTTCAGATTTTCATGACTGAGCTATATTATCTAGTCCAATCTCCTCATCACAGATGAGGCAACTCAGGCTGCGGGGTGCAGAGCCTTATCTAAGGTTCAATCGCTGCCTGGAAAACAGTTGCCAAAGTATGGTAATATTCCACGATGGACTCTCACATTATTCATCCTGCCAATCAGGGGTTTAGTGTATGGATAAAGCACAAAACACACTGCACTGAAAATAAACTAGATTTGCATCTGATAATATGAGTAGATCTCAAAAAAAGAGATATATCAAAGTTGCAGGCTTGTCTTTTTAGCTGAGGATACCATTCTTAATTAAACCACAATGCATAATATTTAACGGGGAGCAAACATAAAACCGTGAACAGGGGAGACACTCCAGGCCAGTGTTGCCTCTGGGGCAAGGAGTGAGGAGTACAGGATCGAGAAGGAATACAAAAGATTACACAGGCATAGGATAATGCTTAACAGCATGGGATCAACACTGCCTGGGACTGAGTTCCATTGCCATTAACTAGGCAAGTAGCCTGAGCACACTTACTTAACTTCCATGTGCTTCAGTTTCTTCATCAATAAAACAGGAATAATAACAACACACACTGCACAGGACTGTGTAAGAATTAATTAAGTGAAACCATGTAGATTTCTAACAAGTACAGGGTACATAGTAAGTGCTCAATAAACATTTCCTGTCATGGTTTCCCTCTTTCAAGAGGGAAACATTACTGAATCTGGGTGGTAGGTACTTTCCCTATCTTTCTGTAAATGTTAAAGATTTCATATTAAAAAAAAGAGAATAGCATACAAAAAGAAGCAAAGCCTAGCAGATACTAAATACTGGAAAAACCAAGCACATGTAGACACTGTGAAATGACTGACTCAAAGCGAATAAAGCATATGTCCCAAGCATGGTCAAGTTCTAGAAGCATGCTTTTGTTTAAGACTGCTCATGACAGGGCACCTGGGTGGCTCAGACGGTGGAGCAACTCTTGGTTTCGGCTCAGGTCATGACGTCACGGTTTATGATTTTGAGCCTACACCGTCAGCACGAAGCACTGCTTGGGATTCTCTCCTATTCTTGCTGCCCTTCCCCCACTCACACGCATTCGCATGTTCTATCAAAATAAATACACTTAAAAAAAACAAAAGATTGCTCATGACCAAAGAACAATGACAAGTATTCATCTTTTCTAATACTATCTTTGCCAATGAAAATAGCTGAGAGTAAGACCACCCTACTTATGGCCTCGACTATTTTAATTAATTGGGCTCATTAATAGTGAAAACTACTCTTTATATCATATTTAAAAAGTGTTACTTGAACAAATGACACAACAGTGAAAAAAAAGGCCAAAGAACTACAGGGGCGCCTGGGTGGCTCAGTCAGTTAAGCATCCGACTTCAGCTCAGGTCAGCCCTGCATCAGGCTCTGTGCTGACAGCTCAGAGCCTGGAGCCTGCTTCGGATTCTGTGTCTCCCTGTCTCTCTCTCTACCTCCCTGGCTCATGCTCGCACTCTGTCTCTGTCAAAAATAAATAAACTTTAAAAAAAAAGAAAAAACACCAAAGAACTACATACAGTTAAAACAAATTTGCTTGGTTTGAAGGAAAACGTGGAGGTTCAATTGACTGCTACACGCAACTGAACCAGCTCTTGCTAGAGGCAGAGATCGGACTGCCAGCAAGAACATCAGTTTCCCCTTCTGTCCACAGTAGCACGATAGCTAACGTATACGCTCATACAAATACTTTTAATAAAACTTCTGTCTGCAAAGAAAAAAACTGCATAAAAGTGTTCTTTACGTCAACTGTGTCTCAGTACATTCATTTATTAAATGCATCTAGGATGAGCTTTTTTGTAAAGGATCCAGGCTTTCCTGTACTACTGTCTGGAGTAGTAGTTTCTAAACAGGACACATGGTTTAATTATATTCAAATCTCAAAATAAGAAAAGTATGAGTTTATTGGGCTTTTAACTATGGATTCTTTAGCACCATTTACATTTTTACTCAGGACTTTTTTTTGAGAGGTAAGATCCCAACGAAATTAGAAATACCGCTTCTCGAAAGATGTGTACATACATGCGTTATGAGTTACAATATAAAATGCGGACGGGGCGCCTGCGTGGCTCAGTCTGTTAAGTGGCCGACTTCGGCTCAGGTCATGATCTCGCGGTTTCTGAGTTCGAGCCTTGCATCGGCTCTGTGATGACAGCTTGGAGCCTGGAGCCTGCTTCGGATTCTTTGTCTCTGTCTCTCTCTGCCCCTCCCCCACTCGCACTCTGTGTCTCTCTCCCCTTCAAAAATAAATAAACATTAAAAAAAAATTTTTTTTTTAAAAGGGGGGGTTGCCTGGGTGGCTCAGTAGGAAGGGCATGCAACTCTTGACCTCAGGGTCATGAGTTCAAGCCCCATGTTAGGTGTAGAGATTACTTAAGTAAATACATATTTAATAAATAAATAAAATAAAATGGGGACAGCAGTCAAAAAAAGACTGACGGGGCGCCTGGGTGGCTCAGTCGGTTGAGTGTCTGGCTCTTGGTTTCAGCTCAGGTCATGATCTCGTGGTTTGTGGAGCTCGAGTCCCCCATCAGGCCCTGCGCTGACAGCATGTGGCCCGCTTGGGTTCTCTCTCTCTCTCCCTCTGCCCCTCCCCCTGCTCGCACTCTCTCTCTCAAAAAGAATTAAACTTAAAAAAAAAAAAGAAAAGAGAAGGAAAAAAAAGACTGAAAACCAACAATTTACTCAATCATCGTGTAGGTGTGGAAACAAACCCTATGAGGTCAAGGAGTCCGCCACAGGCCTTCAGCTACTGGTTGACATGCAGCGGCAGGCAACAAAATCTGAAACCAGAACCCAATTAAGAGCTCTTCCTATTACACTTTTCTCATTAGTGCCAGCTGCTTAGGATACAAACTTGTGTAACTCCGTTTATATCTTCTCATTTTTAGACAGTGACTTCACTGCTTTCCTTTTATAAACACAAACATCAGTTCTCAAATCGTCTCTGCGGTCTTCGCTCCGCAAGTTCTGCCTGCCTGCCTGCCTACCAAGGGCAGAGCCCTGTGCCAGTGACACTGAGTGGAGATCAAGCGCATCACCATGACCCCTGCCCTCAGATAATGTCCACTCAGCTGGGGAGACCAACAGGTGAAGTACGAAAGGAATGCAATGTATATCATGGGATCAAAATAGAACCACATAGTAAAAACAAAATGAAATTACTGGAGAAAGGATTAAATGAGGATTTCACTTACATTGTCTTTGATATTACAGATTATTTTTGCATAACACTTATTGTTATCTCTTGATGGAATCGTCCATTCCAATGGCCAAAAGTAACTATGGTAAACCTAAAAAGATACAAACACAATTGAGACCCATTACCTTAAGAAAGATGTTTGTCAAACACCCGGTGTGGTTTGAGAACACTGGAGGCTCTTTGATACTTACTTTCATTAAAGAATAAAATTCATGGAATAAACAGGAATTTGGTAGAAGGTAAATGACCTTAAACTTGTGGTTAAGCCTCTTTGCTATAAGCTCATCCCTTAATTACATCTCAACCTGAGAAGAATAAACCTTAAGTAATAATAACAACAAAGAGCAGACAAATGAGAGAAAGAAGCCAGGTAATTACTTGCTGTCTTCCATCAAAAAAAAAAGGAAAAGGAAAAAAAAACCCAACACTATCTTGTACAGAAATGACAACTTTGGGCAAGAAACAAGCAAGGTGCCAGGAACAATTAGAGCAATTATCTAGCTCCTTGCTTAATGCTTCCAAAGACATTTCCTCCTTTGGCATTATTCACCAAAGGAAGGAGAGAAGAAGAGAAGGAGGAAGATGAGAAGGTGGAGGGACGCAGATATTTTTATTGATGTTTCATAAACTTAAGTCTGGGTGACTACAGGGATTTGTTTTCCTCCTCCAGCTGCTACCCTCAATTCAAAATATATATGGTTGGCTACCTCTTAAAAACTTACTGATTACGTAGCTATTCTAGTGTTCTTCAAGGTTGTAATGCAATGTGAATTTTTTTTTAATGTGGATTACAAAACTGAATATACTGTCATAGTATCACACCAATTATGCAGGGAAAAGATAATTAAAGAAATTACCCCAAATTGCTAGCAACTGCTGTGTTACAGACATTAGTCTATGGGTAACTGTTTGCTATTTCCATTTTCAAAATTTCAACTGAAATGTATTACTTTTATAACGAAAAATGCAAATTCTAATAAAATGAAAGCCAAAGCCTGTCAAGAAATATGAAATATACATTAAGAACCTCAAATTTTAAGTACCTTTCAATAGAAATCTATCCTCAGAAAATAATCTAGAGAAATGGACAATGAATTATGAAGATGGTCATCATTCTATTTGTAATAGTGAAAAACTAGAAACAATGTAATAAAAGTATGGCTTAAATTATTGTATAGCATCCAAAAATGCAGAAGTCATTTTTTAAAATGCTGTTTTTAGGGAAAAATGCTCATGACCTAACATTAAATGCACATAACTTAATCACACTTAAAAAAAAAATTAAGGGGCGCCTGGGTGGCGCAGTCGGTTAAGCGTCCGACTTCAGCCAGGTCACGATCTCGCGGTCCGTGAGTTCGAGCCCTGCGTCAGGCTCTGGGCTGATGGCTCAGAGCCTGGAGCCTGTTTCCGATTCTGTGTCTCCCTCTCTCTCTGCCCCTCCCCCGTTCATGCTCTGTCTCTCTCTGTCCCAAAAATAAATAAACGTTGAAAAAAAAAAAAATTAAAAAAAAAAAAATTAAGACATATGTACCTACAATTATACATGCACACGTATATACACACTATATAAACACATAAATATTTTGAGAAACTAGAAGAAAACATGCCAAAATATTAATAGCAATGATCTCTTCTTGAATTCAAATTTCTTTATATTTTCCTAATTTTTCTAACTTCCTATGAGGATATACTAGTTTTACAATCGGATGTTACTAATGTGATACTAATTAGATCAAGATATTACTACTGATGCATATAATAAGAAAAAGATTTAAGAGATTTAAAACAGACTTTTAAGGGGCGCCTGGGTGGCTCGGTCGGTTAAGTGTCCGACTTCGGCTCAGGTCATGATCTCACAGTCCGTTGAGTTCGAGCCCCGCGTCGGGCTCTGGGCTGATGGCTCAGAGCCTGGAGCCTGTTTCCGATTCTGTATCTCCCTCTCTCTCTGCCCCTCCCCTGTTCATGCTCTGTCTCTCTCTGTCTCAAAAATAAATAAACGTTAAAAAAAAAAATTAAAAAAAAAACACACTTTTATGTCATAAAATTTACTCTGATTTACAAATCTGGTCTTTTAGAAGGTTTTACTGGTAACTTTTTTCCTAAATGATTTAAAGCAGTAATCCCTTTGGGTAGCATTGTATACATACAAATAGCGTATTTCTTGCACATGTTCCTTGACTGTGGCAAAGTTACTAGAAGGTAATGATACAAAACTACCCAACTATTGTTATTAGAGTGGTAAAAATGTAGTTAATTTTTAGTTTTCTTCTTTGTATTTTCCTGTATTTTTCCTATTTCCAGCAATATTGTTTTAATAATCAAAAGAACTAGTTAAAGTGGTTTTAAAAAGTAGAAGGAAGGGCACCTGGGCGGCTCAATCGGTTAAGCGTCCAACTCTTGGTCTCGGCTCAGGTCATGACCTCACAATTCATGGGTTCAAGCCCCACATCGGCCCCTGCACTGAATGTGGAGCCTGCTTGGGATTCTCTCTCTCCCTCTCTCAAAAATAAATTAAAAAAAAAAAGTAGTCAGTCTGGACCAACTGACAGAATTGGAAAATGAAAGTTAGATCTTAACCTTCCTAAAAAGGGTAACTATACAGTGGTTACTTAAGAAAATACCCTGTTCACAGGAAACACACACACTGAAGAATTCAGGAGTAAAAAGGCATTTAACTTACTTACCAAATGTGGAGGAAAAAATAATACACACAGACACACAGAAATAAAGAAAGAATACTAAAAGTTTATATAAAATAAGTGGGCAAAATGTTGACAGCACCCGTCTATATTATAGGTCTTTGTGCTACTTTTCACCCTTTCTGTATGCTTGAAATTACTTTTAATTTTGAATAAAAAGTAGTAGTAGCTTAACAGAGGAGGGTGTAACTTACCTCAATGTTTTCTTCCCCAAATTTCTCCACAGCCTTCTCCTCAGAAAGACCACAAGCACCATACTCCAAAGGAGTAAACACAGTTGTCGGAACATTTTCATAGTCACACTGGTTCAAAATGAAGAAAAGAGTTACAACAGGAGAAATTGTAACCCAAAAAAGGGTGTATGGCAAAAAAAGGTTCAAACTTAGGAGGGGAAAGCAGACTAATAAATTTCTACCAAAAGTATGGGAAGTCAGAAACCCAAATATCAGACCTACTATGCTGAGAACCATCAACTCATGTGATCATTTCAGGAAAGGTGTGAAACCTGGCAAGACCAGTCATGCCTGCTCCGTCCGTCAACCAACCGATGTCAACAAGGACGCACTGCTTCTCCCTTTATCAAGCAGCCAAAAACAATACGAGTGCACCCGACGCTAAGAGTCTCATCTTGGTGACAGGAATTAATAGACTTCTTTTGGGAAATCAATTAGGTAACGCCTATTAAGAGCCATAAAAACATTCTTTACCCTTGTGCCAAGAACCCCACTCTTAGCATTCTATAATAATAATTTACCGTCTAGAAAAAGCTACATGCGTTAATGGAGCACTCTGCAGCACTCAACAGCGGCTCTCTCGGGATTAGCAAATCCCAAGGGCAAACAGGAAAGTGGTTCATACTCTCAGTGTATCATTATGCAGCCACTGAAGCGGTAATGAAGACTACAGAAACAGAAAAAGTTAGTGACAGTATTTCCAAAGCATATTTTATGATGTTAACAGTGCAGATGACTAAAGGGTTCTGAAGTCAAACAAGTCTGTGAAGCGCTGGATTAAGCAAATAAACAGGTTTCTCTACTACTGATTTCTCAGAGCCTTCAGTATACAGATGTGAATTGTGGAAAAGGTATTATGTAAGTGCCAAACACGTTTGTAAATGCTAGTGGGTAAAAAGCTACCAGTCACATCTGTACACAGAGGTGAGCCTAATAAGTAACATTCTGCATTTAAAATATTGGAAATTCAATTCTCAATTCTCATTCTTTAAAACACTAGTATAAAAATCTTTAAAATGTGTCTTCCTCTAGAAACAATAAATATAATTCTTTTTCTCTAAAAAGAGCATAAACCCTTGGAATTCTGAATCAAAAGTAAAGGTAGGGGCACCTGGGTGGCTCAGTCAGTTGAGTGTCCAATTTCGGCTCAGGTCATAATCTCATGGTTCGGGTTCGTGAGTTCGAACCCCGCGTGAGGCTCTCTGCCATCAGCAAGGAGCCCGCTTCAGATCTTCTGTCCCCCCACCCTTCTCAAATAGAAATAAACTTAAAAAAAATAAAACAAAAGTGAAGGAAGACATCCACGTACAGCCATAATGGTATGCCAGGGACCAATTTACTTTCCTGCTGTCAACAACTAGACCACCAAACAGCAGGCGACAGACACTTCCAGACACGGGACGACAGGCAGTGCGGGACTGTGATCCTGACAGAAGGGAAACGAATGAGGCGAGCCTGGAGATTTCTCTAGTTTACTGCCCAGAGCACTTCCTGAGGACTGGGTGCAACAAGAGGGAAACCAAACAGAGCACAGCGGTATCTCTGAGTTACGGAGGCTGGAAGCTGCAGGGCGGAGCCCCCGAGGGCAGAACTGCAAGAAAAGAACTCTTGACATCTGCAGAGATTTGGGCTGAGAACTGATCTGTAAATGTGTCACAGGAGGGATTCAAGGGTGAGTAAAGAACCACGGGAGAGCAGTAAGCAGCAGGGCCCAGAGCCTTATGGGACTGGAAATAGTTTCGGTTCCCCGAAGCCAAAGCAGAAAGAATTCATAAAGTAAGAGGAATGGGGTGGAGTTCTCCAAAAGGCATCAGTTTAGTGGTGGAACCAAATCAGCCCTAGATAAAAGGTGGTTATTGGCAGGCCCTAAAAAAGCTTTTAAAAGCAAGTTACAAAAGGATAAAACTAATTCCATGTAACTTAACAGGCTGTCAGAGCAAAATTGAACACCATATAAAGGAATTCAATAAAACCTGGCACCCAACAATGTAAAATGTTCAACGTATAACGTCCACATCCTTCCAAATTAACAAGACATGCAAAGGAGCAAGAACGTGTGAGCCAATACCAAGAAACATCAATGAACAGAAAGAGACACTGAAAAATAGATGACAGAATTAATAGAGGACATTAAATGAGCTATTAGAAATATGTAGAAAACTGAGAAAAACATGAACTTCCTGAGGAGAGAAAAGGAAAACATTTTAAATAAAACTAGTAGAGATGAAAAAACCCAGTTGAAGCGCAAATTACACAATACAGAATTAATAGCCTAAGAAGTGGAGAAATCAGCAGACTTGAACTTGATCAGGCTCTCTAAGAAAATAATGCACAGAAAGGGGTGGGGGGGAAAGAACATGAAAAGAGCATCAGAGACCCATAGGATAATACTGAGTGAACCAACATTCATTAACTGGAGGCTGAGAGGAAAAAATAAAATAACTTGATGACAAAGGCAAACAGATAAATCCAAGAATCCTGACAAATCTTAAGCAGAATAAATATAAGAAAAAGCATGCCAAGACATACAATAATTTAGCAGTTAACTGCTAAATTTAAAAAATATATAAATATTTTAAAAAAATATAAATTTTTTTTGATAACAAAAAAAATCTAAAGAAGAATAAAGATAAAAATGATAGCATACTTCTGTTCAGAATCTATGCAACCAGAAATAGTAGGCAAATTGTTAAAATATTTAAAGAAACACAGTAAGTCTAGAACTCAATATTCAGCAAAAATATCTCCCCCACGCCAAATGGAAGTAAAATAAACAACAACAACAAAAACCACCACCAACAACAACAAAGAGGAGAAAAGGAATTCACTAGGAGCAGACACACACTAAATAACTGTGAAAGGAAATTCTTCAGGCAGAAAAAGGTGTATCAGATGGAAATCTGCATTCACATAAAAAGACCAGTTTCTTCCAGGTTCCAATATGCAGTTTCCAATCGACTTACATGACCGTTGTGGCCTAGCCTGGAAAATGCAATCCTCGTTTCTAACACTTTTATCTGGAAAGCGTACTCGGCAGTTTTCACAACAATCAACTTAATGAACTTTTGAAGATATGTGTACTGTAGCTGCTCCAGAGTTTCCACAGAAAATATTTTATGTATATAAATATATAAAAATATTTATATAGATATATATCTACAGATATATAGAGAGAGATATATATATATTATATATATATTTTTTTATATATATCTGTAGATATATATATCTTTTAAGTAGTCTCCACACCCAATACAGGGCTTGAACTCATGACTCTGAGATCAAGAGTTGCATGCTCTACCAAATGAGTCAGCCAGGTGACCATAAAATATTTTATATTTACTATAAAACTGAGTTAACTAATAAAGTAGCACCTTAATAATAAAGATGCTAATGTTTACTCTTTATAAATTTCAAGGGTTTGAGAGCAATTCTAAACAGATCCAAGAGAAAACAACGGTTCACTCTGCTGAAGTGCCCATCACACTGTGCTTTAAAGTTCGTACATGTATCTTACCAGTGGGCTTTTTTTTTTTTTTTTTAAAAAAAAAGGGCTTAGTGGAATATCTGTCATCCACAGGCTGACTCAGCTTTATAGTCTGTTCTCTATCAGTTTTTGAAATGATAAAAACTTTTTTTTCATTCCTTCACTTATGTTCCCTAAAGAATGGAATATTTAGTATTTAGTGGCAAATATTTTTAAGTTTTGAAAATGATGTTAATCATTATTAAGTGTTAAAAAGGTTCAGTTAAATTTTCCCGATGTATTTTCCACTTCATTTAGGAAAATTACACATTACAGAGGTGTTTGCAAATTGGTAGATTCTTTAAAAGTCTGGAGACTGGGGTGCCTGGGTGGCTCAGTTGGTCAAGCATCCAACTTTTGGTTTCGCCTCAGGTCACGGTCTCCCAGCTTCGTGGGGTTGCCCTGCATCGGGCTCAGGGCTGACAGCACAAAGCCTACTTGGGATTCTCCTTCTCTCCCTCTCTCTCTGCCCCTTCTCCACTTGTGCTCTGTATCTCTCAAAACAAATAAATTAAAAAAAAAAAGTAAGGAAACATCATTCCTATTCCATCCCCTATTCTTCTATAATCTATACCTTCCAAATCTTCTTTCTTAGGCTAAAATCATCATGAGTAAGACAGCAGTACTACAAGGGCGCCTGGGTGGCTCAGTTGGTTAAGTGTGCAACTTCGGCTCAGGTCATGATCTCACAGCTGATGAGTTCAAGCCCCGTGTCGGGCTCTGTGCTGACAGCTCAGAGCCTGGAACCTGGGGCCTGGAGCCTGCTTTGGATTCTGTGTCTCCCTCTCTCTCTGCTCCCCCCCACTCATGCTCTGTCTCTATCAAAAAATAAATAAATGTAGGGGCGCCTGGGTGGCTCAGTCGGTTAAGCGTCCGACTTCGGCTCAGGTCCGTGAGTTCGCGCCCCACGTCAGGCTCTGTGCTGACAGCTCAGAGCCTGGAGCCTGTTTCAGATTCTGTGTCTCCCTCTCTCCGACCCTCCCCCGTTCATGCTTTGTCTCTCTCTGTCTCAAAAATAAATAAAGGTTAAAAATAAAAAAAATTTTTTTTTTAAATAAATAAATAAATGTAAAAAAAAAAAAAAAGACAGCAGTACTGGAGACTTCCATTTATGCTTTGGCTGCCTACCAGCCTTGTGACTTTGCACAGTTACCTAATCTCCCTGGACTGTGTCAGCAATCTCCATAGCTGCCTGAGGCTGAATGAGACAATGCATACAAAGCACTTAGCACATTACCAGGCATGTCCCAAGTACTCAAACGTCACACTCTGTCTCCTTTCCTCTGAACACTCTTGGGAAGCGATGAGGAATAGATGACAGCAATTTTGGAGGAAGGCACGAACACCCACAATTCAATCTGGGCTCTCTTAAAATCCCACAAGGGATTAAACTCAGCCAGGTGTTTATGTTAAGCTAAACTTTTCCATAGACAGCTGCTTCTTCGGGAGACAGGCAGGCATGGATTCCCTCACCTCTCTGATATGTGCTAACGTTCTCACACACATTGGGTGAAATTAAAGGAATTATGCAGTTACTTAAAAAAAAATATGTGATTTCCCCCAATACATTTAACCTTGATACCTGCTGGCATTTTGACTTTATTTACTACACTGATGAACAGACCAGTAAGATTTCAAACTCAGAGACCTGAGCAGCACCTGTTGATCTTCCTATTTGGTCAAGCATCTGTCTTATTATTAGACTACAGATAAGGAAAAAAACAAAAAAGAGTCTTTTAATTTTAACTTACATTAAATTCTGACGTTGATAAAAGCTTCTGGCCCTCTCAGAAAACACCTGCTCTACCGAGCAGAGGACAGAATACAGCACCACACCCACACATGGAAGGCCGTCTATGTCCAAAGCGGGTGCAAACATTCAGGAAAGGTTTTGAAGAGTTTTGTGCTACTTTTAACTTCAAATTTATTTAGGAGTAGATTTTTGTAAGTGCTCCCTTTGGTTATTGTTGGTATATAAAAATATCTCCACTTTAGGGAAACACAAAGACACAGGGTCAAGAGCAAATCAAATGCATCTCAAGCTATATCTGTAGATACGCTTTTCTCAGTTTACTGGTCAGTAACTGCAACAATGAACACAAAATAGGACTCACTCAAAGAAGCAGTTAAATGTACCCCAAACAGTAATATGAACCAGATGCTATACGTCCTGGATGATCAGACAATCTGGGATTCAAACTCTTTTTAGCCTCAATCCTGTTCATTTCAAAACATGAGGTCTTATTATACGATTATGCAAACTAACCCCAGGTGCACTGGGAATGCTTGTCACAAATTTGACAAGCTGTATTCTTTGAGGTTTCTGTTCCCGAAACCAACATAAATCAACCCATGATGATTATGTGCAAGAAAAATGGGTAGCGACTAAATTATTTACAATCTATGCTCCTGGAATCCTTTCAAAAAATTAATTAGGGAGGGAATGTTGGTAATGAGGAAGGCCATGCATGTATGAAGGCAGGGACTAACACAGGAAATCTCGGATCTTCATCTCAATTTCGCTGTGAACGTGCAACTGCTCTAAAAAATAAGCTTAAAAAATAATTAGAATATATTTATTCCTTCCTTGACATCTAGTCCCATGAAACATACTTAAGAGTTTCAATTTCCTACAATGACTAAAAAAATCACTTTAAAACATTAATATAACACATTAAGCATTCCAAGAGCAGAAGACATATTTTTAGAAAGGACAGGGTAATAAAGCCTGAATTCTGGTTTAAGCAGCTCTGCACATGATTACCACCTAGATCCCCAAATCCTTGTATAGCCTAGATAGGTGCCATAAAAAGATTTGAAAATTATACTGAAATTGGCAACAATGAAATTAAGGTCAAATCCAACTATTATGAGAATATGGAACACAACAATAGTGCCGAAACTTGATTAGTCAAGCTCATTTTTTCCCAGTGTGATTCCAGGAATGACAATTTTCATAACAAAGTCACAAAGACACAGCAGTCTTAACGATGTCTTGTTTGGAATACAGTTAATAGAGCACATGTAGGATGCCACCAGCAAGAGAACTAAATTATTCAAGACCTGGAAAACTTCACAGCTACCCCTAGAGAACTAGTGGTGTTACTAAAACCAGTATCAACAGGTGTCAGCCGCAAGCTCACCTTGATATTGGAGCCAGCATAGAGCCTCTGAGCCAGCAGTCTCCCTGCCTGGATTGCTACTGGGGTGAGCTCGAGCTTCCCCTCCAATATATCGCCGATGGCATAGATATAAGGCACGTTGGTCTGCTCTTCATCTGTGACAGGTATTTTTCCAGTCCTGAAAATTCATTCAGTTAAAATCATCAATTACTCCTATTAATTAAGTGGAACAAAAAAATTCCCCTTTCTCCCAAAGAAGCCAAAATTGTGACTCTAGCAAAGGGCAACATTCTAACGTATTATTTAAAAATACATACATACCTACATACATAAAATAAAATAAAAATAAATGAGTATTTTAAAAGCTTAGAGACAATTCTGGAATAAGAAAACTGTAAGAAAACCTGGGAGAAAACTACAACAGAGTGGTTAAGAATATGTGTATTCTAAACTATAACAACTAGGTCTGTGAGTTGTCACCTCTATGATGTTGGGAGGGCTATTTAATATCTCTGAGCTTTATTTTCCCACCTATTAATGCGAACAATAATAATGAGAACACTGTAAGAAGAAAAGGGATGCCATCAACTACCTTAAGGGGCTGTGAGGATTAAATGAAAATAGGTACAAAATATTCAGCACAACGGTCCATGGCTCACAGTAAGTGCAGAATAAGTGTTAGCTGTTTCCATTATATAAAATCTAAGCTTTGGACCCCCTGGAAATAGGCTAGCGTGTTTATTATGCTGGTGCAATATTTGGTCTGCTAAATCTTATTGGTGACCTCCTCAACAATTCTGTCTGTCTACCCTAGTTAAAAAATAAATAAAACAGGGGCGCCTGGGTGGCTCAGTCGGTTAAGCGTCCGACTTCGGCTCAGGTCATGATCTCACAGCTGATGAGTTCGAGCCCCGTGTCGGGCTCTGTGCTGACAGCTCAGAGCCTGGAGCCTGTTTCAGATTCTGTGTCTCCCTCTCTCTCTGACCCTCCCCCGTTCATGCTCTGTCTCTCTCTGTCTCAAAAATAAATAAACGTTAAAAAAAAAAATTTAAATAAATAAATAAATAAATAAATAAATAAAACAAAAATCCTCACACTAAGATTAGGAAGTCTCTTCTCCAGAATAGATGTTATTCCTAGAAGGGACAAAAATAAAACAAAACAAAACAAAACCACCTTTATTTTTTAGCTTCCAAGGCAGTTCCCATTCACAGCACTTGTTTCTACTTGGCTGTAAGGAAGGTGATATTGGGAAATACCCCAGACAGCAGATAAGCAGATACCACTGAGTCTCAGTTATCTCCTCTACTGCTATAGGCCAAAGGATTTTAACTTCAACCCTTGCAAGTAAGTTTTTCATACTTGTAGCTGTCACTAGAAATGCAGTGACCACTCATCATCCTAAAACTTAGTAGCTCTCAACATGGTTCAGATCTACGTATTATTTAGTAAAGCTCAAAGCACATGACTGCAATTAACTGGGGGGTTAGACTCTTTTATTCTATACACTGTACATTAAAGAAACAAACTGTAAGCCACCCTATCTTCCACTTAGATTTTGAAAAGGAAAAAACAAAATAAAACAAAGAGAAAATACCAACGTGAGTGGCACTGAAGGAAGAGATCTCTAGGCTTAAAAAGGGAAATCTCCAACTATGATAAAAACTAACTCTAACAATCTAAAACTCCACTATTAATCAGTATTATCAACAACTGAAATAATATTCAGTAAGACACAATAAAATTCTTTTCTTACTTGTCATTTATCTTTACCCCCACGGTTTCTAAACCAAGTTTTCTTGTGCAAGCGTCTCTTCCTATTGCCAGCAATACCTGAAAAAGTATTAATATACCAGGTGAGTATGATTAAAAAGACTTCACGTAAGTTACTTAACCATTAAGCTACTTTGATTTCACTTTCCAGACCTGTAAAGAAATATTTCATTAAGAAAATAACGTAAGAGTTTATGGGGCACCCAGGTGGCTCAGCCAGTTAAGTGTCTGACTCTTGGTTCCAGCTCAGGTCACGATCTCAGTTTGTGGGTCTGAGCCCTGAACTGGGCTCTGCAGTATCAATGGACAGTGCGGAACCTGTTTGGGATTCTCTCTCTTTGCCCCCACCCCCACACTCTTTCTCCCTCAAAATAAATAAACTTAAAATAAAAAGCAAGAGTTTAAGCAAATTAAAACAAACAAACAAACAAAAAAATCCCTTGAACAGGATATAGCAGAAATCCTCATCCATTGATTAAGAAAAAAAGTTAGCAATTCCTTTATAAATCTAGTGAAGTTTAGAGACAAAGACAACATAGCCTATGACTGAATTAAGTTTTTTTTTTTAAGATTTTTTTTTTTTCTAAATGTTTATTTTTGAGAGAGAGGGACAGAGTGCAAGCAGGGGAGGGGCAGAGAGAGAGGAAGACACAGAATCCGAAGCAGGCTGCAGGCTCCAGGCTCTAAGTT
Source organism: Lynx canadensis (assembly GCF_007474595.2). Classification (NCBI taxonomy): domain Eukaryota; kingdom Metazoa; phylum Chordata; class Mammalia; order Carnivora; family Felidae; genus Lynx; species Lynx canadensis. Next base: position 123,822,345 of record NC_044309.1, on the reverse strand, counting down.
GTCAACACAGAGCCCAATGCGGGGCTAGAACTCACCAACGGTGAGATCATGACCTGAGCCGAAGCTGGAAGCTTAACTGACTGAGCCACCCAGGCACCCCTTAAGTTTTGTTTTTCTTTTTTAAAGTAGTGAGCTATGAAGATAAAATTTTGAAGGACAGAGAAGTTCTACTTCATTTAAAAAGGATGTCTTTTGGGGCGCCTGGGTGGCTCAGTCGGTTAAGCGGCCGACTTCGGCTCAGGTCACGATCTCGCGGTCCGTGAGTTCGAGCCCCGCGTCGGGCTCTGGGCTGACGGCTCAGAGCCTGGAGCCTGTTTCCAATTCTGTGTCTCCCTCTCTCTCTGCCCCTCCCCCGTTCATGCTCTGTCTCTCTCTGTCCCAAAAATAAATAAACGATAAAAAGGATGTCTTTTTATAGCTATTTGACAAATGATATTTTTAAGTTACATGGAAGAAAATTTGAAGCCATCCCTATCCCAAAACAAATTACAATATCACAAGCAATACAGATGTCTTAGAATAGAAACATAATCAGGTTTTGAAAATAGAAAGCAGCCATTACAGGTACCCAGCAAATATCCAAATATCCAATAAGCACATTATTTGCTTTCTAATAAAGGGCTAACCTGGGTCCATTCCTTACCGTATTATACTCTCCTTCAATGGTTTCACCACCACTGGTGGACTGGGCTACCACCCTGAGTCGGCCTGGTGTCCCTGCTTCAATTTGTTCAACCTATAAAAGTGACAAAGTTTTACTCCACAATAAAGACCTGTATCAACTCCCTCCTATCAGGTTGACCCAAAGTGAAAACACAAAATCTGGCGTGAGAGGTCTTTCATGTCCCACCCCCCTCACCATAACATCATTAGGACAGTAAGAGATTTTTCTATTTTATCCCCCTTTTTCTTGCTGCTTAATGTTTGCTAGAGGGGCTTTCTTTCCAATAGTTCCCAAACAGAATAAAATTCAAAGAGAAAAAAGTGGGAAAGGAAAAAGCCCGAGAAAGCACACTACGATCCCTAAAACACAGCTAATGACGTCGCTTTTCCCAGGCTCCCATCTCTTAACTCACCCACAGCCCTTAATCCCCTGGACAGCCACTACCGCTCAAATTCAGAGATTGTCTTCTGGCTACAGACGTTCAGCTTTGTCAACAAAGAACAGACACTGGAGTAGATCAAACATGATACAGGTAAACAGCCAGAAAGCTCTAAAAAGCATAGTGAGCAAGGAGGTACGTTTATAAGGACGAGGGGTGATCTTCGTTGTTCAAGATGTAGGGAAGAACAAGCAAGCCCCGGAACGTGCACTATGCCAGATGAGATTAAACATACCAGCTCACCACTCCTGGATGTCAACAATAACCTTCAGACTGCGTTGCAACAAATGAAAACCCTTATCACCTAGAGGCTTCTGCAAGCCTGCAGTTAACCTTGGTCTCTGCACTGGCAGCAAATCATGGGTTCCTGTAAAATATTTACTGGGAGAAATTCATAAAGTCACCTGCAATTTCTACTCTACCTTTTAAATGCAACCACTCTGCATGGGAAAATGGTCAAGGGTCATTTTACTTTCACCATTAATAAGTAGCAAAAATTTCCTTCTCAAATTCCTTCCTTCTTACATAGTTAAGCCCATCTGAACATACCGAAAATGTCTTTCGTAGTTAAGCTATAATCTAATCTTTGGAGAAGAGCTGCATTAGTCAGATTACCTGCATTAGCTCAGATTTACCTAAAAATGATAAGGGCCTCATCTCACCTCTAATTCCTTCCTGCCTCACTCACTTTTGTGTTCCAGTTAGGCTTTTCCTATGTCTACAACAATTTCTGCATTTAGAACAACTTTATTCCCCACAATCTCTGTGCACATCACACAATGCGCTCTCGCCTTCCTCCCTGCCAAAGGCCGCTTCTATCAGGTCACTGAATAACACAGCATGTGTTCACCGTGACCCAAGGAGATCAGAGACACCTTGGTAACCCAGGTAAAATGTTAATGTGCACAGACACAGGTTTATTTCACTAGGGGATAGTCTATGAGATTCTCAAAAGGGCCCACAACTCTCCAAATGTTAAGACATTATAAAGGAATGGTCAATTCACCTTCAACAAAGGAGGCAAGAATATGCAATGGGAAAAAGTCTCTTCAACAAATGATGTTGGGAAAACTGGACAGCTACGTGCAAAAAAAAAAAAAAAGAAAAGAAAAGAAAAGAAACTGAACTACTTTCTTATACTATACACAAAAATAAACTCAAGATGGATTAAGGATCTAAATGAGAGAACTGAAACCATAAAAATCCTAGAAGACAATACAGGCAGTACTTTCTATGACATCAGCCACAGCAATATCTTTCTAAGATATGTCTCCTAAAGCAAGGGAAACAAAAATGAAAATAAACTATTGGGACTTTATCAAAATAAAAACCTTTTGGGGGCACCTGGGTGGCTCAGTTGGTTGAGCGTCCGACTTCAGCTCAGGTCATGATATCACAGTCCATGAGTTCGAGCCCCGCGTCGGGCTCTGTGTTGACAGCTCAGAGCCTGGAGCCTGCTTCGGATTCTGTGTCTCCCCCTCTCTCTGCCCCTTCCCCACTCACACTCTGTCTCTCAAAAATGAATAAATGTTGAAAAAAATTTTTTAAAAAATAAATAAATAAAAAATAAAAACCTTTTGCACAGACAGCAAAGGAAAACAATCAACAAGACTAAAAGACAACCTACTGAATGGGGGAAGATATCTGCAAATGACATATCTAATACAGGGTTAGCATCCAAAATATATACTGAACTTATTAAAAAAAATAAAGAGTTTATACAATTCAATACCAAAAAAAAAAAAAATCCAAATAAAAAATGGACAGAAAGGGGCGCCTGGGTGGCGCAGTCGGTTAAGCGTCCGACTTCAGCCAGGTCACGATCTCGCGGTCTGTGAGTTCGAGCCCCGCGTCGGGCTCTGGGCTGACAGCTCAGAGCCTGGAGCCTGTTTCCGATTCTGTGTCTCCCTCTCTCTCTGCCCCTCCCCCGTTCATGCTCTGTCTCTCTCTGTCCCAAAAAAATAAATAAACGTTGAAAAAAAAAATTAAAAAAAAAAAAAAATGGACAGAAAACATGAACAGACATTTCTCCAAAGACATCCACGTGGCCAACAGACACAGGGAAAGATGGTCAACATCACTCATCATCAGGGAAATGCAAATCAAAACCACAATCAGACATCACCTTACACCTGTCAGAATGGCTAAAATCAAAAAACGTAAACACGCGTTGGCAAGGATGTAGGGAAACAGGAACCCTCATGCATTACTGGCGGGAATAGAAACTGGTGCAGCCATTCTGGAGGAGCCTTAAAAAATTAAAAACAGAACTACTGGGGCACCTGGGTGGCTCAGTCAGTTAAGCGTCCGACTCTTGATTTCAGTTCAGGTCATGGTCACAGGGTCGTGGGACCAAGCCTCGCCTTGGGCTCTGTGCTGCCAGTGAAGCCTGCTTAAGATTCTCTCCCTTTCTCTCTCTCTGCCCCTCCTCTGTTTGCACTTTCTCTCGCTCTTTAAAACAAGAACAACAAAAAAAGCTAAAGAAAAAAATAGAACTACCATATGTGATGCAGTAATTGCACTACCAGGTATTTACCCAAAGAATACAAAAACACTAATGCGAAAGGATATACGCACCCCATGTTTATCGCAGCATCATTTACAATAGCCAAATTACAGAAGCAACCCAAGTGTCTATCGGTAGATGAATAAAGATGTGGTTTATATAAAAAATGATTACTCAGCCATAAAAAAGAATGAAATCTTGCTATTTGCAACAACACGGATGCTAAGCGAAATAAGCCAGTCAGAGAAAGACGAATACCACATGATTTCACTCATATGTGGAATTTAAGAAACAAAACAAATGAACAAAAGAAAAAAAACAGATGAACCATGGGGCACCTGGGTGGCTCAGTCGGTTAAGCATCCAACTTCGGCGCAGGTCATGATCTCACAGTCCGTGAGTTTGAGCCCCGCATCGGGCTCTGTGCTGACAGCTCGGAGCCTGGAGCCTGCTTCAGATTCTGTGTTTCCCTCTCTCTCTGCCCCTGCACTCTGTCTCTCTCTCTCTCTCTCTCTCAAAAATAAACATTAAAAAAAAAATTAAAAACAAAAACAAAAACAAAAACAGATGAACCAAGAAACAGACTCTTAACTACAGAAAACCAACAGATGGTTACCAGAGGGGAGGTGGGTGGGGGATGGGTGAGATAGGTGATGGGGATTAAGATCACACTTCTCAGAGTACTTAAGTGGCTCAGTCGATTAATAGTCCAACTCTTGATTTCAGCTCAGGTCATGATGCCAGGGTCAAGGGATCAAGCCCCAAGCTGGGTTCCATGCTGAGTGCGGGGCCTGCTTAAGATTCTCTCTTTCCCCCTCTGACCCTCTCCCCTGCTTGCATGCTCACTCTCTCTCTCTCTCAAAACAAAACAAAACAAAAACACAGAACACACTTCTCATGAGCAGTGAGTAAAGGGTGGAAGTGTTGACTCACTGTATTGTACACCTGAAACTAATGTAACACTGCATGTTGCCCTGCATGTTGGAATTAAAAATAGACATCATAGAAGCAGATGTTACTTTTCCATCGCATAACTTGTATGTACAGCTGCTGTTTTCTAACCACAGCCCTAAGGCAAATGTATCACATGTACTTCTACTCCCTAAAAGACATCTCCAGGAATCAAGTAGTGATAACTTCCAGGACCTGTGCTGCTTCACCCTCACAACAGTATTAGACTTACTCTGTGCCAGGTACTGTTCTAATTACTTCCTAAGTGTCAGCTAATGCAATCTTCACAAGAACTCTGAGATAGCTGCTGTTATTATCCTAATTTTATGGAAGAAACTGAAGCTCAGAGAGGTTAAATAATTTCCCCAAAGACATACAGCAAGAAAATGGTAGCACAGTATTGAAAGTAGGTCATTCTCATCCCAATGCTCGAACTCTTACCAACATGAAGCGATTCTTAACATGGTCACCCAAAGGGCCTAAGTTAACCCACTGAGCAAATGACAGCCAAAATTCCTTAACTTTAACACAACAGTCTCATCCTTACCTGCACTAAAGGAAACTCATCTATTAGAGATATGAGAAGTGATTGGTTTTGTCACTTTTATGTATCAAAATATTTGTGATGGTGTTAACAATTCCCAGTGTAACCTGGCATATTTTTCCACCTTTTCAAAAGGGGACTAAATAAGCAGAAAAAAAAGAAAAGGGAGCCTATGTAACAAATTTAGATAATCATTTTCAGAGAAGCCAGAATAATACAGTGTATCTGTTGACTACATGGTACACAAGGACAAATTTCTCATGAAGAACATTTAAAAATCAGCCGAGTCTTGAACTCTTATTTCAATCACTGGTGTGTACAAAGAAACAAAGGATAACAGACCAAAGATTATAAAGTGAAGGAATGTATGAAGGGAAACATTAAACAGAAGAGAACTAAAAGTAAGAAGGGTGAGATGAGAATAAAGAAATTACTGAGCTGCAGAGAAGAACAAAGCTCTTCAGGTGGCAGTGGGTACAAGTTCATATACCGACATCACAGCTGAGAAACTGCAGCACTCCCGATGGTTTAGACCGCAGAAGGAACGCTTCCATCACCTACCCCAACCCTCTCTCTCCTGCCTAAACAGGAGTATGAAACCAACAAACCTACCAGCAACTCCACTTACTTTTATTGGTATGAACTGTTTTATAAACTTGACACCATGTTCTTCCATATGTTCGCCAATTTTGTTGGCCATGTCCTGGTCAAATCCTCTCAGGAGAATGGATCGTACCATAACAGTGACATCTAAACCGATGCCAGCAAGAAATCCAGCACATTCCAAGGCGACATACGATGCTCCAACCACCAGGGTCTTACCCGGGCAATAAGGTAAGGAGAAAAGATCATCACTGAAAAGAAATTAAAAAAAAAAAAAGGTGGGGGGGGGTGGGGAAGAAAAGAAAGAAATTGAAAATGTTCCTATGTGAGTAATGACTGAATCAAAATAAATATTTTTGCTTTCTTAAGAATGCACTTTTAAAAACTAAAAACATTCGGGGCGCCTGGGTGGCTCAGTCGGTTAGGCGTCCGACTTCAACTCAGGTCACGATCTCACGGTCCGTGAGTTCGAGCCCCGCGTCGGGCTCTGGGCTGATGGCTCGGAGCCTGGAGCCTGCCTCCGATTCTGTGTCTCCCTCTCTCTCTGCCCCTCCCCCGTTCATGCTCTGTCTCTCTCTGTCTCAAAAATAAATAAACGTTAAAAAAAAAAAAATTAAAAAAAAAAAAAACTAAAAACATTCAATTGGCTACATACATAATCTATGAAAACTGTTTACAAGGGCTTAGGCCCAGTTCCTTTCTTGCCACTCAGTTGCTCTGGGAGCAGCTCAAGCTGCCCATAGCCAAACACAGTCTCCGAGGTGGAAGATCTATCTAGAACACGAATCAGCAAGAGAGGAGTAGGGGAAAACTTCCAACACAACTGTTTTGTCATATAAAAACCAACTATAAAGAGTAAAAGCTGACAAAATCTTTTAGCCAAGTAAAGAATACACGAGACGTGAGAGGGATCACAAAAGCATTTTTAGGAAATGAGTTTTTTTTTAAATATGAGAAGGAAACCCATCCAAGACGGAGAAGACAACAGTCGCCATCTGAGCTGCCCCTGTATGAGGTGCAAAGGAAAAAAAATCACATACCCTTCCCGAGAAAGGGACTGAGAAGAAATAATATGTAACATGAGCAGAAACTCCTCAGCAGAAAGCATCCAAGAGGACACATTTGTCAACCATAGTATGTTAACACGTTTACAAAACATGCTCACACATGTATAAATTTCAAACAGAAGTTTCTTTTTTTTTTTTTTTCAACGTTTATTTATTTTTGGGACAGAAAGAGACAGAGCATGAACGGGGGAGGGGCAGAGAGAGAGGGAGACACAGAATCGGAAACAGGCTCCAGGCTCTGAGCCATCAGCCCAGAGCCTGACGCGGGGCTCGACCTCACGGACCGCGAGATCGTGACCTGGCTGAAGTCGGACGCTTAACCGACTGCGCCACCCAGGCGCCCCTCAAACAGAAGTTTCAATATAAGTATGTATTTATATGTTAACAGTGATGTTAAGTGGGTGGTAAGAAAGACCCATGTTTATAGTTTTGAATTTTTTAAATGTTCTCTTGCATAAAAGAATTTTTTCCCTTCTCTTTTTCCCAGGCCCTTGTCCCTTTGGGCAGAAACACAGAAATAAAAAAAAAAAAAAAAAAACAAAAAAAAAAAACCCTCGGAAGTTCTAGGAAATGGACTAAATGGGTTTGAAGAAAACAACTGAAAAGTAGAACTCAACAACGGGTGCCTCCTTTTCTCCCTCCGGTGCCCCCTCACCTGCTGATGCAGAACTCTTTGTCACCAGGGATGCCCAGATACCGTGGCCTCTCGCCAGTAGCAATGAGAAATTTCTCTGCTGTATAAATTTTTTCTTTGCCTTTGTTATTTGTTGCCTACAAAGAAACCAAGTGCCAACTTTTAATAAGCTAGTGTTCATTAAAATTGTAGTTATAGTGAACAGAGGCCATTCGCCACATTATCCAATTTGATCCTCATAAAAATTTGGTAATACGTACTAAGGCTCTAAGAAATTAACGGACTTATTCAAAATCATAAGGCTAATAAGTGGCAGGGCCAAGACTCAGATCCAGGTAACCTGGCCCCAAATCCAGTATTCTTACACTGCCACAACCACACGGAAAAGGCCCATAAGAAGATGTGTCTGCAAAATCATCAAACTGGACAGTTTGGGTCACAGTGGCTTTTACTTTTATCAAGACAATCACTTTCTCTTTTCCTCCCCTACAACAGTTTAAGACAAACAAACAAACATTAGCTCCTCAGGGTGTCGCACAATTACCTTAATCCTATGAGGACCTACAAACTGGCCATATGCATTCTCATAGGTCACTTTTCTCTCCCGCAGAGCGACCCGGTAGCCCCAGTTCAGGGAGCCGATGTAATTCTGTACAGCTTCTGTCATCTTATCCCAGTCATGTTTAACTGCACAAGAAAATAACACAAAATGTTTTTAGCTTTTCAATCGCCTGGCAAATATCACTTCTCAGGAACTGTTCACATGGGTTACAAAGGGCAGACCTTTTTGTCTAAAACAGCAGGGTCCTTCATTTCAAACACATAAACATCCTTTTCAAGCTCAAATATTCTTTCCTTTTTTAGAAAACTACCATACAATTACATAATGTCAGGCTTCCTGGAAATTCTTAAAATAACCACGCATAATAACTAAAATAACCATGCATAATCCTTTTTACTTCTTTAGAAATGAACGGGAATTTTACTTTGATTGTAAATACTGATTGCTGGGGTAATGGTGAAGCCTGGAGGATTCTATACCCTGTAACAATCCCCAAGGGATCTTGATGTAGTCTGGAGTCACTAAACTGGTAACAGTGTCTAAACCAGAGGCTGGTACACAAAGGCAAATTAAGGCCCCACAGCCAAATGCAGCCCATCACCTTTTTTATAAGCAGTTTTATTGAAATACACCAATGATCGTTTATTTACACGTTGTCTAAGGCTTCTTTTGCGCTATGATGACAGAGCTGAGTAGTTGTGACAGATCAGTAGGTCCCATGAAACCTAAAATATTTACTGTCTGGCCCTTTATAAAACAAGTTCGCTGACCCTTGATATCGACAGAGAATTTTGAGAGTCTGTCTCACTGCCCCCCCAAGTCCCTCCCTCACCAAAGAGAGGACGATTTTTAAATTCTATTATAAAATGATCATTTGAGTCAGGCACAAATATACTGAATTTCAATGCATAAAAATCAATCATTTACTAATTAATACCTCATGAATAACAAGGAAAAAAATAGGATACATAGAAAATATACTCTGGTGGTAGGATGAAGACAGATTCCAGGAAAGCTGTGGTTTAGAAGGAAGGAAAAGAGAACCAACATATACTGAAAGACTGTCATGGAAATGAGGAGTCTCAATCTTAGATTCAGGGTTAAGTAGCTTGACCACATAGGAGGTGGTGAACCAAGTCTACGAGACACAATGGCCAGTGTCTGGAATCGGGAATGACAGCACAAAAATTGGTTTGTGGCCTCCTAGAGAACAGATCATCGGTGTTCGTTTCACAGAACCGTAAAATGTTAGACTTTGGGAGATCAATTCAACTTAAAAGGACAGTGACTGCAGAAGCCACTGTGACTGCAGTACTAAGAGGACTAGGTGCGGGGCGACGGGAGTGGGGGACGCTGCCCACCTGCCCATCTGGCCTCCACCTAGCAACACCAGAAAAAAGACGATAGAGTTCACTTCCGGTTTCTCCACTTGGAATGGAACAGAATAGTAACTCTGCAATGATCTTGCTTTCTTTGTAATGATAATGGGATCCTCAAATACTTAATGTTTGAAAGGCAGATTTAATTCTTGAGCACAGGGAACTCAAGTTGATAAATAAAATATATAAAGCAAAGAAATCTTCCAGAAAGGACCAATTCATCCAGTTTACATGACTGGGCTCCAGGTTTGTTTGTTTGTTTTTGTTTGTTTAAAGGCCTGAGGCTTTCTCTGTACGTTCTCAGTTCTCAGTTCAGAGCTTTAGGAAAAGGGCAGATCACACTGAGTCCTGCATGTGTTACTCCCCCTACCCCTGTCCCAGGCAGATTCAGCTATGCTGCCTGGTCCAGGTCCCTTTCCTCCTCCACCATGCCTGGAGCTATCTGCAGCGTCAGAGAAGACAACCCTCCCAGACAACCAGAGCGCTGTTCTTTGGTCAAGGACGTGAGATTAGATAGGTTTCTAGTCAAAAAATGTAAAATGAGCCTTCACACTTCATCTGTGGGAACAGGGACCAGCAGCCTCTAGGGGGTTCCCATTTGAAAAATACACCTCCAAGTTTCTTTCTCGCTCTAAGATCTAATGACATAAAGTAACGTTCGTTTAAATCCACTATATTCCTCATCACAACCATTTTCAAAGGAGGGAGGTAATTTACTGCTGCCTCAGTGGTAGACTCTGGGAGGCACAGAAGGCCTCTCCCACCAAGCCCAGCTCTGGTTCCTTCTGCTAGGCCACAGCAAGCTTCAGAGGTCCCAAGGCTTCATGAGAAAATTGAAGATAACAGAATAAACAAACCGCTAGGTTTCCATTTACCAAGAGTAAAGGGATTTAAATACAGGGCACAGCTCTCATCAAACACGTTGGGATTGCTGCTGCTAACAAATACAAGAGGAGTAAGGCATTAAAAACAGAAAAGTCTGTATTTCTAATGTTAAAACCTGGAAAGGGGTAAGAAACACAAAAGTAACACTGTTAACCTAGCTGAATAAATAATTTCTTTAAAGAGAGACAAATAAAACAACTTTCGGGGCGCCTGGGCGGCGCAGTCGGTTAAGCGTCCGACTTCAGCCAGGTCACGATCTCGAGGTCCGTGAGTTCGAGCCCCGCGTCGGGCTCTGGGCTGATGGCTCAGAGCCTGGAGCCTGTTTCCGATTCTGTGTCTCCCTCTCTCTCTGCCCCTCCCCCGTTCATGCTCTGTCTCTCTCTGTCCCAAAAATAAATAAACGTTGAAAAAAAAAATTAAAAACAAATAAATAAATAAATAAAACAACTTTGATCTGGTCCAACTTTTAAAACCCCATGAAATTCAGGGAGTTTTTACTGGTTTTAACGTATAGATCTGGACCATGCTACTAGTGACTCTTTATTGCTTCAGTGGCTAGACATTTATTAGTTCTTTATTATGTAACTTAGAAATAAATTCAACATAAATAAGCATAGCCAGTCCTTATTGTTACATGACAGCTACAGAGATATTCTTTTGCTGGAAAGATCCGCCAATTCACCAAGTTCTATTTTACCATCCACCTGGTTACTGAATTTATTAGAATGAACTCACTTGGCCCTGTTAACAACAATCCACATTCAGCGGAGACCTGTACTTAACTCTTATCTTTTTAAGATTCTAAAGACCCACCCGCTATATATACTTCCTACATTTTTAAATTAAGAATTCTGTTCCAATGACTTCATTTTTCTTAAGAGTTGACAGTTTAAAGCTAACATCAATTAGTACAATATGCCAATTTGAGTACTAGACCCCTGTGTGAATGAATAAAATTTGTGTGGTTGAGTCGTATAGCTCCCCGGCACTGTTTTTACCTAGATTTAAGGGACAGATAGCATCCACTACGTAGATGACAGCACCTCGAAATTATAAAGCTGCGTCAATCAAAATTTGCTCGGAACAAACTTTTTCCAACAAATTCTAGACTTTATCAGATTAATATTCCTGTTACGTGTCCTCTTTAAGAGGAAACTAACTTCGTTCAGATATACAACTTCCTTTAGTGTCTGTAAAGGTTTTCCTACAAACCAGTAACCAAAGAACCAAGCGCTTGCCAGGGTCTACTCTAATTTATTGAAACTCTGAACAGAAGAATTAAAAGCAGCAAGTCCAGAGGAAAGGACAGAAACTAATGTTTGCTGAGTGGCAGCTATTTTACCACACTACTGTATCCAGTCCTCATCACAGGCAGTAAATGGCAAAGTCACCAGTTGTGCCCAGGTCTACCTACAACAATAACCCACCTTTAACGCTGTCAGGAAGGCTAGGGTGAAGGAAAGACTACGTGACACCACTTCAATCACATTACCCATCCTCCCTCTGGGCTCCCAGGGTACTTGGTCTGTACAGCGATGACGTTAGTGCATGAGTGATTAACAGAATCTGCATGCTAACAGAATTTGTATTATTCACCTGAATTTCCCCAGCACAGACTCACCTGCAAATAGTGGACGCTCGACAATAAGATTATATGACTTTATCAGCAGAATTTCTAAAATTTCTAAAATGTCTACTAAGAAGTCTAATAAATTAACTGAAGGGAGACCCTCTTATGAACCAGGTACATTAAAAGCAGGCTCGTCCCCCTTGCCCGTCACGTAACACGCGTTTGTGGGGAACCTGGTGCCAAACCATTCGTAAACGACCTGCTTCTGGGTCCGGGCTTCATATGTAGCAGAGCAGCTCCCTCACGGTGATCTAGCGAACGTCAGCCCTCGACACAAGGGTTTGTAAAAAAAAAATTTTTTGATTTAAAAAGAAAAACAAAAGTAGGCTTCCCGAAAGGAAGGAGTGTATTAATGGCAGACTCAGTGGGGAGACATTCAGACATAGGAGTAAATACTAACTTGGAAGGGGGGGTGGGTAGAGGTGGGAATAGCGGTGGACTATGGCTAGATTATGTGTTAGATTCATATTCCACAGGTCAAAGGAATCAGCTCAACTACCCTTTTTGTTGGAAAGAGAAATGGACATGAGGCTGCCTGAGGCCCCAAAGGTCACGGACAGAGAACAGCCTTGAAAGGATCTGGGAAAGAGATATGACCCCAACGTAAGAAAACTTTTAAAGTAACTGATTTTCTAAGATTCCAGACTTGAAAAAAAAAGTGCTGTTGATTTTAAACAGGAAGTAAACACATCAAACAAAGGAAGCATGACTAATTTGAGTAGGAGCAAAATTTTTCAAAGCATGTATTTATGCCTTGTTTTTTTTAATATTTAATAAACTATTAATTAAAACTCAGAAAAAGTTATAGAATAATTGACCCTAGCAAATGTCCCATACCCTGTAGATCTCGAAACTAATATTAGATAAGGTTAGAGTTTCCCTCTTCAAGGACACGGTGACTTATGTCATTGATTAACTATGAAGCTGTGCCAATCTCATTTTATTCTTCTACCAAATAATACAACCTACTTTCTAAAGGCAACAAATTCCTCTTCAAGTTCTCTAGGGTTGCTAGGGTACTCTAAATATTTTATCCAAAGACTAACCAACGCTTTCTCAACAAACAGAGTCCCTCCACCCCAAGAATATCGCTCATAAACTGATTTCTTTGGACAGAGAAAAACAAAACAACTTCAAAGGAAAGCAAATAAATTTGCACTCCCTTATGAAACTCTATGTAATTGTAAGAATTGACTTGAGGGGCAACTGGCTGGCTCAGTTGATAGAGCAAATGACTACTGATCTCAAGGTCGTGAGTTCAAGTCCCATGCTGGGTGTAGGAGATTAGTTTAAAACAAAATAGGAATAATACAAAACGAATTTATCTGAAAAAATTCTGGTTTTCTTTTTTTTTTTTTTAAGTTTATTCATTTTTGAGAGACAGAGCATGAGCATGAGCAGGGCAGAGAGAGAGAGACACGGAATCCAAAGCAGGCTCCAGGCTCTGAGCTGTCAGCACAGAGCCCGACACAGGGCTCGAACTCACGAACTGTGAGATCATGACCTGAGCCGAAGTCAGACACTTAACCGACTGAGCCACCCAGGCACCCCTGAAAAAATTCTGGTTTTCTATTACAGAATGACACTCTAAGGACAGTATCTGTTCTGTGCAGCTAGTGACGCAAAGTAATTGCAGTCATTTTATACATAAAAAACATAAACAATAAAAACTTCCAGATTATCCTCTAGTCTTGTAAAAATGGATGCTGCGTCCCCAGACCACAGCTCGCACCCCTCAAAAACGCAAGCAGCTTCTCCCACCATACCTGTCTCCTCGATCTTCCAACCGTAGTTTCGAGAGTCTTGCACGGCTTGTCCTAACAAAGCCGCTTGGTGCATCAGTTTTTTAGGTATGCAACCCACATTTACGCATGTTCCTCCGAGACCTGCAACAACATCAAGAAATAAGTTTATACCCTGCTTCATGATCCTTGATGGAAAAAGGTCAGTAATCATTATAATGTACTACAAAAGATCATAATTTATTTGCCCAACGTAGCCCAATACTGTTTATGCAAATTCATTCCTAAGTTTCAAGGCATTTCTAAGCTCAGAGAGCCTTATGTATCAAACACAGTGAGTGACCTCACCTTCAAACAAAAGAAAAATGAAATTTCCACAATTTCCATACCCTCAAAAATTCAAAATTAACTGACTGCTGATAAAGATGCCAGAAATTGAAATTTTACTTTGCATGCAATCCTATACTTGCCACCAAATCTTTGAACAGAACTATATGGTAAAGGGGTTATTAAGCTAGCCACAGTTGGACTGCAGTGGGTCTGGAACTACAAATAAAATGTGGTGTATGTGAGCATTTTTTTTAAGATGGTGGTCTACAGCTTTCATGGATTCTCACAAAAGGATTCATGACCAAAACAAACACAAGCTTTAGCATCTCTGAGACTAAAGAACATGGCGCTAGACTGTCTCCATTAGAACAAAATACAGGCAGGCAGGGAGGCAGACAAAATGGCGTGAGATTGCAAGATGGCAGCAGACGTCACAGCTCAGAAAACAGAAGCCTTCTGAGGAGAATGCTTCCAGACTGCCACTATGGAGTGCAACCTCCCCAGGCCAGAGGGGCTATCCTCAGCACAAGAATAGTGCCTGGGGCACCTGGGTGGCACAGGAGGTTAAGCATTCGACTTTGGCTCAGGTCATGATCTCACGGTTCAAGCCCCGTATCAGGCTCTGTGCTGACAATGAGAAGCCTGCTTGCTTGGGATTCTCTCTCCCTCTCTCTCTCTCTCTCTGTCCCTCCCCCACTCACTCTCTCTCTCTTTCAAAATAAATGAACTTAAAAAAAAAAAATGGGGCACCTGAGTGGCTCAGCTGGGTAAGCATGTGACCTCAGCTCAGGTCATGATCTCACAGTTCGTGGGTTTGAGCCCTGCATCAGGCTCTGAGCTGACAGCCCACAGCCTGGAGCCTGCTTCAAATTCTGTGTCTTCCTCTCTCTCTGCCCCTCCCTCACTCACGTTCTGTCTCTTTCTGTCTCTCAAAAATGAGTAAACGTTAAAAAAAAATTAAAAAAAAAAAGTGTCCAACACAACACCGACACCTAATAAATATTTGTTGAATGGATGAATTAGAAAGTGAGACACTCTCTTATCCAAGAGTTCCCGCTTCTTGCCTCCTAATGAGAGCAGCTAAGTCATCTTGGTAAAATTTATGTATCACATCAATCCCCTTCTCAAAGGCTTCCTACTAGGCTTCGATTAGGTCCAATTCCTCATCTCAGCCTATTGAGACCTGTACAGCCTGACACCTGCCTTCGTCTCTAATCTTACCTCCAGCTCGTATCACCCAGGCTACCACCATGAAGGACTCCCACCTGCCTCAGGGCCTTTATATGTTCTATTCTGTGACAGAGACCGAGAAAAGTCCCCTGGAAGGTTCTTCCTAAGCTTTTGGCATAGCTGGTTCATTCTTATTCTTTTGGCCTCATTTAAAGGCCACCTCTTCAGAGGCCTTCCTTGATAATCTTCTCAAAGTTAAACTCTTTCCTCTACCCAGTTCCTCTCTATCCCACCATATAATTTTTTTAGTACCACTCATCATAATTTGTAAAGTTCCCCACTTATCTCTTGTCTCCCCGCTAGCATATAAACTCCACAAGGACAAGAACTTCACGTCTACCACACCCACTGCTACATCTCCAATGCCCTGGTTCGTAGTAAGTGTTCAATTAATATCTGTGGAATAAATGAATACAGAACACTGATTCAACAAGATTCGGAAGCAGCACGGGCTGTCCACTGAGATATCTGATTCCAGTTCTTATTGAATGTAGGAACTGGTTTTAAAACAGAAACCCACAGGTAAGTGTTTAAACTTTCAGTTATTAAATCCCTAAGTTTACCAAATTACTCAAATCTTTAGTTTTAAATCATCATGACAGCTGTGGATAAGATTTTGCATCATCCTGACACTGCCAGAATCTCCAAATTTTCAACATTTAACATTTTCATTTTAACTTAGCACAAGTGAAAGAGGCATATATTTTGTTTGTTGTTTTAATTTAACTTTTAAATTTTTAATTGGGTTTTAGGAGCCATTTAAACATATGCCAGGGAAAAGCCTGCTCCTACCAATCCACTTCTAAAATACTTCAAAGCTTACCCCATCTAGTTCCATGGGGGGTTGGAGTGACAAAATCCAGGACCAATATCTTCTTGTCATATTTGGCTGCCTCCTAAAAAATAAACGTATTAAAATGAACTCGAAAGGTGACCATGACAGACTAGAAATGGACTGTTAAAAATCCAAGCTATTCTTATTAAGCTACAGTGCCCACAGCATAACCAGTTATTACTGCCTGGAACTTCAGATACTGCACCAAGATGGTTAGTGAGACTCCAAAATAAAAATTAGGCAACTGAGACAGTCACAGGGTAGTTGTAAAGAACATACAGAGCACAGCTGTAAAACTGTCTTCCGGACACACTAGTATCCTCTTACATAATTCCATGCAAACAGTAACATATTAAGCAATAATCTGAAGAACCTGGGGTCTTTTCTAAGCAGGCAGAAGGTGAATAGCCAGTAAAAAAGATTTAGGACAGTCTACAACCCTTGATTCAACCTGTATTCTGTAAGTATTTCTGAAAGTATTTTAAGTTTTATCTAATTCAGTATCTAGGCAGAATATTGGAAAAGTTTTTCTTCTAAAATTGTCAGATTTCCTAAAATTTCACATGAAAAGCCAGTAAGAAAGTTGATGGTATCTATGAGCTTTCCAAATAGATTTTAAGGGAGTGATGACAATAGTCAGAAGTTCATTTTGCAGAGTATCCTTTATCTTTTTCAGAGAATAAGTTTTGTGTATTGGCAACTACAACCTCCAAAGGTTATTTGAAAGGATTGAGTCTATGTTTCCTTTAAAACCAACAGAACGAGGGGCGCCTGGGTGGCTCAGTCGGTTAAGTGTCCAATCGCAGTTCCTGAGTTCGAGCCCCACGTCAGGCTCTGTGCTGACAGCTCAGAGCCTGGAGCCTGCTTCGGATTCTGTGTCTCCTTCTCTCTCTCTGTCACTCCTCCACTCATGTTCTATCACGCTCTCTCTCAAAAATAAACATTAAAAAAAATTTTTTTTAATAGAAGAAAAATAAAACTCACCAGAACTAGAGTAAAATACATCCAGTATTATTACTGAATTATTTACAGCTAAGTATGGCTTCATGCCAGATGCTGGCCTGCTCCTCATTTGGGCAGCTTCATTTGAATCTACCCTTACTGACCCACAAGCTACACCTTTTAAACCATGTCATCTTTTATTTAAAAAAATTTTTTTTAATGTTAGTTTATTTTTGAGAGAGAGAAAGACAGCTGTCAGCACAGAGCCTACTTGGGATTCTCTCTCTCTCCCTCTCTCTCTGCAACCCCCCACCCACATGCACACGCATGCATGCACATGCTCGCTCTCTCTCTCTCTCTCAAAATGAATAAACTTAAAAAAAAATAAAAGTACCTGTTGGAGAAGGATGACAGGCCCAAGGGCCCTTGGCCCCTCACACATGGAAGATGTATCTCAATTTAGGACCAGGAGTCTCATTCCTTAACCTCCCTTATTTATACTTCCTCTCCCCCATGACTCCCAGACCAGAGTTAGTGGGTATTCTCTTAGTTCACTTCTTATACAAAGGAGGCAAACATTTTCAATTTTTTTTAATGTGTATTTTTGAGATAGAGTGTGCGCGAGCGAGCGGGGGAGGGGCAGAGAGAGAGAGGGAGACACAGAATCTGAAGCAGGTTCCAGGCTCTGAGCTGACAACACAGAGCTTGATGCAGGGCTTGAACTCACAGACCTCAAGATCAGATGCTTAACCGACTGAGCCACCCAGGTGCCCCAGGAGGCAAACGTTTTTAATGATTAAGTTTAAGGAATCCAATTGCTCTCCATTTTTCTACTGGGGAGGAGGGCCTGTGAACAGGAAAATCATCAAAGTGAAAGAAACCTAATATTGATATTTATAAAGAGTAAGAAATATATTTATTTAATTTCAAACTGTTTCTATACCACACCTTTATTATCTTTGAAAAGTCAGCCAAACTTAAAATGAATGAAAATGTGTCCCAAAATACAGGCCACGGTACTGTCATGTAGAAGTACTTTCACAAAGAAGGTACAGTTCAACCTGGAAAACTGATTTACAAAATAGTCCCTTTGTAAACATGTCCTGCCCGAGTTAAGGTGCAGAATGTCACAAGAGTGGCTCAACCTAATTCCAGTGAGAACCGGCGGACGTCTATCAGGAGCGTGACTCCTACCCATCACCCAGATGACACACAGGAGCCTTGCCTTAGCAGCTGCCAGCCCTCCCGAGCCGCCTCCAACGATGATGAGGTCATAGTCATAGGACTCGGGAAGACCCTCCGAGCCGTTCATTTTCAGTAGCTTTTGAAGTGTGCCCTCCTGATAAGCCTAAAGAAAAGGAAGAGGAAATAAGTTAACTTAAAAGCAGCAATGCCGAAAAGTTTTGTGAGAAAACCTTTCTCTGAAAAAAGCAAAAGGAATATTCAAAGGAAAAATATCGTTTAACTTCTATCACAGCACGCAAGAAGAAAATGTTCAACCCTCTTTTCTTTTTTTTTTTTTTAATTTTTTTTTTTCAACGTTTATTTATTTTTGGGACAGAGAGAGACAGAGCATGAGCGGGGGAGGGGCAGAGAGAGAGGGAGACACAGAATCGGAAACAGGCTCCAGGCTCCGAGCCATCAGCCCAGAGCCTGACGCGGGGCTCGAACTCACGGACCGCGAGATCGTGACCTGGCTGAAGTCGGACGCTTAACCGACTGCGCCACCCAGGCGCCCCTCAACCCTCTTTTCAAGTGGTGACCAAAAATTTGCTTTTTGTTAGGAAAAACAAAAATTCCTAATTCCTTTTCGCATCACAGGTAGCTAACTGAAATGTTCATATAGTACTTCCAATGTTAGACCCTGACATTCCAACAAAATCAACTTAGTCCTAAATGAAGTATGATCATCAGTCCTTTTTCCCCAGAATTATTACACTAGGTTTTAAATTTGGTTTTTAAAATATTTGTACTGTATGTTTTTAATAAAACCATCAATAACCATTCAGTAGTCATCTTTATTTTCTGGCCAAAGGTACAAAAATAAGTGGCCTAAGTTCTCAGATTAGGATAGCGGTCTGGTAGGGGCACCTGGTTGAGCGTCCGACTTCGGCTCAGGTCACGATCTCACAGTTCTTGAGTTTGAGCCCCACATTGGGCTCACTGCTGTTATCCTGTCAGCACAGATCCTGTTTC
Organism: Lynx canadensis; assembly: GCF_007474595.2. Lineage (NCBI taxonomy): Eukaryota > Metazoa > Chordata > Mammalia > Carnivora > Felidae > Lynx > Lynx canadensis. Next base: position 123,803,206 of record NC_044309.1, on the reverse strand, counting down.
AGATCCTCTGCCCCCCTCCCTCTGCCCCTCTCCCACTTGTGCTCTCCTAAAAAATAAATATTAAAAAAAAAAAAAAAAAAGACAGAGGCCTGGTAAATAGCAACTGAAACAGATTAGCCAAATACTTAAGACTTTTCTACATTGCTCAGGTAAAAGTTCAGAACAAAAGCATTAATTGACATTTACCTACAAGAAAAGTTAAATGTAAAAGTCCCTGCTTTTCCAAGGCATTTTATTTATTTTTTTATGTTTATTTATTTTTGAGGGAGGGAGGGAGAGAAAGAGAGAGAGATCGCGCCTGCGCACAGTGTGGGAGGGGCAGAGAGAGAGAGAGAGAGAGACAGACAGACAGACACAGAATCCGAAGCAGGCTCAGGCTCTGAGCTGTCAGCACAGAGCCTGATGTGGGGCTTGAACTCATGAACCGTGAAATCATGACCTGAATCAGCTGGACGCTTAACCGACTGAGCCACCCAGGAGCCTCCCAAGATACTTTATATAAGGAAAGAAATAAAAAGTGGGGGAGGGTGCGGGAGACAATAAATTAAGCACAACTCTGTACAACTTTTTTTTAAGAACACTTTTTTTAAATGTATTTTTTTAGTTGTTTTAAGTAATCTCTCCACCCAACATGGGGCTCGAACTCACAACCCTGAGATCGAGAGTTGTATGCTCTACCCACTGAGCCAGCCAGGCACCCCTAAAGCTTACTGCTTTAATCTACCTAGGCACGAGGCCTCCTATACTGTATTAGTTTCCATGTACTTGGCACATAACAGACTTTATAATATAAATATTATAGACTTTTAACTTCAAAAGCCATTTCATTTCACTAGGTTTTATATACATGAGTTATATTTCATATTAGCTTGGAACACTGTTTTGGTGATTATTTTTTAAAGCAGGCTTCACTCCCAGAGCGGGGCTTGAACTCATGACCCTGAGATCAAGCCCTGAGCTGAGCTCAAGAGTCGGATGCTTAATCAACAGAGCCAACCAGGTGCCTCCTGTTTTGGTGGTATTTTTAATATTACCTTTTATTAAAACAAACATGTGTGCTAAATGTTATACCAGCAACAAAAAAGTGTTTTTAAAAATGAAGTTTTAATCTCAATAATCGATAAAAGTCCCCCAAACTTACCAGCCCCGACGCCACATTTTTCTCCTGCCTACCATCAGCTGTAGGGGGCGAAGGGCAGAGCTTAGGGTCAGTAGAGCAGGATGCTGGGGACGCGGAAGGGGGCGCACTGGAGGAAGGTGCAGGAAGAGGCATGGCACCGTGGCTGCCCCTTGGCAGGGTGGCAGGTGCACCTGACGGCTCAGAGACTGAAGGGAGAGCACGTGGGTACCAGCAACAATGGGGACAAGACTGCATCAACCTGACCGTCTGTACAAAAGGTCTAACGTGAGAGGCTGGTAAACACAGCCAGTATTCATCTACTGGCATTTTGGCAGAGGCTCCTCCTTCAGTACAAGGCACTGTGGGGGGGAAAAACAATTTGGTAATAATAGCCATTCAGATCACAGGACCGTTACAAGCTTCAGGTAACAAACATTACTCTCTAGTTGGTCTCCAGGAGCACAGGCTGACTTGCTGGCTTAAAAGAATTAATAAATGCAGCCAGCTGTCCTTTTGGAAAAATAACGTATTACCATTTTAATCTCAGCCTCAGTTTTATCTGCAAGTACTTGGCACAGTGCTGGAAGACCGTCACTGGCTGTCTAAATGAAAACTACCCATTTCATAACCACCCCCACCATTATCTACTAGAACAAAAGAAAGAAAACGCACTGTCATGCTGAAAAGCCACCAATGTATAATCTGTTCTGTCCTGAAATTCTGGATCACACCTGATTCTTATTCAAGCTTGAAGTCAAATTGTATCAACCAGAATACAGATTTTATGAAGAAAACTAAGTGAGCCTGAACACTTTTGACTCTGTAAGTATAACGGTAAGACACAGGCAACTAAAGCAGTCCACTGACCCCAAAACTACACATAGTGTTTTCAAATTCCAATCCAACTTAAAACTGAAATTGCTATCCTTAAGGTCTAAGTTAAGTTTGCCACCTAAAATATAAACAAGATAGGCAGTAGAATAAAGCTCCCCCAACGTCAAGGAGGAGCACACAGATGGGTAAGACAGAAAAGAAAAATGCCCCCCCTTCTCCTCCAATTATGCTTGTTAGAAATAGTGGCCACTGACTATATTACCTGATAAAGAACAAGAATTCTCAAACTTTTTAGTCTTAGGATCCCTTTATAACCTTAAATTATGTAGGACCCCAAAGAGCTTTGGTTAATGTGAAGTTTATTTATCAATTTTAGTGTACAGAAGTTAAAACTAAGAAATGTTAATATTAAAATATTTTAAATTAAAATATTAAATGCCTTAAGCATTACCGTTAAACATACTTGTTAAAAATAATTTTTTAATTAGTGACAGTACAATTCTTTTTAATGCCTGTCTTAATAAAAAACACTCATATCTTTAATGCGTTCAGTCTGTTACAAAGTCACCTGTCTGGAAAACTCCATGGTAGACTCGTGAAGGAATTAGATGAGAAAAGCATCTCAATATTATGGAGATAATTTTGACTTCAAGGTCTTCCTGTTAGGGCCGCAGGAAGTCCCCAGAAGAACTCACTTTGAGAAGCAGTACTATAGGACACAGCACCTCACCCCTAGCAGGTGTTTGCCAGACTTACATACTGGATATTCTTTCACTTTTTCCATCTGCTTCTTAGGAAAAATGCGTATTCCCACCCCTACCCCTAGTGAAACACTGCTCCAGACTCACCTCTGAAAAGGCACGACATAGAAAACAATTCAAGTGTCCCAGATTTCTTCAAAATTAGAATGATTTTTACGTTCCTCCCCACCAAACATGATTCATATCCACTGAGCAGAGATATGTACTAGTTTTTCTTACCATTATACATCAGCTCTGGTGTTGAAATGACCTGGGTTAAAACACTTGCTCTACCACTCTCTAAGCTAGGTGACTTGGGCTCATCACCTAATCCTTAGGGAGTCTGTCTTTTTAGTTTGTAAAATGAAATTAACATACCCTTGTACTACACCAAACGGCAGGGTAATGCATATCGGCACAGACGCTGGTAGGAACAACCTCTTTAGGTTACTAATTCTCCCCTTCCCAGAGAAGGAAACCTGCGTGGTCAAAAAGCTCCTGGAGTGTTTAACAGATGTCCCCTGCATTTCCCTGTGCCACACCTCACTTGAAATGCCCTCTTCCCATCAAATCCTGACACAGTATATAAACAGTAAGTAAACACTGATGTTGTATTATTTTTATTCAATACACACAAACACATCACCCTTTCTAAGGCATTCCTTCAGGAGTTGGGGGGGGGGGGCGGTGGGTTCTTTTACCAACATTCTAAGTGTCCAATACAATATCCGTTTCTTCCATTAAGGTCTTCCTAAATTTCCCAAACAACTTTTTCCTTTTGCTTCTTGCAACTCCATTAACACATACCATAACCTTATACAAGGAAGCAGAGGGAGACTTCACTACAGTAGTAAATGTGAAGACAGACTTAAGAAGTTGCACTGGCAAGTCTGAAAATGGGAGGAAGACCCTGTAAAGCAAGGATTACAGGTGGCCTCTGAAACTGACAAGAAAACAGATTCTCCCCTCAGAGCCTCAGCAGAACCAGATCTGCTAACACCTTGATTTTAGCCCAAACAGATACGAGACTTTCAACCTCTAGAACTGTAATATGATATAATATACGTTTTCTGTTATTTTAAGCCACTAAAAGTGTGGTAATTTGTTACAGCAGCAATAGGACACTACTACATGCACTAAAATATAAATTCCCTAAGAGACGGTCCATTTCCTGTCCACCTTTCCCCCCACTGCCTAGACCAGCATCTGGTACAGTGAACACTCAAACAATTGCTGAGTAAGTAACAATTGCCAATTCCAATCACTTGATAATAGATTCCCCAAGACAAAGGCAAAGGCATGAGGAAGTCCTATCTAGATATAAAGTGAATGAACCGTGACAGAGATGTCACCACTAAAGTAGCTTACAGCACAGAATATCTGACCCTGAGAGGAGGCCCTAATATGAGGGCTCACTCCTGAGCCAGACACTGTGAGAGGTGCTTTGCATATATTACCCCATTTGTATATATTATCCCATCTAGTCCTCACAATAGCCTTCCAATGTGGTCATCTCATAAACGATAATATAGAAGCCCTTAGAGATGAAGAAAGTCGCCCCATGAATTAAGAATTGAACCCAGGAGTAAATGATTACTAAGCTCTTGCTCTTCTCACTATACCATACCCCGGAACTCAGGTTTCTAAGTACAGCTGACCCTCCAACAACATGGGTTTGAAATGCAGTCTACTTACATGCGGATTTTTCAATAAATAGAGTATTATAAACATATTTCTCTTCCTCTCAGTATTATGATTTTCCTATTTTCTCTAGCTTCCTTTATTGTAGAATATAGTATATAATACATATAACATACAAAATATGTTTTAATTGACTTTATGTTAACAATAAGGCTTCTGGTCAACAGCTGGCTATTAGTAGTTAAGTTTTGGGGGAATCAAAAGTTACAGTTGCATTTCTGACTGTGCAGGGGGGATGGTGTCCCTAAACCCCTCATTGTTTAAGAGCCAACTGTCCTTGTCACATACATTTTCCAATTTTATCCTTATTGTAAACTTAAGAGACAGGTGTTATTCCTATTTAGCAAATCAAAAACCTATGGTTTACACGTTCAATAATTTGCCCAAAGCCTCTAACTAGAACGTTAATTAAGTCAGGATTTGATTCCAGGTGCTTTGATCAGAAAGTGGTTCTGTTACACAATAAAGTTCTAGTTAAAAATTCTTTCTGTAATATTCTCCTAAATTTTAGTTGATTTTATTGAACCTGTGAAATTTAAGCCCCTCTGATTATATTCCTGGGAAACCAGCAGATCTGCAGTTTGCCTCATATCTAATCTCTGTAATTATCTATCGGTCAATTCTTTTTTCCTTCAAGGTAAGCTGTCACTTTAATTTCAAAATGATGTGGCAACTAAGGTGTCACAGTAAAAACAGAAACAAGTGGTCAACATGATTTAGATTTTAAAAGCTGTTAACTTTAGAGAAGGCCCCCAAAATTACCTTCCCCCCAAATCTGTACATTCTCTACTGATGCTTTTAGTCAAGTCTCCAATACTCTGTAAAGACACTGGGCACTTAACTGAGCAATCCAGTGATGAGTAAAAAAAGTGAGGCAGAATCCTCTTGCTACTAAGAAATTCTTTTCCTCTAATGGCAAATTTCTGGAAAACCCAAGGAACTTGGGTACTAAAGACAGGCTAAAATGAGAATCAGCGAAACCAAATGATACTTCCATGATGCTAAATAAATCAAAGGGTGGCACACCCAGCAAGGTTAGCATTCCTTTATGAAAAAAGGGGGAAAGAGGGGCGCCTGGGTGGTCAGTCAGTTAAGCATCCAACTTGAGTTCAGCTCAGGTCATGATCTCGCTATTGAGTTCGAGCCCTGCAGTGGGACTCTCAGTGTGCAGGCTGCTTGAGATTCTCACTCTCTTCCTCTCTCTCTCTGCCCCTCCCCTGCACTCCCACGCTCCCTCTCTCTCAAAATAAAAAACTTTAAAAAAAAAAGGAAAGAAAGAAGGAAAGAAAGGAAGGAAAAGGGGAAGGAATGGCTACTTTATTTTTTTTTAACGTTTATGTATTTTTAAGAGAGAGAGAAAGAGACAGAGCACAAGTGGGCAAAGGGCAGAGAGAGGGAGACAAAGAATCCGAAGCAGGCTCCAGGCTCTGAACTGTTAGTAACAGAGCCTGATGCAGGGCTCAAACTCACAAACCGTAAGATCATGATCTGAGCTGAAGTCAGACCCTTAAACAACTGAGCCACCCAGGCACCCCAGGAATGGCTACTTTAGAAAACAGCTGAACAAGTTTCGTGAGAAATTTCTATTTTGGCAAAAAACCTCAACTACTACTGAAGAATCTGTCCCCAACACACATTAGGATCACTCCTGTCAACCTTGATGCCATTTATTTAGTCTTTGGACTTCCTTTCCCTATTCTACACAAGACTTAGTAGGAAAGTTCATTGTTACTTCTTCCCAAGCCAGATACTTATCCACTTGCCAAATGATGCCTAATGGCAAAGTCCACTACTACCCCAGATTAAGTTCCTATAGGGATGAAAAAAAGCAGCCTAGGGGGCTCCTGGTGGCTCAGTCAGCTAAGCACTTGACTCTTGGCTTCGGCTCAGGTCATGAAGCCTACTTTGCAATTTTGTCTGCCAGTCCCCCGTTCACAGTGTCTCTCAAATAAGTGAACTTCATTTTTTTTATGTTTACTTATTTATTTGAGAGAGAGGGCGTGAGTGGGGGAGGGACAGAGAAAGAGGGGGACAAAGGATCTTTAGTGGACTTGGTGCTGACAGCAGCAAGTCAGATGCAGGCCTCCAACTCACGAAAGGTGAGATCATGACCTAAGCTGAAGTCGGACCCTCAACCGAGCCATCCAGGTGCTCCAAATAAATAAACTTAAAAAAAAAAAAAAAAAACTTATGGGCAACTCAGTCCATAGAGCAAGTGACTCTTGATCTCTAGGTCCTGCATTCAAGCCCCACATACAGCATGGAGAAGGAAGGAAGGAAGGAAGGAAGGAAGGAAGGAAGGAAGGAAGGAAGGAAGGAAGGAAGGAAGGAAGGAAGGAAGGGAGGGAGGAAGGAAGGAAGGAAGGAAAGAGAGAGAGAAAGAAAGAAAGAGAGAGAAAGAAAGAAAAGTAGCTTACAAATAGACATGCTCTGCACCTTCAAGATTGTTTTCTTAAAGACCCACATTTTTGGGGCGCCTGGGTGGCGCAGTCGGTTAAGCGTCTGACTTCAGCCAGGTCACGATCTCGCGGTCCGTGAGTTCGAGCCCCGCGTCGGGCTCTGGGCTGATGGCTCGGAGCCTGGAGCCTGTTTCCAATTCTGTGTCTCCCTCTCTCTCTGCCCCTCCCCTGTTCATGCTCTGTCTCTCTCTGTCCCAAAAATAAATAAACGTTGAAAAAAAAAAATTAAAAAAAAAAAAAAAGACCCACATTTTTAGCATAACTTCTAAGATTGTAATTCATAATTGCAAGCAACAAAAAGAAAAAACAAGTCTTTATGGTGAAGTAAAGAACATATGGGCAAGTTAGTTATATATTTCAGCATAAACAGAGATAGTTTCCAGGCATTCAAAGCCCTCATAAGAAACACAAAATTGAACTGGGAATATTCAAGGCTGTTACATAATGAAACACCACTGATTCTGAAGGCCAATCTGTGTACCAGCAGCAACCACAAAGGGTTTGGAAATTAGAGGCCAGAGAAGACATTAACCAAGTAGATAAAGACTGTAACTCTTGGCCTCTATTTGGCCTCCATATTCCCCCTGCCGAGAATACCTCTGCTGTCTTTGATTAATCCCTACTTACCTTTCAGCACACACTTAAATGATGCCTCACCTATCTACTGTAGAGGTTATTTTGTCCAATCACAGGAGAAACTATTTAGAATATGGATACCCACGCATTAATCTTATGGAGTCTTCCTTGCAATGAAGCAAGGAATCTACATTTTTTAAAAATAGTGTTGCATCGCTTATTCACTGACCTATGTATAAAGTCTTTCTTGACTTTTTTTTTTAATACCCACTCTTCCCCCAACCTTGTCGGAGCCTCATACGGGATTCCTTTGGTTCCCTGTAACAAAAGAAGCAATGCAGTATCACAGTGCATCATAAAATTGAGTTTTTTGTAAATTATCAATGCCTTTTAGGAAATTCAGAACTGACTTTTATTGGTAAAGTCTTAATGGGCATTCAAAAAAATCTTTCCGTGAACATGCCAATGAATATTTTTTAATAACAGATCATGACAACTTCATAAACTACCAAAAAAAAAAAAATACATTGCACAGTAAAACAATTTCTGATGTCTTGAAAATACTTTTTCACTTTACATGAAATACACTATGTGCTTCTGCTTGGATCTTACTCTCAATTTTGAGATACTTTGGAAAAGCCACAAAATACATCCTATACTAAGAACAAAAGTCCCTAGTATGAGTTTGTGATCATAGCCTCTGAAATCTCAAAAGTTGCCACAATATTTTTCCAGTCCTGTAAACTTAAAGATATAACTCCTTGTCTCCTGCCATGAGAACTGGGATCATTTCCCTCACCCACTTGGTTAATATTAATCGGCTCTAATATTGGCAGCCTGTCTTGGTCAAGCCTTATTCTTGCAAAACCATCCCTTATAATGAAAGAAACATAAAATATATTCTCCACAGTACGAGAAAAAGAGTTTGGATCAATCACAAACTCAAAATAGGACACGGGAGTATCAGGATACTTTCGAAAGTAAGTTTGCAACAATCCCAAGATTCTTTCTACTTCTTTTTCTGTTGCTTCTTGATTATTACTCAGGTCCAACTTCCTCAGCTTTGTAGGCATAGCCCCATTTTCTTCCATTTTGTGAGCTTTCTTCTGGTGTTCAAGTCGGGGCTTTGGTGCAGAAGGCTTAGACTTGAATGAACCAAAAATAAAGTGGAATGTTTCAGCTTGCACTATCCAGGATGTTGCTTCCTTCTGTACTGTCTCCCAGAAGGAAAGAGCTATATTATCATCACAGCCACTCAATTCATCACGTTCATCATCTTCCATCCAGTTCAGGCCCACAAATATAAACAGAAAGTCACAAAACGCTACTTGATTAAAAAAGCTCATATCACAGTTCAGTTGCTTTGCTTTCTCTTTACCCAAATCAGAAGCCAAAACAAGAAACTGGGCATCGAGTGCTGCTTCTCTGGTTCGGCTCACTCCATCAAACAGGACATTGGCTTCTTCAAGGGCCTCAGTTAACGTGTCGCTCGCCGTGTTCACTATGTCATCACGGTTCTGCTGGACACTATAGATGAGCTGTCGGTACTGCCTGCGGATTTTCCGGCATTTCTCCTCGTCATCCGCAAGCCCTAGGAGGTATGGGTCTATGTCGGCCTCCCGGCAGCTGAGGTCGTCAGGGCAGCCATCAGCCCCCACCGCCACTTCCACCTTCATCGGTTCTTCCTCGTCCTCCACCCGCTTCACAGAGAACGCACTACCAGCGACGGTCCCCGCTGGCTCCTCTCCTTTCTCTACGCCTCCCCTCAAGGAGCCTTTTTCATCAGACATTCCGGCGACCGGCGCGCTCAGCTGACACTCAGCTAACTGCATTCGCTACGTTTCCGACCATGGCGGAAATTGAAGGGGGTCCGTAGGAGAAGACGTCGCCCATGCGCACTGGCGGGGTCCCGAGGCCCCGCCCCCAGCTGGCTCCGGTTCCTGGCGGCCCAGGCCCGCGGAGCCCAGACGCACCCGCGTTAGCAACCGGCTCCCTGCCGCACAGCACAGAACGTGCGCAATAATGGGGCCCCTCTCCACACTACGATAATACCCGCTCAACAGATAGCTATTATTTTAGCAATTACTGACAGTGTCCTCTGGCTTTCAAAGAAATACCTAGACAATCATAGCAAAATGGGGGAGGGGAGGGTCAAAGCTCCTGCACTTTAAAACATTTGCCGTCACCTTGCAGTTAGGTCAGCCTATGTTTTTCGTTCTTCTCTGATTAAAAGGCAGGGTCCTTGGGGTTTTGGTTTTTTGAGAACTGAATCTGGCTGCGTTGTAAACTGCCCATAAAGCCAAGCATTGTGAGTTGCTGAACCTCCACTACAAATAGGCCGAACTCTCAGAGTTCACTTGCAAAGTGGCTGTTTGCATTAATTACCTTCACGGGCCCTCAAAAGCCAGACCCCCCTCCAAACTAGGGCAGAGGCAGTTGCGAGGCAAGAGGCAAGAGAGTGTCGGCTAGCGCATGAGCTAAAGTGGTGGCAGGTCAGGCATTACTCAAGTGACCTTTGGTTCTCCGCCACCCAAGGGTGGAAGAATAAAGGGGTGCAGTCTCTGCAAAAGAGAGGTTTCTTTGAAAGTTTGCCAAAAGCTAAAGACCACAGACTGAATGGAGAGTAAATCTGAACCCTAAAAGGTAAGCAAAGCTATGAAAAAAAAAAAATTTTTTTTAATTTTTTTTTTTAACGTTTATTTATTTTTTTGAGACAGAGAGAGACAGAGCATGAACAGGGGAGGGGCAGAGAGAGAGGGAGACACAGAATCTGAAACAGGCTCCAGGCTCTGAGCTGTCAGCACAGAGCCCAATGCGGGGCTCGAACTCACGGACTGTGAGATCATGACCTGAGCCGAAGTCAGACGCTCAACCGACCAAGCCACCCAGGCGCCCCAAAGCTATGAAAATTTTAAACACAATCTGTTGCAAGAAAAAGGAAGCGAATGATGTAAATCGAGTGACTACATTGGAAAATTCACCGGGAATCCCCGCACAGTTGGGGGAAAGGGCTTATTTAGCTCATCAGTCTCACAAGCAGCAAAGCAGATGTAACAATAAGGAATACATTTTGTTTTTAAAGAGAACAAAAAAGTACACTCTCAACCCAGATCAAAAGCTTTTCACTTCAACAGGTGCCATTTTAATTGGGGGTGCGGGGAGACAAATACCACTGCACCTGTCAATTCTGGTTTCAAGGCACCAAGAGGTAGTAAATTAGCCCTACCTTCCTCCCCATGCGTCTAGACTGGGTCATTTTTCCTGTCTTTACCAGAAAGTTTCTTGCAAATGCGTGAACAGTAAACCCTAGTATTAAGTTTCTCTAAACTATTTACATTACTCTTCATCCCCCATTATTTTAAGTATAGGTAATTCAGGGGGAAAAACGTGCATTTTTCAAAAGCACCAGGCATTATAGTTACTCATGCATATATATTATCCTGCTCTATTAGACTGAACTTCTCTAAAGCAAGAATCTGATTTTAAATCTTCCAAGCAAAGCTGTGTGTTCACATGGATACATTGGAATATGCATGTTTGAATGTATAAATGAATGTAGATGAAAGCTTTGTTCCAGCCCCTACTGCAAGTTATTTGGCAGCAAAATATTAATTTCACAGATCAGTGGGAAAACACAGATCCAACACACTGAAAAGAAAACTTGACTGCTTTTCAGAAAGTCAGGTTTAAGTCTTCTCTGAAGTACAGTAAAAGCAAGAGAAAAACAAAGGTGGGCCCCAGTTTCATCAAAGGGCCATATTTTCTTCCCCAAGTTTGGCCAACTACAAACTATTTAAATCTGTTCTAAATCTTAGATGAAAACATATAATTAACCCCAAGTTCCAAATACAAAAATGTTTCCTTTTACAGTTAACCATATTCTTGGGAGCTTCTGTGAAATCCAGTGAAATCCAGTGAAAGCAATTTATGACAAGAACTCCAAAACAAAGGCCAACCTTGCCACCCCAAGGTGCCTCTTCTCCCGTCTCAGAGAAGGGAAAACGGGCTGACACCAATGTGCTCCATACACAGCCTTTCATCTAAGAATTCCAAAACGGTTTAGAAAAATAATTCTCCCAACCTACTTCTAAAGCATTATTAATACCATTTACAGGGATTTCTCAGGAGATAACAGCCCACACAACTTGCCCAGAGCAACAGAACGCATCAAGACAAGCATCGTATTATTAAGTAGTGATTTCCAGTGCTGAATTCTGTGCTGGATCCCTGTCCTTAAGAACCTTGGGAACCTGGGGGCGCCTGGGTGGCTCGGTCGGTTAAGCGTCCGACTTCAGCTCAGGTCATGATCTCATGGTCTGTGAGTTCCAGCCCCGCGTCGGGCTCTGTGCTGACAGCTCAGAGCCTGGAGCCTGTTTCAGCTTCTGTGTCTCCCTCTCTCTCTGCCCCTCCCCTGTTCATGCTCTGTCTCTCTCTCTCTCAAAAATAAATAAACGTTAAAAAAAAAAATTAAAAAAAAAAAAAAGAACCTTGGGAACCTGTAACTCAGATCATCCTCAGAAAGCCAAACTTGTGGGGCACCTGGCTGGCTCGCTCGGGAGAGCATGTGACTCTTCATCTCGGGGTCTTGAGTTCCAGCCCCACATTGGGTGTAGAGATGACTTACATGAATAAATGAATAAACTTAAAAAAAAAAGTCATACTTGCATTATATTTTGCCTTTTCAACTCTGCCTTTAGAGTACAAGTTTTGAATGTCGCTACAGAGCAAAAATCTCAAGTGTAACAATTTTCCTTAATCTTTTAAAGAATGGGATTTCTACACTTGCGAATCCTGAAATCACTAAATAGCGATTTTCTACCCTAAGGTCCAATTACTCGTAATAAGTATATAAACGCAGCTTAAAAAGAAGAACGCAATGCATACGTTCAGTTATACTGGTAACCTTCTCTATGAATTGTAACAGCACAAGCACACTAGTGCTTTGAAGAAATCACTCAAGTTTGCCTTCTTCGTTCAGTAAGGTGACAAGTTCAGGCAACCATGACGTACAGCCTGGCCTCCAAAATAATTCAGCTCTTCTTCTCCCCCTTTTTTCCTCTTTCAGGAGTTGCTGGCAAGAGCTCAACATGGCCCTATATTTCCTTTCTTCTTTCCTCCAGTTTTTTCCTATTTTCCAGTCCCTTGCTAGGAGTTCGGACTCATTCGAGTCCCAGCTCTTAAGCGGTCTCCCACAACCCCTGGTGGTCAACACAAACGTGATGGGATGGATGGCACAGATTACAGGTCTCTCTATGGCCAAATAAAAAAAGAACTCCCAGAGGGTCAGTGGGGTTTCTACTGCAGGATTAATCTATAACAAATGGGCATATGAGAGACCTCTGAGCCGAAGCCAGGAGCCAATCAGGTCTGGGTCCCCATCCAGCACGTATGCTTCTACTGCTACCAGCTAGCTCCCTGAACTTTTCTGTTCCTTCTTTCCCAGCCCCTTCTCTGCCCTTATCCTGCCACGGTGACTATTCAATACTTAGATAAGAAGAGTCTTTTTTTTTTTTTTTTAATTTGTTGTTGTTGTTTTATTTTTGAGAGAGACAGAGCACAAGCAGGGGAAGGACAGAGAGAGAGAAAGACACAGGATCTAAAATAGGCTCCAGGCTCCAAGCTGACAGCACAAAGCCTGACGCGGGGCTCGAACTCACAAGCCGTGAGATCACGACTTGAGCTGAAGTCGGACGCTTAACCGACTGAGCCACCCAGGCTCCCTAGATGAGACGAGTCTTACTGATCAAAGTACTAGTTTGATTTGTCAGAATAGCAGGACATGAGGTATATTTTCTCTTTCATCTTAATTTCCTTCAAGGTTATGTTTGTGTGCATACATTTTTGCTTTAGTTGGTGTTTTAGTATTTCAGGTAAACTTTGCCACGATCAAGGTAGGTACATATTTTTCAAATAACCATGGACAGTGGAAGGAGGCAAACCTGGGTTCCAATCTTAACCTATTATTAGTTATTAGGTTTCTCTTAGGTAGGTTGCTTAACTGCTCAGTGTCTGGTTTCCTCATTTGTAAGGCAGAGATAGTACTACTTAAACACCATAAGCTACTATAAGTTTTGAATGAGAATTATGTGACAGATCGGATAATATTTTCAAATACTTAGTAGGTAATTAGTAAGTCTTCAATCATCCCAAAGATAGTAAATGTTAATAAACATTATAAACTAAATGGAAAAAAAGAAGTATACAAACCAGTAGCTTCACTCCTGCATGTTGTTTTAGGAAAAGAAAAATATTTTAAAGGTTAAATCCACAAGGAGGCATACAAGAATATATCCCCACTGTAACTAATACCAGTGAAAAGGCACTTGCCACATAATGCAATTTAAAAACCTAGGAAGTCTTCAACTAATGGAGTGCATATAGTACTTTGAAGAGATAAACCTCTGTACTAAATATTCTGAAGCCGGTCTATTAAGAGTCTGAGATTGGGGCGCCTGGGTGGCTCAGTCGGTTAAGCGGCCGACTTCGGCTCGGGTCATGATCTCGCTGTCTGTGAGTTCGAGCCCCGCGTCGGGCTCTGGGCTGATGGCTCAGCGCCTGGAGCCTGCTTCCGATTCTGTGTCTCCCTCTCTCTCTGCCCCTCCCCCATTCATGCTCTGTCTCTCTCTGTCTCAAAAATAAATAAACGTTAAAAAAAAATTTTAAAAAAAAGAGTCTGAGATTTATATGCAAAATTATCGGGTATATTTTTCTCATGAGTGGTTCCTTGGATTTCAGCAGATTCTTAAAAAAAAAAAGTATCCAAAAGAAGCTCTGAATAACTGTTCTATTCAAATAACATGGGATTTATTGTTGGTGAAGTAAGAGTACACAAAACCTCCGTCCTCGCTCTGTAGTCAGAAGGCACACGCTTCGCGGACACCAGCAAACCCAGTGCTGGCTGACTTTCCAAGCCTCAAGAGCTAACGTAAACAAGGGTGTGAGTTGAGAATAGAACCTTTCAGGTTATGAGAGCAATTACCAACCCTCTCGGGACACACCTCAGAAGTCAGCAATGACCGGGAGCATCATTTTGATAGACGACGGGCAGGAAAGCACAGGGTATGTGGTTTCTAAGAAGGCAGCCTTGAAGGAGTTCACGCTGGAGGTCTGGGCTCCAGTCAGAACTAGTGCTGTATTAGTTTCCACTTATTCTCCTCAGAGTCTGAGTTTCCTCATTTGTAAAGTGAGTCTATTGGATGTCAACCCAGACTGGCTGTCACTCTATAATCACATACAAATATTTGTTGACAAACATATTTTTAAATATATACATTTGCCCCACAGATTTCTGTTACAGATAGCAAAAACAGTGCCTAGCCCAAGGTGGAGAACACAGGTACTCAAAAGTACCTGTAGCTAAATAAATGTAATGGGACTTCCTTCTCAGCTGACCTAGACACACCTGCATAAAACAATGAAGGTAGCCGCTGCTGCTGTTATACAGCTCTTTAAAATTCTGAACCATAGGGCGCCTGGGTGGCGCAGTCGGTTAAGCGTCCGACTTCAGCCAGGTCACGATCTCGCGGTCCGTGAGTTCGAGCCCCGCGTCAGGCTCTGGGGCTGATGGCTCAGAGCCTGGAGCCTGCTTTCGATTCTGTGTCTCCCTCTCTCTCTGCCCCTCCCCCGTTCATGCTCTGTCTCTCTCTGTCCCAAAAATAAATAAACGTTGAAAAAAAAAATTAAAAAAAAATAAAATAAAAAAATAAAATAAAATTCTGAACCATTTATATGCTGCCTAGAATCTCTCCAGGATATCTTAAGTCTTGGTCTCAGATAGAGACAGTCCACCTTCATAAAATCAGACATCTTGTAACTAAATAACCTCACTTGAAGTTAGTCTCCTCTGGCCCCTACCATCATCCAGTCATTCAACAAATTATTTATTGAATGCATACCAAGTGTTACACACACACACACACACACACAGAAGGTACAAAAATAAGTCATTTTTGTTCTAAAGGAATGTAAATTTAGTAGGCACGGAGGAATGCAGTTCCACTCTGCAAGCATTTAATGAATGAATGCCAATTTGCCAGAGCTATGCTAGAAATACTGAGATATGCATGGGCTCAGCTCTGAATCATGAGCACACAACCACACTGGGGAGCTCAGGCATGTATCCCAATAGCTGTAACACAAAGTCAAGTGCCGGGAAGTATGAGTACCACACAGTGAATTTCACAGACAGGCCTGGATTCCATTCCTGGTTCTGCCACTTAAACTAGCTGTGTAATGTGGGCACGTTCCTTAAATTCCCAGGGCCTCCATTTTCTCCTCTGTAAACCTAGATAAAACCACCTTCTGCAGAGGACTACTGTGAGAATTTAATCAATGAGGCAATAGAGCATTTAGAGTAGGCATTCAATAAATGGTAGCTATTATCATTAATAGGCATGTTCATTTAAATAGTTTCTGAGGGGCGCCTGGGTGGCGCAGTCGGTTAAGCGTCCGACTTCAGCCAGGTCATGATCTCGGGGTCCGGGAGTTCGAGCCCCACGTCAGGCTCTGGGCTGATGGCTCAGAGCCTGGAGCCTGTTTCCGATTCTGTGTCTCCCTCTCTCTCTGCCCCTCCCCCGTTCATGCTCTGTCTCTCTCTGTCCCAAAAATAAATAAACGTTGAAAAAAAAAATTAAAAAAATAAAAAAATAAATAGTTTTTGAACTCTAATATAGACCTGGGATCCTAGGCACAAAGAAGACTAACTCTCCACTGCTGATATGTAAGCCAAAAAATTATAATTGGCAGGATTCTTCCTCTTCCAGAGAGCAGATTCTCGGGGGTGCTATGGGAGCACGGAGGGAAAGAAGGGGCAAATCTGGCCTTGTACTGTAACACAGGGAGGCGGTTGGAAAAGTGTCTCAGAACAGGAAGATAAACCAGAAACTGAAATGAAGAACAGAGGAGAGAAATTTTAGGGACTCTGGCTGCAATGGTAGCCCACTGCAGATAGGTAAGGGAGCAGAGCAAGAGATAACCAGAGAAGCAGGTGGGGGCCAGGCCCTGCCACACAGAAGGCCAAGCTAAGGAGTGTGCCCTTTACCCTGGATGCAGACTCAGGGGCAGCGAAGCAGCAATCAGAAGAGGACTCCCGACAGCCCAGGGACGAGAAGGGGAGGGAGACCAAAGTGGGAGGCCGGGGCAAAAGCCTCTGTTACAGGCAGTGGGCACGTATGTGGGAAGCAGTCAGGCCCTGGCACAGGAGGAGCCAGGAGAGGCCAGAGTAGCAGCACTGCTGTGGAAGGAAAACGAACAGCAAGAAAGAGGTTCATGCTGTCAGTCCAAGTGGAAGGAAGCGAGATGGGGTCTCAACGTGGATTCACTAGTAAAAAGTTTACTACGTAATTCAGCCCCAGATAAATTTATTTGTGGTCCTAACAATCCAGGCGTCTTTTGGATCTTGTTAGTCCTTCCCCCCGCGACCTTCTTAGTGTCAGCCAGTCGGTGCTCTTCCTTGGGCCTCAAGCTCCACTCGGCCACAGCAGGTACACCACTAGTCTCCCCAGAAGGATCAGGTCAGAGTAAAGAATCCAAAGAAATGAAGTTCTCTGCCAATTTTGGTAGAGTATTAAGATACAAAGGGGATGGTTGGGGAGTTATTAAATTACCACTCATTTCCTGATGTCTACTCAGTTAAGAGTCTGGTTCCTGGTAACTTTAGAAGTTAGGCTTCAAAGGAGGAAACCTGCCTCTTAGTGTCTACCCGTAGAGCCTGGACCGCGGGGCCCGAACCTCTGCACGGGCCTGAGCTCCTCCTACAACTGCCTCCATAATTCACCTCCCTGTTAACCGGGCACTGCCTTACGTCTGGCATCTCTCCTACTATGGCCTTGAAGAAATGAAGTCCTGTGTTGCCAGTGTTAGTCTTCTCTCCCAAGACTATGATCTCAAACTACTTGTCTTAATTCTGTCCTGCACTTAGTATCCCCATAAACACTTTTTCATGCACTTTGCTTTTCCTCTCTATACCACCACCAAGCATTTATACAAGTGGTTTCAAAACTCTGCGATCCTGGAGACACTGACTCACATACAAGAAAGGCTCCCTGCAAGAATACTTGCAATCTTGCCCTTAGGAACTAAAATGTTTATGGGGCGCCTGGGTGGCTCATTTGGTTAAGTGTCCGACTTCAGCTCAAGTCATGATCTCATGGTTCAGTGGGTTTAGCTGGCATGGCCGACATCAGGCTCTCTGCTGTCAGCGCAGAGCCGGCTTCGGATCTTCTGTCTCCCTCTCTCTCCCCCTCTCTCTCTCTCAAAAATAAACAAACATTGGGGCACCTGGGTGGCTCAGTCGGTTAAGTGGCTCAGACTAGGGTTAAGTGTCCCCTGCCTGTGGGAAAACTATCCATGAAAACAAAGATTTCAAAAATAAGACAATTCAAGACCCAGCATCAAAACAGTCCTTTAAGGGGCACCTTGGTGGCTCAGTTGGTTAGGCGTCTGACTTCGACTCAGGTCATGATCTCATAGCTCGTGGGTTCGAGTCCCGCACTGAGCTCCGTGCTGACAGTTAGGAGCCTGGGGCCTGCTTCAGATTCTGTGTCTCCTTCTCTCTCTGTCCCTCCCTTGTTCATGCTCTGTCTCTCTCTCTCGAAAATAAATAAACATTAAAAAAAATTTTTTTAAACATTAAAAAAAAGGAAGAAAAAAAGGAACTAAAATGTTTATGAAAGCCAGATGACTTTGAGCATAGGAATTTTTTCATAGTTCTTAGAATTCAGTAGGCTCCTTAGTTCCAATTTCACACCTGCACATTCAAGTCCTGGCCACAGACAGCATATTTCTCTATTTTTCTATTCAGGTATAAAGTGTTAGTGGCCTGGTGAGTTACCCCCATTTGCTATCTTCTAATGCATATCCTTTGGGTATTAAACAGTAGTACTTTGGGGGCACCTGGGTGGCGCTGTTAGTTAGGTGGAGTCAGACTCTGATTTTGGCTCAAGTTATGATCTCACAGATTGTGGGTTCGAGCCCTACAACAGGCTCTGCGCTGCTGGTGCGGAGCCTACTTGGGTTTCTCTCTCTCTCCTTCTCTCCCTCCCCTGCTCATGCTCTCGCACACACCCGCTCTCCCTCAAAATAAATAAAACATAAAAAAAAAAAAATGTAGTACTTTGTTTGGTTTTCCCCGATTGTAATTATTTAGCACCCAACCCTGACCAAACTACCTTCTACATTAAAGTAAGTCTCAAATGTGAGATTTATCCTAATAATTACTTGAGGGGACTTGCTTAAAATAAATTAAAAGGCAGATCCTAGCCCCTTCCAGAAAGTTCACTTAAGAAGACCTCAGGTAAAGCCTAGGCATGCACATTCAACAAACACTCCAGACATTCCGTGCAGGTGGCCCATAGACTAGTTTTCTGAAACACACTTCCTTAAAGCTTTCAGCTTCCTATAGGTAGTCATCTAGACTTATAAGTGCCTTCAAGCAGGATTCTCACTCCCTGTCTTCTATAGGACACTGTGACAGCTAGGTAGATTTTGCTGCTGCTGCTGCTGCTGTGTTTATTTAGGGGAAAGAGAGACAAAGGAAGAAAGAAAAGAGGAGAAAAGAAAAGCAGGCATTTGAAAGAGCTCCCTCTCCCCTATTTACCTTGCAATTAAAGTATAAAATCTTAACCTTTTTTTTTTTAAGGTGTGAACTTTAGGATCATAACACTACTCCTATAAAATCAATTCTCCACTAAATAAATGTTTTTCTCCACTCAAACCCAATGTTCCCTAAAGATTTTCAGAACCTACCACTTAGCCCCAAATTGGGACAGCAGTTGCCTGGAAATTCACAAACATTTCGAACCAGTGGTCCTTACTTTGTTGTGTCTTAGGACTCATTAGAAACCAAAAATAAATAATACAAAGTAGAGTGGTAAGCTTACTTTAAAAACTGTGCTAAATAACTTTTTTTAATTTTAATTATGACTTGGTATACTTTTCAACCTTGGCACCGCACCTCATTAAATGTCTGAAATTAACTATGATTAATGGATTGAAAACATCAGAACATACCAATAAAGTGGGTTCAAAGCTTATAAGAAGAGTGATTCTTTTTACTCCCAACGATGCTAAAACCAGAACCATTTGTAGAATTTATATAAAGGTCAAATACCCATATAACTTTTTAAGTGCAAATTTATGACACAGGTGGAGAAAACAGAACAATCCAGACAGAAAGTAATATTAATAGACCTTTGTCTCATTTTACTTGCAAACTAAAGGTCTGAGTAATACTTTCAATCAAGCTAAAAGCCTTTTTATCCTTTAATTATTTTCCATGAATTTTCCATTTGTCTTTGAAGTCTATCTGTGTTTCCTATTTCATCACCCATTCTTCAAAAATGGTAAACAAGATTCTTTTAGAAGAAAAGGTAGTAAATAAAAATGCAAATTAATTGTTAATATTCTTCCTAAATGTGCAGGCATCTAAGTAGACTTTTTACATTTAACCTGAGGCCTCAGGTTTACTTCTAAGAAGGCAATGTTCAAGCACGAGTTCCATTTCTTAAGAATTACACGGATACAAACAGACAAGGACAAAAAGATAATCAGCAAAACTTAAAGCAGACAGATGTATTAGGGTGATGAGATTATGAGACTTTCTAACCGGGTAACCAACCACACTCAATGGAGAACATCATGAACGACGGGTATTCCTCTACAACATGCACGGGGACCACAGCCATGACCCACCCACCCCACGGTGCGGGGTCCTAAGGGAGGACTGCCACCGCGCCTGCCACTGGTCAAAGGAAAGATTTTTCTCCCTTTCCCTCCACCCAATAGTTAACTCTGGGCTACAAGAGATACCAGAAGGGAAATGAACTCACTCCAGGAGCTTGCAGGTTACTCTCCCCAGAGCCTGGGGCTTCTGGGTTTCCCTCCCAGTGAATTATAGAGAAACAGGATAGGGACCGACGAAGATATGCGTTTCCTGATCCCCTTTGCTCAGTACTTCTCCAAACAGCTCACTTTCAGCCGTTTACACTGCTGCTAAAATTTAAGTTATTTAGATTGATTAGAAGGGGCAAAGGCAGGGAAAGTCGGGAAGGAAAATTTTTCTGAACGCGTATTTTAGAAGACGAAAAGTTACATACTCCCTTGCAAGCTCCCCAGTTCTGAATTTACCCGCCGTCTCATCAACTTCCATTAACACGTGAGCTGGCCCCTACTGCTTCTTTGTCGTTTTTAAGGACGCGCTCCGTTTGGAGGTTCGTTCACACATCCACCCTGGCCCCGAAAGGAGGGCCGCGAGCACGGTGGGCTCCAGGAGCTCCCTCCCGGGACCGGCGGGTAGAAAACGTTAATGTCCCCCGCGCCCCCCCGCCCTACCTTCAGGGTTGGACCATGGCCTCCTATCTTTCGCCGCTTCACAAACACCACCGGCACGTCGGTTTCCGAGGTCAGCTCCGAGAGCGCTCTCTCCAGGCCCCCGGCGTCCTCTGCGGCACAAAAGCAGAGAGGGGCGCGGGTCAGTCTCGCCGCCCCGGGCCGCGGCGGGAAGTGCACGGCGGGGGCGGGGCTTCCGCGTCCCCGACCGCGCCGCCCCCTGCCTCGGCCCGGGGCCCGGGCCCCTCTCCCCGCACACCTGCGCGCGCCGGCCGCAGGGTCCCCGGCCGGCTCCCGCACCCGAGGTCCCGCCGCGCTCAAATCCTGGCGGCCTCGCCGGACCAGACGCCCCGAATCCCGGTAAATCCCCAATGCAGAGAAGCCTCGCAAAGGAGGCTTAAGACAGTCATCTCCACTTCTATAAAACGCCTCCCAATTTAATCTGCCTTTGAACTCTGCATTTATATAGAATGCCAAAAGCCAACTTCCCAGGTTTCTTTGAAATTTGAAACCACGAGGCAAAATTAGGAACACTCTGCCCTCTTAGGGTGCTTTCTTTCATTTCAGAACCTTGAAGCCATACAGCAACACCCTGCTTGACAGACCGGGAGCTAATGGCCCAATTTTACAAACGGGTGAACTCAGGTAGGCAGTGAGTCAATGATAGAATTAAAAATAGACTCCAGTTACTCTAACATCATCCGGCCCATTCATGACACAAAAATCACACCAACTCAGAAGCGCTGCTCCTTTGACAACAACAATGGCAGCTAGCACTTCTGCGATGCTTTGCACATTACCAACACTCAATCTTCACAACTACTCTTTGCAAGTAGGTCCCGTCCGGCCCGTCTCACCCACAGGCAGAGCCGGCACGGAAAAGCTAACGTGCCCGAGTTCAAAGCAGCTAGGTCGTCAGAGCAGAGCCAGGGTTCAAACCCAGGCAGTGCAGTGCACGCCTGTAACCCTGTACGCCCGATACAGCGAGACCAGCCCTGGGTCCCACTCGCAGCTGTCGCGTTGAAGAGCCTGGGGCAAGTCACGTGATTCTGAGCCTCGGTTTCCCCAACTGTAAATAGGGAGGTACGGACATTTTGCCAACTCGGGATTTCCGGGGATTAAATGGTGCGACAATTTCTTAAGAGACATCTTTAAATTATTATACTCCTTTAGTGCTGTGGAGGATCTGTCGATCTATGCGTCACATTGTCATCTACATTCCGACACTCGTACAGTAGGAAACGATACAAACACCCATTTTCTCACGTTTCTGCACACTGTCTCTACAGAGGGCGAGCGGAAGGAAGCCACCAGCCGACAAGGGCCTGCCGGTCTCTCCCCAGCCCAGGCTCGGCTTCCACCGACCCACGCGACACAATGAACGCGGCCCGCAAGAGCACCGCCTTACACCAAGCTTCACCCCTACTCAGACACACCTTAAAACATCCCTTTCCGGGGTTCGAAGCGCACCCGACAGACGGCTGCCCACGTCCCCAGCCCCGCAGCCCCAGAGGCTCGCAGCCCTACCCGGGTTTCTGGGTCCCCACCGCTTACGTGAAGGGGAGCGCCGGGCCACCAGGCTCTTCTGGAGGGCGGCCCCCCACCTTCCGCTCGGAGGCACTGCGGAGACACTGCGAGGGACTGCTGCGAACCGAGGGGAAGGGTGGCGGGCTCCCCGCCGCCACGAGAAGCCACGCCCTGCTCGGAGCGGGCGGCCGGGCCGCCAGAGTCAGAATGACAAAGCAGAAATCCACTCCGGTGCAGCCCTGGCGACTACGCCAACGGGCTTAGCGAAGCGAGACCTCCTAATTGGGTGACACCACATCCTCTTCCTGCTCAGAGCGCCCCCAACCCAAGGAAAGAGCAAAAACAACGTAAGAATGTTTGGAAGCAGAACGCAGAGACAAGTGTGTTTTAATTAAGCAAAACTGGACCGTGCCCTAAGGCAGTGACTCGGGAACTTTGCTGCCCATTGTGATCACGAGAGGATCTGGAAGAACACCGACGCCTCACTCCCACCCCCAGACATTCTGGGTGAATGGGTATTAGGTGTGACCCGGGCGGGCATCCGAGGGGGTTTTGTTTTTGTCTTTAACTCCCTGGGTGATTCTAGTGAACTGCAAAGTTTGGGACCCTTTGCCCTAGCGTAATGGACTTGTCAGTCTGGCAGTTCTCCAAAGGAAATTACCAGGCTTTTAAAAGAAACATCTAGTCCATTCTGACTAATCCTGAAAAGTGACAAATTCTCACCAACACATAACTTCCCCTTACGTCCTTCCTCCTTAACCCACTCAGGTTTTGGGTTGTCACGTTTGTTTTAGGGAAAACAGCATATTTAACTCCAGTCATGCCAAGCCACCTGCAGCTGCCCAAGTGAGCCATGCTCTCTCATACTTCCTATTCTTACTCAGCACCTTGGATCAGTAGGGAAGTAGGAATATTTGCTGAATGAATAAATGTCTCTCCCACCGCTTTGGATATTGGCCGACTGAAGCACACAGGGGTGAAAGGGTTGTTGGTTTTTGAAGGCTGCGAGAAACCACACCATCTCTGAGGTGGCAGGCAACCACAGTTTGCTCCTTTGAGTTCATTGCAAGGCACGGTTGGAGGCTTGGTGAACACACACGCACTTGTGCAAACACACATACACACACTCACGACGCACATGAATGGAGGTACTCTCCTTGCATGGTAGTTGTTTGCCTAAGTGTGTGCCTCACCTGTTCTGGGGTCCTTAGAACAGAGTATGGGGGCGCCTGGGTGGCTCAGTCGGTTAAGCGTCCGACTTCGGCTCAGGTCATGATCTCGCGGTCCGTGAGTTCGAGCCCCACGTCGGGCTCTGTGCTGACAGCTCAGAGCCTGGAGCCTGTTTCAGATTCTGTGTCTCCCTCTCTCTCTGACCCTCCCCCGTTCATGCTCTGTCTCTCTCTGTCTCAAAAATAAACGAAAAAAAAATATTATAAAAAAAAAAAAGAACAGAGTATGGGTCTAGCACAGGTGTCCAGGAAACAAGGAGCAAAGGAGAGGGAAAGAAGCCAGGACTCCCAGGTGGAAAACAACATTTCCTCCTGGCTGCTGTGCCCACCTCTGTTAACTGTCTTATATGCCTTAGCTCAGTTAATCGACACGATAATGTCCCATGAACCAGGCACATAAACTCCTCATTCCTGTGATGTATAGAACCTACAGCTTCTTTCAAAGGTCAAGATAGAGATGGACTTTAAAATTATTTCACTTGAAATAATGTACTAAACGCAAGCGATAAGGACTGATTTTTATGATCCTTATATGACAGGTCAGCGTTGCCATAGTTAGTATCTTCGAATAGCATACCAGAAAAGGCTAGATAAGGCATTTTAACTTCACACTGTTCTTAAGTGAGCAAATTATAGCACAAATACGTAGAGTAGCTCCATGTAGTTGGTTTTTTTTAAGTTAAACAAATCGCCACTTAAAAAAAAAAAAAACCTTCACGTTTCTTTCAAACCTTTCTTGCTGCAATTAAGGGGCCAGATGCCTTACCCTTGTCACAAAATACAGAGAACTCCAACTCCTTAGTTATATTTAGTTTCCAGGCAGTGGAAGAAGTGCCTCATCTCCCACCATTTCTCATCGCGCAGCATTTGTTTCAGACATATGTCTTACATCTCTTGACTGAGCTCATGTTATTCCCCTGCCTAAAATAATCTACCCTCCCTAAGGCCTATTCCTTCAAAGCTCATCTGAAATGTCATCTCCTCTGGGAGGGCTTCCCTGATTCCCACCCAGTGTTGATAGCTCTGTCCCTATTCTGAGATCCCACATACCTAAAAATCATTATAAATCATGTATATCCAAGAGGGCTTTAGGAAGGCAAACCCTTGTTTGATTTATCTTGTCTTCCCAGAACCTGCTACATATAGTAAGTACTCAGAAAATGCTGGAAAAGACCCTCTCCATTCCTGAACTGTCATCTAAGCACACTATAAACAGATCTATTAGGGGTATTAGATCAAGGGTCCTATTGCACTAAACTATTGTTCCTCCTACAATAAGTCTCTCACACACACACCACCACATTGAGCTAGAACAATCTTTCTGACACTCAACTCTTCTCCGCTCAAACCTTGTCACTCTATAGGACCCTCAAAATAAAGTCCAGACTTCTCAATTGTACTGACTTGGCAAGGCCCACCCTTGTTAAACCCAGCTGTCCACACATTCTGTACCCTACTTACATAGCAAAACACCACTGGAGAAAACAGAACTTAAAAGTGATTTCACTTTAAGGTCAAGACCACAAACTTCAATGTGTCCCCAAAGCTTCCCAGCAGTCCTTTACATCTCTGGTATACTTGTTTTCCTAGTTTCCCAAGTAAATATTTCATACTTCTTCCCCTTTTGTCAAACCTCTAATATACCTACACCTTGCCGTTAACTCATGACTTGCTTGCTTTCTTCTTTAAGAAAACAGAATCAGTCAGAACTCAGCCACCAAGCTGCCATACTCCCTGCCTTCACCCTCATTTAATGAAGCGTACTCCACTTGTGTACAGATTCTCATCTCTTCTTGCCTTCTCAATCTTCAATAACTTCATTCCTGAAATTAGCCTCCCTCTCTGGCATCATCAGTTTCTTCTTCTCTACCCGATAATTCCCAACATCATACACATGGTAGTTTTCACATTTAAAAAAAAGTCTCCCATGATCCCCTGGACCCAACCATCATAGTTACTACCCCATTTCATTGTTCCCCTTCACAAGGGGAAAAAAAAAAACAGCTTTGAAAGAATTCTTTGTACCCTGAAGAAGAAGAAAGTAGGGTAGGGAGGTCAAGAAAGATCTAAGAATATGGCAGTTGAGCTGAGACCAGAATGAAAGGAGGGAGCAAGATTTATGAGGGGGGAAATCTTTCTAAGCAGAGGAACAGGAAGTACTAGGGGGCCCTGGCTTGCTCAGTGGGTGAAGCATGGGACTCTTAGTCTCAGGTTGTAAATTCAAGCCCCAATGTTGGGCGTAGAGAGTTCTTAAAAATAAGAATCTTTTAAAAAAGGAGGAGGAGGGGGAGGAAGAAGAAGAGAAGGAAGAGAAGAAGAGGAGAAGGAGGAGAAGGGGAAGGAGAAGAAGAAGAAAACAAGAAGTACTAAAGCCCTAAGCTGGACGCCTGCTTGACTTGTCCGAAGAACTGTGAAGCAAGCAGTGTGTCTAAAGCTCAGTGAACAAGGAAGAAAGTGGTAGGTAGTGAAGCCAGAGGCGTAGCCAGAGGTCAGAACCCAAAGGCCATAGGACTTTGGATCTCATTGTAAATGTAATAAGAAGCCAAAGTGTCACAAGCAAGGAGATGGAAATCAGCTAGTTTGTATCTTAGAAGGATTGCTCTGCTGTGTGTGGTATCGACTAGGGTGGGTAGGGACTTAGGAGAAACACAGACCAGCTGGGAGGTTGCTGTTGTGGTCCGAGCCAGAGACAATGAAGGCTTGGATTAGGAGGTGAGAAGAGATATTTGAAAGTAAAGCTCATAAATGTTGCACATGGGTGGAATAAGGAAGGTAAAAGAAGGAGAACAATCGATGATGACTAAGGAGTTTTAGCCTTCGCAACTGGGTGAATGGGGGCACTGTGGAATGGAAAGGGGGAACACCCACGGAGGGGGAGGAAAGGTAGGATTGGGGCAGGTGGAAAGCAGTAGTTCGGGACAGATCCCACACTGGTTTGAGAGACCTGTTGTCATCTGAATGGAGATGCTCAGTATGCAATTCTGGAGTTCACGGGAGAAGTCAGAGCAAGAAATAAGAATCTGGGAGTCAAATATAAAAGACATTTAATGCCGTATATGTTAGTTCTCCAGAGAAACGGGACCAATAGAATATATAAATAGAGAGAGAGACAGAGAGAAACAAACTGGCTCTCAGGATTGTGGGGACTAGCAAGTCCTAAACCTACTGGACAGGCCAACAGGCTGGGAAGGCCAGTGGTCCTAATGCTGCAGTGTTGAGTCCAAAGGCAATCTCACTTCCTTTCTCTGCAGGAGGCCTCGGTCTTTTCTCTGACCTTCTCTGAAGGTCTTTTCCATTCAACTGATTGATGAAGCCCACTCATGTTATGAAGGATAATCTGCTTCACTCAAAGTCTACTGTTTTCAGAGTTAATCACATCAGAGAGTAAGTTCACAGCAACCGTCTACACTGGTGTTTGGTCAAACGACAGGGCACCATAAAATTAACCTTCACAGGTGGGACTAGATGAAGTTACCCAGGGAGTTAATATATTTAAGGAAATGAAGATGGTCCAGGAACGCAAAGTGCAAAGGAGGAGAAGGGGCCAGCAAAGGAGCCTGAGAAGAAACTGGAGGGAGGTGGGAGAGAAACCAAGAGAATGTGGTGTCTCAGAGGCCAGTGAAGAAATGCTCCCCGAAGGAGGAAGACCAACTAGATGAGAAATAACGACAAGATACAAACCGAGTCATGGAAGTCAGTTGTTGTTGATTTTTATGAAAACGATGGAGGAAACAAAGCCTAATTAGAGGACGCTCAACCAGAAACAGAAAAAAGGACACGAAGGTAGTGAGGACTGCCAACTCTTTGAAGGAGGTTTGGTATAAAAACACAAAAGAGGGAAAGTAGCTGAAGAGCAACATAG
Source organism: Lynx canadensis (assembly GCF_007474595.2). Taxonomy (NCBI): domain Eukaryota; kingdom Metazoa; phylum Chordata; class Mammalia; order Carnivora; family Felidae; genus Lynx; species Lynx canadensis. The sequence continues at coordinate 123,775,832 of NC_044309.1, read as the reverse complement.
GATCAAGGAGGGTGTTTTGTTTAGTTTTATCTAAGAAGGAAATTATGATAGCACGTTTTTATGCTGAGAAACCAATCTAGTAGAGCGAAATTTGGCAATTTTCAAAGAGGAAAGGAGCAAGAGGAGGTCATTACAGAGGCAAAGTCCTGTGAATGTGCATCCATTGCACAGCGTCGACTTCAGTCAAACCCAGGCTCGATCAGTGACTAGACTGTCCAGTTACTCCGCCTCTCAGCTTCCTTATCCTCTTTCTACGAGACCCTCTTTGGTCCTTCTACCTCTTTATCTCACCCAAACCTGCCCTCCGTCTCTACAGCCCAGCCATTAGCCTTTTTTCAGTCTCTTTAATTACCTAACCACAGGTCTTTGCTAACTCCTCCAGTTTGCTAACGACTCCAGTCGTTCATCAGATCTGAGAACAAGCATGCCTTCCCTGAGGAAACTACCACATACGTCAAATCCCCCAATGAGGTGTTCCTGTGTTACCATGCATTCTTTCTGCCTGCTACTTATCACAACTGCAGTCATATTTTTATAGACGATTATTTGATCAATGTCGGCCTCCCCCTAGAACAGCACAGCTCAACAGAATTTTCTGTGATGATGAAATGTTCTATATCAGCACTGTCCAACCCACATGTGATTACTGAGCACTTAAAATGTGGCTGGTGCAACTGCAAGTCTTAAGTTTTTATTTTATTTAGGTTTAATCTGTTTAAATGTAAGTAGCCACATGTAGGCAGGGTCCAGGATGACTTATGCTCACCACAATGTTCTCAGTACTTAAAACAGTGTCCACACACACAACAACAACAACAGTGCCCACACATAGTAATAGCTCAATAAATATTTCTTGGAAGACTCAATCTGTAAAATGGAGATAATACTAGTTAATTTGTGGATTCCATCTTTTTCGGAGGAAAGGAAAAAAGACTTTACATGGCAACTCTCAGGGGTTCTCAGCCCTCCTACAAAGATGAATTTGCCCTTTTAGTTTGATCCATCCCAGAGGGTAGCGGGGATAATGAATGAGAACTCTTTGGGTGGCCTGAATGAAATAATATCTGTAATATGGCTAGGAGCGTGCCTGAAACATAGTAGGTGCTCAAATGTGGTGGGCCATCAACTTCAAATAGGGAAAGCAAATAATGATGTGGGACAATTGGGGAAGGCCTCACAAAGCAAGTGATCTGAGGAATAATGAAGGTAAAAGTAATGGGAGTGGGAGAAATACCTGAGAATGTTTCTGTGCTTGCTGAAAAAACCCTCAGGTATAGAAAGATAATTATCTTGTCCATGGCCACCTAACTAACAATCGGCAGAGCTGAGACTGACACCCGGTCCTTGGCAATTACCACAATGCTGTTCTATGTCTTGAACAGAATTTTTTCTAGGCAGAGGGAGCAATACGTATAAAGGCACAGCTGTAGGAAAGAAATGGTTTCTGCATGAGATGCAGAAGCATAAGCGGAGATGAAACCATCAATATATGTTGAATTCACTTTAGGTTCACAATGCAGCTAAGTGTCTGGTTCATTCCCCTACCTTCTCAGTTAATCCTCCGAAATCACCTTAAGGTTACACCATACGAAAAACTGAAATTTCAGGAAGTTACGAATCTTGCCAAAGGTCACAAAAGAGCTGTGTTGGAGTAAGGATATAAATCCATTGTTTGCCTCACAATTCAGTAGTAATATATAGTGAGGTAGGAGCCAGAAAGAGGCGAAAGCATCATGCTATAGGGACACACACCAAAAGACGCACTGGCTTTCTGACAAAGACCAGGGTAGACTTCATGAAACATCCGCCCTGAAAACTTCGAAATCCTGCGTGGAGGACCATGATCTCTGCGACGCCTTCTTTGACCAAACATGGAACTAGTCACTCCTTTATTTCTCACATCAAGCTACATCACAACTGTCTGTTTAGGTGTCTGCCATGCGTAGAACACTCATTTATTGAGCACCTCTGTGCCAGGACCTTTATGTTCTCTCGTTAATCAATGCAGTAATGCTCTGGGATATGTATTACCATTTCCATTTGCAGATGAGTAAACCAAGGTTAAGTGAGTGACCCAAGCCGGGTCTGACAGCTAGTACAGGATTGCCGTCTCATAGTCTTCTCTCTCCACTACAACATTCTTCACACAGTGCCTTTCCCATGGTAGGCTGGCACTGGAGCAGGTTTTCAAATGCAAGCGGAGAAGAGAGTCAAAGGTGTTCTTGTAAACCAGCGTGGGCAGGAGAGGTGGGGGGAGTCTGAATTTGTCAATTTCTGTGATACAAGTACTCCCGCTTTGGCTGATTTCAAGCTATCAACCTGCTTGCAAAATTCCTCAATGTTTAACTACGGCTGACTTGAGCCCGTAGCAGCAGCTCCAACACACCCCCTGAAGCTCAAGGTCATCAGGTACAAGCTCCTTCCCCTCCTACATTTCCTCTTCACTGCACTTCTCTATTCTTGGACTTGACTGCAACCTCAGAAGGATAAGGATTGTTCTACCTCTGCTACAGCACACCTTTACCAGAGCCCCACAACCTATTCCAATTCCAAGTGGTGTTAGGAGACCCCACATCCCTTAAACATCCTCTCCCTATCTTATTTATATCCAGGACTATTCAAGCCCTTCTGCCTTCAAACATGCCCAGGTCTACTCTTTTGTAAACATCTGACCGACCCCACAGCCTCATCCAGCTTTCTACTGACAAGCAGTATGGCCCAATAGTCATGAGAATCTCCTCTGAAGTCACATAGCCTGGCTTGGCCGCAGACAAGATGCATGCCTTTAGGCGAGCTCTGTTATCTCTCTGCCTCAATTCACTCAGCTATAAATGGTGATAAATATAGTGACTACACCTCATGTGGTGGCAGTGGAAATCAGATGAGTAAGTAGATATAAAGGGCTCAGAATGCGGTATGTACTCAATATCCAAGTTATTATCATCATTATGTCCTTATGCATGGTGTAAATCTAGGAAGACCACAGAGCGGCTAAGAGTTTGGATTTTCTCCTTTGACAAATTACTTATTCACTGGCAACAATGTGTTACACTAGATGCCATTAAAAGCTTAATTCAAGGGGGCAACCTATTCATTTTTCTTTTAATTAGCAGTCTGTGGTTAAGCACACCTTTTTCCGTAGTTATCTATCCCCATTACTCAAAACTTGTGCTTTATCTGCCAGAAGAAAAATGTAATTTCCTTAAACAACTTGCTAAAAGAAATGGAAAGGACATGAGGACTTCTAAAAAACATGAGCACGTGCATTTTGTATTGTATGTACGTATACACATAATGTACATATACTAGAACATGCAGAAATATTCTCTTTCCGTGCTCTACTTGTTTTAGGTCTCTTGGTATCTTATTTCAATTCTAGAGGAAAGAAAATGTTTTTAATGTCGAAAACCACTGGCCAGCAGAACCTCAGGAGATACAGGCTCTAAAGAAGAGTTGCAATCAACTCTCGGATGTCTCGTCTGAAAAAACTGGAGATCAGCCACCCTTACCGCCAGCCAAGGGGTTGTGTGAGTACTCATTAATAGTGATCCGTAGCTTTTGGATCCTATGAAAGAACAGCCATACAGTTTATTACCATTGTTAGTTTCTAAATTTTAAACCCTATTAGGTAGTTGATACCAAGAAGAAGATCCCTCTCTAATTTCCCCAAGTGCCAAAATTCCAGAATCCCAAGACAGTTGATGACTACAAGTCATTGGTGGAGGGCTACAGTCACCTCATGAAGTGGCCTCGGATCTTGCCGGTTGGCAACCCGTACTCCAGACCCTGATTTGAACTGAGAGTGATCTATGTCTCATTTACCACCGTAGATGTATTAAGACCAACTTTTCCACTGTAAAGATAAATGAGAACGTTGTCGTTCTCCACCAAAATGTTTCTGAACTTCTTAATCTACAGATCTACAATATCTGTAATAATCTTTCAATAATCTCAGAAACTCTTTTGATGCTGTATTGCAATGGGTAAGGTGGACTACCTCCTACTCCCCTTGATAAGGTTCAATGTTAACCATTACGTTAGTTGACTAGGCCTCTAGTTCAGTCATTGTTCAGTCACTGTTCAGTCACTGGTCTTTCAAAGACAGCAAAGTATTTGCCAGCTCACTACCATTATACAATAACCATAGTATGGTGCCTCTATACTTATGATTTAACTAGGAGAAAGGGGCACCCGGGTGGCTCAGTCGGTTGAGCGCCTGATTTCAGCCCAGGGCATGATCTCACAGCTTGTGAGTTTGAGCCCCGCATCAGGCTCACTGCTATCAGTGCAGAGCCCGCTTCCGATCCTGTCCCCCTAGCTCTCTGCCCCTCCCCCCCCCACACTCTCTCTCTCAAAAATAAATAAAACATATACAAAATAAAAAAATAAATAAATAGGAGACAAATGCAAATTATTGCATTTATGCAATTATGCCTGCAAATTATGCAGGTATTCTGTAGGCAAACCCAAGATGTTATTAGCATCACTAACTGGACTCTTGGCTTTTCACTGTGCACTTGACTCCCAAAATAAAGGTTTCATTTCCCTGTCTCCTTTCAGCACACATATATGACTAAGTGACCAAATTCTGGCCAATACAACATAAGCAAAATATCAAGTGCAACTTTCAGGATATGTTCTTGAGTGGAAAGGACATGCCCTCCTTCAGCTCTTCTTTCAAGCGATGGCCAAAATTTGGACCCCCATCTTGGAACATGAAATGGAAGACAACTGCTGAGGACTGTGGACCATAAACACAGGTAGACTCAACATTGGATCCAGCACTGTGGAGTACCATGCAAGCCTTGGACAGACTACCTCTATCTAGAATTCTTTTAAGTGAGGGAGAAATGAGCTTATGTCTAGTATCAGCTCCTGTCATTTTGGGTCTCCTGTCACATGTGGCCAAACCTAATCCTAACTAAGACACTTATGTTACATTGTAGGAAACACATTCACATTATAGGATTTTTAAAACTTTTTTTAATATTTATTTTTGAGAGAGAGAGAGACAGAGCATGAGCAGTGGGAGGGCAGAGAGAAAGGGAGACACAGAATCCAAAGCAGGCTCCAGGCTCTGAGCTATTAGCATAGAGCCCAATGTGGGGCTCGAACTCACAAACCGCGAGATCATGACCTGAGCCGAAGTCAGACGCTTAACTGACTGAGCCACCCAGGTGTCCCTATAGGAAATTTTAAAAAGAAAGAAATAAAGAAAGCAAAGGAAGAAGAAAAGCCATTCCAAATCTCACCATCCAGATGCAGTCAAGATCTAAGGCTCCCGTTTCACTCCACAGACTTTCCCTGAGTGTTCTTCTTCACCTCACCTATAGTTCAAACGCTCCCAAATCTATACCTTCCGCTCGCCCAGACCTACATACCTACTATCCATATTGGACAATCATCACATGTCCAACACCAAATTCACCATCTTCCCTGGTCTAAATCCTGTCTCTTCTCTTAATGAATGCTACCACCGTCCTCCAATCTTCATTGCAGAAATCAAAGCGGCGGGTTTGACTTTTCCCTCCACTTCATCCCACGCTGGGTTGTGAATGTCTCCCTTATCAAAACTTTTCCCTGACGAAGAACCAGATTTTATTCGCCTGTATTTCTTCAGTGTCTGTTACACTGGCAAGACAGATGCACAAAAATATTTGAGGGATTATTCATATTTTGTGTATTTCTTTCTAGTCCTTTTCCTATACTGTTAAAAGCAAGACAGAACTATTCTGTAAAATCGATTTTAAACTCTTGGCTTTTTTCATTAAACATTATGGTACAGAAAATTCCCCCATGCTATTAAAAACTCTATGTGAGTCATTTTTTTAATGGCTGCATAATATTACATGAGTTAGCAGCTTCCCCTAAGCACTGACTGTATATCAAGAACAGTGCTAGGCATTTTACATACATTCTCATTGAATCCCCACTTTACAGATGAGGAAACAAAGGCCTAGAGGAGCAAAAAGCCCTCTACTTGTGGTGACTATGACTATTGATGCACAATAGATAATGGGCCCATGAAAGACAGAACTCATGTCATTTATGTGTGAGAGCAGGCCCTCAAATATTTGTTCAAAGAATGAAAAGAATCAACACTTGACTAGAATGTATATCTGGCAATTAAAGAGAGTTTTATCTTGCTTTATAAAAAGCTTAATCTAGGGGCGCCTGGGTGGCTCAGCTGGTTAAGCATCTGACTTCGGCTCAGGTCATGATCTCGCAGTTTGAGGGTTCAAGCCCATGTCGGGCTCTGTGCTGACAGCTCGGAGCCTGGATCCCGCTTCAGATTCTGGGTCTCCCTCTCTCTCTGCCCCTCTTCCACTCACGCTCTCTCTCTCTCTCTCTCTCTCAAGAATAAACATTAAAAAATAATAAATAAATAAAAAGCTTAATCTAAATCTAACTTTTTCATATCTAAGTATACTAGGAAGACATTAATTAAACACTATGTTAGATGCATTATAAACATTATCCTATTTTTTTATTTTTATTTTTTATTGAATTATAATTAATATACAGTGTTATATTCATTTCAAGTGTACCATAGAATTATTCAACAATGCTGTACATTGCTCAGTGTAGTTTTAATCCCCTTTATCTATTTCACCCATCTCCACACCTCCTTCCCTCTTCTATGGCAACTACCAGTTTGCTCTCTGTACTCAAGAGTCAAACATTATCCTATTTTTTTTAAGTTTATTTACTTATTTTGAGAGAGAAGAGAGAGAATGAGCTGGGTAGGGACAGAGAGAGACGGGGACAGAGGATCCAAAGTGGGCTCTGTGCTGACAGCAGAGAGCCTGATGCGGGACTCAAACTCACAAACAGAACCATGAAATCATGACCCGAGCCACAGTCGGACACTTAACTGACTGAGCCACCTGGGCATCCCAACATTATCCTATTTAATCCTTACAACGCAAACAGAGGAACAACACTATCCCATCCTACCTGGCGCAGATTTGAACCCAGGTCTGTGTGACACAAAAATATATTTTCTATTTATTTAAGAGGAGTCCTTTCACGGGAGCCTGGGTGGCTCAGTCGGTTAAGCGTCCGACTTCAGCTCAGGTCATGATCTTGTGGTTTTGTGAGTTCAAGCCCCACGTCAGGCTCTGTGCTGACAGCTCAGGGCCTGGAGCCTGTTTCAGATTCTGTGTCTCCCTCTCTCTGTGTCTCCCCACTTGTGCTCTGTCTCTCTCTGTCTCTCAAAAATAAATAAATGTAAAAAAAATTTAAGAGAAATCCTTTCATAACATGTGTGAGTTGTTTTCTTAAATAGATACTCAGCTTCCCCTACCTACCTTGCATTCATTCCAAAACAGAAATTTACTTGAATAGAGGTGTATGTGTACAAATTCTTATGTGACTGCTACATAACCACTGGTCTCCATCCTCTTGATCCATCACATAAGGGCAAATCATACACAATTGGTTCAATCAGCACAGTGGTTATTTCCACAAATAGCACTAAAACAGGTGTAAAAAGCAGTCTGGTCGGAGGCAGGGGGTGTATGTACAGAAGTTAGTGAGGAACACCGTGACCTACAAGATCATAAGCACAGTTTAGATCAAAGCACGGTTCAGCATTAAGAGCCTAGCCTTTGGAGCTGGATTCCCTGGAATTCAAGTTCCAGCTGTATCACTTACTGCTTGTATGACCATGAGCGAGTTACCTGGTCTCTTTGTGCCTTCGTTTCCTCATCTGTGAAATGGAGATAGCAATATCTGCTTCACAGACCCTGTGATTAAAATAGTTAACATTTGAAGTGCTTAGGGCAGTGGCTCATCGATATTGCCATAAAAGGGTTTCTTGCTATTATTATTATTCCATAAGGAACATGAACAGGGGCGCCTGGGTGGCGCAGTCGGTTAAGCGTCCGACTTCAGCCAGGTCACGATCTCGCGGTCCGGGAGTTCGAGCCCCGCGTCGGGCTCTGGGCTGATGGCTCGGAGCCTGGAGCCTGTTTCCGATTCTGTGTCTCCCTCTCTCTCTGCCCCTCCCCTGTTCATGCTCTGTCTCTCTCTGTCCCAAAAATAAATTAAAAAACGTTGAAAAAAAAAAAAAAAGGAACATGAACAGACAATTCAGATAACTGAGTACAATAAAGGAAATACAATTCAGATCTTTTAAAAACTGCCTCATTAATATCAAAGAAATACAAATTAAAATAAAGCCACATTTTTTTTTTTTACCTCTCAAATTGGCAAACAATAAGTTTGAAAAAGCTCTTATCATGTGGCACTGGGGTGGCTCAGTCAGCTAAGCATCCAACTCTCGATTTCCTCCCAGGTCTAGGAGTTCGAGCTCTTACATGGGGCTCCATGCTGATGGTGTGGAGCCTGCTTGGAATTCTCTCTCTCTCCCTCTCTCTCTCTGCCTCTCCAGCATTCTCTCTTTCTCTCCGTCTCAAAATAAATAAATAACTTTTTTAAAAAAGAATATTTAAAAAAAAGTTCTTATCATTTCTTAACACCCACTAACTATGGGGAAAACTGATTGAATTCGTGCAATTATCAATTAGCACACATCATTTAAAAGGCTCTAGGGGGGGCGCCTGGGTGGCGCAGTCGGTTAAGCGTCCGACTTCAGCCAGGACACGATCTCGCGGTCCAGGAGTTCGAGCCCCGCGTCAGGCTCTGGGCTGATGGCTCAGAGCCTGGAGCCTGTCTCCGATTCTGTGTCTCCCTCTCTCTCTGCCCCTCCCCTGTTCATGCTCTGTCTCTCTCTGCCCGAAAAATAAATAAACGTTGAAAAAAAATTCTTTTTTTAAATAAAAGGCTCTAGAAATTTAGAAATGTTAATGCTCTGACTCAGATATCCATTCTGGTAATCTGTCTTATGAAAAGAATTCTAAATACAACAAAAACTTTAGGTACAGAGAAAAATATTTCTAACCTATTATTCCATAATAGCAAATAAAACTGGCAACAGACTATTTATCCAACCATAGTGGAATGGCTAAATAAAAGTATTGTATGGAATATTTTATAGCAACTGAGAAAATTATTAATAACTTTTAATAACATGCAAAAATATTTTTAAATAATAAAACAGAACATAGGATACATAAAACATATACAATAACAGTGGTTCTCTCTGGGTATAACTACATGTGCCCTTTGTGTTTCATTTTACTGCATTCTGCAAATTCTCTAAAATGAACATTTTTACAGGCAAAATCAAAATGCTTAAAGAACATTTTAAGCCGCATCCATAAAATAAACAGAACAACCTTCTATGGATCCCCACTCCCTACAGCACAAAGCCTCTTTACTTTCCCACTTTTATCTCTCACCATTCTCTCTGCCAGGCACTCCTTACTAGATTCAGTCTAAATAAACAAGCCATGATGTTTTCTCATTTGTTTTGTTTACAGCTATGAATTCCTCACTCGCCACTTTTTTCCCACCAGGAAAACACCTGTCCAACATGCTGTCACAAGCACTCTATGATCCTGCAGCCTTTCCAGACACTGGATCACACTGAAATTAGAGGGGAGGCAGATGGGAACAAATAGAATGACCTTAAAAAATGAGACTGTGCCTTCCTCATCTTTTTTCTCCATCGGTGCTTAGTACATACATAGGTGCCCAAACACATCTGTTGAATGAATAAACATCAATACCAAAGTGGTAAGGTCTGAGCTAGCCTAGGGTACCCCTGAAGGGGTTCCCTATGGTCTGAGCTAGTCTAGGGTACCATGTCCCTTATGGTACCTCTGAAGGGGTTTTTATTTGTTTAAAAACAGCAACCCCTGGAGAGGCAGCTGGGGAATCAGACAGGCCTGGGCTTGACGCAGCAACACTGAGCAAGTTACTAAAATGCTGAGTATCTGCTTCCTCACTCATAAAGCAGAGTTAAATCCAGCCACCTCACAAGGTCACTGTGAGGATTAAGTAAGAGAGATGTGAAACACGGGCATTAAAAAAAAAGTTCATTAAGAAAAATAAAAAATAAATAAAAAGATAAAAAATTTTAAAAAGTTCATCAATATAACTCGAATGTTTGTTCCTTTCCCTCTCGGCGAAGGCATTAAAGCCGTGCCCTCTATAGGCAGCCGGGGGCAAGGATGATACACATCGGAACCTCTGAGCCAGTGAGTGACATATGGCGTCCAGATACTCACTTCTGGCAGACTGTCACACAAGTCCTCTCAAACCTTCTATCTGTTTCCCACACCGACAGGTGAAGAACATGGCAGCAGCTACCAGACCACGTGAAGATGATGACACCGATGTCTGTTCCTCAGATCAAAGCCCCTGGGCAGATACCCAAGCCACGATACAAGGCTTCATAGAGCACCAAGCCCGGTGAGTGGCAGCTCGTCCACAGGGGCAGCTGAGGCTCAACCGTCACGGGGGCAGCTTGCACAACCTCCGGTTAAACCAGCCACCGTCACATCCAGGAACACGGATCATAGTATCAATACCACGAACACCATACATAAGGAGGGAGGGTGAGTCATGAAGGGCTCTGAGGAGGCAGTCAGAGGAAACCGAAGGGAGGCACCAGGAATTACCAGTGGGTTCACCAGCAAGCCAACTCTCCTCTATGTGAGTACTTTTCCAAGCCTCGTTTCCTCATCATAAGAAGGTGATATCACTACGGACCTCACGGATGGCATTTGGAAGATTAAGTAGGAGGACACGCATAAGCCTCTGGCACAGGGAGGATGGCATTTATGACCATTGCCACTGCCCACACACAAATACTAACACATGCCTCCGGGGTGCTGAGCTCTTCTCTCTCCAACACCGATCTTGGGAGATCTGAGTGGATCTGGACAGCTGTTCTCAAATAATAACCTTAATTTGTATAGACTGGTCCGAAAGACACCCCAGAAGAGGGAAGAAGGAACTGTCAGGGTGGCAGGGCAGGTTCCTGGCAGCACAGCTTTCCTTCCCGATTTTCTTTTTTTTTTTTAATTTTTTTTTCAACGTTTATTTATTTTTTTGGGGACAGAGAGACAGAGCATGAACGGGGGAGGGGCAGAGAGAGAGGGAGACACAGAATCGGAAACAGGCTCCAGGCTCCGAGCCATCAGCCCAGAGCCTGACGCGGGGCTCGAACTCCCAGACCGCGAGATCGTGACCTGGCTGAAGTCGGACGCTTAACCGACTGCGCCACCCAGGCGCCCCCCTTCCCGATTTTCCTTGACAGATGATACCACTGCCATCAGGACCTCCGCAGGGTCGCTCCAGTGCCAGTCCGGTTAGGCGGGACCCTGCACCGGCTGCCACAGACATCAGCTCTACAAGCAGCGGAGGAGGCTTGCTGGGGGGGGGGGGGGGGCACAAAGCAAGTCTAACTTTGCAAGAGCACAGTTACCTACTCCACTTCCAGCGCTGAGTACACAGCAAGTCCTCAATAAACACGCTGGATGAAGAAAAGCACCCGCCTGATTCTATACTGAATACCCCTGCCCACCAATTGACCCCCGGGCTCTTTGAGAACCTGCTGTGCTCCAGGCACCGTGATTAGGTAGCCAACAAGGGTGAGAAAATAATGCCTGTGGAGGGTTCCTCATGGAAGCGATTCCTTCACAAAACCAGCACTCAGAGACCACACGAGCCCAGTCCAGCTTTGCAATCCCCAGCTTCTTAAAGACACGGACCCGACCACGTATCTCTCCTGTGTGGCTGGTTCTGAGGCCCAGCACATGCTGAGCAGTGTTCTCCCTATGCCGAGGACAAGTAAATCGCATAGAATCCAAAGTTCTTAAGTTAACACTCATATGTCCTACTTGCCTTAGTACTCAAGATGTCAAACTTTTGGTGTCAGTATGCCTTTATGCTCTTTTTTTTTTTTATATAAGTTCTCTTTTTTTTTTTAAAGTAGGCTCCACACCCAACGCGGGGCTCACACTCATAACTGCACGACCAAGAGTCCCATGCTCTACAGACTAAGCCGGCTGGGCGCCCTGCCCTTTATACTCTTAAATAATTATCGAGGACTCCAAAGAATTTCTGTTTATATGGGTTATAGCTACCAATACTTACCACATTAGAAATGAAAACTGACATATTTTAAAAGTATTTATTTATTCTCTTAAAATATTCATAAACCCATTACATGTTAACTTAAATAACATACTTTTAAAATAACTATATTTTCCAAAACAAAAAAATATTGAGAAGGTTGGCATTATTTTACATTTTTGCAAACTTTTGTCTATCTGGTTTAATTCAAGACAGCTATAGTCTCCTATCTGCTTCTGCATTCAATATATTGCAATATATTGTTTCAGTAGAAGCATACAAAAAAAAACCACTCTCGCAAAGACAACGAGTTGGAAAAAAGGAGAAATATTTAATAGATTTTTCAGATAATTGCAGATATTCCTTGATACTACACCAAAACTCAACAAGTAATAGTTGATTAAAGGTAAGTTGCAACGTGGAATCCGAAAGCAGATGCATGAGGTTTCATACTCTGTCACATTAAAAACCATTCGAGTATCTTGAACTCTGAATGGCTCTTTTACCCACGAACAACTTTGTAAGATCAAACATTGATCATTCAGAAAACAGTCATTCACTAATGTATACAGATTTTCTAAATGCTGACATATTTCAATACACAATATCAAAATAATTAGATTCGTGAATGTTACATCGAACTTCATCAGAAAAATCTTTAAGTCCCGAAAAGCTTTTGAGCTCACACGCCAGGTACAACTTCTAAGATTCTGATTTTCATCTGAAAGCCCAAATTTTATCATGGGCAACAAATACGATCAGTAGTTCTCCCTGAAGTGACTGGCTTGCCTTGTTCATTTGGGGAGAGATGTTTCCTAAATACCCTGGTATGAATAATCCAAATAATTTGAATAATGTGATTGTCAGTCAGTCTTTAAGGTACACCTGGTGTTCCCTGAGAAAAGCAGCCAGTTCAGTTTGCAGTGCAAACTACGAGGTGCACAAGTGCTTCTCCTGGAGACAACCATCAGGCTTCATGGCAGCAAAATCACTTTATGCGTACTTTCCTCATCACACAGAATATGAAAAGATGTCTGCTCAAACGGTTGAGATTCAATAAAGGCAATGATTTTCCCTACCTCATCGAGAACAATCTTAGGTAAAATGGCCATTTTATTTTATTGTGAGTATGGTGGCAAAGACTATAATGTAAACTAGTACCATCTGGCGGTACTTGCGAAGTTTGGTTCATACTAAACTTCAGTAGTTTTACCCACAACTGCTTTTGCACCGTCAACGAAACTGTCAAAACGGTAAAACAGTAAATAACATCTTAAACGTTATTAGAAAACAGTTTTGACCTTGAGGACCTCCAAAAGATCACAGGCATCCCCAGGGGTGTGCAGACATTTTGAGAAATGCTGCCTGGCTCCGTAAATCCTGATCTGTTCCCGCAAGCTGCGCAGCCAGTAAGTCAGCACGAAAAGGAAGACAGCTTCTTATGTGTGAGGAAGCGGTAAGCGAAAACCCAGAGATCACCAATTCCCTCACCCAGCACGAGGCTCCCGTCCTTCAACTACAGAAGCTGGTTCAGGCCAAACCTGTCCCGACTCATATACTTCAGGTTTTCTTAAGGCGGGACTTTACCGAGGGGTGAGTGGGAGCGCCCAGCTGTGACCCGTAGATCCACGGACACTTCCTCGGTAAGGGGCAAGAGCTTCCTGTCTGATTAGTGTTGCCAGAATTAAAATGCCTTTACTGACTTGCCATCCACCCGTGGCACCTTTGTCATACTCTGTGCCGTCCGACTCATGCCCCCTTTGGGGCACCTGGTACCTCTGTCATACCCATCCTCCTCCACTGTTACCTCCCGTACTTTCCCCATCCTTAACAGACATGTTCATTTGTTTTATCTTGTTAGTTTAGTTAGTTTGTTGTAGGTTTCCTGATTCACACCAAGTTGCAAGTTGACTTAACTCTCCCAGGAAAACTTATATTTTTAAAAGGCTACTTTTTGACCCAGATGAAATTTTAATTATTGGGATTTCCTTCTATAGACTATGGAGTATTAGGGGCAAGAACTTTCCTTGTTCTTCTGGAACAGAAATGCTATCATATGAGGGGAGACAGACAACACGGTATTATGGGAAGAACATAGACTTTGAAATTAAACAAGGCTGTGTCCAAATCATAGCTCCACTACTTACATGACTTTAGGGAAGTTGTTTGACTTCCCTGGAACTCAATTTCCTCATCTGTAAAATGTGGATATGTTCCTTGCAGTGTTCTTGTGAGGATTAATGAATTTGAATACAAGCCCAGAATAGTCCCCATGAAGCACAGGCACTCAGTGGGTGGGACACTCTCTGTGTCGGGGAATCTGTCTTTAGAAGGATCAAAGAATAGTTTCCTGCCCCACAACTACCTCCTTCCTCCCGACCCAGAAATGAGCTTTCTATCTCAATTACCATGTCTCTCTCTCTCTCTCTAGTGGAGTCTCTTTTATTTTCAAATACTATTTGGTATTTGAAAGGTGGCAAATTTGTAAAAATAATAAAGTTACCATGAAACCAGTACATACTGTACCTGTAACTAAACTCAAGGTTAATAGGAAGAATGATTTCAACAACAGGAAACTCATACCAAGGTTACAACCTAGGTAGACTACAGGCAAATACGAGTAGTCCCAGGGAGTGGCTTAGCTAAATGGTCAAAAAGAGGAATCAACAGGTGAGAGCTCACTAAACAATACAAACCTCAAAGGAGAAAAATAAAAGCCAGACAAAACAGATTAAGTAAAATATACAGACAGTAGATATAATTTACATGTTAAGCAGAATCTTACCTGCTTGATCAAGTTCGAGCAAAAAATAAGGAACACACATGGACTTAAATAACTTCTTTACCTGGAAAAACAAGAGGGAGAATAAGGCAAAAGAAAAAAAAGGCTTTTATCCAGCTTTTTACTTTCCTCTTAATCAGCCCTCTCCTTTGCAAATTTACCAGCCCATTTTTATGCAACCCACAAGATTCTCCCTGTTGACAGTAACAATACTTAATGGGTATTTGAAGTCTGTTGACTCTACTCTATGCTCAATGATTCACCTGTATGGCTTCATAAAATACATTTTACATGTGGAGTGACTCCGTCTACCCCATTATAAAATGGGTTTAATACTAACCATGTTTAAAAATACACTGGAATACTAAATATTTCCAAAACAGGGGCATCTGAGGGGCTCAGTGGGTTAAGCATGAACTCTTGATTTCAGCTCAGGTCATGACCTCACATTTCCATGGGATTAAACCCCTGCTTGGGATTCTCTCTCTCCTCTCTGCTCGTCACCCGGCTTGTGCATGCTCACGAACTCTTTATCCCTCTCTTTCAAAATAAATAAACATTAAAAAAAACGTATTTCCAAAACATACATGCAACCCTGAAGAAAAAAAAAAAACACATCCTACAATAGTCAAAGTATTATTTATTTTTTGGCCAAGTAAACCTCAACCAACAAATCAATTACAAAAGTCACATGCTCAAGATTGCACAAATTGTAATGGTAAAAAAATTTTACTGGAAGGATAAGAGTTAGTTTTGCCAAATCTGCTCCACTAAATGACATTTAAATCACTGAGGAAAGAGACTTTAAAATGACATTTATGGGGCGCCTGGGTGGCGCAGTCGGTTAAGCGTCCGACTTCAGCCAGGTCACGATCTCGCGGTCCGTGAGTTCGAGCCCCGCGTCGGGCTCTGTGCTGACTGCTCAGAGCCTGGAGCCTGTTTCCGATTCTGTGTCTCCCTCTCTCTCTGCCCCTCCCCCGTTCATGCTCTGTCTCTCTCTGTCCCAAAAATAAATAAACGTTGAAAAAAAAAATAAAAAAAAATAAAATGACATTTATAAAAAAAAAAAATAATAAAAAAAAAAATAAAATGACATTTATATTTAAGACACAATAGCCTATCATTAATGCTTTAGGAAAGAACTACATTTCCTCCAGCTTCTACAATCAAATGGCAAAGGCCAGTACTATGGCCTGGAGTTTATAGAAATGACCATTAGAGAGAAGGTACTCTTGTCTCATTCTAATTTAACTACAAAAACAGTAGGCTGAAAGATTTCTATCATTTTTGTAGGACCCAATACAACATTTTGATAAAAATGAGAAAACGAGTTCATTCACACAGCCTCAGTGGCCTTCCTCTTAAACTCCTCTGGACAGCCTCTGTGCCCCAGTATGGATTGAGCTCCCCCTGGGAGCTGAACGTACAGTTAAAAACAGAAGAATCCTTTAGAAGAGTGATGGGGTGAGAAAAGAAGAACTTTAAGGAAAGAGCAAGGAAAGCTACAGCTGGGAGACCATCTGGACAAAAGTCAATTCATATTCCAGTGCTCATTTTCTAAGACTAAAAATAAAAAGTTCACACACACATAAAATCATGGATTCTTCAGACTTCCTTAGCGACTTAATTTTAGAAATAAACCATTTGCAGTTTGTTACAAGAAACAAGTTTTCCATATTTACAGAGTAATCCTAAAAGCGGCTCCTAAAAGTATCAAAATTTGACAGTACGCGAAATGTAGAAAATATATGCTCTCGGTTCCGGGGTACACATGACCCTACTTCAAGAAACCATTAGGTCGGTTATTTTAACTCTGACCAAACTTTAGCATTGATTCACAGCGTAAGATTAAAGGTCTGTATTGAATACCATTAGCACCGGTTTCCAGGATATTCTATTTGATAAAAGTAGGGGATGGTCAACTTTGCCTGCAAAATAGACACACTCTGGAGAAACGGCAGTGGATCTGGGTGTCAAGCAATGGATGAGCTGTAATGAGACCTCATTTGCTAATTCCAACTTCATACTTTTAATCTGCCACTGAAATATCCATAAGAAACAGATACCACATTTTCTGAAAAAGGAGAGAGTTATCTCTGCACTATAAAGCCCAGTCTTCGCAGCAGGATGTATGCAAAGCACACACAGTAATGTGTTATGCAACAAGCAGGAAACTAACTAATGTAGAATTTCATTTCTCTGTGGGCATTTCCCAACTTGAATTAATGCAAATTGCATTACTCATCCCAGAGAGAAATATAAATTCATCAGGTCAAGTACCAATTTAAAAATGCAGTTTCTCCAATTCTGATTTACTCACATCACAACTGCTAGATGATAAAATCAAAACTGAAAGGAAATAACCTTGGCAAATTCTGTGTCAAGGTAATTTTTAAAAATAATATAATAAAAAATTAAAATAAAACAAAAATTAAAAAGGCATGCCAACAGTCAGTACATAAGTTGTATGCTCACAGAAGAAAATCACTATTTTTACTAGAAGAGACACCTAACCATCCTTCACAACCAAAGACATTGAAAATTAATTTCCATATTAATTGGCACAAATCTGAAAATAGCTTATCTATGATGCATTCAGAAAAGCTAAGGAACTAGTACTGGTTAAGGTAAAACCAGAGGATTATTTGTCCAAAAGATCTGGCATATCCAGGAATGATTCAGATAATGGCATTAAATAAAGTTGTAAGAATTACTATATATTTTAATACAATAAATATGCAAATATCTGCCACAAATTTTATTTGGGAAATTTATTCCCAAATTTTATTTTATTTATTTCCCAACTTTTACTTGGGAAATGTCCATCATTCCCAGAGTATATTTAATTGAGTAAAACTGAAAAAAAGAGAAGACTTTGCCTTTTCAGAGTCAAGGAGGAGAGCTAGGAGATGAAGAAGTTAGTAGAATTCAGGGAAAAGATAGTAGAAATAAGTGTAATTATAGATCAAAGAGCTCTGAGATGTCAGGGAACATGGAAAGAAACTGCCCATCATTACTAGCAATCCTGTATCCTCAATGCAGAACTAGAGCAGAGTCAAGACTGAAGTTTTCCAATTCCTTACTAGTGTTTTAAAATATAAGTAGAGTGACAAAATACTGCCTGGCATTCAATGACAAAATACTGTAGGCATTCAATGGTGACTACTAATACTAAGTGTATGCTATAGGCTTTCAAGTGCTTTCACATAGATTTGAAATTATTTGGTCCTCAGAATAAAGCTGTGTATTTAACAAGTATAGTAGATAAGGTGGCATTGTCAACCTTATTGTTGAGGAAACTGATTTACAGAATGAGAACTGATATCTTTCAACTACAGTGTTCCTTCAACTACACCACCATGTGCATGGAGTTTTGGAAGGAGAGGTTAGTTTAGAAAAAACAACCACTTTATAATAGGAGTAACTGTACTTGGAACAGAGTTAGATATTTGTTGATTTCCACTTAACTGAGCCTCAATATTGGTGAAGGAAGATCACCATCCAAGATTTGAAGTCTTGATAGAAAAACAGGAGGGAAAATAGTTCTTAAAAACATTATATAGGGACACCTGGGTGGCTCAGTCAGTTAAGCATCCAACTTCAGCTCAGGTCATGATCTCGCGGTTTATGAGTTCGAGCCCTGTGTCAGGCTCTGCACCAACGGCTCAGAGCCTGGAGCGTGCCTAGGATTCTGTGTCTCCCTCTCTCTCTGCCCCTCCCCTGCTCACACTCTGTCTCTCTTTCTCTCTAAAAAATAAATAAGCATTAAGGTTGGCTGTTTTTTTAAATAAAAATAAAAATAAAAACCATTATTTGAGCATTTATTATGTGCCAGGCATGTTCTATGGCTTCTATAAATATTAGCTAATTTGATCCTCATGACAAACTTATGAGATAGGTACTATTATCACCCACATTTTACAGATGAGGAATCTGAGGCACAACAGGTAGGGGGGGGGGGAAAAAGCCAAGGTCACATGGCTAGTAAGTCACAGAGCCAAGATCCAAATTCTGACTTTAGAGTTCAGGCTCTTCATCATTATTTGGAAACAGAAAAGATGATACAACCACATAAGTTCAGAACTAAAAGGAATCTCAATTGTCAGCTAATCCAAGCCCTTCATTTCACAGATGACACAA
Organism: Lynx canadensis; assembly: GCF_007474595.2. Classification (NCBI taxonomy): domain Eukaryota; kingdom Metazoa; phylum Chordata; class Mammalia; order Carnivora; family Felidae; genus Lynx; species Lynx canadensis. Next base: position 123,756,922 of record NC_044309.1, on the reverse strand, counting down.
ACAACGAAGATGAGCCTAAAAAGACCACCAGTGCTATATGAGGAAGCTCCCAGAGGCCGAGAATTATGCGGCAGATTTCTAATACCCAGCCCTCTACCAAATTCTCTGTTTACCGCCTATGCTAATCATTTAGAATTACCTTAGATCCTGCGATACCTTAGATCATTTTCCTCTTTAAGCCTAGGATCTGCCTTCTCAGTTTGACTAAACCCCCTCGGGATGGAACTTGTGCCTCCTAGGTCTTTGCAACCCTGTTCCCAATATGATGTCCTACACAAAACGCTCCATGATGGCATTAATAGGGATGAAGCTTCAGGTGACAATGAAGCAGACTATGTATGGGCGAGAAACCGAGATGAAAGGTTCTGCCTACTTTCAGTGTTTCCACTGCTTGCCCACCTTGCCTTCTTCCTTATTTAGAACAAGAGAACACACACACACACACACACACACAGAGTCCAAGAAGCCCATCTCTGTGTAAGACTTCCAGAATAAAAAGGCTTCTGAATTCAGCCTCCCTGAGAGATGGGAAATAAGTCAAGAGATAGACAAGCTGAGAGAAAACTTGAACTTTATAAATTACAAGTGAACCTGGACAGAAGGCCAGCTATGTTCACTTAAGAATCCACTGTGTCTCGTCCTGGAACTATCCAGAGTATAATTTAAAGCTAAGCTTCAGTGACCTTTGAATGTCCTCAACCTTCCTATAAAGCACCCGATCGGGTCTTTCAATTCTCGACATCATTCTGTGGTTAAATCAGGCCGGATTAAACCAATGCTCCCTATGGCTGCGATTGCTGACCTTTCCTCTCAGATAACCTAAGGTTGAGAACCAAGTAGGAAGCACAGTTTATTCTTTGGGAAGTCATTTTCCCCCATAATGAGCATGAAGAGATACTTAAAATTTGGAAGTACCTTAAGTAACAGCATCTTAGGAAATATTCTCTGGAGATAAGCCTAATGAGGAGCAAATCACCTGGTTTGGGAACTCCCCCACCCCAACTTTCCCTGACTTTGAGTACCTGAAGACATCCAGTATTTTGCAAAAGCTCAGGAAAAGATGACTCAAGCAACTTTTTGTTCTCAAATCTTCACTCTCCAGGGACTCTGAAGAAACATCCACACAAACCACTTCCTAAGGTGAAATCCAATTGTTTACAGCTGAGCCCAAAAGTCTGTCAAATTTCTAGAAGGCAACAGTTTGTGGCCCCTCCTAGGAGTTGAAGCCTTACCTCAGCACAGCGCTCGCATGTGGACTTGCTGAGGATGACGACAGGGTGGCTGTCTATACAGGCCCTGAGCCGGGCTCTGGGGTCCAAGACCCTCGCGTTGGTGGACCCTGAGGGGCCACTCGCACCAGTGGCTGGGTGTTCTGGCAAAGGTGGACTGGGGGGATGAACCTTAGCTAGAAGTAATGGAAGCAAAGATGGTAATTATCAGAAAGGAAAACATGATGATGCATTTCCTAATATTAGGTTCAGTCTCAAAGCCTTACAATTTTAGCCCCAACCACCAAAAGAAGGAGTCTGAGGAAGGACTCTAAAATGGATTACACGTCTAGTCCTGTCACCTGACTGGAGCCTTCTGGCAACTCACCCAAGATTTCCAATTTGGTTTGCCACACTCGAGATTAGTTCTCAGGGGACCCTGACAAAAGACAGCAAGAGTCTGGAACCTCCCCGAGGTAAGAGAGTAAGTAACAGGTTCTAGACACTGAGGGCCACTTATTACCCCACCCCCACCCTACCCACTGGTTTAAAGGCAAGGAGGTCAAAGATCAGAGATTGTGGCCCTTTCTCACATAACCCTGCTCAGAGGCACAGGATTAGGCAACTCAAACCCAAGGCTTACTCCTTTTTCTCCAGCTAACACCTGGACAAGCAGACACAGGATCTTCAGGCCACAGGCACAGCAAGATTAAAAAAAAAAAAAGTACTTTCTTCAGATTCTTTGCTTTCCTGCCCAGGATTTTGCTGCAGTCCAATCGGACACCATAACAAACATGACCCAGCTTAGTGGTATGTTACCCCACATGACACCACTGTCATCCTGGGCATCACCACCCGCCAAAACCACTGAGAGATTGCTACCTCTGGCTTGTAAATATTTTAAACTAGCTATCTTCTCCAGGGCCCACAAACAAACCAAGCTCAATCCTACCCTTGTGACCTGCTCTGCAAGTTATTTCCTCTCATTTCTGCTTATCTAAGACCTATCCATTCTTCTTCACTGTCCTCCTCATCTTCATAGTTGATATTAATGTTTACCCAGAACTAGACAGGGGGTTAATAGTTGTATGCATCACCTAATTTAATCTTTACAGGGATATCATTAGACAGGCATTCTACCATCATCCCTATTTTGCAAATAAGGAAACAGACCCAGAGACGCCGAGCAAATTCCCCAAGTTTGCACAGCTTACAAGAAGTGATGGAGCTGGGATTCGAATGTACGTTATAATTCTCTAGAACCCATGCATCTTTTAAAAACAGCTTTATTGACATATAATTCATATACCATAGAATTTACCAACTGAAAGTATCCAATTCGATGATTTTTGGTCAGAGCTGTGTAACCATCACGAAAACCAATTTTGAAACATTTTCATCACCCCAAAAAGAAGCCCTGTACCCATTAGAAGTTGCTCCCCATTTTCCCCCAGCCAGCCCTCCCCCTTTCCCCACCTTTAGGCAACCGCTACCCTACTCTGTGGAGTTATACAATATGTAATCTTTTGTAACTGACTTCTTTCACTTAGCATAATGTTGTTTAAGGTTCACCTATGCTGACAAATAGTATTTCATTGTATGAATATACCATATTTTTAATCTATTCATCAGTTGGTGGACATCTGGATTGTTTTGGCTATTGTGAATAGAGCTGCTATGAACATTCACGCACGGGTTTTTGTTTTGAATTCCATTTTTCAACTCTTTTGAGTAAATACCTTGTAGTAGAATTTGGTAATGTTAAATCTTCCGAGGAACCACCAAACTGTTTTCCAGAGCAGCAATCCTATTTTACATTCCCACCGGCAACATATGAAGGCCCCTATTTCTCCGTATCCTTGCCAATGCTTATTATCTGCTTTCTGATTCTAGCCATTCTAGTGGGTGTTAAATGGTGTCTCATTGCAGTTTGATTTGCATTTCTCTGATGGCTAATACTGCTGAGCAACTTTTCATGTCCTTATTGATTATTTGCATATATATCTTCTTTGGAAAAATGTCTGTTCAAATCCTTTTCCCATTTTCTAATTAGCCTATTCATCTCTTTATTGCTAAGTTGTAAGAGGTTTTTTATTGTTTTTGTTTTTTTTTTTTAATTTTAAGTAGGCTCCACACCCATAGTGGGACTTGAACTCATAACCCTGAGATCAAGAGTCACATGCTCTACTGGTTGAGCCAGCCAGGCACTCCTAAGTTGTAAGAATTCTTTATATATTCTGGATACAAATCCCTTATCAGATATATGATTTGTGAGTATTTTCTCCCATTCTATGGGTTGGGTTTTTTTTGTTGTTGTTGTTGTTGTTGTTTTTTTTTTTTTTGGTGTTCTTTGAAGCACATTTTTTAATTTTGATAAAGTCTGATTTATTGATTTTTTTCTTTTTTCTTAAGCTGTTGATGTCATATCTAAGAAATTGTTGTCTAATCCAAAATCATAAAGATTCACTCCTATGATTTTCTTCTAAGAGTTTTATACTTTTAGCTCTTACATTTAGTTCTATGATCCATTTTAGGTTAATCTTTGTGTATGGTGTGAGGAAGGAGTCCAACTTCATTCTTTTGCACAGAGATATCCAGTTGTCCCAGCACCATTTGTTGAAAATATTATTCTTTTCCCATTGAAATGTCTTAGCAACTCTGTCAAAAATAAATTGACCATGAATGTAAGGGTAGAGCCCTTGCTTTTAACCAGTATGCTATACTGTCACAACACCCAAACTGATATTTAAACAAAGTGTTAACAAAATGTGCTAATCCCAAGAAAGTTGACAGTGGTTATCTCTACTAAGCTTGAATTTCACTTTTCATCATATAATCTTTTGTAGTATGTGTTTTTAAACCATAAATATGTATTATTCTCATAAAAAGTTTTTTGAAAGCTAGTTATAAATTTTAAAAATAACCCCTACTATACACTGTCAAGACAGGGTCAAAAACTAAGCGACGGCTTCTTTATATACCAAACGTTCAAATATTACTAATACCTGAAATATAGATATAAAAATAAAAAAGGATATAGAAATCCCCATATCTAATATGAGGAATGTGTGCTTCCTAAAGAAAAACTAGAATCTATGCCAATTAATTATAGGATCCCAAAAGAGCAATGGGGCTTTGTACTTGTTGCAGAATATTCCAGACCAGACCATACCTTTAGTATCTACTATCTATAAGCTCCACCAATGCCCTCCAGCCTCACCAATGACACTTCAAAAATTTTATATTAAACTCTGGTTTTCATATTCTCTTTCCCATGTTGCTTTTTTTGGAAGGCAACATGGAAATAAGGATTCTTAGTGGTAACATCTCATGGAAAGAAAATCACAAAATGTCAGCATGGGAAAGACACTGGAGGTCATAGGCCAACCTATTCGTTCTACTAATGAGGAAACTGAGGTCCAGACAGGTAATTAATTGGTGTCAGAGTCACGGCTGCCATACAAGCCTTTTCATTTCATTATGCCTTACTGACTCCTCTGACTTTATGGGATGACTGACTCTAAAAGAAGGTGACAATTCCTTACATAACATCTATGCTAAGGTCACCACCCACCTATGAAGCTCAGATACTTGCCAATACGCAGAACACAGAAATCAGGGCCAGCACAAGGAAAGGGATATCTTCTGTAACCAAAAAAGCTGCAACCTTACTGGGTAAAGACTTCACCCAAAATAAACATAAAACAAACAAATGAATAGATAACTAGATAGATAGAGATTGCCAACTAATCAAAATCATTAGAATCTTTCCTTCAATTCTGCCTCTAACAAAAAGGCAAATTTTGTTTTTAAATATTTTCCCTTGTTTTGAAATAAAACTTGAAGCAGCACTCAAAGAAATATATTAAGTAAGGGGCGCCTGGGTGGCGCAGTCGGTCAAGCGTCCGACTTCGGCCAGGTCACGATCTCGCGGTCCGTGAGTTCGAGCCCCGCGTCAGGCTAGTTTTTTCACTTATCTATTATAAATGTTTTTTAATGTTTATTTATTTTTGAGAGGGAGAGAGAGTGCAAGCAGGGGAGGGGCAGAGAGAGAGGGAGACACAGAATCTGAAGCAGGCTCCAGGCTCTGAGCTGTCAGCACAGAGCCCGATTCAGGGCTCAAACTCACGAACCGTGAGATCATGACCTGAGCTAAAGTGGGACACTTAGCCAACGGAGCCAATCAGGTGCCCCTACTTATTTATTATGTAACAAAGCATTTTAAATGGAATATTTACCGGATCTCTAATGATAACTTCCTAAACTTAGAAGTAAACACAAAGAGAGGTGCCGAGATGGCTCAGTTGGTTGAGCATCCAACTTCAGCTCAGGTTGTAATCTCGTTTATGGGTTCAAGCCCTGTGTCCCATTGACAGTGGAGAGCCCTCTTCAAACCCTCTGTCCCCATCTCTTTTTGCCCCCCCTCAAAAATAAATAAACATTAAAAAAGAGAGAGAGAACAGGGGCGCCCAGGTGGCTCAGTCGGTTAAGCATCCAACTTCAGCTCAGGTCGTGATCCTGAAGTTCGTGAGTTCGAACCCCGTGTTGGGCTCTGTGCTGACAACTCAGAGCCTGGAGCCTGCTTCAGATTCTGTGTCTCCCTTTCTCTCTGCCCCTTCCCCACTCACATTCTGTCTCTGTCTCTCTCAAAAACAAATAAACATTAAAAATTGAAGGGCGCCTGGGTGGCGCAGTTGGTTGAGCGTCCGACTTCAGCCAGGTCACGATCTCGCCGTCCGTGAGTTCGAACCCAGCGTCGGGCTCTGGGCTGATGGCTCGGAGCCTGGAGCCTGTTTCCGATTCTGTGTCTCCCTCTCTCTCTGCCCCTCCCCCGTTCATGCTCTGTCTCTCTCTGTCCCAAAAATAAATAAACGTTGAAAAAAAAAATTTAAAAAAAAATTGTAAAAAAAAAAAAAGAGAACAAAGGGAAAGAGCAACAGACTGTATTGCAAAATAATATTAATTTTTTTAGGCAAAAGAGCAGCCTAGGGAAAATGCTTACATAAAGAAAAAACAAAAGAACAAAAAGAACTCAAGCAAATTGGTGAAGGAACAGCAAGACCACAAATGATAAAGTGAATAAAGAACAGGAACAACCAATTTATTAGAAAGAAAAGAGCAAACCTAGAAGAAAAAGTCTATTTATTTTACTTTTCTTTCAAAATCAGAAATGCAAATTAAAGGAATGGAGTATCATTTCTTCTATGTTAAAAATGGAAACTCCCAGTGCTGGTAAATGTATACTGAAGTGAGTCCATGGACATAAGGGGGTATATAATATAAGCTGTTACTATTCTTTTGGAAAGCAATTTGACAGTACGGATCAAAAACCACTGAAATAGCCATACCTTTTAACCGAGCATTTTTACTTACAGGAATTTACCTTTAAAACTTTTTAAAAATTTAAACTAACAAAGACATAACATTCATAAAAATGACCCTCACCTCCTAGTCTTCTCACAGGAAAACCTTTTAGTAATTTCTATTAATACAATTAGCACCACCTAGTTAACGGGAAAATTTCTCAATGTTCGATCTGAGCGCTATAGCTTTAGGAGTAATCATGTTAACCTCCTGTAAACTCCGACAGGACAAAATAAGCCACTGACCTGACAACACTCTCCATCCCTACCTCCTGCACATGTGTATCCTCCTTTGTAAGGACAGGAACAAAGTTCTATCTTATGTCACCTGCCTTTCCCTCTCCAAAGGCTAAAAGACAAACAACTTCTATACCTGCTCTCTCGGCTCCTTCGCCCCTTTCTATTCCCAACCTCAGTCCGCTCTTTTTATCTACATATTACCAATAGTTGAATTACAGCATCATTGGTTATAGTAAAAAATTGGAAAACAGCACATGTCCAACATTAAGAGAATGGCTAAAATATGGTAGCTGACTTGTTTTTCAATAATTTTAATGGTTCCATACTATGCAAGATTCAAAACAATATGGAAGTAGTTTGACATAATGTTAATTGCAAAGAAACAGAATACCAAATCCTATGTGCCATAGTTTTACAATTATGCGAAACCTTGCATCTAGGAATCCTGAAAAGGGATATGCAATAGGGTCATAGAAGTTTTACTGGCACAATAGAATTATACATGGCTTTTCCTTTCTTGTATTTCTCAAACTTAAAAAAAAATTTTTTGCAAGACATAATAATTGGCCACAAATTGCAATATATGGTCCTTAATTAGATCTTTGATCCAAATAAACTGGGGATACAACTGAGTAAATTTTATTTTTTTGTTGTATTCTATTTTTTTAAGATTTTATTATTTTTTAATTTTTTTAATGTTTGTTTATTTTTGAGATAGAGAGCGACAGAGCATGAGCTGGGGAGGGGCAGAGAGAGAGAGAGGGAGACACAGAATCCAAAGCAGGCTCTAGGCTCCAAGTTGTCAGCACAGAGCCCAGTGCGGGGCTCGAACTCACAAACTGTGAGAATTTCTAAGTAATCTCTCCATCCATCATGGGGCTCAAACTCACAACCCCAAGATCAAGAATTGCAGGCTCCACGGACTGAGCCAGCCAGGTGCCCCACAACTGAGTAAATTATAATATAAACTTAACATCAGATGATATTATTGTATTAAGTCCACCAGGTTTATGTGGAAGAGTACTTGTTCTTAGGAGACACATGCTGAAGTTCTCAGGGCTGAAAGTCATGATATCTATAACTTACTTCAAATGGTTCAGGATAAAAGTGTGCGTGTCGGGGGGCGGGGGGAGGAGGGAGAGATATTGGAAGAGAAAAGAGGATATAAGGAAGAAAAATGAAACAACTGTAGCAAAATGGGAATCTTAAGAAGGGAATATGGGTACTCATTATATTAGCCTTTCAATCTTTCTGTTGACTGGGGGAATTGCTAGAATTGCTGGGATAATGGCCTTCAAAGTTTTTCGATAGAGCCCATAAGAGTATATCCCTGTTGACATTTGTGGTAAAAGTCTGGCTCATTCATCTTGACTCCATCACCTTCAGTCATGTCTCTGCATATGGCTGGTTGGAGTTTGAAAAACTCAGGAAGCTGTAAGTCAGCCCACTTTGGGTCAATTAATCTGTACTAGTAAGGAATCTCTAGGACTGATTACTTGATTTCCTTTCTTCAGGAGACATTTCCTACGCCAGTGACCATCAAGATGTGGTAGGCATGACTCTGGAGATCCCTGAGGTCAAAACTATTTTCATAATAATAAGATGTATTTGACTCTTTCACTGTCGGGGTCCTTATCAATGTTGCAGAGTCAAGGGGTACTAAGACCAAAAGTTTGAAAAACAACAACCTTGATAGTTTTAAAAAATTGAAAGAAAGAAAACATGGAAAGTACAGTTTCCATAGGAGCTAAATTTTTTTTTAACTAGGATTGAAAAAAGTTCTTCTCTTAAAACTAAGTAAAGTGAGGGGCATCTGGGTGGCTCAGTTGATTAAGCATCCAACTCTTGAACTCAGCTAAGGTCTTGATCTTGGGGTCATGAGTTCAAGCCCCACGTTGGGCTCTGTGTTGGGTGCGAGGCCTGCTTAAAAAGAAAAAAAAAAAAAAAAAACAAAACCCTAAGTAAAGTGAACACAACTTGGCTTCTCTTCCAAAGTCCCCAAAACTAGTTAGAATGGGGCAGTCCTTCAATCTAGACCTCTCTTTACAAATTAAAAAAAAAAAAAATTGCTTCTGTTGTTGTTGTGAATTCTAATTCTGTGCCATTTAAAACAAAATGTAGCAACAGAAGGAGGAGGAGGAGGGGGAGGGGGACGGGAAGGGGGAGAAGAAACAGCTCGATTCCAACTAAAAAATCGATTCACCAACATTTCCTCTTTTCTTGATCCTTAACACATCACATGAACCTACAAAGGCCTGCGTTTCTATGCTACAGTTGGTCGTGAGGACAAAAAGCCAGCAGCAGATCATTATTAGAGTTGGCTGATCAGACTTCTGAGAGCACCAGGTCAAAAGATTAGAGAAGTAACTGGTAAATTTCAGAGCAGGGAAACAAGGGGGAAAGCAAAGACGCACCCAACAAAAGAAAGCAAAATAACAAAGTTAAACAGCCTAAAACTGGCACTTGTTAGAACTTGAATTTCTGCCATTAATAAGCAGCAGGATCACTTCAAATGTGATGATGAAAATTTTATAGCACTCCACTCTGCCTGTTGCCATCACTTTCTCGTTTGGAGGCTTGTCACATGCATGTTTTTACCCTGTTGCCTGCGGTTAAAACATCTGGACTGTAAAATGGCAGAAGAAATCAAGGACTTCTGCAAATCCTATAGCTCTTAAACACATTTTTTTTTTTTTAATTCGGCTCAAGAGTTTTGCAAACATACCACTGCTCCCAGATTTCTTTTAGCAAATTAATAATTTGAATAGTATTTTATTCAATCCACATGACACACAGAATATTGGGGCGCCTGGGTGGCTCAGTCGGTTAAGCATCCGACCTCCGCTCGGGTCGATCTCACGGTTTGTGAGTTCAAGCCCTGCGTCGGGCTCTGTGTGGACATCTCAGACCCTGGAGTCTGCTTCGGATTCTGTGTCTCCTTCTCTCTGCCCATCTCTTGCTTGTTCTCTGTCTCTGCCTCTCAAAAAATAAATAAATGTAAAAAAAAAATTTCAAAAAAGACACACAGAATATTATCACACACGGGTCTAACAAGACTCCGTGAAATAACGAGTTATTCCATAAAAAAACTAAGAGTGGGGAAGCTTTAATGGGGAAGCATGACATGATCTATAAAGTGAAGAAGACCAGATAATTATGCCTGCTTTTTGAAGTCTATAGGGTATGAGACATGCTAGAAAAAGAAAACATAAAAACATAAGAAGGAAGACTTCTTAATAGGACCTGATGATGACTTCTCTGACGCGAGACATAATAAATGTATCTTAGTTTTTAGCGCCATTTATTTGACAAATTAAAAGAAAACTCTAGGACACTTTTTTTTTTAACCTCAAAGGGATTTTTAGTTCTTACAAAGAACCTGTCACATAAAGCACTTACTGTGTTCCAGGCAAGCTGCTACCAACAGGCCTACAATGTCCTGGACAGAGCTCTTCTAGTATTGATGCTGTTAGTATGAAAATCATTTTAAAAGAAATACTATAGAACTTTTTTTTAATGTTTATTTATTCTTGAGAGAGAGAGAGAGAGAGACAGAGCACAGCCGGGGAGGGGCAGAGAAAGAGGGAGACACAGAATCTGAAGCAGGCTCCAGGCTCTGAGCTGTCAGCACAGATCCCAATGTGGGGCTTGAACCCACGAACTGCGAGATCATGACCTGAGCTGAAGTCTGACACTTAACTGACTGGGCCACCCAGGTGTCCCATAGAACTTCTTAAGATCAGAAGTGTAAAAACATAAAAGATGTTACATGAAAGAATAAAATTGAAAAGTTTTCCATAGTACGTCATCTTTAAAAATGGCTTTCGGGGCACCTGGGTGGCTCAGTCAATTAAGCCTCCGAATCTTGATTTTAGCTCAGATCATGACCTCATGGTTTGTGGGATTGAGCCCCACAGCAAGCTCCATGCTGTCAGCATGGGGCCTGCTTGGGATTCATTCTCCCTCTCTCTCTGCCCCTTCCCCACTTATACCCTCTTTCTCTCTCAAAGTCAACTTAAAAAATAAACCTAAAAAAAAAATAAAAATGACTTTCCATGACTTGAGAGATGTATCTTTGATTTAATAATGCCTTCTCAGGGCACCTGGGTGGCTCAGCCGGTTAAGTGTCCGACTACAGCTCAGGCCATGATCTCTTGGTTTGTGGGTTCGAGCCCCACATAAGGCTCTGTGCTGACAGCTCAGAACTTGGACCCTGCTTTGGATTCTGTCTCCCTCTTTCTCTGCCCCTCCCCCGCTTGTGCTCTGTCTCTTTCTAGTCTCTCAGAAATAAATGAACATTAAAAAAATTGTTTAAATGCCTTCTGGACTTCAATTCTTCATCTGTGATATGAGTTGGTCCAGATACATGCAAAACTTATGCAAATATGCCCTTTGTGAACATAAAGTATATACATAGAAGAAAATGTAGATGTAGGCTACCTTTGATTGTATAACATAGCCACTATAAAACCTGAATACAGTCATTAAAATACAGTAAGAATCTGTGGAAAATGACTGAACCGATCCCTCACACACATGCACATGGGCACACACACACATTTACTAAATACCATTAAAGAGCTAACTAAAAACTCTCGCCTACACTAGACCATTAATTCTCATAATTTCAATAAGCACGCTTCAAACATACATACAGAAAATATTTTGCATTTTTCATATTCTTTATGTTACCTAATGAGTGTCAAGAATAGCCAATGAGTGGAGTAATCATAGTATGCTAAACATCTAGACAATGTGACCAACATTAGGGTTTTAAACAGTCTCAGGGCACCTGGGTGGCTCAGTGGGTTGAGCATCTGACTCTTGATTTCAGTTCAGGTCATGATCTCACAGTTGGTGATTCTGAGCCCCACTTCAGGCTCTGTGCGGACAGCACAGAGCCTGCTTGGGCTTCTCTCTCGCCCTCTCCCTGCGCCTCCACCCACCGGCTCCTATTCTCTCTCTCTCTCTCAAAAGTAAGTAAACAGTTAAAAAATTTTTAAATAAACTGTTTCAATCTTTCCAATTCCCTCTTAAAAGAAACAAAATATAAAGTTGCATTCTATTCGAACAGATTTTTTCTTAACCCCAGGGCTTAAGACAAAACTAGAGAAACCAGGTACATTTAGAAGTCCCTCTGATTCAGCAAAATTTTCACACACACACACACACACACACACACACACAGAATACCAGAAGGAAAAAAAAAAAAAAAAACTTAATAAAAAATACTCTACTGGGGTTCCTGGGTGGCTCAGTCAGTTAGGCATCTGACTCTTGATCTCAGCTCAGGTCTTGATCTCAGGGTCCTGAGTTCAAGCCTGGCGTACTGAACATGAAGCCTACTTCAAAAAGCAAAAACACAAACAAACAAAAAAACCCTCTACCAATCTACATAATCTTGTCTAGAAAATACAAGAGGAGGAATTATCTTCCAACTCATTTTATGAGGCCAACATTACTGTGACACCCAAACTAGACAAAGATATTACAAGGTAAGAAAAATATTGACCAGCGTTTCTCATAAACAAAGATATAAAATTCCTCAGCAGAGTAATGGCAAACTAAGTCCAGCAATATATAGGGACTCCTGGGGGGCTCAGTCGGTTAAGCATCTGACTCTTGGTTTCGGCTCAGGTCATAACCTCATGGTTTGCAAGTTCGATCCCTGCATCAGGCTCCACGCTGTCAGCGTGGAGCCTTCCTGGGATTCTCTCTCTCCTTCTCTCCTCCACTTTCGCTCTCAAAATAAATAAACTTAAAAAAAAAAAAAGTCTAGCAATATATAAAAAAGTAATATACCATGAGCTAATGGTGTTAATCCTGGGGACATAAGGCTGGTTCAATATTCAAAACTCAATCAATATAATCTACCATATTAACAGTCTAAAAAAAATCAACAGTATCCCAACATATTAGACACCCTACACCAAATGGACAAATTCCTAGAAAGGTATGCTACCCAAACTGACTCAAGAAGATATGAAAATCTAAATGGATCTATAACAAATGAAGAGTTGAATTAGTAATCAAAAAAACTTCCCACAAAGAAAAAAAGCCCAGGCTCAGATGCCTTCATTAGTGAATTCTACCAATCATCTAATGCAGAGTTAACACCAATTCTTCACAAACTCTTCCAAAAAACAGAAAAGGAGGGAATATTTCCCAACTCAATTTATGAGACCACTATTACCCTGAAAACCAGATGAGAACATTATATTTATTTATTTATTTTTAAAATTTTTTTTAATGTTTATTTATTTTTGAGAGAGAGAGAGAGAGAGGAGACAGAGCATGAGCAGAGGCAGAGAGAGAGTGAGACACAGAATCTGAAGCAGGCTTCAGGCTCCAAGCTGTCAGCACAATGCCCGACGTGGGGTTCGAACTCACAAACCGCGAGATCATGACCTGAGCCAAAGTCAGATGCTTAACTGACTGAGCCACCCAGGTGCCCCGAGAACATTATATTTAAAGAAAAACACAGAAAAATATTCCCTATAGACATAAAAATCCTCCATAAAATCCAGCAACATACAGAAATAATTATATATCAATTCCAAGTGGAATTTATCCCAGGATTAACTTTGCATAGGTTGACTTAACATATGAAAAAAATCAACTGATGTAATCTTATAATAATAGAATGAAAAACAAAAACCATGTGATCATCTCAATAGCTACAGAAAAAACATTTGACAAAATCTAATACCCTTTCATGATAAAAAAAAAACACTCAATAAACTAGGAATGGAAGGAAACTTCTTCAACCTGATAAAGGCCATCTATGAAAAACTACAGCTAACATCATACTTAATGGTGAAAGATGGACTACTTCCCTCCTAAGATCAGGAACAAGATAAAGATGTCTGCTCTTGCCACTTCTATTCAACACTGTACTGGAAGTTATAGCCAGAGAAATTAGACAAAGAATTAAAAGGTACCCAAGTTGAAAAGAAAGAATAAGACTATATTCACAGATAACATGATCTTCTGTGTAGAAAGTTCTCAGGAAAACACACACACACACACACACACACACACACACACACCTTTTAGAATGAATAAGCAAGGTCAACAAGGTTGTAAGATACAAGATTAAAATAGAAAAATCAATTATATCCCTATATATGAACAATCTGAAAATGAAATTAGGCAAGCATTTCCACTTACAATAACCTCAAAAAGGATAAACTACTTGGGAAAAAGTTTAACAGGAGTACAGACCTACACATTGAAAACTACAAAACATCACTGAAAGAAATTAAAGAATCAAATAAACGGAAACACAACTCAAGTTCACTGACTGTAAGACTTAATATTGTTAAGATGGCAATATTCTCCCAAATTAATCCACAGATTCAATGCAGTTCTACCAAAATCCCAGTTGTCTTTTTTGCAGAAACTGACAAGCTGATCATAAAATTCATGTGAAAAGACAAGGGACCCAGAAATGCCAAAACAACCTTGACCAAGAGGAACAAAGTAGGAGTACTCACACTTCCTAATTTTAAGACTCACTCCAAATTAATAGTTATCAAGATAGTGTAGTACTAGCATATGGACAGACATACAGATCGATGCAATAGAATTGAGACTCCAGAAATAAACTGTTATGTTGATCTTTGACAAAGTGTCAAGACAATTCAATGAGAAAAGAAATGTCTTTTAACAAATGGTGCTGACATAATTGGATAGCCACATGCAAAAGAATGAAATTGGACCCTTTCCTCACACCATACATAAGAATTAACTCAAGATACATCATACACCTACATATAAGAATTAAAACTATAAAATTCTTAGGAAAAAAAAATAGTAGTAAATCTTTGTGGCCTTGCATAGTTTTAGATACAATATCAAAAGCTCAAGCAACAAAAGAAAACAATACATTGAATTCATAAAAATTTTTAAAGTTTCATGCTTCAAAAGACACCATGAGTGAAGTTTAAAAACAATGCATAGAATGATAGAAAATATTTACAAATATTTTGACAATATTGTGATATTGATAAGGGACTTGTATCTAGAACATATTTTTAAAAACTCTTTTATTAATTCAGCAATAAAAAGACAAATAGCCCAATCACAAAACGGGAAAAGGGTTTGAACAGATGTTTTTCCAAAGAAGATATATAAATAATTTAAGGAATCTACTCCTGAAATCATTGTTGCACTATATGCTAACTAACTTGGATGTAAATGAGATACCACCTCACACCTGTCAGACAACTAACATTAACAACTCAGACAACAACAGATGTTGGCGAGGATGCAGAGAAAGAGGATCTCTTTTGCATTGTTGGTGGGAATGAAGCTGGTGCAGCCACTCTGGAAAACCCAGCAATTGCACTACTAGGTATTTATCCAAAGGATACAGGTATGCTGTTTTGAAGGGGCACATGCACCCCAATGTTTATAGCAGCACTATCAACAATAGCCAAAGTATGGAAAGAGACCAAATGCCCATCGATGGATGAATGGATAAAGAAGATGTGGTATATACACAATGGAGTATTACTCGGCAATCAAAAAGAATGAAATCTTGCCATTTGCAACTACATGGATAGAACTGGAGGATATTATGCTAAGTGAAATTAGTCAGTCAGAGAAAGACAAATATCATAGGACTTCACTCATATGAGGAGTTTAAGACACAAAACAGATGAGCATAAGGGAAGGGAAGCAAAAATAATATAAAAACAGGGAGGGGATCAAAACATAAGAGACTCTTAAATATGGAGAACAAATAGATGTTTTTCCAAAGAAGATATGTAAATAATTTAAGGAATCTACTCCTGAAATCATTGTTGCACTATATGCTAACTTGGATGTAAATTTAAAAATTAAATAAATAAATATATATCTATATGTATATATAGAGAGAGAGAGAGACAAAAAAAGATATATAAATAATAAGTACATGAAAAGATGCTCAACATCATTAGTCATTAGGGAAATTCAGATCACAACCACAATGAGATGCCACTTGACAACCACTAGGTGGCTAAAATAAAAAAGATAGACAATAACAAGTGTTGGCAAGGATGTGTAGGAATTGGAACTCCATACAATGCTGGTGGGAATGTAAAATGGTGTGGACCCTTTGGAAAACAGTTCAGCAATTCCTCAAAACGTTAAAGGCTATTATCATATGATCCAGCAATTCAACTTCTAAGTATATACCCAAGCAAAAGGAAAATGTGCCCCCACCAGAGTTGCACACTAATGTTCACAGCAGCATTATACGTAAGAGCGAAAAAGTAGGAACAACCCAAATGTCCATCAATAGATGAATAAGTAAAATGTGGTACATCTATACAATGGAACATTATTCAGCAATAAAAGAAAATGAAGCATTGATTCATCAACAGCATGTATGAACCTTGAAAACATACTAAGTGAAAAAAGCCAGTCACAAAAGAACAGATAATTTATGATTCCATTTCTATGAAATGTCCAGAATAGGTAAATCTATAGAGACAGAAAGCAGACTGGTGGTTGACAGAATGTGGGGCGGGTAGTATTTACTGCTAATGGGTCCAAGGTTTCTTTTAAGGGTAATGAAAAGTTTCTAAAATTCCATGGTGGTGATGGAACTAGGCACTTTTAGATGGTAATTTTTATGGTATGTTAGTTATATCTCAATTTTTTAAAACCCCTAAACAAGTGTTTATAGCAGCTCTATTTATAATAATAATAATAATAATAATAAATCCAAATATCATTCAGTGAATGAAAGGTAGATAAATTATGGTACATTCACATAATGTCATAAAATAGAATAAACTATAGTTACACACAGAAAATTGGATGAACCTCTAAGGCATTACACTGTGTGAAAGAAACCAGTCTCAAAAGGTTATATGACAATCCTGAAAATTAAAAACTATATTGATGGAGAACAGTGGTTCCCAGAAGTTAGAAGTGGGGGTTGGTTGTGTCCACCAAAGGACAGCATGAGGGAGTTTTTTTGAGGGCTATGGGGCTGTTATGCATCCTGACTCTGTACACATGTGTTAAAACTAACACCAAAAATGTCAATTTTACTTATATGTTAAATTAAAACATGAAATTTAAAAAGATATACTCATTTCTCATGCAGTTGTTATAAAATATAAAACAAGACTGCAAAAGAGATCTTATATGGAGAAGCGGGACGTGCATTTAAGGATCATTCCTTTCAGAGAATGTGTTCCAGAAATACACTTGAATTTATGCACACTCCTCTACTCAAATCTTTTTCAAATGCAAGTAAGACATTGTTTGGATCTTTCTATTTATTACTTTAAAGCAAGTTCTTTCTTGCTATGTCAGAAGTTTCTGACTTGTCCACATAAAATGAAATGAATGAGTTAAAACCTCAGTAGTTATTCAGGCACGCATTTCAATAGCCAAGACTGGAAAAAAGACATGTCTTAGACAATACAAGTGAAATTACCTTGTGTATGATGGAATCCTATAAAATGCTAGGCATTTTTATTTGGAATTATTACATTTCCTACGCACTGGGGACTCGAGGTTTAATTTTTCTAGGAGACAGATCCACAGAATTTTAGAGCCGGAAAGGATTTAATGTTTATCTGTTCACTTTATTTTGCCAAGGAAACCAAGGCCCAAAAGTGCTATGGAACTTGTCCAAGATCAGAGAGCTAATGGATGGTACAGCAAGAACTAGAACTTGTTTTCTTAACTCTAATTCTTTGGCCCTTGCCCCTCAAGTCACCTGTGGAGTCATGCTCTCAATAAGGAGCTGTCTGTAATGTTGGGGATCACATTGGGGACCTACCTTGGAAGCTGAGTTCTTATATGTCAAGTTCTTCCAGTCAGTGTAAGGCTATTTTCCAGGGACACAACTGATCTTGTGGACATGAAGTGATAAAGGAGATTCTACTCTGCTTTGCAGACAGGTCAGCGAGCCCACAACATTAAGCGTTCACCACCTAAACTGAACATTTTGGGCTATTCAGGTTTTCTATGAGTAATTTTTATTCTACTTGTCCCTAAATATAAAGTTAAACCGTCTGGAATATGCTTCTTTTCCCACTATTTCCAGGTACCGGCAATCCTCCAAAAAGTTGTATTTTAATTCAACTGCTGGTTCTCGTGATGACACAACATTTTATCTCCGAGTCTTCTGAGGGGACAGAAGGCTGCAGGTTCTCATTACATTAGAAATGGCTAATGAGTCTATTGAGTCAGGGATTAAGTGAGTCAGTGTGGCACGGGAATTAAGAGCATTAGTTCCTGGGTCAGGATTCAGGCTCCACTCCTGACCGGTTATATGCCCTTGACTTCTCTGTGCCTCATTTGCCGCATCTGGTTGTTCCAATGGTTAAATGACTTAATACATGTAAAGCAATCAGCGCAATACCTGGATCACAATGAGCATTCAATAAATATTACAATTTTTCATTAAGTCTCAAAAGTTATACATTACTCTTGAGAACAACCCCAGAAAGACATGTTCGCCCATAACCCCAGCATGTACAACCATGAATAGCATCTATAAGGTGGTTAGTTTAAGTGTTGAATGAGTAAATGTAGCCTAATTTACAAGACTGCCTTCGGAGTTACCCTGTCTTTAAGAAACTATTTTACTGGGAACTACAACATTCCATATGTGGTGTTGGAAACACCATTCCCTCTCCCTCAGGACAAGGGCAGCTTTACCTGCCTGTGGTGTCCCATTTGTAGGATTCCAAAGAGTTGGGGAAAGAGAATTAGATAAAAGAAGAAGTTTCCAAACGCTCCCCTTGGCAAAGTTTCCTGGGTTGACTGTCACTGGGACAGAAAAATCAGACAGAAGGGAGTAACTTGACTCACTTCATTCAAGCATTTATTGAGCATCTACCATGTGCTACAGTACAGCACCCCAAACAGGAAATTCAACTCTGAGCAAGACATCCTTGCCCTGGGAAGTCAGCCTAGTAGGGCACACTACCCAATGCACTCTATGTCTATAGCAGAAATGGAAAGGGCCATCGTTGTCCCCAAGGGGCAATACTAACTCTATTTGGGGAATCACAAAACTGTCATTTGGAATGGGTCTTTATGAGTAAGGAGAGTCTGCACAGCAAAGAGGAGAAGGAAGAGTATTCCAGGCAGAAAAAAAAAAAAAAAACAAAAACATTCAAGAATAGATGAATGAGGGAGGTTGGCAGGGTTAGGGAACAGGAGAAAAAATAAATAAAAGTGTGCCCAATGCGAGAGAGAAGAGCTCAAAGAGAGGCCTAAACCTGTCAAAATTTCTTTGTTCTTAAAGGAAACTTCACTATGACTTCCAGCATCGACCTAATCTCATATGAATGTTTATTAATCAGTGCCTAAGCAAAAAGAAAAGATCTGACATACAGTTCTCTATAAAATCTACCCCCTCCCTTTCCCATACTACTCTGCCCACATCTGGAGCCAAAGATGTTGATTTGACTTTGTTTTGTTGTGTTGTTTTAATAAATACAACTAGCACTCCTTAGCAAGTCTGTTCTGGCTGTTGTGCCCCAAAACAAGCTGCCAGAGATACGCTTGCTCGTGGTTTTCGCCTCCCTCCTTGCCGATCCCTACCCCCAGCTGCTTGTTAGTGACACCAGAGAGCTGTTGCCACTATTCCCCGTGCTTGACTGAGGACCAAGTCCCAGTTCAGCTTTCTGTTCATTCTACTGTGGCCCGGACAATCCCTCTTGCCCAGACAGATCAGCCCAACCAAACCCTGAGGGTTGTGTTACCAGCCTAGCTGATCAATCACAGCCAGAGAGATATCATGGAATCCTACTGCAAACAGGTACAAGGAAACCTTACTTCCTGCTCTCCCAACGTAAAGATTGTTTGCCTCAGTATTACATTTCTGACAAAAACTGATGGGGGTGGAGAGCTGCTTACCAAGTTCCAGTTCCTTCTACTCCACCCACCTCTTCTTTGATCTCACTGCATACGATAAAGAAAAAAACAACTAGCTGTTGCTCAAATACGCACAATTACTTCCAGAAACCTAAAACAAACATGACGGCCAAGGGCACTGTATCCACTTCAAAATAAATCTTCGTGATAAAGCATTCAGTGAAACAATCATTAACTGGACGTAGAGGGGAGCAAGTCTTCAAAATGGTCATAGTGGTTTTAAACCTTTTGCAGGCTGCTGCACATAACTGAAAAAAGTAGTCGAATTTGGGCAGCACATTGGGGAGAGAGGAATAGACAGCTTAAAATACCCCTAAATAAGTGAGCAATAACTCCAAGGTAATCATAACTGTGGTATAATGGCCACGATCTTAAGAAAAAGTATCCAAAACTTGAAAATAAAGTAAGAGGGTAACGGTGCCATTTCAGCGCCATACTGGGGCAGTGTTTAACAAGCCCACTGAAGGATCATTCAGTCCTCTCGGGAATGTACCTGTTCTTGACTCCGTTATGTAATATTTTATCAGCGTCCAGACACGAAGTTTTGTTGTATTTTTTTTTAAGATTTTAAGTAATCTCTACACCCAAAGTGGGGCTTGAACTCACAACCCCAAAAGCAAGAGTCGCGTGCTCCACCAAGCCAGCGAGGCGCCCACGAGACGTTGAAGTTTTATGCTAACTTGTGCGTGTTTGTCCAGTAATACCAAAGGTTACAGTTTATTGCGCTGGAGGACATTAACCCGTTTTGTAACTACTAACAAATTCAATTCTGCAATCCTTTGACTGATTAAGGCTCTACTCCTTGGATTCTCCTTCAAATCAGCAACTTTAGCACCTAGTGATTCCTTTATACGTTGAATTTAATAAACTTTTAGACATGTTCATCTTATTTTTGTACAAGCATCATGTTTTTAACTTTTTGAAAGCCATACTTTAGTCATTGTATTGTTCATTCAGCCACTTCTCTGCATTGTGTTGCTATCTACGGAAAACTGCCTTCTGCCCCGGCCACTTCTCAAAAGGCACCATGTTTTCTTTCTTAATGTGCACCAGCTTGACGCTAACACATTGACAAGCCAAAATGGCCTGTCAATGGCCTGATCGTACCTTGCTTGGCCTTAAGTGGTTTATTTAATTGAATTATTGCTGACATTTCCAAACTGGAAGCAGTCACAACAACAATAAATAAATACAGATTTCTAGTTTCTCTTGAAAAAAATCAGAAGGTCTGGCAACAATAGAATCATCTTCCCCCCCAAGAAAGGAGAGCTGAGTCCCTTTTAGAGCATTCCGTCCCTCGTTCATCCCAGTCTCCACCGCCACTGTCACCTGCCTGTCCTTGCAGTTAATTTAAGTTTTAATCCCTCAACTATGGCCTCTTAATTCTTCTCATAACAAGCTGTTTCTCAATCTCTCCCACTTTCCACCACCTGCTCAGCTCAGTTTTTCATCTAACAGACACCGGCATCTGATGTATGTGTGTCTGTGTGTGTATACATACCTTATACACACACACATTCAATGGTGACATAAAATAACTTTTAAATATTGATCAAAACTTGGTAGCACATATTTAAGGCATGCTTAACACATCTGACAGTTGAAAGCTGAAAACCATTGCACTGTCCAATTTAAGCCAATAGGCAACAAATTGTTCTTCAACCAAATAGATTTGTGATGGTGATTTACAGCTGTACACATGTAGACTAGTTTGTGCCAGCACAGTAGAGCTCAGAGCTTAGAAACAGGAGATAAGGAACATTCATGAAATATTCAATGATGTATGAAGGTTAAAAACACTAACAGAGTAATCCCTTCTTTCAAGGGTTTAATCCAACTGTAAATCCAAAATATACTTTTTTAAAAAGACAAATTTAAAAGCTTTAACTACTCAGAAAACATGAATAGAAAGAGGTGAACATTCTAGAGTGAAGCTCCAAACAATGGACAGAGATTTTAATTTAAATTACTTAGCTAATGTGCGCTAAGATCAAGTTTTCTCTCAAATTACCTAGTAAATTATGCAATATTAACGTCTGACTGTAGATTCCCAGCATGTCAGTCAGGATGATCTTAATTTCTACACCACGGCTTTCAATTCCCTGTCGTTACATCTTCCACCCGAGCCTCAACCCCACCGCTGAGGACAAGAGCCTCTCCCCAGGAAAAGGTGGGTTCACTCCGGCTCAAACACCTCACTCCCATGTTATCAGACTTTGGGTCAAACAGAATCACCTGAGGCACCACACATGGCGATTCCTGGCCCAATAATACCCTGAGACTTGATTTAGTCGGTCTGGGATAGAGGCCAGGAAGACGGAGTTTTTACCTTGCAGGTCCCCACCCTTTATGTGATCAATTCTCTTGCAGGTGGTCTTAGGACACACTTTGACAAACACGGTCTCCTTGCCTTACTGGAGAGCTGGTTGTAGAGAACAAGATAGTGTCACTCGTGTCAAGCAGGGGCCTGCGACTAGCAATGACGCAAGCGGTTAAGGGTACTGCAGCTACAAGGTATCGCCGAGACCAGCATCAACTGACTCACCACAACTGATAACAGGCAGAAGCAGAAGAGGTCTGCAGGGGCCTAAAAAGGGAGGATTTTTTGGGGCGCCTGGGTGGCGCAGTCGGTTAAGCGTCCGACTTCAGCCAGGTCACGATCTCGCGGTCCGTGAGTTCGAGCCCCGCGTCGGGCTCTGGGCTGATGGCTCAGAGCCTGGAGCCTGTTTCCAATTCTGTGTCTCCCTCTCTCTCTGCCCCTCCCCCGTTCATGCTCTGTCTCTCTCTGTCTCAAAAATAAATAAACGTTAAAAAAAAAAAAATTTTAAAAAAAAAAGGGAGGATTTTTTGCAGCAAACTGTCAAACTCCTCAGACACTGACCCCTCTATAGCTGACCACTTAAAAAAGGCAGCTGCCGGGGCACCTGGGTGACTCAGTCGGTTAAACGTCCAACTTCAGCTCAGGTCATGATCTCCCAGCTTGTGAGTTCAAGCCGGGTCGAGCTTGGTGCTGACAGCTCAGAGCCTGGAGCCTGCTTCAGACTCTGTGTCTTCCTTGCTCTCTGCCCCTCCCCTACTCGCTCCCCGTCTCTCTCTCCCCCCCTCAAAAATATTTTAAAAATATTAAAAAGGCAGCTGTCGCTAAAGGCTCTGCCCAACACATCTCGGAACAGAGCCGAGATCCTTCACCGCTTGAACGTGATAAGCAGGAAGTGCTGAGAGCTGACCTGCACCAGACTGAGGCCTTATCCTAACTGTTTGCCACAGACTGACTTCATGTTTGGTTTGTTAACTTCCCACACCCTCTGTTATCTCATTTGTTGTATGACTTGTCTTATGTTCTGCTTTGTGTGCCGGGTAAGAAGCCAAGGCAATTATGTGGTGAAATGTCATGGAGTTTGGAAGCCTGAAACTGCTTGCCCATGACACTGGTCAACGTTAGTAACATCGGCTTTTCCAAAATTCCTCACAAAAAGTTACGCTTTGCCACGTGGACTCTACGGCTACGTTTACTGAGTCTCAACCATCCGTAAGGAGCTGTGCCAAAGGACTATGGCCGATATAATAACGAACAAAACATATTCCTCACCCTCAAATATCGAGCAGGAAAAATTAATGTTTACAAGTTAGCTAAAACAGAATGGAGTATGTGTCACAGCAGGAATACAAATTAAACTCCACACACTCAGAAGTTAAGTCCTTCTAACATTCTCCAGAGCATCTTGCGCCCATCTATGTTTATGATTATGCATGATGACACAGCATTTTCCATGCCATTCCTCTCCACTAGACTGTATGCTCCAGGGCTGAGATCATGCCTTGTTCACTCCTGAGTTCTTAGTGCCTGATAAATAATAAATGCTTGGTCGAAGAGTCATTCAATCAAGACGGTCTTCATCATTACCAGTTGGCCCCAATTGTGAGAGACTTCTCGTGAGAGTCTGGCTGCTCACTTAAGAAGTCAGTTCCTTGAAAACTAGCCATATAATTTCACATTTGGAGGGAACTTGGAGAACACGTGGTCCAGCATGTCACTAAATTTGGTTGTGTAGATCATCGGTGTTTAGATCATTCAGAAGACAGCTTCTAGAATGTTTATAGGTGACGTATGCAAAGACATTTTAAATTTCAATAGGATGCATGTATGTATGTGTGTAGAAAAGATCTAGAACAAAGGAGTGCTTGCATAGATTAATGCTTAAAACAATGCTAAATTTGGGGCGCCTGGGTGGCGCAGTCGGTTAAGCGTCCGACTTCAGTCAGGTCACGATCTCGCGGTCCGTGAGTTCGAGCCCCGCGTCCCGCGTCGGGCTCTGGGCTGATGGCTCAGAGCCTGGAGCCTGTTTCCGATGCTGTGTCTCCCTCTCTCTCTGCCCCTCCCCCGTTCATGCTCTGTATCTCTCTGTCCCAAAAATAAATAAACGTTGAAAAAAAAAAACCAAAAAACAATGCTAAATTTATTTGAGAAAGTAAATATAGAACAGGTGAAACTTTTATGTTATTAGAAATCATAGTGGTGGCCCTTGGTATGGGAGTCAGAGGCCTGATGGGGGTTTCTGGGGTACAGAAAATGTTTCTTTAGCTGGGTGCTGGCTGCATGGGGATGGTCAGTTTGTAAGCTGTATTATGATGACTGCTCTTTTCTGTATGTCCACTGTATTTCAATCCAAAAGTGTTTTTAAAAGGTGAATGTAGTTAGTGAAATTAATGGTAGCGCATGGATACTGGAAAAATCCTAACGCTGGAAAAGGAAAACTAAATTTGGAACACGCAGACTCCAGTTCCATTGTGTACATATGAAGAAACTCAGTGATTGCCACAAATTAGCGGCGACCTTGAGCAGGAACGGCCTTCATCCAGCCTTTTCTCCCATTCTCCCTTTCATTCTCCCATTCTCAATTCCAGCAGGATCTGTACCCGCATTGTCTCCACAATGGTTTTATCAGCTGCTCCCAGCTCAGACACCCCTGACAAATCCTAACTCTTGCAGGGAGGTGCCCTTCCCCATTTGGCTGTTTTCACCATTCCTCTAAGCCCTTAGCCATATGCTGCCTTGCAACTAAATTGTCAGACTCTCAAAGAGACAGATACTACATTTAACAATTCCATCCATTGGGCAAGCTACGGGGGGCGGGGGGCGGGTGAAATCATGATTTGTGCTTTGGAGTCAAATTGCCTGTGTGCCAGCTTGTATCCCAGCTCTAGCACTTACTGCTGTGGGACTCCGGGCAAGTTTCATAATCATTTTGTGCCTCAGCTTCTTCAACTGTAAAGTCAGGGTTATGATAAACCTATCTTATGCTGTTGGTGAAGCGAAAGAAGATGGTCCATGTGGAGTGCTTGAAAGGTTGCTTAGTTAACTGTTCGCCATCATTACTATTATCTGCAAAGTAGAGAAAACACAAGCACCTTTCTCCTGCCAGAGTGAGGGAAAGGATAGAGTGGGCTGGAGCTGTCGGATATGTGCCTAAGCCTCAAGGGGGCGAGGACAGGGGAGGTCAGGAAGATCTGAGAAGATTCTCCAAGATGGAAGGTGTGTGCGGGCAAGGGGGATACAGGGGCGCCACCCAAGACTTCGCGAATCAGAATCTGCAGTTACAAGGGCCTAAATTTCCCTTTGGCGCTTAAGCTCCTTCGACCTGGGCCCCTGACACCCTGCCCCCAGGGTCCTGGCATCTCGAGAGGTGAAGGGGATTCCCCTTTGAAACACGGTGCTTTGGAACAGGGACGCAGCAACAGCACGCGACCAAAAGCGGGCTAGTAACCGCCTTTTTGCTCGCTCGTGAGCCGTCTTCGGCCAGGTCCTGGGGCCGGCACAGTGCTCCTTCCGCCTCCTACCTCCAGGAAGGCCACCGGCCGGGCCGCCCCTTCTGGGCACAAGCTGGGGAAGGCCGTTCGGCGCCGGCGGTGTTGCCCCGGGCGCTTCTCCACTTCCCGGCGGGGCGCGGGGCGGCGCGGGCGGTCTGGGGGGGCGCTTCCCCAGCCCGCGCCTCGCCCACACTCATACCTGACGAATCGCGGCCCCGGCCGCCCCGGCCGTGGGCCTCCGACTGGGGCCTTGCGGCCGCCCTGCGCTCCTTGCTCTTCCCGCAGCCCATCGCGCGCGGGGCCCTGTGGGAACGCAGGGCTGAGGGCAACAGAGCGGGGGCCGCGCGCCCCCTGCCGGCGATGGGCGGGGCTGTCGGTGGTGGGCGGGGCTGACGGGGGCGGGGCGACGGGCGGAGACACCCTGGTGCCCACGCCTCCTCTCCTAATAAACTCGTGGATTTTTTTCACATGGAGATACGCTGACTAAAGTAGGAAAATGCAACGTGGAAAGGAGGGGAAAGGTATCATCACAGATCTTATCTGTCAGATGACTGTTGCCGCGTTTACTATTTCTTTCCAGTTTTTTTTACCCTCAATACATAGTTTTGCTCGCAGGTTTTCACTTACTACTAGCATTTTCCATACGATCACATAGTATGGTAAGCCACCCAGATAACTTCTTGACTTCCACCCCCGCCTCAGGCTTTTTCAACGGATGAGACTGACACTGACCATTTTATTTCAAACAGAAGCCTGCTCACCCCATCCTCACCTCGACGGGCACAATTTACCCTACTCTTCCGTTTTATATAGCAATGACAGTCTTCTAACTTACCCTCTGTTCTCTCTCCTACTCACACTTCCCTCCCCTTACCAGAATAGCATCTTAGCATTTTTTTTTTTTCTTTCGTTTCATGTATCCCAAAAGCTTGGAACTGTGCCTGGGACATGGTAGGAATTCGATATTGAAAGGAAGAAGAGAGGAAACATTATCTTTAATAACTACCAATATAAAAGCCCTCCCAATAGAGCTACTGTACTAGGCTTACCTAGTCCTCTATTGATAGATATTTAATTTGTTTCTTACTTTAAATACTATGCATAAGACTGCAGTGAACATCTTTGTGTTTAGAGCTTTCAGGCTCTCCTTGCACATTGCCACATGGCCTTCCAGAATGGTGGTCCCCCTTTATACTCCTAGGAGTAAGGAATAACAGTTCCATACTACCTGAGAGTGACTTTTAACATGGAAGCCACATTGGGCCACATCAGATGGGGTCACTGTTCTCAATCAGCACAGTGCTTGGTTTTTCCTTCTTTCAATGAATTAACATACGTTAAGCATCCAACCCATATCCGGCTTTGTCCTAGGGTTACTGGATGTCTAAAACCAAGTTGCCTGCTCTTAAGGAACATCCATCCCAGCTGAGATTTAGTGAGCTTGTCTGGTCACCAGATGTGTGGCGATGGTGAGGCCCTTTGTTCTCATCTGGATTTGTGGGCAAGCTTATTTCCTGCTCCTCTTGGGAGCAACCCAGAGTCAAAATGCTCTTGGAAAACATTGGGTGCTTATTTGCTTAAATACAGAAAACAAAAGCTGAACCCAAACCTTTTAAAAACAGACACTGCACAAAGCCAAAGTGAGGCTGAACAATCTCATCCAAGTGCTTACACTCTGTTATGACGGTAAGTAATATAACTAAGCAGGGGACTTTTTTTTTTTTAAATTTTTTAACGTTTATTTATTTTTGAGACAGAGAGAGACAGAGCATGAACGGGGGAGGGGCAGAGAGAGAGGGAGACACAGAATCTGAAACGGGCTCCAGGCTCTGAGCCATCAGCCCAGAGCCTGATGCGAGGCTCGAACTCACGGACCGCGAGATCGTGACCTGGCTGAAGTCGGACGCTTAACCGACTGCGCCACCCAGGCGCCTAAGCAGGGGACTTTTAAAGGCAAAGAGAAGTTCCCTCCCTCCGTGAGTCAGGTCTATAATTCCTTTGTTCAGTTGGAATTATTATTTCAGAGATCTTTTTTAACATGGTTTTCTTTTTTTTTAATGTTTTTTTTTTTAATTTATTTTTGAGAAAGAGAAAGAGAGAGAGATACAGAGCATGAGCAGGGGAGGGGCAGGGAGGGGAGAGAGAGGCAGGGACACAGAATGTGAAGCAGGCTCCAGGCTCTGAGCTGTCAGCCCAGAGCCTGACATGGGGCTCGAACTCAAGGACTGCAAGATCGTGACCTGAGCCAAAGTGGGACGCTTACCTACTGAGCCACCCAGGCACCCCAAAACATGCTTCTCAACATATGCTAAAATTACTCCATATTTTGTCAGCAAAATTCCAGTTGTGGTTGTCTTTTCTCTTTCTCTATTTAACGCACACATTTCACTCAAATGATGGTTTTTCCTTTTTTTTTTTTTTTTTTTAAATACCTACGCAAAAGTAGCTGACAGTCACGTGCTTGCCTGAGTCATCTTACCACATACCAGCGATTTGTTGGACACTCAAGATGAGCCAAGCACCCTGCTTACTGTTTTTCTCACATCATCTCATGTTGTCTACACAAGAGTCCTATGTGGTAGGGCCTGTTATTGTTCCCATTTTACAGTGAGAAGCCTGAGGCTTCTGGGTTAATCGCCCAGATACACAGGCCTACTATGCAAATTCAGGTCTCCTTATTCCAGGGCTTCTGCTCTTAAGCACGAACTCATGTAATGACTGCAGTATCGCAATCCACTAATCCCTATAACATGAAAGGACTCTTTGGGAAATGTTTTTGAGGGTTGATTTAATTATACATGATCTGTGTAAAGCACATCAAAAAAGAGGGCTCTATTTGGTCCAATAATAGTGAATGTTCAGTCCTCAGCCTACTTGGCCTGTCCAGAGCATGGTACCTCCATTTTTCATTCTCTCCTCCTTGGAACAGTTGCCTTCCAGGATACCACACTCTCCCATCTCCTCCTATCTTGCAGGCTGCCCCTCTCAGTCTCCTTTGCTGGTTCCTTCCCAATCTCCCTGGCACTTAATATTTAAATGTCTCAGGGCTCAATCCTTAAACTTTCCCTGCCCTTCCCTCCCACCCCCATCTCAATCTGCATTCGCTCCCTCGGTGACTTCATCCGGTCTCAAAGCTTTCTTTGCCATCTGCCAAACTTACGTCTCTTGCCTTAACCATCATCTGCACCCGAGTGTCCAATAAACTGTTCAAACCTGGAGGGCCCAAATAGATTGTCCCCTCCCCAAACCTGTACCTTCCTAGGTCTTCCCCTGCCCAGAAAAAGGCAACTCCATTCTTCCAGGTGTTCAGATGGAACACCTTGGAGTTCTCCTCAACCCCTCTCTCATATACCCCGCATTCAGTTTGCCAGAAAATCCTGTCCATGCTACCTTCAAACGATATTTTTAAATGAATAAAAATAAACAAACAAGCAAAATCCCTCTAACTACCAGTGTATAGGAAACAGAGGACAAAGGAACAAGTTAAACAACACGTAGGTATGTAATCAGCAATACCCAGAATGTACCGATTTCATCAACGCATACTGACAAGAGAAGAAAAGAAAAAGAAGTGGGAGCATCTCATTTCAGAGACACTTAAGATATATGAGGTATCTAAGGGGAGTCAAATTCATAGACACAGAAAGTAGAGTAGCAGTTGCCAGGGGCTGGGAGAAGGGGGCAGAGGGAGTTAGTGTTTAATGGAGACAGAGTTCGGTTTGGGAAGATGACAAAGTTCCAGACAAGGATAGTGGTGGTGGTGGTTGCATAACAATGTGAATGTACTTAATGCCACCAAA
Source organism: Lynx canadensis (assembly GCF_007474595.2). Lineage (NCBI taxonomy): Eukaryota > Metazoa > Chordata > Mammalia > Carnivora > Felidae > Lynx > Lynx canadensis. The sequence goes on along the minus strand of NC_044309.1, from coordinate 123,727,609 downwards.
CTGTAGACTTTAAAATGCTCCAGATGGGGCGGGGAGGGAGGGGCGGTGCCTGAGTGGCTCAGTTGCTTAAGCGTCCAACTCTCGATTTCTGCTCAGGTCATGATGTCACAGTTTCCGAGTTTGAGCCCCTTATCGGGCTCTGCACTGACAGTGCGGAGCCTGCTTGGGACCCTTTCTCTCCCTCTCTCTCTGCTCCTCCCCTGCTCATGCTGTCTCTCTCTCTCTCTCTCTCTCTCTCTCTGTCTCTCTGTTTCTCAAAATAAATAAACATGAAAAAAATAATCAAAATCAAAATAAAATGCTCCAAGGGGTAAAATTCTCATGTTATACATATGTTAGTACAAGGCAGCGTGTGGACTTTGGATCCTGATTTGAACAAATCAATTGTAAAAACATTTTACGGGTGTAAAATACGGACTGCATATTTACATATTGCTAGTGTTTTAATGTTACAGTTCTTATCTTTTAGAGATACACTTTGAAGTATTTATGACTAAAATTATATGTCTGGGATTTTCTTTAAAATAATCCCATGTATTGGGTAGAAATACAGATAAAATAACATTGGCCTGGTGTGAATTGTTAAAGCTGGCTGATGGGAATGGGGGGATTCCCTCCACATTCTCTCTAATTTGTATGTTTGACATTTTCCGTAATAAAAAAGTTCTTAAGATTTTTCAAAATCCAAAAACGGAGTACCTCTCATCTGGATTATCACAACAGCCTCCTAATGGTCTCCCTACCTCTGCCCTGCAGCGCCGCACCCCCCCCCCCCCCCGCTCCTGCTATTGCAACAGGTCAACCAGAAGCATCCTGTTAAAATCATGTCAGGCCTCTGCTTAGAAACTGCCATGGCTCCCAATCTCCTAGGAGTGAATCCAGTGGCCTAAAAGGTCCTATGTGAGGCATCCCCAGCCCGACTCTCTCTGACCTTCTCTCCTTTTCTCCTCTTTGTTCACTCTGTCCAGCCACACTGATTTTCTTCTTTCCCTGAAACACACCAAGCACACCCCATCTGAAGTCTTTCCACTGACTGTTCCTTCTTTTTTTAATTTTTTTAAATGTTTATTTATTTTTGAGAGACAGAGAGAAAGAGAGCACAAACAGGAGAGAAGCAGAGAGAGAGGGAGACACAGAATCCCAAGCAGGCTCCAGGCTCTGAGCCGTCAGCACAGAGGCAGGTCTGGAACTCACGAACCGAACCGTGAGATCATGACTCGAGCCGAAGCCAGATGCTTAACCGACTGAGCCACCCAGGCGCCCCTCCCCTGGCTGTTCCTCCTTCTGGAACCACGATCCCCTCATGTACCCATGTGGCTCGCTCCCTTGCCTTCCTCAGATCTTCATTCAAAATGCAGCTTCTCGAGGAAGATTTCCCTGGCCGCTCTTCTTTTCTCTTGCACCCCTTGCTCTGCTGCTGACCCCAACACCTCCTTTCCCTCTTCTGGGCTTCAATTTTCTCCTTAGAGATGATCACCATAGAGCTGGCTGGCTCAGTTGGTTGAGCATCTGGCTTTGGCTTAGGTCATGATCTCAGGGTTCGTGAGTTTGAGCCCTGCATCTGGCTCACTGCTGTCAACATGGAGCCCCCTTCGGATTTGGGCAGGAATTGCTGTCTGTTTTGTTTGGTACCCGGAGCAGCATCTGACACCAGAAAGGCCACCACTAACTATTTGCTGAAAGAAAGAAGGAGAATCAACGAGATTACTCGTTGGTGATCTTGGAGCGGCACTCATCCATCCCCACAGAAAATACTTATGGAGCCCTTGCTGTGTGCAGGGCATCACTACGGGACAAGAGTTTATGGATGCCCACCCCACCCCCCACCGCTACCGTCTTTGTGATTTTCTATGGGATGATTGATGTCAAAGCCGTGGTCAGAACATCTCATTTACATTAAATCATCCAGTCCACCTCAGAGGGCCACTCCATAAATGGAATTTGTTTTATTTCTTATTATTTTTTTAAGTTTATTTATTTTGAGAGAGGGAGTGTGAGCAGGGGAGGGGCAGAGAGAGGATCCCAAACAGGCTGCCCTCCATCAGCCCAGGGCCCCACGCGGGGCTCGAACTCACGAACTGTGAGATCGTGACCTGAGCCAAAATCAAGAGTCGGATGCCCAACCAACTGAGCCACCCAGGGGCCCCCATAAATGGAATTCACGAACAAAGTCTTAAAGTCCTGACAATTAGGGCTTTGCAAGTATTTGATGAATTTACTCTCTAAGTGTTGGCAATCCAGGTATGGTACGTTTCTCCTCATCCAGAAGAGGAGTTCCCTTTTCTAGTTAACTCTGTGTGGCTTGCCCGGGTTGTCCTGCTCCCGCCTGTCCCTGGTCCCATGGCCAGGTCCCTAGCCCACCGGTTGCTCCTCCCTCTACTTGCTAAATCTCTGGATTCATCTGCTGCTCCCAGCCCTCCCTCTGGTGCCTCGGTCACCCGGCTGCACCCCCACCATTTTCCCTCCACCATAGTGAAGTTCTCAAGGGCAGGTCTGTGTCTAATTCACCTTTGTGTCGCCAGCACCTGGCTCAGCGTCCAAAGAGAATTAACGTGAAAATAATATAACACAACGCCCACCATCAATCATACATTGAAAAACATTTTTTTTTTGAGCTTTCCAGTTATTTGGGTTTGCCACGGAACTTACATTTTAAAGCAATCTTCCTAAATTGAAGTTCTCTACTATTAGAACTTTCTGCTTGAGTCACACGCAAACTCCACGGTCCATTTTAAAGGTGATTGTAACACTGCGTCACCCACTTGTAGGACTGTCTGTTGTCTGTTCGCCCAAGACAATTAACCAAGTATGCCAGGCCAGATAAATGCCAGGCAAGGTAAAAATGAATGCCGGTTTTGCTACGGATGGAAACGTGGGCTCCAGAACTAGCTGGGGCAGGTCGTGGGGAAATGGAGCTAGAAACCGCTCTTCCTGAAGCATTCCAGACAGGGCTGCTCCTGGCCTCGGAGACTTCCCACAGTGCCCGTCCTGGGGATTGAAGTCCAGGCGAGGAGGGTGGAGAACCCGGCTGTGTGGCCCCTGACCCCCATTCAAACCCTGCTTCCCTCGCTCTCAGCTGTGTGATTTTGAGCAAGTTCCTGAACTTCTCCGAGCTTCCACCCTCTCTATAAAATGAGTATCTACATGGCATGATAACTAGGAGGATGAAATAAAAGACAGGTAAACACTCAGTGTGACAAGTGGCACACAGCAGACACAGAGCAAGGGAAATCTCCTTGCTCGTCCCACGTCTTCCTTGGGGAGCTGTGCGCTTCAAAGTTCCCCTGAGAAAAACACCAAATGCCCTTACAACACCCCGAGTAACGGCTGGGCATTATTATCCCCATTTTTCAGGTGAGGAAACTGAAACGTGAAGGTGTTAGGTTCCTACCAAGTGGCAAAAGCAGGGGCGCCCGGGTGGCTCAGTGGGTCGAGCATCCAACTCTTGATTTCGGCTCAGGTCATGGTCTCACGGTGGTGGGATGGAGCCCCGCACTGGCTCCTCGCTGGGCACGGCGCCTGCTTAGGATTCCCTCTCTCTCTCTCTCTCTCTCTCTCTCTCTCCCTCTGTTCCAACCTCACTCTCTCTTTCTCTCAAAAGAAAAAAAAAGTGGCAAAACTAGAATTTGCCCCCAATTCTATGCGACTCCCACATTGTTTGTTGACAGATTTTTTTTTTTTTTTCTGGCATTCATTTATTTTTAAGAGAGAGAGAGACAGGGACAGAGCATGAGCGGGGAGAGGCAGAGAGAGAGGGGGGACACAGAATCCAAAGCAGGCTCCAGGCTCCGAGCTGTCAGCACAGAGCCCGACGCGGGGCTCAAACCCACGAACTGTGAGATCGTGACCTGAGTGGAAGTCGGACACCCAACCGATTGAGTCACGCCGGTGCCCTGTTTGTCGACAGATCTTACACACTGTTGCCTCTAAAGAACTTCAGGGGCGCCTGGGTGGCTCAGTCGGTTAAGTGTCTGACTTCGGCTCAGGTCATGATCTCGCGGTCCGTGAGTTTGAGCCCCGCGTCTGGCTCTGTGCTGACAGCTCAGAGCCTGGAGCCTGTTTTGGATTCTGTGTCTCCCTCTCTCTCTGATCCTCCCCCGTTCATGCTCTGTGTCTCTCTGTCTCAAAGATAAATAAACGTTAAAAAAAAAATTAAAGCAACTTCATCTGGTTTATAATTTTCTTTGGGCTGGCTTTGTCTTCTGATTCAAGAACTGTTTCCTCTGCCATTTTAATCTTTTTTTTTTAACCAATGACTCAGAGGGGAATGAACACAGGGTTACTATTTCTTCTTCCTTCAAGAATAATGTTTTTATTTTTTCAGTAAAACTCAACATAACATTTCCCCCTGAAAAAATACAGAAGAATTTACACTAAAAAATACGCCCTCTCCCACCTTACCTCAAGCCCCAAACCTCCCTGCCTAGAGGCAACTGTTAGGTTCTTGTGGATCCTTCCAGAAAGAATCTTTGCATTTATAATCATGGCACAGCTGTAAGGGGGGAATCGAGGCCTTTTCCTGTATCAGGCAAATTAGTGTCCATGATATTGCAAATCAATCAAGTGCTGAGGGGAAAAAATCCTATTAGTCTGAAAGAATACGGAGAATTAAGGTAACCAAAGGCCGACCATTTGGGGAACAGATTGGATTTTTATTTCATTAAAGTGGCCTTTCAGCTCGGAGCTTCTGGAAAGTCCCACGGAAGGATGCACCTGTGACTAGCTTCTACATAAAAACGCTATTGTGTGCCCTCTGAAAAATACTGTCCTGAGGAATCTTCCTGTACAGAGTAAGCCGGGAGCTGGGAAAACGAGTTAAGCAACCACACAATTGTTATTTGTGCTTCCCTCTTTATCTCTTTCCAGCCACTTCATTTGCATTATTTCATCCGAGCCCCCCAGAAACCCCGAGGCGCAGAGAAGTGAAGAGGTTTTTCCCAGTGGCATGTGGCTCATACGTGGCACAGAGAGGACCTAAGCCCTTATCTCCTGCCTGTGTGCTTTTCCCCCGACATGGCTACAGGTCTGGGAGCCCAGCATCTAAGTGCCGGAATCAAGTGAATTACTCACGAAATGCTGGGACTGCACCCACGTTCACAGCAACACCATTCACAGGAGCCCAGAGGCGGAGCCAGCCCGCGTCCATCCCTGGAGGGCTGGGTAAACAACACGGGGTACACGCATACAGCGGAATATTACTCAGTCTTAAAAAGAAAGAAAATTCGGGGCGCCTGGGCAGCTCAGTCAGTTTACGTGGCTGACATTGGCTCAGGTCATGATCTCATGGTTCGTGAGGTCCAGCCCACATCCGGCTCTCTGCTGTCAGTGCAGAGCCTGCTTTGGATCTGCTGTCTCCCTCTCTCTCTGCCCATCCCAACTCTCTCTCACTCTCTCAAAACTAAATAAACATGCTTAAAATTTTTTTAAAAAAAGAAAGAAAATTCTGACACATGGCACAACACGGATGAACCTTGAGGACATTATGACAAGTGAAATCAGCCAGTCGTAGAAGGACAAATCCAGTATGATTCCACCCATAGGAAGTATCTAAAGTAGACAGATTCATAGAGATACAGGGTAGAATGGTGGTGACTAGGGCTGAAGGGAGGGAGAAACGGGGAGGTACCGTTCAGTGGATACAGAATTTCAGTTTGGGAAGAGGAAAAGTTCTGTGGACGGACGCCAGTGATGGTTGTAGAACAATCTGAAGGTGCTTAACGCCACTGAAATGCACACTTAAAAATGGTTTGGGGAGGGGCGCCTGGGTGGCTCAGTCGGTTAAGCGTCCGACTTCAGCCAGGTCACGATCTCGCGCTCCGTGAGTTCGAGCCCCGCCTCCGGCTCTGGGCTGATGGCTCAGAGCCTGGAGCCTGTTTCCGATTCTGTGTCTCCCTCTCTCTCTGCCCCTACCCCGTTCATGCTCTGTCTCTCTCTGTCTCAAAAATAAATAAAACGTTAAAAAAAATGGTTTGGGGCACTGGGCGGACTTTGGTTCAGGTCATGATATCACAGTTCCTGGGTTCAAGCCCCGTGTCCGGCTAAGCGCTGACAGCTCAGAGCCTGCAGCCTGCTTCGGATTCTGTGCCTCTTTCTGTCCCTCCCCCATCTGTGCGCTCTCTCTCTCAAAAGTAAATAAATATTTTTAAAAAATGGTAAAAGTAGCAAAGTCTGTTACATGTATTTTACCACAATTTTTAAGAATTGAAAATGAGAGGCGCCTAGGTGGCTCCGTTGGTTGAGCAGCTGACTTTGGCTCAGGTCGTGATCTCACGGTTTGTGGGTTCAAGCCCATCGGGCTTGCTGCTGTCGGCACGGAGCCTGCTTCGGATTCTCTCTCCCCCACCCTCTCCACCCCTGCCCCACTTGCTCTCTCTCCCTCAAAAGTAAATACACGTTTAAAAAGTTTTGAAAATGAAAAACACGGCTGAGACTCCTCTAACACAAATTCGGACAAGACAAAGGGCACGTCTCCGTTGCAGTCTGTTCACCTTGACGCTTGCTGAAACCAGACTGGTGTGGGCAACAGACATCTGGACACATCTGACTGCCCTGCACCCCCTTCCCCTTCCTTCTGAAAACGGAATCCTTCTTTTTGGTGGAGGAACCCACAGCGTAAAGCTCAAGGAAACCCTGACCTCACCAGTCACGTACGCCACCACTTGAGCAAACAGAAGCTTGGAAAAATTAAGGTAAAACACATAAATGCAGAGAGCGTATGCTCAGTGCACGTAGGCACAGATACGCCAGCCCTTCTGGCTTTAGGTCTCCAGGCCTGTGCCAGCACGGATTGGCTGTGTTGACTTGAGGTGAGTTCTGTAGTATCTCCGGGCTTCAATCTTCCTCGTTTGTGAAGAACGGGATGATAATAATAGTGCTTACTTCCTAGGGTGTTTATGAGACTGCATAAGTTAATACACGTAAGACACTGAGAATAGAGGAAGCGTATACAGTCTGCTTGGGCTGCCATAAATAAAAAGCATACAATGGGGAACTTAGACAATAGAAATTTACTTTCGCACAGGTCTGGAGGCTGGAAGTCTGAGATCGGGCTGCAGATAGGGCTGGATTCTGGTGAGAGCCGTCGCCCTGGCTTGCACAGGACCACCCAGGGCCATTTCTCTGGGTGTGTGTGAGGAGAGAGAGAAAGAGAGAGAGAGAGAGAGAAAAGGAGGGATGGAGGGCAGGGGAGGGGGAAGGGAGGAGGCAGGAGACCGTGTGGGGGGAGGGAGGAGATGGGGGGAGGGCGAGGGAGGAGAAAGGAGATGGGGAGAGGAGGGGAGAGAGAAAGGGAGAGATCTCACTTCCTTTTCTTACAAGGCCACCAATGCTGTCAGATTAAGACCCCATCCAGTCACTTGAGGGGTTGGGGTTTCAACATATGAATTGCAGGGAGTGGGGAGGACACACAATTCAGTCCTTAGCAGTAACTACTAGCTGGTTTTCTTGTTACTGTAAGTATTAGTCCTATTGCATTTCCGGAGGGTAACCGACATCATCTCCTTTTTTTGAGAGCGGGCTTTGATAGGGAGAAAGGGGCAAGTCAGTGGAGGAAAAGGTGAAGTCTTTGGTTGCCTGAGGACGAGGAATCTGAGGAAGAAGAAGGGAGGGTTCTTTCCAAAGAGCCTCCCGGTGGTGTTAACCTAGTGCCAGTCCTAAGTTGTACTTTCCCCCAGAAGCAATGCACTTGAACTTTTCACACAGGTATTTTTTAAAATAAATAGGGATTTGGCATATTAGAAAAAAAGTAGAAAATGCGGAAAACTAGAAAGAAGATAAAACACCCATAATCCACCTTCCAAAGACAAGTACTAATAGCAATATGGTGTCTTTGGGTGCAGGCTGGAGGCACCCCACGGACGCATGAGGCAAGGGGAGAGGGAATTCTCGAGGCTCATTCCTTTTGCCACTTCAGTGCTCTCATGAGCAGCTCCTGTTACCAGATTAATGGGCGGAGAGGTCCCTGCTGCCCATGAATCTGGAACCACCTTTCTCCTGCCCACTTGCCACCGGGGCCTCCAGCCTCACTTTGCTTTTGGGTGGCCTCAGCCCCCAATATCTTTCCACAAGTCCCCTTTTGCTTAAGTAGGCCAAAGACAGTTTCTGTTGCTTACAATCAACCAATCCTAGCTGATAAACCGAAGCTGTCAATTTTTTTTGAAAACTGCAGTTTAAAAAAAAATTTTTTTTAGCGTTTATTTATTATTGAGAGAGAGAGAGACAGAGACAGGGCATGAGTGGGGGAGGGCAGAGAGAGAGGGAGACACAGAATCTGAAACAGGCTCCAGGCTCTAAGCTGTCAGCACAGAGCCCAATGTGGGGCTCGAACTCACAAACTGTGAGATCGTGACCTGAGCCGAAGTTGGGCGTTTAACCATCTGAGCCACCCAGGCGCCCCTATTTGTTTTCATTTTTTTAATGTTTTTATTTATTTTTGAGAGAGACAGAGTGGGAGCAGGGGAGGGGCGGAGAGAGAGAGGGAGACACAGAATCCGAAGCAGGCTCCAGGCTCCGAGCTGTCAGCACGGAGCCCGACGCGGGGCTCAGATCCAAAAACTGTGAGATCGTGACCTGAGCCGAAGTCAGCGCTCAACCGACTGAGACACCCAGGCACCCCTGAAAACTGAGTTTTTGATGGCTACATGATCTTCCATTTCAGGGCTGTATCCTGAAATGTACATTAAGTACACGAGGTGCACTCAGCCAGGTCCATTTTGCCAGACACTTAGGTTAGATAAACAACTTTCCCGGGGGCCTGGGGGGCTCAGTCCGTAGAGCGTCTGACTCAGGTCAAGATCTCACGGTTTGAGGGTTCAAGCCCGTCATCAGGCTCACTGCTGTCAGCCTGTCAGTGAAGAGTCTGCTTCAGATCCTCTGTCCCCCTCTCTCTGCCCCTCCCCAGCTTGCACTCTCTTTAAAAAAAAATAAAAATAAAATAAACAACTTTCGCTCCTGGATATCAACAATAATACCAAATTCATGTAACAGTTGCTTTTCTGTCGTCCCTTTCTCCTGTCTCTGTCCCCACTCACCAGGACTTTACTCCAGCTATCACCTTTTTAAAGTTTCTTTCTCTTTATGTATTTATTTGATTTTATTTTTTAGAGAGAGAGAGAGAGAACAGGGGAGAGGGATAGAGGGAGAAGTGAGGCATCTCTCTGGGACCTCTTTTATAAGGGCACTGAAGCCATTCATAAGGGCTTCACCCTCATGACCTAAACACCTCCCGATACCATCACATTGAGCAGTAGGATTTAACATGTGAGTTTAGGGGAGGTACACAGACATTCAGTGTTATGGCATCCAGCAAGAGGGGACTGGTTACGTAAATTATGATACATCCATAAAATGCAATGCTAAGACCCCATAACAAGAATGAGCAAGCTCTAATGTAGTGATATGCACGTTCTCCAAAACAGTCTTTAAATACAATAAAGCCAGAGCACGGCACATAGCCGTGTGCATGGCATACTGCCATTTCGTTAAAAAAAAAAAAAAAGGAAAGGAAAGAGGAGAAGAATCTATACATGTACATGCTCATGAATACAGATAATATCTCTGTAAGAATTTACAAATTAGTAACAGTAGTCACCTCTGTTAAGGGGTTAGGAAACTTGAGACAGATGGGAGTAACTTTTGCTGCATGTGTCTTTTGGCACCTTTTGAATTTTGGATCATATGATTGCAAAGAATATTAATAATGAGGAAGAAACCTAAAAAAAAAAAAAGTTGTAGCGAGAGTAAAGTCCTGGTGAGTAGGGACAGAGATAGGAGGAAGGGAAGACAGGGTAGACAAAAAATAATACCACGAATTTGGCATTATTGTTGATATCGAGGGCAAAAGTTGGACCTACAAAGAAGGGAGAGGATGGTCTAGGTGTGTGGGGCTGAAGAAGTGTGCAAATTCACCTGACACGCCGGCCGGCCATTACCATCCCAGCCGGGCTCATATTAGTGATGTGTTTGAAAGGGCAGGTGGGTGTGGCCTGGAGTCAGGGAGAAACAGTCGGCCCTCAGGATTCAAGGTGCCGTGGTTGACATGGAACTTTCCTACAGGGCTTCAGGTTATGGGAGACATCGTGGTAACTAGTCTTTGTGGACCAGGTGGCGGAGGAAGGTTTATTTCGCAAAGATGCACGTGAAAGGTTGGAGTCAGGAGAAGGGAAGGAAACCAGGTCAGGGAAAGAAGAAAAAGAAGAAAAATTAAAATGATAGAAAACCTAGTTTGGACCAGCCACTGTCCTAGCAGTATGTGTGGACTTGTGGACTTTGCCAACATCCAGGCCTCCTGTCTTCTGGTAACAGCAGAAACGGGATGGCTGGATCTATTCAGAATTTTTTGAGAGCCCCCAGACTGTCTCCCCAAGTGGTCACACTATTTTGCGTTCCCACCAACAGTGCACCAGGGTTGTAATTTCTCCACATCCTCGCCAGCATTGTTATTTTCTGTTTTCTGCAGACTAGGTTTTATTATATTTTCTTAAAACTCACTGGATGCAGCATAGAGAATGGATCCGAGGGGCTCCAGGGTTAACTCCTGTGGGCCTGGATGAGTTGCTAAAGTGAGAGATGTGCCTGCGCAGCACTGGCCTCTGTTCAAGACATAATAATGTTCTAATAGCGCTGCTTTGTAACCACGGAGCCAAGGCAAGTTTCAGGGAAGCTTGTCACTGCCAGCCTGTCAGTGTTGTTCATTGTCACCTGTGAGACTAGTGATGTGTGCCTTGTCTCAGTGAAACCCCCTTGGGCTCTGCCTTTGGGATGGTTACAGAGCAGGAATCTCCCATGTGACCAGCAGGGTATAAGCAGCCCAGCCTGCACGCCAGTTTGGACACTGATCCTAAGATGTTGAGGGCGAGTGTCGGTGGTTCCTGATCTGAAAGAGAAAGTATACCCACTCCGCCCTGTAACAAAAGGACAATGGTGCCCACTTCCGGCCTCCCCAGACCCTTTGTTGTGATGCAGACTTCGGCTACTCCCTGTGCATGATCTCACTTTAACGCTATTACCATATTTTAGCCTTTTCCTGCAACATTGTCTTGGGGATCCTAACAGGGCTTCCTTAGGGCTCACCCCCTGTCTAACTGCTCCCCCGACCACAAAGGGGAATGACTGGTTCTATAGTTTCCCAGTGCCTGGCACAAAATACACCTGTATCCTAAATATTTGCTGAATAGTCCAGGTTAGGAGAGGTAAGGAGTGCAGAGTGGGGACAGGAGTCCTACAGTCTAGCGCCTTCTGCCGCCCACCGGGTCACACAGATCACTCGGCAGTGCCTCGCCTGTAGTAGCTGCTCAGTAAACATTTCTCAAATGAGTAAGTGAACGTACGAAGAAATCAATGTTCCGTTTACCTGGGCTCGGCAACGACATCAAAGGTGCTACAGAGCAAAAGAAAGGAAGGTCAGTGAGGAAGCTGCATGGGGCTTGTCTTTCTCCAGGCCTTCTGGACACGTCTCTCTCATGACTGCTTCTCTCAACCCTTTTAGACAAGATGGCCTGAGCTTATTAACTTGTCCTGAAGTTGGTTCTCAGCGAGAGGTCCCAACTGACTTTATTCTGACATTTTACCCACATTTCACCCACGCGCCTCAACAGCACTGTATGGGTTCGCTGGCCTGTTTTGAATGGCCAATAATGGTTTAAAAGCCGATTTCTTTTTCCTGCCAGTTTTTTCTTTTCAATCTTGCCTTTTTACCAGTTTCCTTTTCCCAAAATTGCCCATAATTTTTCTCTGCCCTAAAAACCTCTAAATAGAGACTTTCTCCACTTTAAGAAAAATGTCTTTTGAAGTCCTATATATATAAAGAGATCTTAAAGTGCCATCATTTCTTGGGCTTCTCTCCTTTTATCTTCCTTAAGTACCAACTGGCTCCCCACAATGTGTGAAGTTTTTCTCAAGCTCCGTTTTATTTCTATTCGGTAGCCACAAAACCCCTTTTGTGCTTGAGATGGGCTTCGGCGGAAAGATCTAGGAGTAAGTGTTCATTTTTAGATTTTTCCGAGAATAAATCAAAATGACCTCAATGTTTCACTGAAATTATTGGGGGGAGGGGAGAGTGGAATTGCCCCTGGCTTTGGTACTTGGAAGATGAGCACCCAGTTTCTTAATCCAGCCCTTTTAAAACAGCGATACAGATAGCGTTTGTAACCATAATAATAATTAAGGTGTTAGTAACACAAAAGAGAAATAAACCAAAGAGCTTATCTTGGGCAAAGGAATGCACTTTGGTATTTATATCTGGAAACGGGTTTGCCCGAATTCTGGCAACTTCCTTGCTACATATCCAGACAAGAAGGAAGCGGCTCTGTGAGACACTGACTCAAGAAGGGCTAGAGAGATACATGGTTTCCTCACCCAAAGGTGCTGCCTCAGTCATGTTTCCTACCCCATGCCATGAGGCCAGGGCCTTCCCTTTCACGTCTCATCCACACCTCCTCTGAGTAAACCTGAGATAATAGTGAAGCATTTTTTTGTATTTAAGGTATAGTAGTTGGGGACTCCTTCAGATGCAACCGACAGAAACTCCAAACCAGCTAGATTAAATAAGAGACAATTTATTGGTTTAAGGAAAGGAATGTCAGCTTCAGGCACAGCTTGATACAGGAGCTCAAATGATGTCATCAGGACTCCTGATCTCTTAGTTTTTTTTTTAATGTTTATTTTTGAGAGAGACAGAGACAGAGTGTGAGCAGGGGAGGGGCAGAGAGAAAGGGAGACAGAATCCAGAACAGGCTCCGGGCTCTGAGCTGTCAGCACAGAGCCCGGCACGGGGCTCGAACCCACAAACCGCGAGATCATGACCTAAGCCGAAGTCGGACGCTTAACCGACTGCGCCACCCAGGCGCCCCAGGATTCCTGATCTCTTAGACAGGCTTTCTCTACTGGAGATCATAATGATCAATGGAAGCACATACCAGCTTAGCATCCTCAGAGGAAGGAGAGGATGTTTCTTTGGCAAAAAAAAAAAAAGCCTTAAGGAAGATTTTGAATGGTATCATTTGGGTCATGAGCCCAATTCTCCCATGCATGAGGTCCAAGGATGCGGCTATGACCCAAGCCACTCAAACCAGACAGGGCAGCTTTTCCCATAGGGAAGAAGAGGGAAGAGACGTCAGGCAGGAAAACGCAACAGATCATTCTCACAAAAGGCCTTTCAGAGTAACTTAGTGGAATAGCGGGCAGGAGGAAGTAAGTCGGGGATGGGGTGCTAGCTATGGGACAATTTCTTTCCCTTCCAATTTTTTTCCTTTCCTCCTCCCTTCCTTCGTGTCTTCCAACAATGCGCCTTCCTCGCTGAAAAACAGCAGGAGCAGCAGCTGCGACTGCAGACTTAAGACACATTAAAATGAAGATTTTAATAGAGATAGGAACAACAGAGACTGAGCAGGCTTCCCAAGAACGAGTCAGGAGGGAGACTGTTGGCTGCCGCAGGGGAGACAAGGCAGGCCAGGCAAAGAAGATGGCCCGCATCACGTCACGGCTTTGCAGCCGGGGAGTCACATTCATTCAGTACCGTGGCTGGGCAGGGGCTGCATGGTGGGAAAGGGGGGCCTATGGGAGAGGAGCTAGGAGAAGGACCCCAGGGCAGATTGGAAGGCTTATTGAACCTCACGCCGAAATGTTTGCACTTGATCCTATCTCTAGGTTCGAGAGAGCAGGGGAGGTCTTTAACCCTAGAATTCGTTTTTCAAATATTTTGATGATGACATCTCTGGCAGCTGAGGGGGAGGTGAGGCAGGATTGGGCAAGACTGTTGCCAAGGAACCCAATTAGGAATCTAGGGTGGGAATCCGGGCGAGAAGTGACAAAGACCCCGAAAGGCCGCGGCAGAAGGAAGGGTGGGGGTCCAGAGGCAGAGCTCAGGTAGAATCCATGGGATTTGGTTCCGCTACAGTTCGGGGAAGGATTGATTTACAGAAGAGGAATGTGGAGACCAAGAGTTGGAAGCAAGGAGCTACTGCCCTCCCCCGGCAAATTATTGACAGAATAAATCATCCATAAGAGACAAAGTCCATTGTATTCTCAGAACAGAAGCTGCCTGTCACCAGGAAACAACATCAGGAGGTACTCGTTGTGTAAGTGTAGCTTTTCATTTCATTCACTTCTCTGCAAATATTTACCAGGCTCCTGTTATGTGCCAGCTCCAGTGCTGCATGCTGGGTATAAGCTGGGGAATGAAACACACATGGGTCCCGTCATCATGGAGCTTTCTATATACCCTCCAGGGGGAGAAGGACAACAAACAAATGCGTGTAGAACTAAAATTTACCAACTGTGTATGGAGGCAATCGATTCCGGGTCCAATGAGAAGAAATGAAGAGATAGGGAGCAGGAGACCTCCCAGAATAGGGGTCAAGATGAAGTTGGGTTCTGGGTGGGACCGTTCACATCTCCTTCGTCTGGGGCGGACATTTCTGAAATAACAAAAATATTGATACGTGGATAAACCTCATTTTGAGTTCACATATCTCTCTCCCCATGTATCTTGTGGTTTCAAATACACTCTGAGTAACAACACTTGTTTTGCCTTCAAGGGTTTATGACTATAACTCACTTTGTTGTATTTTATTTTTATTTTTATTTTTATTTTTATTTTTAAGTAGGCACCACACCCAACCTGGGACTTGAACTCATGACCCTGATATCAAGACTCGCATACTCCACCAACTGAGCCAGCCAGGAGCCCCTCACTTGTTATTTTAAAATTTACAATATAATTCTTCATATATGGTGATTGAGTTACCCGATGTGCCTGTGGTAACAACAGTGGCTCCCACTGGGTGAGGCTTTCCTCTTTCCAACCTCTTGTGTAGACCCCTCCCACACTGACGTTGTGGCCATGTGACTTGCTTTGACCAATGGGACATTAGGAGACATGGCACGGTGCTCCAGCATTGGGCTTGCCCTCTCTCACTGCGGGAGAACGACAAGTGAAGACGCCTGAGCTGTTTTACTGGAAATGAAGGAGCAGAGATGAGGATTCCGGCATGGCGTCCTAGATCCATCGACTCTCAGCCAGCCTAGAAACTATCACCACACGAGTGACCCCAGATGAAACCAGCAAAAAACTCCCTAGCTCAGAATATCTAACTAGCTGAATGCAGTCCGAGGGACCAACACTGAGTAAATTAAGGGATTGCTGTTTTCAGCCACTACATTTTAGGGTAGTTCTTTCTATGCAGCAATAGATAACTGATAGGGTGTAATCTTCAAACAGCTTAATTATTTTTGTTTTATAAACAAGGAAACTTAAAAGCAGCAAAGTGAAATGACTGTCCTAAGGTCTCACAACAATTTGGGGGTAGACCTAAATTCTTGACATCACGTCTTAGACTCTAAGACCCAATTCTTCTCTGCAACTTCCAACATCTCTTAGAAAATACCCAAACCTTAATCTACTACTTAACGATGGCTCGCCAACTTTCTAGTTTTCTTAGCAGGCAACTCAAAGTGTTATTGGGATCGTGGACTTCGATTCAATTTTAAATGATTAAGAACCAAGATTAGATATAAGTGTAGGAATAAATAGAACTGAACTCATCATTTTGAAAATAGCCACACAACCTCATAACCAAACCTCATAACTTCTTGGGAAATATATTATTTTATCAATTCCAGACAACAGACTAGTTGAGAGGAAACAGAAGAACATTTTACTCAACTTGTTAAAAAGAAATCATTGTGACTTTCTCTAATGTGCTTATAGAAGGACTGCATTATTCTAGTTCTTTGAAATATTAAAATAACAAACCTGAGGTGGTGTAATCTAACACATATGTTTCTAAGTCTTTACAGATAGGAAATCATTTGTTTCCCAGGACATAAAAGAAACCCATTTCTCTTAAATGTTTTCTGTCCTTTTTTTTTTTCCAGCTTGAAAACTACTTTCAACTTTTTAATAATGAAGACTTGAAGATGTTAAATTACTTGCCCAAAATTACACATTACAAATCAGAGAGACGGAATCAAATATTTTTCTTTCTGATGCCAAGGCTCATTCTCTCACTGCCCTAAGTAAAATAACTATTATTATACAAGTAACACAAGCTCATAAAAACCCAAACTACGAGAGAAATATACAGACTAAAAGGTCCCCCTCTCACCGTAGGAAGCCCTGTTGGTTACTTACCTGACTTTATTCCCCACTTCCTTCTTCCTAAGAGCACCTGGATTTTTTCCCAGTTTCTTATCCTCCCCCCAAGAACCAAATGATTCCAGGGAGGTGGGCGCTAGCTGAGTTGGAGGTGTGGTTCTGATTTGTCTATTTTTAATTTTTTTTAATGTTTATTTATTTTGAGAAAGAGAGACAGAATATGAGCAGGGGAGAGAGAGAGGAGAGAGAGAGAGAGAGAGAGAGAGAGAGAGAGAGAGAGAGAGAGACAAAGACAGACAGAATCCGAAGCAGGCTCCAGGCTCCGAGCTGTCAGCACAGAGCCCAGCACCGGACTCGAACCCACGGACTGTGAAATCGAGACCGGAGCCCAAGTTGGATGCTAAAGCCCCCTGATTGGTCTATTTTTAAGTCAATTATAGTGGTCTTGGTAGGGACAAGGACATGTGACACACGTAACACATAGGGGGCGTCAGCTGCCCGTTTGTTCTTCAAAAGACAGAAAGCTTGACTGTCCTGAGGATGTCCTCTCAGATCGGCAGCCGCAGGAGCCCGAACCGAATGACGGCCACTGCACCGCCTGGGCATTGGAACCAAGTTTCCCAGCGGCTGCGTCCAGCCGTGCTGGAGCGTGGCCGGGATCCCAAGACAGGCTTGTGGCCGGGTGACCCGGGACTCCTCTGGCAGGAGACTCTGGCCTCCTCAGCTGCCGGTGTGAAGTCTGAATGTTTCTCCTGAAACTACTGACTGCACCCGTCTCCCAAGAGGCGCGCTGCCTGAGAACAAAGCCTACTCACTGACGATGGCAAAGCAGAAAGATAGAAAGAACCTGGGTCCCCAGTGATCTCCTGAGCTGCTGAGTTAATGAACCCCAGAGTCCCTCTCCCCACGGACTTCTCGTTTTACAAGATAATACGTTTCCTTATTGTGTGAGCCACCGAGTTGGGGTTTTCTTTACTTGCGGCAGAAAGCATTGCTACTGATACAAATCACCTCCGAACCCACTTCCCAGAAAGAAGTTCTGAGAACAGTTTACTCTGAACGTTTCCAATACATTTACCAACATACATCTCATTTTGCAACTTGATTTATTTTGTAGTCATCAATATATATACTATGTACATCCTTCCACATCAGTACATAGAGATCTTCCTTCATGTTTTTCATGGCCACATAGAATTCTATATAGGGATGTGCTCTAATCACTGTGCTTTTATCCTTGACCACTTATCTTGTACCCTTTTTCTGCATCAAAAGACAGGAGGAGAGACCCACTGGCAGAGCCTTCCCTAGAGGTCAAATTACTGTGTTCTTCCTCTTTCCATTGCAAGTGGGGCCACGTTGAAGGCAAGGGAAATATACTTTTAAATGAACACCAAAGGCAGTCTGAGCACATAAACCAGCCTTAAGAACAAAAGAAGGCAGATGTTTTGTGGAAGCAAGATCTCCCAGCAAGGCCTGGTCGCAAAGAGGCAACCTGAGACTATGTGAGGAGCAGGGATATTCCAGACTATTCCAGCCACGGGAGCCTCCTCCTACCCTCTCCTCTTTTCTTCATTGATGCTCCACTCCGTCGACCTAGCCTCCTCTGGTGTGCCAGGTTCTAGGGGCCCCGGGGGAGGTGGGGCGTGAGGTGGCTTAGCGGGAAGAAGCGTCCAGCAGGAAGAGGTCAGGAGGCACAGCGACCTGCTCGGCCTCCAGCTCGGTCTCCCGCCCCCCACCACCCGCGGGGCCCCGCCTCCAACACGTTCAGGCCCCCCGGCCCCGCCCCCTCCCACCCCGGCCCCGCCCCCTGCTCCCTTCCTGGAACACCGACCTCTGGAAGAGATAGTCCGCGCCCTCATCGCTCTATGTGGGGTTCTTTTGAGTCTGTAAACAAGCAAACAAACCAAAACCAACAACAACAACAACAACCCCCCCCCCCCAAACAAAGCAGAACAAAACTGCCAGGAAGTATTCATTCTCACCTGCAGCTGTTTATTGTTAGAGCGAAACAGCCAATGTGGTTCACCTAAGGTGAGCCTCCACCTTACCTTCTGAGAGATGGAGGGGTCCTCAAATCCTAAACCCATCACAAAAGTCGGATGCTGAAGACCCAGCTCTGCACCCTGATCCTCACAGGAGCTGCTTCTGGCAAGAACTGCACTTGCTCGCCGTTCCGGGATGCGTTCCACGTTCAGCCAGCTGATTTCAATCGCTCTATCGACCTCAAACTAGCCCGGCTTAGAGATGGATTTTGTCTGGGTGGGAAGATAAAAGCAGCTGGCTTGACTTGTTCTGAGCTGTTGGAGGCCTGCCTACCTATCACGGCAAAATTAAAATAGCACCCAGCCACATCACACATTCAATACACTTTTAGGGTTTTGCTGTAAATGTTACTCGATCAAAATGGAGAACAGTGAGTATATTATGCCAATGTTTACATAAAAAGAGGGAAATACAAATTTATATGTATGTTTACTTATTTGGAAGAGAAAAGGATAATGGAAGAACACACCATTAAAAAGAACAGTCATCTGTAGAAGAAGGGAAGAAACTAATTAGAACAGAAATAAAATCTAGACTTCTTCGAGTATACCTTGTTTTGTAGATTCAAGGAATCATGCAATATTTTATATGGTTGTAAAAAATAAAATCAAATGATAAAAAAAAGCAATATCGAGGGGTGCCTGGGGGGCTCAGTCGGTTAAGTGTCCGACTTCGGCTCAGGTCATGATCTCACAGTTGGGGAGTTTGAGCCCCACACGGGGCCCTGTGCTGACAGCTCAGAACCTGGAGCCTGCTTGGGATTCTGTGTCTCCCTCTCTCTCTGCTCCTCCCCTCCTCGCTCTCTGCCTTTGTCTCTTTCAAAAATAAATAAACATTAAAAAAAATTTTAAGCGATATCTAATACTGCAAGTTAAATTTTTAAAAAGGAACAAAAAGAAGGTAACTGTGTGTTCAATATCCAGCATTAGCCACATTGTGAAGAACTAAGACCAAGATCACAGTCAGCACTCGTGGGGCACCATTCGAGGGTTTCAGAGAACCAACTCATGCTTTTGAAAACCAGTAAATAAAAGAATCAAACATTTCTCTGGTCTTTCCTCTACAAACTCTACTTCAGGGGAACGAAATAATCGATGAGGGGGTATTTCCTCTTATAGCATCCCAACTATTAAAGGAATGATGAAATTAGAATATCAGCGTTTTACAACTTTTAATGAATTCATGGCTCTAGGCAAAGATCACCAATGGTTGCAAATATCTCACAGACACTGTGTGGCCCTGATGGATGGAGGTACCTCTGAGGAGGCTTCCAAAAGCAACTGCATCTGAATCTAATCAAGTAACTAGACTGACTACCCCTCAGAGGAAATACCGAGGAAAGGACACGTTAAATGGCACTGTGAGGTGCAAAGTAGCAGAATCCACACTGTGGTAAAGTCCTCAAGACAAGCAACCTGGTTTATTCAACAATAAAAATTGTAAGTAAAAAGAAGAGAAATGAAGGGGAAAATCTATAGACTGAAAGTACAGTAAGACCTTGGATTGTGAGTAACTTGTTCTGTGAATGTTCCACAAGGCAAGCAAGCATTTCTAATAAATTTTAACTTGATAAACGAGCGAAGTCTTGCAATATGTGTAGTACGCGACACCGAATGTCCCATAATCACAACTGAGCCACCGGTTCTTGAAATTCGTTTTGACATACAAGTGCTTTGGATTACAAGCACGTTTCCAGAATGAATTATGCTCGCAAACCAAGGTTTTACTAATATTTTTGAGAGGCGCCCAGCTGGTTCAGTCGGTGGACCTTGAAACTCTTGATCTTGGGGCTGTGGGTCGAACCCACGTTGGGTGTAGAGATTACTTAAAAGTAAAATCTTAAAAAAAGTATATGAAACATTCATTTGTAATGAATTGACTTCATTTGGATCCTGCTTCAAACAAACTATTAAAAAAAAAATCTATTCTCGGGGCACCTGGGTGGCTCAGTCGGTTAAGCGGCCGACTTTGGCTCAGGTCATGATCTCGAGGTCTGTGAGTTCGAGCCCCGTGTCGGGCTCTGTGCTGACAGCTCAGAGCCTGGAGCCTGTTTCAGATTCTATGTCTCCCTCTCTCTGACCCTCCCCCGTTCATGCTCTGTCTCTCTCTGTCTCAAAAATAAATAAACATTAAAAAAAAATTAAAAAAAATCTATTCTCTAACAAGCACAAAAACATTAACACTGGCTAGGTATTTGATGGTATTAATATTTTATGTTGTCTTTGGGTTTATGTGGTTATGTGTATTTTTTTCTAATTTGTTTTTTACATTTATTTATTTTTGAGAGACAGAGAGCAAGCAGGGGAGGGGCAGAGAGAGAGGGAGACACAGAATCCGAGGCAGACTCCAGGCTCCGAGCTGTCAGCACAGAGCCCGATGCAGGGCTCGAACTCACAAACCTGAGATCATGACCTGAGCCGAAGTCGGACGCTTAACCGACCGAGCCACCCGGGCACCCCTTTGTAATTATCTTTTTTAAAGGAGTTCTTATCTTTTAGAAATGTTGAAATAATTACAAATGAAATGACAGGGCATCTGGCTATCCTCCCACCCCCCAAAACAATCCTGGGTTGGCGGCCAGGGGAAGAGGTAGAGGGTATAAAAGAAACAACAGTAGTTGTGAGCTGATAATTACTAAAGCTGAGTGAAAGATACTGGGGTTCGTTATATACTATTTTCTTTACATTTGTGTTTGCTTGAAAATTTCATTGATAAGACTTTTTAAGAAATCCTTTGGAAGGAGTTCTTCTAATTTTGCTTTTAAAATTACTTAAGTAAGAGTAACTCATTTAATTTGGTTGTGATTTGTTAGAAAAAGGCCATATTTCGGAATCCTTTCCAAGTGGGAAAATCATGGTAATAACAACAATTAGTACACAGTCAGTACTTGGAGTGTGCCTAGCTAAGTGTTTTGCTCGTTTAAGTCTTGTCAACCGTTTTTGAGGTTGGTGGTATAATGATTCCATTTTTTACACAGGATTACAGAAGATGAGGAAACTGAACCTCAGAGAGATTAAACGACTTGCTGGAAGTCCCAGTAAATGGAGGAGTCAGGATTTGAACACAATTTGGCTTCACAGTCCATGCTCTTAACCACTATGTTAATCTACAAATTATTTTCCAGTGTATATGGGACATTTTTATGAACACTAGATTGAACAATTAGTGAACTTGACAAATATGATACTTCACGCGCATTTAACATTTATTAACTTAAAAAAACTTTTAATGTTTCTTTATTTTTGAGAGTGAGAGAGAGACAGAGCATGAGCGGGGAAGAGAGAGAGAGAGAGGGAGGCACAGAATCCAAAGTGGGCTCCAGGATCCGAGCCATCAGCACAGAGCCTGACGTGGGGCTCGAACCCACGAGCCGGTAGATCATGACCTGAGCCGAAGTCAGAAGCTTAACCGACTGAGCCACCCAGGCACCCCAACATTTATTAACTTTTTGAGATTTTTTTTCTTTGTATTTTAAAGCAATGTGTTTTTTTGCAAGGTCCCAAATATGCTCATGGGCACCAAATATCCCACAGGCCCTTATATCCTTAAGACGTCTGTGGAATTCAACCGTTGGCCTGTTCAATCCTTATCCAGGTTAGGAAACTTTAAGATGACCCAAGCAAATAAGACTCCGAGTCAGAAACACAGCCTCATGTCACCGAGGAGAAAAACAAGAAAAGGAAAACGCCAAAGCCCTACTGCATTTTGTAAATATCGATGTTGCTCTTTGCATCCTTCCAGCCGAAAGAGGGTTGGTACGCGAATTAAGTTCCCTATGGTTCTTGGGATGTGAAAGAGTCCAGAGCGTGCCAGGCAAGGGTTTTCTGAGCATGGTGGTGGTACCGGAGTGGTAGGGGATGAGTTAAGGTGGAGCGCAAGGCAGGACAGGTGTGTGAAATGGGGTGAGCCACCGTGTTGCCCAAGCACAGGTGTGTGAAATGGGGCGGAGCACAAGCACAGGTGTGTGAAATGGGGTGAGCCACCGTGTTGCCCAACTGCCGGGGATGCTATTTGTTGGAGGCTAAGTGAGTGCTGCTCCCTGGCACCACCTGCCCCCGAGGGCACAGGGTAGGTCCTCAGTAAATGTTTGTTGACCTGGAATGAATTCAAAGGAGGGTTTCATCTTCTTTCAAATTCAAATCTAGAGATAAGATAAGCGTTTCCTAAAGTGTGGCCCACAGACTAGTTGTCCTAGAGAAATGTTTTTCCGGAAAAGCAAACCGCTGCAAGCATATATCCATTCATAACGCTCTAAGTACCGGCGCTAACAAGTCCTGCAATGAAAATAATTTTTTTACACTTAGTTTTGAACTCAAAATTTCCAATCCTATTTGAGCATAGGCTTCCCCCTCCCCTCCCTTTTTTGGGTAACATAACATTTCTACAGACACTGAAGAGACTCTACCAGGGCATCTCCGTGTGTGTAAACCAAGCTCTGTTCACACCCTTCAGCTGCACATTGGAAGGCTGTTTTCTCGGTTTGCCCATAGGGAAAAAAGCGTTTTATTTACTTATTTATTCATTTGTATATTCACTCAACCAACATTTGTGGAGTGTCTACAATGGTTCGTATGCTGGGAATAACAAAAGATGCCCTAGACTTCCAAGAATCCATGGTCAAGATAGGAAGACAGAAGGCTAAGCAATTGAACTGAAAGACTCAGAGAGAGCAAGCAGGCACTGCCTCTCGCGCTGTGGGCCGTCACTCGTGCTGACGCCCAGATCCGGCTAGGAGGGGGCAGGGAGAACTTACCCGGCCGGGGTGTCTCAGGCTATTTGTGGTGAGGATCCAGTTGGTTTTTTGCCACATTTTGATTTACCATAAGAGATATTCATTTGGTCTTCCTAAAACCCTTAGAATTTTTTAGGTAATGAGAGGAGAACAAACCCCTTTTCCAACACATCTGAGTTTATATCATTGAGTGACTTTTGGAAAACCCCTAAGGATGGGGGCTGGTTGCCAGGGGACCCAACCAGGTGATCAGAGACTTGGAACTCTCAGCATCCCCTTCCCCACCTCCAGAGAGGAGGGGCTGGAGATTGAGTTCAATCACCAATGGCCCATGCCTTCATCAATCATGCCTATGTAATGAAGCCTCATCAAATCCCAAAAGGACTGGGCTTGCGGGGCTTCTGGTTTGGTGAACATTTGGAGGTGCCGGGAGAGTGGCGCCCCTAGAGAGGGCCCGGAAGCTCTGTGCCCCTTCCCTCGTAGCTTGCCCTATGCTTCTCTTCGATCTGACGGTTCATCTGTTTCCTTTATGATATCCTTTATAATAAAGTGGTAAACGCAAGCAAATGTTTCTCTGAGTTCTGTGAGCTGCCCTAGCAAACTAAGTGAACCCAAAGAGGGGGTCATGGAAATCTCCAGTCTATAGCCCATGGTCAGAAGCACAAGTGGCAACGGAATTTCTGACTGGCAACTTGAAGGGAGGAAAGACAGTCTTGTAGCACTGAGCCTTCAACCTGCGGGTCGGACATTACCGGCAGGTAGTGTCAGAATTGAGTTGAATTATAGGACACCCAGCCGATGTCGGAGAATTGCTTGTTGGTGTTGAAAAAAATCCCACACAGTGGGGTTTCTCTTTTTCAATCCATTGTGAATTGATACCTTTGCAAAAATACATTAAAAATGTATTACTAAGTCAGTGTGATACTGGCATAAAGAAAGTCATATAGATTAATGGAACAGAATTGAGAGTCCAGGAATAAACGTTCATGTTTATGGTTAATTGATTTTCAGCGAGGGTGCCAAGACCATTTAATGGGGAAATAGTACTCTTTTCAACAAATGGTGCTGAACCACTGGATATTCACATGTAAAAGAATGAAGCTGAATCCCTCCTTATACTGTGCACAAAAATAAACTCGAAACTGACCTAAATGTAAAAGCTATTCTTAGAAGGAAATATGGAAGCAAATTTTGAAACCTTGGATTAGGCAAGTTCTTCTTAGATACAACAGCAGAAGCATGAGAGACAAAAGAAAGGGTGCCTGGGTGGCTCAGTCAGTTCAACTGCCGACTCTTGATTTTGGCTCAGGTCACGATACCAGGGTCCTGGGATCGAACCCCGTGTTGGGCTCCACCCTATCAGAGCAGAGCCTGCTTGGGATTCTCTCTCTCCTCTCTCTGCTCCTTCTCCATTCTCTCTCCCTCAAAAATAAATAAACTTAAAAAAAAGCAAAGAAGAAAGAAAGTGAAAAAAACAACCCATAGAGTGGACGAAGGTATTTGCAAATCTCATATCTGATAGTGGACTTATATCCAGAATTTATAAAAAAATTCCTACCACTCAGTAAAAAAAGGGTAAGTAACCCAACTTAAAAAATGGACAAAGGGGGGCGCCTGGGTGGCGCAGTCGGTTAAGCGTCCGACTTCAGCCAGGTCACGATCTCGCGGTCCGTGAGTTCGAGCCCCGCGTCAGGCTCTGGGCTGATGGCTCGAGCCTGGAGCCTGTTTCCGATTCTGTGTCTCCCTCTCTCTCTGCCCCTCCCCCGTTCATGCTCTGTCTCTCTCTGTCCCAAAAATAAATAAACGTTGAAAAAAAAAATTAAAAAAAAAAAATGGACAAAGGGTCCGAATAGACATTTCTCCAAAGAAGATAATACAGATGACCGAAGATGTGATGTGAGCAGGGTTTAGGAAAACCAGTAGGAGACAATGCAGTTCCCCTGGGTTTGCAACATCAGGAAACCATTAACACCCGTACGCCTGAGGGTGCAAGGGGATGGAATAGTTCCAGAATCTATGGAGGGTAGCTGACTGAAGGGGCTGTACTGACAGGACTGTGTACTTCGGTATGGGAAGGCAGCGAACCCACAGCTTCTAGGAGGAAAATAACTGGGGAAATAAATATCCCAGCTCCACTCTCTTCCCGCCTTTGATCTCCTGTAAGTACCTCTCCCGTTGGCCAAACTCAAGAGTGAGCTTGAGTTCCACAGTTGGAAGAATGTGGTAGAAACAGGCCTGGGCAGAAGCGAATATGGGATTTAGGGAGCAGGAGGAAGAGGTGAGATTTATGGGTGGGCTATGGATGTGGAAAATCAAAAGAAATCTGAAGGCGTGAGGCAGGGAAGGTGGGGGTGGGGAATGAGATGTCAGGCTGATTTAGATGTGATAACATTTGCTGTCCTGAGCACCGGGATGTTCCCTGATGGGCAGATCCAAGGGACAGTTCGGCTTGGGGCAGAAGTGACCTAAAATCTGTTGTGCAGTTTCCGGAGGACTTCTGTAGGGTTTAAGCATCGCCTTGGGCCAGAGTCCACAAACTTTTTCTTAAAGGGACGGCTGGTAAATATTTTAAAGTTTTGCAACACAGCTACTCAGTGGCCATGGTAGTGGGGAAGCAGCCATCCGTCCGTAATACATAAACGAATCGTGTGGCTGTGTTCCAAACACAACTTTATTCATAAAACCAGGCAGCCGGCCTGCAGGCACTAGTCTGCCAACCCCTGCCCAGGACACGTAGGAATTTTTTCATTATTTTGCCTCCAGATAGCCTTGATGTGTCTATTTGAACAGGCCTTTCCCCAGTCTGGCTTCCGACAGATAAGCAGCTGGACACCTTTCAGAGAACCGGGAACGAATGAGCCAGTAGATTCGGCTTTAATTCCCACGGATGTGTTAGAAAGAATGCGTGTGGAGCTGCCTCACCCATAAGAAGGGATATGGGACAGGAATTTGCAGCTCAAAATATTGGATTTCACATATTTTCCTGAAAAAAAAAAAAAAAAGCTAGGTTAAAGGAAGCTTTCCTTTTCATGCCAGGAACATACCTTAGTTTGGTGCAATGAAGGCGGAGCTTTGAAATCCTACAGACCTGAGTCAAACGTGTCACTGACTTGCTGTTCGGTCTCACCGAGCCGCTGTCTTACCTATAAGATGGCGAGAACGCTTGCCTCCTGGGTAACCACAGCTCTGACCAGCAAATGTTTAAAATGAAAGCAGAACTCAGTGTCTCCCTTTCTTGACCCTCTTTAGCGCATCTCTCACTCTCTGGGCGCTGCTGGGCACTAGGAGCATCTTGGGGGTCCCTTGGATACCAGCCAGCCTTGTTTCCCTCATGATAAGCTATATAATGATTTCTTTTGCAGGGCACATCACCCACAATGGTGGTGGAGAGGTGAGTATATATACTAATTCAGACGAAAGGAGATGACAAGCAGGTCACAACGGGCAGAATTAACTTCCCCTTTGCGATTATTATTCCTGGGACCACACTAGACACGGGACGCGTTCCTCGGGGCTCAATTTCAAGGGAGGAAGACCCAGCAAGGACTAGCTTAGACAGCGTGGAGAACCAGAAATGGAGTCTCTCCTCTGTTCCTCCTCTCCGCTTCTCCCTGTGTGTTGGCTTTCTCCACAGGGCTGGTGGCCAGGCAGGCTTCAGCCCACAGGCCAGCTCCTCCCAGCTTTGACACCAGAGACAGACCAACACCCGCTGTCCTTGGTGTCAGCTTTACGGTCCTGGGTAAGGAAGGGCTTTTTACGTGGGGGGGGTTGGAGGTCAAAACCAGCATCAGCACTGGGGCCTTGGGGCAAGTGAAAGAAGCCATCACTCCCAAACAACTTAAATTCCTCCCTCCCCACTCCAAAGCTTGTACGGGTCAAATAAAAATGTGTGCTGCCTCCAAAGCCCACACTGGCTGGGTAGGAGTTTATAACCTTGGAGCTCAAAGATCTCAAGAACTTCTTAGCAATTCAGCAAATGAATCCGTGACATTGACTGGAAGCAAAGGTGGAAGGGGCCTTTCCAGGCAGGAAAATGCTGTTTCAGAAGGATAGTTAAGGCGGGGCATGTGCCAAGTTGGGAGAGGCATCTTTCTCCGAGACTTCTTAGAGCGAGGTCATAAATGCCTTAAAAAAAAAAACAAACTATCACTCTAGGCTCAGAAAATTCAGTCATGTGAATTCCGTCTGTGCTTGTAATTTTGTATCCTTTGATTGGATTGGGTTCTCATCGGACTCAATCGGTGTCAAGTCAAAAGTGTGGGGGTGCAATGGTCTCTGATCCTGAGATGGGTGAGGCGTAAGGATCCTGGAGACAGGTGATCGTAAGCTCCACAGAGCTGGCCAGATAACTTTGTCCAGGGGCTTGTCAGTGGCCAAAACTTTCCAGGGTTCGGAATTACCTATCATCCAAACCGAGAATGTGCTTAGGTACTGATAAAGCAGGAATATTTAAAGAGAGAGAGAGGGGGGCGCGCCTGGGTGGCTCAGTCGGTTAAGCGTCCGACTTCAGCTCAGGTCACGATCTCGCGGTCCGTGAGTTCAAGCCCCTCGTCGGGCTCTGGGCTGATGGCTCAGAGCCTGGAGCCTGCTTCCGATTCTGTGTCTCCCTCTCTCTGCCCCTCCCCCGTTCATGCTCTGTCTCTCTCTGTCTCAAAAATAAATAAAAAACGTTAAAAAAAAAATTAAAAAAAAATAGAGAGAGAGAGATTAAAAAAATGAGGGGAAAATATTTGGGAGGAAGAATTTGATATTGCAAAACATATCGAGGTGCCCCTTTTGGAGAAAGCTGGAACTTTTCAGAACTTTCATCCATGTATTTTGCACTGAAGCATCCTTTCTATTTTGAATTATATATGGGAGGCATGGCATCATAATCCTTTTGGTGTTTAGAGCTACTACAAGAGCCGTCCTGGATCTGGAGGTGGGAGGGAGGTCTGTGGTCTCTGTTTCCTCCCCACCAGGTACCTTCCTCAGTTCCTTCTGCAGGGCTCAGTCTGCCTCATCACCCCTCCCCTGCTAGCACCATTCCCTAGAGTCCCTATTAAAATGTACTGCCCTTTTATTCCTTCCCCAGGCACCTCTAATCCACAGTGATGATGGTGTTAATGATGACATAGCATATAAATTACTCCCATAACTGGATAAACTAGATAATCTTTAAAGATGGAAGGATGCCACTGTAATAAAGACATACTAATAGCTGTTACACTTCTTCAGTACTCAGTCTTTCTTAGTTCTGATTTTTTTTTTTTTTTTCAGTTGTCCCCATCTCAATAATTCTAGCAACGGCAACAGTGACTAACAATTTTGGCCATTTTTCAATGTGCCAGGAACTCTTCCAGGCTCTTTCTCCTAACTCACCACCTCCCCACCACTCCGAGTTAGGCTGTTATCTCCAAAATGGATGAGGAGAGGCATCACTTTGCAGATAAGGAGACTGAGGCGTGCAGAGATCGCGTAGCCCATTTACACGAGGTCACTCACCAGTAGTCGACTGCATCAGGATTTCATATGAAGGAGTCTAGCTCTAGAATCCTCCGTTCAAGTTAGCCAAGCCAATCCCTCAAGAGTAAACCCTATTTCTTCACTATTCCTTTTTGGCACAAAAATGTTCTACCTGGGGGCGCCTGGGTGGCTCAGTCGGTTAAGCATCCGACTTGGGCTCAGGTCACGATCTTGTGGTTCATGAGTTCGAACCCCGCATCGAGCTCTGTGCTGACAGCATGGAACCTGGAGCCTGCTTCAGATTCTGTGTCTCCCTTTCTCTCTGCTCTTACCCCACTCATGGTCTGTCTGTCCATCTCTCTCTCTCTCTCTCTCTCTCTCTCTCTCTCAAAAATAAATAAACATTAAAAAATTTTTAAAAAATGTTCTACCTCTAAAATTTATTGCCAGTCTATCCACTACTCTCCACCTCTCTATCTCCAGCCACCATAAGGATGAGAAGATCTCATCAAGAAATACGTTTCATGGGGTGCCTGGGTGGCGCAGTCGGTTAAGCGTCCGACTTCAGCCAGGTCACGATCTCGCAGTCCGGGAGTTCGAGCCCCGTGTCGGGCTCTGGGCTGACCGCTCAGAGCCTGGAGCCTGTTTCCGATTCTGTGTCTCCCTCTCTCTCTGCCCCTCCCCCATTCATGCTCTGTCTCTCTCTGTCCCAAAAATAAATAAACGTTGAAAAAAAAAATTAAAAAAAAAAAAAAGAAATACGTTTCACCAGATCAGGGACTTGGTCTTGTGTCCCATTGTCTCCCCAGGGCCGGCTGACACATTGCACACACTCAGTAAAGATGGGCAGATTTCCTAACTGAAATCAACAAGCACGCATTGAGCACCGATTCTGTTTTTCAGAGAAAATTGTTTGCTTTCAACGTTTTTACTTGCAGGTTTTCTCTTGGGTTTATATACAGACTTACAAAACTGGGATTGTATTGTATATCTTCCTATAGTTTGCTTTATTCTCAATAGTGTATTCTGAACATCCTCCCATGTTATTAAAATTTCTTTAGACATTTTTTTATAAATGTTTATTATTGAGAGAGAGAGAGAGAGAGAGAGAGAAGGAAAGGGGCAGAGAGAGAGGGAGAGAGAATCCCAAGCAGGCTTCGTGCTGTCAGCACAGAGCCTGACACAGGGCTCGAACCCACAAACCGTGAGATCATGACCTGAGCCAAAACCAAGAGCTGGATGTTCAACTGACTGAACCACCCAAGTGCCCCCCCCCCAATTTTTAAATAGTAATCTACTATTCTATTTCATGACATTAATAATTTTCAAATTGTTAAACAATTAGATTGTATTAGTTATCTGTTTCTGTGTAACAAATTACCCCAAAACTCGATGACTTAAAACAACCAACGTTTATTACCTCACAGTTTCTGTGGGGCAAGAAGTCTGGGAGGGGCTGTGGCTCAGGACTTCTCAAGGATGCAACCAAGATATTGGGTGGGCTGCAGTCATTTCAAGGTTCAAACGGGGGAAGACCCGCTTCCAAGCTTACTTGGCTATTGGCAGAATTCAGTTCCTTGCTGGCTGCTGGTTGGTGGAATCAGTTCCTTTCTCCCACGGTCTATAGATAGGTGGGTAGATGGGTAGATATCTACAAATATCTACTTATCTATCATCTAATTTTTTAAATCTTTTATTTATTTTTGAGAAAGAGAGAGACAGAATGCGAGCCGGGAATGGGCAGAGAGCAGGGGAGACACAGAATCCGAAGCAGGCTCCAGGCCCTGAGCTGTCAGCCCAGAGCTCAATGCGGGGCTCGAACCCATGAATGGTGAGATCATGACCTGAGCCGAAGTCAGATGCTTAACTGACTGAGCCACCCACGTACCTCTCTATCATCTATCTAAAGAGAAAACGAGAAAGGGTACTCAAGACAGAATTCAGAGTCTTTTTATAATCTAATTGTGCCTGTTCTAGTCTATTCATTAGGAATGAGTGGATAAGTCCAGCCCACGAACTAGGGGAGAGGATTACACAAAAGTGTGAATACCGGGAGGTGGGGATAATTGGGGGTCATTTTAGTCTGCCTACCATATAGTTTTCCCCCAATTTTTTCTACTGCTAACAACGTTCTTCTGAATATCTTGTTACCTGCATGGCAAATTATTTCCTTACGATACATTTATTGACTAGAAGGATGACAACATCGTAAAGGCTGCCAATGCACACTGACTAATAATTGCTTTCTAGAAAGCTTCTAGTCATCAGTGTATGGGAACACCCATCTCACCATCCCTTCATCATCATCTTTATTGTAAAATTCTTCGCTTATTTGAAAGATCTCTTTCTTCTGATTTGCATTTGAGGGTAAACCTTTCCTCCCACCATGTTTATTAGCCATTCATATTTTTCCTCTTAGGAGTTTTCTATTTTATGTCCACACTTATTTTTCTATCGGAGATTTAGTGGTTCTCTTATCAATTTGCATGTGCTTTTCAGATACAGATATTAACAATGGGTGGGGTATTTTTTGGGTAACGATTTCATTGGGATATCACTTACATACTACGCTATTCACCCATTCAATGTGTACAATTCAACGTTTTTTAGTGCATTGACATATTTGTGCAACAAATCAATTTTAGAACATTTTCATCACCTCAGAATGAAACCCTGTGCCTTATAGCTACCACTCCTTACTCTCTCATCCCTTCTTCCAGCCCTAAGGAACTGCTACTTAACTTCCTGTCTCAAAGGATTTGCCTATTTTAGGCATTTAACATAAATGAAATCATATACTCTGGCTTCCTTCGCCTTTTTAATGTTTTCGAGGTTTATCCACGTTGTAGCACGTATCGGAACTCCCTCCCTTTTCATGGCTGAATAAGGTTTCGTTGTATGGGGATGCCATCAGTGGATGGACATTTGAGTTATTGCCACTTTTTGGTTATATGAACAATACTGCTCGGAACCTTCACGTAAGAGTCTTTGTGTGGATATATTTTTTAAATTTCCTTGGGTGTAGACCTAGGAAGGGGAATTGTTGGATGAAATAGCAGCTCTAGGTTTAAGTGTTTGAGAAACTGCCAGACCGTTCTCCACAATGGCTGTACCATATTACACTCCCGCCAGCACTCAGTGTGGGTTCTGATTTCTCCACATCCTCAATAATACTTGTCATTTTTTATCTTTTTTATTACAGCCAAACTAGTGAATACGAAGAAGTATCTTCTTGTGGCTTTCATTTGGATTTCCCTTAGGGTTACTGATGCTGAGCACCTTTTCATGTGCTTATTGGTCATCTGTATGTCTTCTTAGAGACATGTGTGTTCAGATCCTGTGAATGGGTAGGAATTTTTATCAGACGGATTGGGGCCAGAATGAACCTGCAGTGGGGCAAGACTAAAACAGAGCAGGTTTGAGACGTGGTTCCCCCAACCTCTAGCTGTGTGATTTCCGGGTTTCTTAAACTCTTAGCCTGTTTTCAAGTCTTTTAAATAGGGATAAGAATAACATGACGTCATTGTGTGGCTGAAATGAGAAAATACACATGTAGAATTTAGCAAAGCTACACGGCGCCCATGCAAGCAACGGAAGCTATTTTCATGATTTGTAAAAGGTTACATGGTAAGAACTGTGTTTCAGGAAGATTAATCTGGCCATGTTATTATATTAAATAGATTAAAGAGAGACTGCAGACAGGGGCATCAATTCAGAGAAGACCCAGTAGTTTAAGCAAAAAGCAAACGAAATGAGAAAAGTATGTTTTCTGGCCTTTCCTACTACAGACGGGTTTTTCTCCCGTCCGCAGCCTGAGCAGCCCTGGAAAGAAGTGATCCGGTGGCTTTTTCAGGTAAATCAAAGGTATTTGCTCTGTTTCCCCATGGATTAGTGAGTTAATTAGCTAACTAATTAATTAATTAATAACTCACTAATCCATGGGGAAATCGTGATGAATACATTTTGAATATTTTGATTAACGCTTCATAATAACTTGAAGAACTTTAAATGTGTTTATTAACTCTGTTTCTCTGGAGAGAGATAACCTATAAGGCTCTAGTAATTTCAGGGTCATTTATATTATCAGTTAAAATATAGCTGTCTCCAATGCCTGCTCAGGCATTCAATGCCACCACATACCTATAGAGCAACATTATGTGCTGGGCACTGTTCCAGGCACTGAGCATACAGTGGTGAACTCTCTATATCAAAGAGTTCACATCCTAATAAGGTGAAATATTAACAATCTATTCATTCAACGAACATTTATTGAGCACCTACTATATGCTCGGGATGCACTGGTGAACAAAACAAGCAAAAATCCTTGTCCTCGTAGAGCTTACAGTCTAATGGGAAGATACAGACAATAAGCCATAAACAAAATAAATAAGGAAACTCTACAGTTTGTTAGAAGGTGATAATCGTCATTGAAAAATAAGGCAATGAAGGGAGAGTGGGGATCAGGAGCTGGAATCACAACTGTTAGATAAGTTGATCAGGGTCAGCCTCATTGAGAAATGGAAGGAGCTGAGAGAGCGAGCTATGTGGATATCTGAGGGAAGAGAATGTACCAGGCAGGTAGAACAGCAAGTGCAAAGGGCCTGAGGCAGGAGCATTCCCATTAGAAATAAGGACAACAAAAAGCGGAGCGAGCAGAGGAAAAAAGGAGACGTTAACAGAAGAGCGGTGAGGGGACAGATCATAGATACCATAGGGCTTTTTCCAGGGAAGAGGCAACCATTCATTTCTGAAAGAAACAAATCAAAAGTGCTGATTATATTTCTTGCTAAGCAAAGGACAGGTGCACTGTAAGGCAGAGTCTGTGAACAAAGAAATCTGTGGCCTTCCATAGTGTTTTGGAAAGCGTGGGTTCAGAGATTCGCACTTTTAGAAGCTGGACCGTTTGGGGATGAGTTGACCTTTAGCTAAGGAAGCAGGATTACTGGAGTGTGGCTGTCGCTGATTGGCTGACTTTCTGAAGCAAGGAGCTGTCGCCGCCAAGTGAGAGGTTGTCCCTGATTGATTTTAAAAGAGATTCTGGTTGGTTGTACTATGACCAAAGAACAATTAGTCTTTTCCTTTGTTCAACTTGGAACGAACAAACTTGTCACCCTCCGCTTTGCAAGGCCACTGTAAAGTCTTCGTCTCTTACTCTGAGGGAAAGGGAGAGATACTGGAGGATTTCTGAGCAGAAGGGTGACAGGATCTAATTTACATTTTCCAAGGCTCACTCTGGCTGCTGTGTAGGCAAGGGTAGAAGCAGGGAGACAAGTCAGAAGGCCAGGTTGCTGCCGCCGTCCTGGTGAAACGAGATGTGGCTTGAACCATGGGGCTAGTAGTGGGGGTAATGAGAAGGGCCCCCATTTGGGATATATTTACTTACAGACAACAAATAAGTAAGACAATCCAATTCGGCTAAGTATATGGGAGTGAAAAAATGTTTACCATCACATGAGTGATACGACCAGATGCCCTTATAGAGTAACCCAGGGTGGGGGGCTACTTTAGGAGGGGTGAGGGAAAGACTCTTTGAGGAGGTAAGATATCAAAGATGAAAAGGAGCCAGTTAAGACCTTGAAGGCAGGAGCCGTGTGTGTGTGTGTGTGTGTGTGTGTGTGTGTGTGTGTGTCAGAGCCCAGACCAGTGTGTTTGGAAGGTGGAAAGGGGTAGGGGAAGAGGCAGCATTTGGGGAGAGGGGGAGAGAAAAGCAGAAGCCAGATCCTTCCAGGCACTGAGTGCACAGAATGGATTGAGAAGAGAGGGCGAGAATAGAATCAGGAAGTTGGAAACAGAGACCGTTCTATACAAGACAGTGTCATCATGGAAGTTCTATGAGGCCTCATTAAAGTAATAAAGTAGAATCCAACCGGGAAGTCTTCATTGTGCTTTGTTTGCCGATTTATGACTCCTATAAATAATGGTATAAGTTAAGGGGCAGCTATGGTGTGTGGACTAGTAAAAGAGACAATCACCTGTCCTCTGACCTTTGGTGAAAAGTCTAGATTACTCTAGAAGCAATAAAACATCTGAACTGTCAAAAAAAAAAAAAAAAAAAGAAAGAAAGAAAAGAAAAAAGGAAAATCTAAATTAGTCTAGATACTGTCTTTTCCATGACTAAACTCTACATGTCTTTCACCATGTGATCATGAAAAACAGTTAATGTTTACTGGGGGGCTTCCTGAATGCAGATATAAAAGGCACAGAGAACTCAGGTTGTCCAGATAGCATGACCTGGGATTCAACAGCAGAGGGGTGTGGCACAGGTCCTCGGTCTTTTAGAGTTAGCTCCTCAGGGTAAGGAGAGGGCTTTACCCACCTTTGCAGCCCGGGGCTTCCAGCCTAGCTCCTGGTAAACAGAGGGAGCTGAATAACCCTTTTGTTGAATCTTGATTAAACATGTCAGTTAGATCAACGGTACTGAAATACCAGCATGTTAACTCAGCGAAAGCAGTCACCTTGCAACTTTTGGTTCATCATCCAGTGTGTGGATTAGTCATGCTTCTCTCAATCCTACTACTTCCTTTTTTATATTTCCTGTCTTTGAGCACATCATTTCACTCTGAAAACTCCACTTGTAGGGGAAATCATAGGGAAAGGGAGGAGTTCATTGCAGGCCAATTTTACTACTTTTTAGCAAATAACACTTAAAAAGTTTGATAGAGATTGAAATTCATATCATATAGAGATCTTAAGATAATGGACCAACTTTTTTTTTTTTTTTTTTTTTAGGGCTTTCTTTGTGCATTTTACTTACTTCCAAACAATCCTAAGAAGTAGCTAGTATTACTCCCATTACAGAGATGAGGAAACTCTCGAGGAGAGATACAGAAATCTGGCTAGGGTCACAAGCCAGGACGAGGTGGACATGGAATTCAAATCAACTTGTTTGATTCCCCAATGGCATTGCTACTTACTCCTCTTGGAATAACTTGGAGGCTTTCACTTGTCTTCGCTTCCTTATTTGCTCTTGAAATGTTAAAATATGCGGAGAAACAGTAGGAGCTCTATAAATAAAACATGCCTATATATTTTTAAATGATTAAAGCTGGAAAGTTTAATGTGGCACCAGGCCACTTGTTTAGTGGAAGTAAAGGGAACGCGATTCCCGGCTCCCGTTGCAGAAATCCTGCCGCCCTTTGCAGTGAGCGGTGTCTGGCTCACAGCCCATCTGTGATGGTCACAGCCGAGGGAAGTCCGACCCAGACTGCAGTCAGGGAAAGACAGCGGGGGAGCTTGGGCTGCAGAAGCGAGAACAGGCCGTGGATTCTTGCGGCCCAAATAATCATCCGCTGGGAAAAGCTACTTGTCAGGTAGCAACTATTGGGGGTGCGGGGGATGGGGGTGGGAGCGACAGGAAATGCAACATTTTAGATTCAGGGTTAAGGCTGGCTAGACTGACCAACCTGTTAAACCTGAAAGAGAGGGTTGTATCTTTAGATGAAATCTGAACGAACCCCCGAGCTCAAGTTGACCGAGGGGAAGGAAGCCTTTGTGCATTTGGCAACGTTTACAGGCACACAAGGAAAACACGAGGCGCTGAAGGCATTCCAGGAGGTAGCTGTTGCTCAAATCCACCTGGTAGATCGAGTGTCGCCCTGGAGGGCTGTTTCTGCCCTTGGTTTCCCCTTCTTAAAAAATCGAGGCGCAGGCACGCTGCCCTCAGGCGGGTGAGACACTTTCATGTGGGGGAGGGAGGGGACTGAAAAGGGGGGGAAGCCTGGGATATCACGCTTCGCAGAGGCCCGGGAAAACACCGTGGGAAGAAAGGCCGCAGAGACCTCAAGAGGGTGCCCGGGTCTCGGCCCCGGTAAGCCCCGCGGGGCTCGGAGGCCGCCGGCCAGGGCAGCGCAGCCTCTGCGGGAAGCCGCCCGCCTCGGCCCGCAGCCTGCTCTGCAGGCTCCCGCGGCTGCGGCCGCTCTGCACACCCGGCGGAGGAGGGCCGGGGCGGGGCCGCGGCCGGGGGCGGGGCCGGGGCGGGGCCGCGGCGGGCGGGCGGGCACGCGGGAGGCGCGGAGGGAGGGTGCCGCGCCGAGGGAAGCGGCCCGCGGCGGAGGGAGGGGAGGCCGAGTCCTGGAAGCGGAGCTCCGCGCTGGGACTGGTTCCTTCGCAGCCATTTTCTGTCCAACCAAACAGCCGATTGGAGACGGGAGCCAACCAGGGCTGCATTGGAGGTTTGTGTCTCGCTTCGGCCAATGATCGCTCCTAAACCGACTCCACTTTAGCTCGAATGAAATGTCCGTCTCCTCCCGGCGCCGTCCCCGCCGCCAACGCCGCCGCGGCCGGGGCCATTCGCCTCCCTCCCGCCCGCCCTCCCGCCCGGGCCGGGGCCGGGGCTGGGGCCGGGCCGGCGCCTGCGAGGCCGCTCCCGCTGCGGGCCCGGCCGGGGAGCGGGCGCGGGGCCGCGGCGCGGCTCTTTGTGCGCCGGGCCGAGGAGCGGCGGGACGCGGGCCAGGCCGCCTCCTGCTCGCCGCCGCCGAGCTCCGGGCCCGAGGCCGAGGAGGGGGCGTCGGGGCACCGTCCGGCCCCCCTCTCGGCGGCGCCCCGGCCGGCTCCATTTTGTGCGGGGAGCCGGGCGGGGGCATTGGCCCGGACCCCGGTCCCGACCCTGCGCCCTTGGCCGGGCTGCCGCGCGGAGTCCCCGGGGGCGTCCCCCTCCCGCCCGCCGGCTGGCCCGCGGGGGCATGGCGGGGCCGGGCCGCTTTGTCTGCCCCGGCGCCCCGGGCGCGGCGGGCGGGCGGGCGGGCGGGCGGCAGGCGTTGGGCGCGGGCCCGGGCCCGGGCCCTGGGCGGGCGAGTCGGGGGATGCGCGCCAGGGGCGGCCGCCCCGCACCGGCGGGACTGACAGTCGGCCGGGCCGGGCGGTGGGGCCGGGGCCAGCCCGCGCACCTTCGTGGGGAGGAAGCGAGGTCCCCGGGAGGAAGGAGTGGATTTGGTTTCCCCGCAGTCTGGCTTACACGTAAAGAATGCAGCCATCTGGCGGCTTGCGGTCCCTGGACTTGCCCCGAAGGTGGGAAGGAAGCCTTTCGGATTGGACTAAGGTTTTAATCTTCGGTGGGAGGCGGGGAGGATCTGCCGGGCCTGAGGAGCAGTAGTAGTCTTCGAGAACAAAGAATTAGAGAGCACCCACAAGTCGTAATCTTGCCCAAAGTACTGTAACAAGGTAATTAAACAAGGTTAGCTAGCATACGACCTTTAAAAAAATTAGCATCCTACTAACCCGCATGGACTCCCACGGTGCCACGGTTCGTGCCCCGAATCACTGGGGTGGTTTGGGCTTTCTTAGTATGGAAAGTAATCGGCAAAATAAAGTGATAAGATAAACTGATCGATATAAGTGGCACTAATAAATAGGGGTTTTATTTGTAAAGTATTGAAAGTTTAACTAGAATGCCTTAAAAGGCAATTATTCCTTCCCCGCACTGCTCCTGTAGCTTAATTTAAGGATTCTATTGATGCAAAACTCTGGTTGTTGATGCCAAAGAATGGAGGGTGGAGGAAGGGTCTGCTGCTTTTCTTGGATACAAATTTGCATTTCTTCAAACATTAAACAGATGTATGCATTCCCTTGAGCTTTCACATATATCATAACCTGCCTTTAGGAAAATATATACCATATGAGGTGACAGTGTTTATCTTTAATGTATTGAATCTAAATATATACGGAGTCAACTATTTGGGTGAGTGTGATGAGGTGTGTCCCCCGCATCCCCCCCCCCCCAGGCAAAACACATAAATATATATAGCTCTATTATTTTAAGTGTTCTGGGGATTTTCTTTCTCAAAGACACCCTTAAAAAAAAACAACACGCTTCTAGCTACAAGGAAGGACTCTCCGGGCAGTTTTGGGGATTAGAAAGAGGACAATATTTGAGAAGAAATTAGACATTGCTTTTAAGATTATAGCAGAATAGACAATGTCATCCTGTCTTTGCTGCCTGGACTGACATCTAAAGAATTCAATTCAGTAGCTACAATTTTTTCTTCTGTTTACTAGATTTTGTGCTTGAATGTATATCATTATTTTCTCTTCCTTTAAAATTAATACTGAAAGGAAATGTTTTTGTTTTGCCCCTCCCCCCAATTTAATTGCTTCACTTGAAAAAAGGAAAAGAACAAATGAGAAATGGAGGTTGTAACATTGTAATTGATACCAATTTATTCAGCTATTTATGCTTTGCAGTGAAAATGAAGTGCTATTCAGATGCAATTTTAGTCCAAAATGGTGGTGCTTTAAAATGATAAATAAAGGTCTTAATTGATCGTGTTCCATGTATGTTTTCTGGGCAGCATGTTTCTTCTTTCAGTATAATCTGAGGTGTTTAATTTAAAAGCATTGTATTCTGAGATATTTTTCTCCCCTCTTGAGTTTTTGGACTCCTAAATTTCACTGTAAAATATTAAGATCATCACCAAGAAATTAAGTTGGGGCATTTGTGTCTTGAGTGTTAATATTTTGAATAATTTAGATGTGTAAATTTTGGTCTCTGGCATATAATCTGGGTGTTGTGATGAATATTTATGATGAACATGACTAAATTCAGGGTTATGTTAGAAAAGCAATTCCTCCTGCCATAGAATTAACTTTTTTGCAAAGTCTCCAAAATATATCTGCCAATTTAAGAAACCTTTATTGGGTGCCTGCTTTTTTGCACTCTATTGAATAAGAATAGTAGGCGAAATTATACATGCCTTTTAAATTTTTACTAGGAAGGAAGCCTGTAGGCTATACGTTGTTACTACTAATAGATGTTTATCTTCTAGGTTGAAATTGGGCGAAGGGTAGACACCTTTTAGACAGGTGTTCCTGAATACCACTGGCAACACGGTTCTGACAGTATTTCATAACAGTAAGTACGTTTTACCATTTTGGTTGTTAATTAGATTTGAACAGTAATTAGCTGGGAACAGAATTATAACGGATGTATATTGGAGGTCCCAGGTAGAATGAATGCCTTTCAAGTCTAGACAGGCAGTACCTACTCATTCCTGTTGCTTCCTTCTTTTTAGTGACTTGCATGTATTGTTTCCTGTGGGCCCCTAAGTGCTGTGGAGGCTACAAGATAAAAAGCTTGTCCCAGCTCTGAAGAGGCTGTTTTGCTGGAAGGGCTTTAATGGAACTGAATGCTTAGAGGACATTATGCAGGGAAGGGAAGACGCTGGTTTTAAGGGTAGCACAGGTGAAGAGACACAGGTAGCACAGGTGGG
Source organism: Lynx canadensis (assembly GCF_007474595.2). Classification (NCBI taxonomy): domain Eukaryota; kingdom Metazoa; phylum Chordata; class Mammalia; order Carnivora; family Felidae; genus Lynx; species Lynx canadensis. Next base: position 123,688,089 of record NC_044309.1, on the reverse strand, counting down.
GTCAGTGTGGGTAGCTGGGAATGTCAGGGACCTAGCCTTGAAGGCTGAGTGGAGTTTGGATAGGTGGCTATCACCAAAAGCCAAAGCCTGAAAGCAGGGATTAGTAACTTCTGTTTAGGGGACGGGGAGTAGATCTGCATGGTCCAAGTGGGAAAATCCTAGGATAATCTAGTGAGAGATACCACATCTGTGATGTCAGGCACGTCACAACTTCCTTGAGCCGTGACTCATGCCTCACTCCTAAAATAAAAGAGCTGTACCTGGTGATCCTTAAATAAGGCACATTCTAGCACTAAGATTTTTATCAGCCCTGAAGATAGAGTTGGAAACGAGTTTAGTTAGGTTAAATGGGGGATCCGCTCGTGTAAAGCCATGAAAACCTAGGTTTGGATTTGATGCTGAAGACTTTTAAAACCATTATAGGTTCAAGAGCTATAGAAACGGTGTTTTAGTGAGATCGGTCTTAAAACAGTATGTAGCCAGGTACGGTGGGTAGTAATCCAGTGGCAACAGAAAATGGCTGGGCATATCCACAAAACTTATTAAAAGAGGTAACAGTTCAGGTGGAACTTACAGGAGACTGAAGAACGTAAGATGGCACGGGTGTAATTAGCCTGGAGTGTGGGATTGAAGTTGTGAAAAGGAGATCAAGGAGTTCTTGTCCATTGTCTCGTTGCAGGACACGGGGAGGGTGAGTTTCCTTCTCCAAAACCTTAAGTTGGCAGTGATGGGCTATCAGACACGTTCTACAGGCACGGCCTGCTGGAGTGGCAGGCAGGATATGGTGGGAGATTTAGGATTTCTAAGCATAAAGTGATATTTAACGAGTTTTCCTTAAGAGAGTGAGGGAAGAGAGAGAAAACATAACCTGGGATGAAACTAACAATTGGGAGGTGGGGAGGAACAAATAAACCAGGAAAGAACATTGCTTTTGAAATCAAGGGAGAAGAGAATTCCATGTGTGAGTGTGTGGTCCACAGTGGGCAGCACTACTAACCACAGGCAGGTGGGATGAAGGCAAGACTATTGGCAACTTTTGTTTTTTAAGTTTGTTTATTTTTAGAGAGAGGGAGTGGGGGAGGGGCAGAGAGAGAGGGAGAGAGAATCCCAAGCAGGCTCTGCACTGACCTGAGCTGAAATTGCGAGTTGGACACTTAACCCACCGAGCCACCCAGGCGCCCCCGATTATTGGCAACTTTAAGAGCAGTTTCGGTGTCATGGTGGGGTGGAGAAGCACATGTCCGGGGGTTTAGGAATGGAAAGGTGCATGAGGACCATCAGGGGGAGAATGATAGCTAGACAAGGGTGTGGAGCAGAATTACGGTTTACGAGTCTGTGCGTACTTGTGTGTGTTCAGTGGGGGAGACTAAGCATGTTTAAGAAAGAGTGAAGAAGCTGGTCAAGGAGGACTGAAGATCCGTTAGAGGGGAGGAATCTTTTTGTCATTTCTTCTCCTCAAAGAGATAAAAAGGCATTGGTCCAGAGGACAGGTGACAGTGGTTGTGTGAGAGAGAAAACCATGCCTAGAAAGAAGGGTGAGAGCTGTATCTGAAGGGACAAAAATAACACTAGGTTACATTTGTTGAGTTCTTAGTACGTATCCTGCACTTTGCTAAGTATTTCTTATATAATAACTTCACTTCTCATAGCAACTCCATTTAAAAAATGGGCAAGTTGAAGCACAGAGAGGATGGTAAGTAAAGACACAAAACCCGGTGGTCTATCCTGAGAGATCAGGTCTGTCCTGATCACAAACCCAAAACCAGGTGCATGGCTTACACCTCACAGATACTGTCCTGGCTCGAGACGCAGCTTTAAATGTCTTTAATACATGAGGTCAGTAGATCTAGAATTGAGAGAGGGTAAAGTCACGATTTAGGCTGATGGGCTATGGGAAAAACTAGCAGGAACAAGTACTGTAAAGTACTTGGCGTCTGAGACTCTGGATTTAACTCCCATTTACTGTGCCGCCTTTGGGCAAGTCATTAGCCTTCCCTGACCTCAATTTCCTCATCTGTTTCGTGGGGTTGTAAACACTGACTGCATGAGATATTTAGAAACTGTTCAATAAATGTTAAACATACTAAGGAGGGAACTGTTTCCTGCATTTGTGCAAATTATTAATACAATTTAAAATACTGCTGTATCACAAAATTACAGAATGAACATATACTAGGCAGCTATTTCACATAATATTCTAGAAAACAGTATCAGTTCAACTAAGTAATTAGAATAGCCAATAAAATTAATTTGACGGGAGGGGCGCCTGGGTGGCTCAAGTCGTGATCTCACACTTCTTGGGATAGAGCCCCGCCGACGGCACCGAGCCTGCTTGGGATTCTCTCTGTCCCTCTTTCTTTGCCCCTCCCCCACCCGTGCGCACGCACTCTCTCTCAAATCAATAAACATTAAGAAAACTTAATTTGATGAGACTGAACCACTCTTTGTCTATATTTATTAGTTCTTCTGGATCTAATGATTTGTCACTTTACCCATGTGTTGTCACTCTCCTACATGCTCTTCCCTCTTCATTGTCTGGATAAAGCCCAACACTTCAGCTTCTCTGTTCTTACACCAGGTACAGATGTGCCACGACTGGACATCCTGTTGCCAGTGTACATTCGTGGTCACCAGCCGCAGCTCCGCTCCTCTCATGGCTCAGAGCTTCTATTCCCCGCCCTTCCCACTGTCTGTCTCCCCAGCTGCAGCCATTCCAGCAGCGTCCTCTCGGGCCTTCCTCCAGTTCGTTTTCAGTCTGTCACCAGGACTGTCGATTTGACCTCCTACAAGGCTCTTTCCTCTGCTCCCCTTGTTCCCCAGGGCTGTTGTCTAGGACCAGACACGGGGAATGTTCATCGTCTCGCCTGAAGTCATGCGCTGACCGCAGCCTCATGGTCCTTAGTGGTCTTCTGCCTCCATTCTTGCTCCCCTCTGTCCATTTCTACACCGGACTATAGCCAGAGTGATACCGTGAAAAAGAAATCTGATTTGCACAATTCCGCTAAAACTCCCCTTTGATTCGCTCTGACTCACGAGGCACTGCTTGCTCTAGCCTCTACTTAGTTCATTCCAGTTCACCAGTACTATATTTTGTGTTTGCTTTGCCTGGAACATTCTTTTCCCATTTTTCTTTGCCTGATTTCTGTCTTTCAGTCTCAGTTGAAATTTCATTTCCTATGACTGCTTCCTTGACTCCCCAGACTGGTGTGGTCCCTTTTGCAGTAAGCTCTCAAAGCATGTAACACGACACCTTTGTTTTCCTTAGCATTTGGCACTAGCAGTTAGTTAATTGTCATTATTTAATAGCTATATGTAACATTTACTGAGTACTGCTATTATACTATGCTAAGTCCTTCCATGGTGAGTCCTGTCTCGTCCCACGTGCTCAAGATCTCATGGCAAGTAAGTAGGAAGGAATTCAAACCAGGTGATAGGATTCCAGAGCCTGGGCCTTGGAAGTATTAATAGACTGCATTCCCCAGCCCTTCCCCCTGCTACTAGTTTACGTAATATTTGTCTTCTCTGCAAGATGAGGACAGAGATCTTGTCTGTATTGTTGACTGCTACGTCACCAGCACATAGCACGGACCTGATAAATACCACGTGCTTACTTGGTAAATATTTGTTAACTGGCTTACTTAAAATCTACAGGCTATTTTGTATATTTTTAAAGGAAGTTCAGACCTTGAAAAAGCCTTTGGGATGTATCTAGCAAGTTTCCCTGCCTCCTTTCCCCCCTCATATATATGAGTGGCTAGCATAAGCATCAAAGATGAGGCTAATTTGTTGAATGCAAGGTACTAAGTTGCTTTGGGGATTCAAAGAAGGGGACACTAATTTTAGGCTTCGAAATGGGGTCTTATCAGAAAGATTTCAGGAGGATGGGAGAACGTTGGGATTAAAGTATGGGGCAGGATTTTCATGGTAGAAAGATAGAGGAGAGGAAGACAGAGGTGTGGTGAAATGACAGAAAAGCTAAGACCTGCAGACCCAAAGACACAGCTAAGCCAGTGCCCTCAGGGTGGATGGGACCCGCCACCTCCTGAGAACACATGCGCCAGACATAGCCCCGTAGCAAGTTCCCTTTATTTCATTCTGCTGAAATACTTTCAGAAGTATTTCAGAAGTCTTGGAAGACTGCTGTTCAGTGGCTAATGCTGTGAATCCAAATGATGATCTTGCTGGTAATCCAGTGCAGGAGAAGATAATGTGATTTAAACTTTATGCCTTTAATATTTTTTAATATTAAAAAATGTGTGTTTATAAATGAATTAATCTCTCATATTCCACCCCGCAAAGATTTTTTTCCAGTTGTAGATTCTGAAACAGCCACTTTGGTTCTTTCTCCTGAACCTTGATCTCCCTTAATCTCCCTTAGGGCACTGGAAAAAACTAGTCAATTCACAGATATCCTCATTGAGCTGTCTTTATGGCTAATAAATCCATCACCATATGTATTAAGGATCACTCTCTTAGTATCTTGTTAGCATTTTAGAATTAAGATAGCATTTTATTTTGGGGTAATGTTTCACATGTTAGCTGTTTAAGATGGGGAAGGTGGTATTATTTCCATTTTATATAGAAATACATTTAATGGGTAGGGATGCTGTTTTCAGGATCAGTAGAAGAGTCCGAATCAGAGCTCACTGCCTGTTGTTTACTACTTCTTAGAAGACACTAAGAAGTGTCATCAATAAACAGGAACCCTTGATACCTAATAATAGGTACTTGCACAAATTACTAAAGGCAGGTGAATTCTATTTTCTAGCCCCTTAGAAAATTATATAAATTATGGAAATGTGTCTTTATCTACAATTAAATTAGATACCACAGTCAACAGATGCATCAAAGAAATGCCATGTTTTTGAAGACGTGGAAACTAGCTTGGTTATTTTACTACTAGATGAAAATCTAACAGAGATGGAAAAGACATGTTAACACAAGGGCTTAAATAGTGCAGTCAAAACATTAAGTCCTAGGCCTTGAATATCCTTTAGGATCAAGTGTCTCTTTTGGATTGGTCTGAAAGCATGTAGAGATTGTATTTAATTTTTGCTACACTTTTTATTCAGGTAATGCATTTAAAATTTTTCTACCCACAAATAGCCAGTCCCTTCCTGCTTTGAATAGTATTATTTGCAAAGCAGAAAGACTTCTAGGATTTGCTATGTTGGTGACATGGAATGGAGACAGTTCAGGGTTAGGGTTCAGTTTTCTCTAGATTTTCCCTCTTAGAATTCTTTTAGCTTTGAGAAAACTTAATTAAGCAGGCTTCTTTTTTTTTTTTTTTTTTTTTTTAATTTTTTTTTCAATGTTTATTTATTTTTGGGACAGAGAGAGACAGAGCATGAACGGGGGAGGGGCAGAGAGAGAGGGAGACACAGAATCGGAAACAGGCTCCAGGCTCCGAGCCATCAGCCCAGAGCCCGACGCGGGGCTCGAACTCACGGACCGCGAGATCGTGACCTGGCTGAAGTCGGACGCTTAACCGACTGTGCCACCCAGGCGCCCCAAGCAGGCTTCTTTTAAAATAAAGTTACTTTAATTCTCATTCTTGTCTATGGTTATGGTTTTACTGTCTCTATATGTAGATGTCCAATCTCCCTGACCCCTCCTTTTCTTTTTCTTTAAAGGATCTAAAGTTTGAGGGCGGGAGAAACTGTTGACTAGATTTAGAGATGACAGCCTCATTCAAAACATGGGTGTGCTTATAAACATGGAGAACAAACTGAGGGTTGCTGGAGGGGTTGCGGGAGGGGGGATGGGCTAAATGGGTAAGGGGCATTAAGGAATCTACGGAAATTATTGCTTCACTGTATACTAACTAATTTGGATGTGAATTTTAAAAAATAAAAAATAAAGTTAAAAAAAAATGGGTGTGCCTTCGGGTTGCATGGGTACAGATGTGTGCAAGGAATCCATATGCTTCCTATACCAGACAGTTTGAATCAAGACATTGTCCCTTGAACTTCTGTGAGACAGCAGAGACAGTTTGCGGCAGGCGCAAGAGGGTTTGCGTAGGGATAACAGGCTTCACTGTAGCAGGAGAGCGCAAAGTGATGGACACGGGTGCTTGTAGGTGACTGCTGAGCTGGTTTTGGCTTTGCTTTTCATTCCAGGGATAAGCTAGGTTCTAAGTCGGGGTTGTCTGCACTATACGTGAGGCTTATGGAATTGAGAAGAAAGAGCTGTGTGTTTTAGATTCATTTCCTCGTTTTGTTTCTCCGTTGGTCTTGTGCTTATCACTTATGGAGGGTGGATAGGGGGATTTTGAATCATTGGGAAATTATCCAAAGGTTTCCAAATCAAGAAATATAAATGTTTTCTTTTAGTAAGCTTAAGGCCTTGAAAACTAATTGAGCCACCCTGTGACAGCTTATGAGGATTGAATCTAGTATGCTTTTTTAATACAAGTTTTACTGAAGGGTATTGCAAACCTTTTTCTCCTCATAGATGGATGGCGACAGTGCTACAACAGACGCTTCTCAGCTAGGCATCTCTGCGGACTACATCGGAGGAAGCCACTATGTGATACAGCCCCACGATGGTAGGAAAGCTACGAGTAAAACACTGACTGGCAGAAGTAACTTAGTGGAAATCATATTACCGTCACATTCTAGGTTACTTGGGTCTTTACGGGAAAATTAGCAATCTTGTGTCAAAGGTCATTGATGGTCTAAGAAGATGTATCATGCTTTTTTTATTAGAAATAGTCTTCAAAAGAATGATGAGTTCTAGAAAAGAATTCTATAAATAAAGTATGCCTTTTAAAAACTGGTACCGTTTCTTTAAAAATTTGTTACTGATGTCCTACTTAAGTACTGAGTATGGCACATTCTTTTTCAGTTGATACAGTAAAAAATTCTTTAGAGGGTGAGTTGCTAGCTATTACATTTCTAGTACTTACGAACAGACTTATTTTTGTTTTTCATTAAGTTTGATCTGTGTCAGCTGTTAGGATGGCAGTGTCATGTCGGCCTGTGAGAAATAATTTACTTTGTGGCATTCTGATGTGTAAGATTAAAAAACACTAAGATATATTTTTTTAGAAGGCAGTTGGGGGTGGGTGAGAAGTTACCTCATCCTAAGACAGACACACATAAAAATGTAACTTGAATCAGCTTAAGTGCCTTTCTTTTTTAATACACATAAATAGTGGGAAGTTTACTTACAAGATACTGCATTTAGTCATAAAAGGATATTACTGGTATTGTGAAAGCTTCAGTTATATCTAAATCTATACAATTTGAGAATTCGCTTTTTGTAAGATCGCTGGATCGGTGCAATAGCTTTGTTCAAAAACTTAGTATCAATCTAATTGGGTCAGTAATATTCAAGGCCACTTTTCCATTCTGTATAAACTTGGCTTTGGATAAACATATAAATAACCTCCTAATCTAGCAATATGAAAGGAACCCTTAGTCATAGTCTGTAAGTTTTCCAGCTAAGTTATGTAATAAATATTTCTGAGTACCCCTTCTATGGAAGATGCTATACCAAGGTCTAGGAAGTACACAAAGCTGATCCCTGGCCTCTGGTAGCACACATCCAATAGGGAGGATGAGAAATAAAAAGAATTCTAAAATGTGTCAGAAAAAACACAGAGCAATCCTGTGATATTTTTGTGAAAGGAGAGATCACTTCTGAAGGTGCTGTGGAGATGTTTCTGAGCTTTTTGGAGAATGGATAGGTGAGGTTTTAGTAGGCAGATCTGAGGACAAAAGTGTTTGAGGCAGTGGGTTGGAAATTAAGGAGTGGGTTTGTTTATGGCTATGAGAAAACCGTGAAAAGAACTGCTACCCTCCTCCCTAAAAATGCCTAGGAAATGAACCAGGATGTTCTGAACTTAGATTGTTTCAGGTAGTCTTCTCTACGACGAAGTAAAGGTTGTGAGAAATGTTAAAACTGAGTTATTTTTATTTTTTTAGATACGGAGGACAGCATGAATGACCATGAAGACACAAATGGTTCAAAAGAAAGTTTCAGAGAACAGGATATATATCTTCCAATTGCAAACGTAGCAAGGATAATGAAAAACGCCATACCTCAAACGGGAAAGGTAATGCAGGGGAGACATTTTACCCAGCTTGCTTTTTCCAGGGGAGAGGGGAATGTAAACTGCATGAATATGTATATACAGTTTCTGTATATAGTCAGCTATTGTTTTCAGTCCTTTAGTCTCTCTTTCTCTCTTTCAGTTCTACACCCTTAGTTACTGGACAGTATTCCATTTTCAGTTCCCGCAGCCCCCGGTGCTTCCCCCTCCCCCACTTGAAGCAGATAAAGTAGAATTAAGAATCTTTTTAAAATATCAGGTTTGCCAAAATGAACAAATCAGGAGACTATAGATGCTGGAGAGGATGTGGAGAAACGGGAACCCTCTTGCACTGTTGGTGGGATTGCAAACTGGTGCAGCCGCTCTGGAAAACAGTGTGGAGGTTCCTCAAAAAATTAAAAATAGACCTACCCTATGACCCAGCAGTAGCACTGCTGGGAATTTACCCAAGGGATACAGGAGTACTGATGCATAGGGGCACTTGTACCCCAATGTTTATAGCAGCACTCTCAACAATAGCCAAATTGTGGAAAGAGCCTAAATGTCCATCAACTGATGAATGGATAAAGAAATTGTGGTTTATATACACAATGGAGTACTACTTGGCAATGAGAAAGAATGAAATATGGCCCTTTGTAGCAACATGGATGAAACCGGAGAGTGTGATGCTAAGTGAAATAAGCCATACAGAGAAAGACAGATACCGTATGTTTTCACTCTTATGTGGATCTTGAGAAACTTAACAGAAACCCATGGGGGACGGGAAGGAAAAAAAAAAAAGAGGTTAGAGTGGGAGAGAGCCAAAGCATAAGAGACTCTTAAAAACTGAGAACAAACTGAGGGTTGACGGGGGGGTGGGAGGGAGAGGAGGGTAGGTGATGGGCATTGAAGAGGGTATCTTTTGGGATGAGCACTGGGAGTGTTGTATGGAAACCAATTTGACAATAAATTTCATATCTTAAAAAAAAATCAAAAAAATAAAATATCAGGTTTGGGCAGATGGAGTTGTAACTTCTATAATGTTGCAGCAAAATTGGGTCTTTTTTTTTTTTTTAAGATTTTATTTTTAAGGAATCTCTACACCCAGCTCAAACTCAACAACCTCGAGATCAAGAGTCGCATGCTCCACCAACTAAGCCAGCCAGGTGCCCCCAAATTGGGTCATTTTGGACTGATACAGAAAAATCCTTATATTTGGAAGCAGCTATTTTTGTACAGTCATAAATACTAACACACTTTTGAAGTTAACAGGCAGGATTCTGTTTTAAGTAGTTCTGTCTTGAGACAAACAATCATATAGACTGTTATTTAGAACAACTTAAAAACACTCATTGTCACTCTACTCATCACTTGGTCTGAATTAAAATCCACACTTTTTATATTATATATAACGCAATAAACTTTCTTTCTCACTGCAGCTTATAAAGTACTTGTGAAAGTAATAAAGATCACAAATAAATAGATTATTAAAATACATCACTAAGGGGGTCCCTGGGTGGCTCATTCGGTTGAGCATGTGACTCCTGATTTTGGCTCCCGTCATGATCTCATGGTTTGTGAGTTTGAGCCCTGCCTTGGGCTGTGCGCTGACAGCATGGAGCCCACTTGGGATTCTCTCTCTCCCTCTCTCTCTACCCTTCCCCTGCTCGCACGCTCTTTCTCAAATAAATAAACTTAAAAATATGCATTGCTAAGCCTAGAAGTTCCAATGTGAGAGGTCCTCCTTATATTTTAAGGGGAAATAAATCAGAGCTGCTGATTGTTGTTGAAATAGGTTAAGGCTGCATGCCTCAGCCACCGGCCACGTACGGTTATTGAGCACTTGAAATGTGGCTGGTCTGAATTAAGATGTGCTGTAAATGTAAAACATACTTCACATTGTGAAGGTTTTGTATGAAAAGAAGAATGAAAATCTCTCCCATTTTAAAATGGATGCTGTGTTTAAATGTTAGATAATAACTTGGATTTGTTAGGTTAAATAAAATCTCAAAATTCATTTCACCTGTGTTATTTGTATTTAAAAATTTTTTTTTAATATATATATACTTTTGAGAGAGAGAGAGAGACACAGAGCACAAGTGGGGAAGGGACAGAGAGAGGGAAACACAGAATCTGAAGCGGGCTCCAGGCTCTGAGCTGTCAGCACAGAGCCCCACGTGGGGCTCGAACCCACGAACTGCGAGATCACGACATGAGCCAAAGTCGGACATTTAACTGACTGACCCACTCAGGCGCCCCTCACCTGTGTTTTTAAACCTAGCTACTAGAAAACCTAAAGTTATGTATACAGCTTGCATTATAGTATCTTGCCTGACTGCATTTATGCAGCTCTTGTTTGCTTTTCTCCGGGATATAAAATAGGCATGGAGATAGGAAACAGTATGTTTCAGCAAGGATTTTTGTTACTCCTGTTAGAAGTGACTTGGAATTGTACGATTTAATTCATTAGCTTTACTTTGAAACCCCACACCCTTAAAAGAATTCTCGCTTTTATAATGAGGTAGCTGGTGTGCCCCTTTTTGGTGGGCTTTTTTTTTTTTTTAATTTTTTTTTTTCAACGTTTATTTATTTTTGGGACAGAGAGAGACAGAGCATGAACGGGGGAGGGGCAGAGAGAGAGGGAGACACAGAATCGGAAACAGGCTCCAGGCTCTGAGCCATCAGCCCAGAGCCTGACGGGGCTCGAACTCCCGGACCGCGAGATCGTGACCTGGCTGAAGTCGGACGCTTAACCGACTACGCCACTCAGGCGCCCCATGGTGGGCTTTTTAATAAACTCAAAGCCTGTACCTGACACTCTGGATCTTCAGTAGTAAAAATGTCGCCAAATGTCACTATTGTAAGCCTTATGTGAATTCAGTGTTTTGTCTTTTTAAAATTTTCCAGTGTCCTTATTTGCAGAAATGCTAGGGCAGAGAAGCGACCCCTAAGTGTAGCCCCGCAGTACACTATATACACAGGAGACTGATTTTCTTGGGGCACCTGCTTAGTAAGTGTTCGTCTTTATGGGATGGTAAGGACAGCCAGTGGTTGCTTCTATGCCTAAATTGTATCTGTTTCCTGTGAATAGTTGTCAAGGCTTCTCTCACTTGTATTCGAGTTTTTGTTCTCATTCCAAAGGTTGGAATTTTGATAGCACACAATTTGTCAACGTTATTAGCATATATTTCAGAGATTAAATGTTAACAGCCATAAACTGAAATTTATAGTCTTCTGAATAGCCTTTTATTTCTGCAGGTTGTTAGGAAGGGGGTGGTTACATTCCCTGCAGATTTACCTGTGATTTTTCTCTTCAGATTGCAAAAGATGCCAAAGAATGTGTTCAGGAATGTGTGAGTGAGTTCATCAGCTTTATAACATCTGAAGCAAGTGAAAGATGCCATCAGGAGAAACGGAAGACAATCAACGGAGAAGATATTCTCTTTGCCATGTCTACCTTAGGCTTCGACAGTTATGTAGAACCTCTAAAATTATACCTTCAGAAATTCAGAGAGGTAAATAAACTGTCTTCCATTATGCTTTTAAGAAACTAAGATATACGATTTACTTTAACTTTTTAAATGTATCATTCATCAGAAGAAGTATATGGTCACTTCTATTACTGTATTTAAATAGTAAGTCCTTTCTTTTTCCCTTTATTACTAATGACATCATAGTTATGTAATGATTAAGAGCACGGACTCTGGATTCCGGCCACCCGGAGGCTGGTTCCAAGCTCCACCACCTGTAACCTCTGGGATCCTGCGCAGATTATTTCAATAGGTTAGGCCTTGGTTTCCTGGTCTGTAAAGTGACGTGAGTAATAGCACCTACCTCACAGAGTTACTGAGAGAACTAAGTCAAAATAGTCCACGTATAGCACTTAGCTTGGCTGATCGTGAGCACTCAATGGTAACACGCTGTTATTATGATTAATTTAAAAGAGGGAGCGTCTCAAAGCTTGAGGCCTTGCAGATAAGAAAAACGGAATTATAACTATCCTTTTTTATTGATTAAATTCTTCCGCATTTCTTACTGGGTTTATCTTTGCCCGTGGTACGAATTTTGTGGAAATAAATTGAGATCAGCGTATTTATTTCCACACTACCACTCGGGTGTCAGATTCACATTGCTTTCAAAATACTTCCTTAATAGCTTTAATGTTAGAACCCCATTAAATTAGTGACTTAGCATTGAGTGATTAAAGTAGGAAGAGAATGTGTTAAATTCTTCACAGTACTTTTCCAAATCTTCTGCATCATAGAACCTTAGAAGTGGATGGAAACTTAGAGCTCTATGGTACAAACTATAATCTTGATTTAGGAATTTGAAACTTTAAACTTGCTATTATAGTGCTGTACTGTCCGGTTGGCTGAGAGCTTTATATGTATATAGTTAAATGATAACTTGGATCATTTATAGTAGATTTATGGGCTGAATATTTATAGTGCTTTTCAACAGACTACTTCATCTGTAAATAGACTTCTATTTTCCTTTTGATGCAGTGTGGAATTAGAATGATTTTATTTTTATCCGTAAATATTTTAGATTTTCTAGGTCATTACTAACGCTGCCTTGTGATGATTACTGCTTATATAAAAAGTTAGCATTTTGAAGGGCCTCTTTGTATGTAATTAACCAGAAGTGTTAATACTCTGTGCAGTGTTTGTAATAATAGAAACTCCTAATTTTAGGAAACAAGCATTCTCATCTAGAAAACAGTGTCTTTTGAATGCCAGTGATGACTTTTTTGATTTGTCCTTCCCCAGGCTATGAAAGGAGAGAAAGGAATTGGTGGAGCAGTCACAACTACAGATGGATTAAGTGAAGAACTTACAGAGGAGGCATTTAGTAAGCAGTGTTATGATACGTTTATGCAACTGAATGTGTTCTTATAAGGCACATAGTTTGTTAGCAGTGACTAATACTAAATGTGGGGGTACTTTTGGACCATCAGCCCTGAGTATTCTGACATAGCACTTCTTTAGTTCATGCCCTTATAGTTGAAGTCAGTGAGGGATAAGTATCGAGACTGAAATTCTGCCGACATTATAACCTTTCACCCATAGTTCTGATTTCAGTAGCCCCTAGTTTTTGCTTTAAGATTTCACATGAGATAGGAATATTGAGAATTGTAGTTTGTAATATAAAATCTGTGATTTAAATAAATTTGAACTGATGGCTTTTTTGAAAAAAATTTGAATAGGGGCACCTGGCTGGGTTAATCAGTGGACCGTGCAACTCTTAATCTTCGGGTTGTGAGTTTGAGCCCCATGTTGGGTGTACACATTACTTTAAAATAAAAAATTTGTGGGGGCACCTGGGTGGCTTAGTCGGTTAAGCATCCAAGATTTCGGCTAAGGTCATGATCTTGCGTTCCTTGAGTTCAATCCCTGCGTCTGGCTCTGTGCCGACAGCTCAGAGCCTGGAGCCTCCTTCAGATTCTGTGTCTCCCTCTCTCTCTGCCCCTCCCCCACTTAACGCTCTGTCTTTCTCTCTCAAAAATAAATGAGCATTAAAAAAAGAAAATTAAAAAAAATAAAAAATCTGGAGAAAAAACCCTGAATATTGTCATATGGGTGAAATAAGAGGTCTATGGTGACTCTGTGTCTCATATAAAATTCATACACATATATTTTCTTTTTCTCATACGTAAAATATATACTGCTTAGTTATGGAAGTGTGGCTCCCAGCCAGGCCTATGGTGTAGATCTACTTAATGAATTAGAAACTCCATCCAGTCTCTCTGCAGATTTGTACACATGGGCAGTTAGCTCAAGTGCATTTAATTTTACTTTATTTTTAGTTTATTTATTTTGAGAGAGGAGGGAGGGGCAGAAAGAAAGGGAGAAAGAATCCCCAGCAGGTTCCACACTGCCAGTCCAGAGCCCAGCGCAGGGCTCAAACTCACAAACTGCAAGATCATGACCGGAGCCAAAATCAAGAGTCGGATACTTAACCGACTGAGCCACCCAGGCGCCCCAGCTCAAAGTACATTTTGGAGAAATGAAAATTCAGAAAATTGAAAACTGCAATAGGAAAAATGTACTTTTTAGGGAGTTTTTTTTTTCTAAAATGCTAAATGTGGGGGTTTATGATTTTGTCCAAGATGACACTGATTAGTGGCAGAATTGTAATGAGACATTAATGGCATGACCTAAGGTTCAGATCGAGAGAGTAGATGTAATTCTTTTCCTGCTTTAACTTTATCTTCCAGCTAACCAGTTACCAGCTGGCTTAATAACTGCAGATGGTCAACAACAGAATGTTATGGTTTATACAACGTCATATCAACAGGTAAAATACAACCTTCTTTGTATTTTAAATTATTGTAAAAAATTGATTGTACCCATTGATTTTTATCGCAGGTAGTTAATTTCAGCACATTACAGTTGACCCTTGAACAACACGGGTTTGAACTGCACTGGTCCGCTTAATTATTTATTATGTTTATTTATTTATTTTTTGAGATAGAGATAGAGACAGCATATAAGCAGGGGGGAGAGAATCTCAAGCAGGCTCTGCACTGTCAGCACAGAGGCCAACACAGGGCTCGAACTCATGAACTGTGAGATCATGACCTGAGCCAAAATCAAGAGTCGGACATTTAACCAACTGAGCCACCCAGACACCCCTACACCAGTCCACTTATATGTGGATTTTTTTACAGTACTATAAATGTGTTTTTCTTGTAATTTTCTTAATAACATTTGCTTTTCTCTGATTTTGTTGTAAGACTATAGCATATAGTACATGTAAACATAAAGTATGTGTTAATTGATTTTATGTTATCAGTAAGGCTCTGGTCGACAGGCTGTTAAATTTTGGGGGCGGTCAGAAGTTACATGAAGATTTTCAACTGTGCAGAGGTTGGCTCACCTAACCCTTGTGTTATTCAAGGATCAATTGTGTTGTTATTATTAAGGACCTGATAAAGAAAGTTGTTAAAAAATTGCTTTCTCAAAGTATATAATTGTGTATTCTCTTACTAATTAAATATGTACACACATATTCGTATCTGCATAGATTTCTAGAGAGATGCATTAAGAAATTATTAAAGTAGCTCCCTTGTGTAGAGAGAATGATTTGAGAGTGGGAAGTAGGTTTCTTTTTCATTGCCGATTTTTATTCTTTTTTTTTTTTTATTTTTTTTTAACGTTTATTTATTTTTATTTTTGAGACAGAGATAGAGCATGAACGGGGGAGGGTCAGAGAGAGAGGGAGACAGAGAATCTGAAACAGGCTCCAGGCTCTGAGCTATCAGCACAGAGCCCGATACGGAGCTCGAACTCACAGACGCGAGATCATGACCTGAGCTGAAGTCGGACACTTAACCGACTGAGCCACCCAGGCGCCTCTCCTATTTTTATTCTTTAAATGCTTATAACATGTTATTTGAAAATTATTTTTAAAATCCTGCTCAATTTAAATTTTCTAATCTTAGATTTCTGGTGTTCAGCAAATTCAGTTTTCATGATCTGAAGAAATGGTGGAATGGGAGTGGAGAGAAGTGAGTCTGTACGATTCCGGAACCAGAGACATTAGAAGGAAATGACTGGGGGAAGATGTCTCTTTGTATATTAAATAGCTGTAATGTAGCTTCCTGATGCTTGACTAATTGAGGTGTTAATTCTGACTTGAGAATCTTTTTCATGAATGATTTTAAAGAAAAATTTGGATTTTAAAGGTATTAAAATATTTTTGTTTTGTACGAGAGTTTGTCGCTCTGTATGACTCCTGTATGCATTGTATATTGCAATTTATTACTGTCAGAGATTTGTAGACAGTTTCTTATTTTCATATTGAATCATGTTACTTTTGTAATTCAAGTAAGCAGCTGGGTTAATTCATGATGTTTGCCCTTTTAATAAAATATAAGGGTAGAGTTCATTTTGAATGCAAGTTGCCTTTATTATAAATTTGAGTTTGTCTTGGTTATATAATATCTTGCATGGTAACCTAGCTAGATTTTTAGCATTTGCCATATTTATTAAAATTAATTTTTTGTAAAACATTCATAGCTTAAGCAGCACCATTTTTTACAAAATGTAATTGAAAAATTAAGTGTGAATGCAGAAGCAAATATTGTCTGCCCTATTAAACTTGGTGCCCTTTAACAGTGTTTACACTGTTCATTGTGCCTGTTAAGATAGTTTTAGTTTATTGGAGCTTTTGTTAGGACTAGATTTGTTTTTGAGCTACATTATTATGAATGTTGGGATTCATTTAAGTTTAATGTAGTCCTAGTGCTCTTGAAATGGTGCCCCTTTCATTTTTATATGATTTTTCCAAAGCATCTCTTCAAATACTAGAGTATCCTCTTCCAGAAGAGGAATTTTATAGTCTGATGGTAAATGTCCTCATTTTACCTTTTTAATTGAAATGTCAAGTTTCCTGTTACACTCTGGGAACCAGGAAGCGTTAGACATCCTCACGTGTCCACAGACCTTTTTCCGCATGGGTGAGTGAATGCAGTGAAGAAGAGTGAGTGCTGCGGACGGATGGCGGGCGGACGGACAGACGGACGCTGTGAAACAGAAGCCCCAGCTCCGAGTGCGCCACCGTCTCGATCTCTGCAATAAACTAAACTTAAGACAGTTTGACTTTGTATAATTTAGTAGTATGTGCTCGAGTTGTTCCTTTTTTAAAGTGAGGATTTGCATTTCCTCCTTTTTGTTGGTAATTGAACTGTTTTGTTTTAATATCAACAATTGCTACTGTACAGTTTGCCTAAAAGGCAGTTTGAATGTCAGTCATCTTGGAAGGACACTCAAATTTATAAGATAGAAGCAATTTCACAGATACAGGCTGAACAGAAATACTTACTTTGCCAGAAGGCGCCTTTGGGGGCACATCTGGACTAATCTGAGGTTAAGAACTCCCTCACTACCCTCCCATGTAAAAGATAATCTTCATTACAGAAAATTCAAATAGGCAAAAAAAGGAGGGGCATTAAGCAAAATCAACTATCATCCTACTATGCTGAAATAACCAATGTTAATATTTTGGTAAATATCATTAGTCCTTTTACTTTGCTAAATATGTATATTTTTATAAAAATGGGCTCATACTTGCATACTGTTTTGTAACCTGCTTTTTTCACTTAACAATATATTGTAAACATCCTTCCCAGGTCATTACATGGTCTTTTATTTTTATTCATTTATTATTCTGTTGTATGGCTGAACCATAATTTATTTAATCCTCTATTGGACATTTTGACTATATGCATCTTTTCACAGTTATAAACAACACTTCACTGAATCTTGTGTACATCGATGACTGTTTTCTTGAAATAAATTCTTAGAAGTAGTATTGCTAGGTTAAACAGATACATAAAAATTGAAGCCCTTTGATACTTCTCTATTCATGTATTTATGAAATAGTTTCTACTTGATCCAGGCAGTATATCACTATATAACTGATAAAGGCCCTTGGTCTTTGATTATCAGACTCTTCCTCTAAAATCAGTTTAAAGATGACAACTTTAAGACTTGTATCAATACAAACCACAACAAATGTCTAAAGTTAGTAATTGGTTGGTAGTACTGAAACTTGAGGTAAAATCAGGTCAAGTCTGGGTTATGTGGCCTTCATCCTCTGAAAGGACACTGGCACCCTGCTGGGGTCAGGTACGCAATCTCCTTCCATGCATGGGAGAGGCAGTGTCGGCTTCTTCCTTGGCCTGGGTTGCATTTAATTGAATGTCACATTTTCTTCCCCTAGAACTTATTAACCAAATAAGCTTGTACATTAACCTAAAAGTGTTTTCTTTACAACTCTGGAGATACTGATTTTATGAGTATTTAAGAGAGAGATGGGCTTCAGTGACTAAGTCATAGATGGAAGGACGTTCGTAACCTCGGTCTTCCCCCTCACTACCTCATTCTAACACAGATGCTTTAGTCCAGAGAGAATTTTGCGTGTTACCTTCCCAATGTCATATACTTGAGTATGATGATGTAATCTGTGTTTGTTTTCCTCCTACAGTGTAATATCTATGTAGTATTTTTTTTTTCTTCCAAAACATGCCTTATTGCCTGTTTTCTAGATTGCCTTAGTGGGATGAAGGAATGCCAGTTACCTTTAATGATTCGGCTGAACCTAGTTATGAGGGCCCAACTAAAAGGATTTCTGCAACAGTATCAATTAAGCATGACAAATGAAAAAAAAATCATTTCTAACATATGCCAAGAATAAAACCTTGAGTACAAGATTTTTTAAAAATATGTATTTTCTCTTTAGCGTAAGTCATTTTATCAGTAGTCCAAAACAAGACCATATTTGTTGCTTTATATGATAAAATACATTTCTGAATCACTCACATGATACTGGGTCAGATCTATACCAAAAGCTAGGCTATCTTAAATATGTATGTTTGGTTTCCCTGAATTAGACAATTTATGTTTAGGTATATTGACCTTAAACTCATTAAGTGTTAGTGTGCTCATGAGTAAAAAACAGAACAATCCCAACTAATACTCAGTTTTAATTTATGGTTTCTTTTAGAGCTGGATATACTCCTTTGCTCACTTCAGGTTTAGCTTCCTCTTGCTTGTTAGGCTCCAATCCTGATTTCTTGGCTCCTTGTGCCAAGTGCTTTGTGTCTTCTGCCCTCCCCACCATGGCCCTAAACACGTATGCTTCCCTCTGCCTGGAACATTCTTTCTCTTCCTGTGCCTGGCTAAGTCTCACCCTTCAGATTTTAGCTTAAACTCCATCAGGAAAGCCTTTAAAACTTGTTAAACCTTCGTATTACCACATAGAGAAAATGTCACCACCCCAAACCGAGTAGGTTTGTACACAGCCTATATGTTGGCTGCTACAGCCCCTTAGACATTTCTTTCAAGACAATGCTGCTTTTTATACCTGATTTTAAGGATTTTAAAACCAGAAGGCAGAATCTCTTCAAGTCATGGGCCACAGATGACATTGGGATGGGTCCGTTTCTCTGGCTGCTGGCTATCACCTTTCAAGATGTAGGCTTGCCTAACAACACAGTTCCAGCTTTCCCTGACCGGCTCCAGAGTCCGTTTCCTTTGGCACAGCACGGTAGATGGATACCTGTGCAAAGCAACGTATTGTAAAAACTCCTTTGCCAAGGTTCACGCCAGCAAGCGTGCCAAATGACGGCAGTAAACTACGTGCTGGCTCTGTAGAAACCTAATGGCCATCGGGGGTGGCAATGACAAGTTGACAGGTAACTCCTCCATCTTTCACAACAATACAGAAGATGACAATATTGTGACAGGGCAGAGTGCACACTATTGGCTCTTGGCAGGTATAATTTAGGTCTTCCTTGAGTGCCCTCTAAGAGCAAACAGTAAGTCTTTGGCACCTATTTTCCAGGGCTCAATTTCAGAGTATATCTGAATGAAAGATATTTCAAAACTTTAAGCACCAGGTACTTGGTTGAAAACACATTGCGGGGCACCTGGGTGGCTCAGTCATTTAAGTGTCCTGCTTTGGCTCAAGTCATGATCTCCTGGTTCACGAGTTTGAGCCCTGTGTCGGGCTCTGTGCTGACAGCTCAGAGCCTGGAGCCTGCTTTGATACTGTGTCTCCCTCTCTCTCTTCCCCTCCCCTACTGGTACTCTGTCTCTCTCTCAAAAATAAATTAAAGGGGGCGCCTGGGTGGCTCAGTCGGTTAAGCGTCCGACTTCAGCTCAGGTCACAATCTCGCGGTCCGTGAGTTCGAGCCCCGCGTCGGGCTCTGGGCTGATGGCTCAGAGCCTGGAGCCTGCTTCCAATTCTGTGTCTCCCTCTCTCTCTCTGCCCCTCCCCCGTTCATGCTCTCTGTCTCAAAAATAAATAAACGTTAAAAAAAAATAAATTTTAAAAATTTTAAAAATTAAAAAACAAAACACATCGCTAGGCAAAGACAAGTCATAACAGATGGTGCCTTACAGCCAGGGCAGGTATGCCAAGGGGGCCTATTCTCGCATACATAATGCCCAATATTCGGTCTGCAAGAGACCAAGACCAAATCCTTATCTCAGACCAAAGCAATCTCTAATCAAAGAACAGAAAGAAATAGTTGAGCTAACAGCCATTTAAGAAAATGGCAGAGCCATTCCTCACTTTGGAGGAAAAGTAGAACTTTAAAAAAATGGGTTCTTTGTGTACATTCCCAACCTTGCAAGTAGCAGTACTCATACCACAGGAGTATTACCCTGCAGGACAGTGTGAAGGAGAGAACTAAGCAACCTATAGTTGTTTATGGAGCACAAACTGCCGTGTGAGCAGGAATACTCACATCAAGGGCAGAGGGAAACAAATTCTAGTTTAGACTTCATTTCTTGAGAGTAAGGCAGTCTAGATACCCTCAATGACTCCTGGTTCAAAAAAACCAAATGCCGGGGGTGCCTGAGTGGCTCATTCGGTTAAGCATCCGATTCTTGATTTCAGCTTAGGTCATGAACCCAGGGTTGTAGGATCGAGCCCCATATTGGGCTCTGCGTTGAGCATGGAGCCTGCTTGGGACTCTCTTTCTCTCCCTCTCTCCCTCTGCTCCTCTCCCCAACTCATGCGCGTGCTTTCTCTCTCTCACTAAAAACAAAACGAATGCAAATGCTGAATAAGACAAAGTAATATTAGATAATATATTTAAAATATATCACTGCGTTGACACGAAAGTAGGCAAAACTCCACAAAAATGAAGTGAAAACAGGAAAGCTGTGAGGTAAGCCAGCACCAAAGCCTGCTTTTGCCCCAAGAGTTCTGTTGAACTCTGGAGACCATGAACTGATGGGAGTGGAGGGGCACTGGACATAAAGCCTAAGGCTCACCTATGCTGGAGTCTAGTAGGACTGCCACAGAGAAATGGGCAGCAAGGAACCTTGCCTGTCGCGATTTTGGTGCGGGTGGCAGGGGATAAATAACGACTACAACCTCAAATTCGTAATTACAGACCAGCACTCAAGGTTTGTGACCTGAAATCACAGAACCATCAAGCTGGTAATACAAAGTGCTCTCAGAGATGCCTGGGTGGCTCAGGTGGTTAAACATCCCACTTCTGATTTTGGCTCAGGTCACAATCTCAGTTTGTGAGATCAAGCCCTGCATCGGGCTCTGCGCCCACAGCGTATCTCTCCCTCTCTCTCTGCCCATCCCCAGCTCTGTCTCTCCCTCTCAAAATCAATGAATATTTAAAATGCTCTCAGGTTCGTAGTCTCTGGGTATCTGGTGGAGCAAACATACTCCCTTAAAGGTCTCAATGTTAGTCCATACTTCAAAAACCCCTATTTTCTAACAAAAGTAAGTTGAAAGGAAAATGGTACCATAAGTGAAAAAAACAAGAAAACAAAAACACAGCTTATACAACAAAATCACCCACGAAGACTCTTAATATTGGTACCAACACATGGAAATTGATATGTAGAAAATATGAATAAGGAGCAAAAGAATACACAGAACAAATAAAATTTATAAGCCAAACAGAGTTCATAAGAAAAAAATAATAATTGAAAACTAAGAAAAAAACAAAAAAACAGGAGGGGAGAAAAGAATAAGAAAATGAAAGATGTAAGACAAAGCAAAAAGTGGGGAGTGGACAATTAAAAGATACATTTATGATGAGGACCTAGAAATAAACCCAACTTATATCTGTCATCACTATGGATATAAATGTACTTAAGTATCCAGTTAAAAGGGCAAATTTTCTTTGGCCTTATCTTTGTATTGTGTCTCTTGCAAACTCAAAATATAAGGTCAAAGAAAGATCGATGATATTCAGATAAAAACTAACCAAAACATTGCTACAGCAACAACAACAACGATGACAGAAGGCAATGAGCATTAATAGAGATAACAGTCACTACATAATTATAACAGGTTTAAATCACCAAGGAAGATCCAAAAATTCTAAATTAATATGCACTTAATAATAAAGCCAAAAGAAAAAGCAAACAGAACTTCATGAGAAATTGAGAAATCTAGTTATAATGAGATCTTGAGACTCTTCTATAAATAAATCAAGTATCAAGTAAATCAGTAAAGAGAAGATTTGTACAGCATGACTGACAAGTTTGATTTAATAGACACTATACTCAACAAGTGGGGAATGCACACTCTTTTCAAGTATACATGGAGCATATATGAAAATTGATTACATAAATCATAAAGCTAGTCTCAAATTTCAGAAAATTAAAATATTGTAGCTCATATTCGCCGGTAAAATATTAGAAATAAAGATTAAGACAACCATAATGCACTTTTAGCATTTAGAAATCTACTTTTAAAATAACAATGGATTAAATATTCAAACCTCTGGATTAATCAAATGAGAAGGCACAAAATAAACTCACAGGAATGAAAACGGGTCATAACTACAGATGCCGAGGAAACTAAAAACATAAATATGGATTACTTCATATCAAAAAACTTAATGAAATGGAGAAGTGTTAGAAAAATTTATTGAACTTAATGAAATCGACTCAATAATATAAAATCCTAATATTCCTATGATCTGTAAAGAAATGGAATCAATAGTTAAAAATCTTCTCTTAAGGACCAAATGTTTTTTTTTAAAGTTTATTTATTTTTTGAGAGAGAGCACACACACGAGTGGGAGAAGGACAGAGAGAAAGGGGGACAGAGGATCCAAAACAGGCTCCATGCTGACAGTGGAGAGCATGATGTGGGGCTTGAACTCATGAACCATGAGATCATGACCCGAGCCTAAGTCAGACACTTAACTGACTGAGCCACCCAGGCGCCCAGACCAAATGGTTTTAAAGACTCGTTCCAATCTTGAACCCTTCCAGACAATTGAAAAACTCATTTCATGAGGCTAGTATACCTCAAAACTAGTCAATGATGGAGCATAAAAGAAGTACTATAAGCTAGTTTTACTCATGAATACAGAAGCAAAAATCCTAAACAAAATATTGGCAAACTGAGTCCAGCAATGTATTATAAAACACACACACCATGACCAAGTTGCTTTATCCTGGAATTAAAGGTTGGTTCAATAATAAAGTCAGCCACCATTACTTAATACATTAACATCAAAAAACATTCAATCATGTAAATAGATGAGAAAAAAAGCATTCAATAAAATTCAACACCCATTCATAATAAAACTATTAGCAAAGCAGAAATAGAAGAGAATCTTCTTAATTGATAAAGGCCATTTACAGGGGAAAAAAATTACTGAACTGAAATGTTGAAAGCATTCCCTTAAAGGGATGCTTTAAAACTGGGATGTTTAAAACAAGGATGTTCACTATCAGTTCACTATCAGTTCTTTTCAACATTGTACTACAGGTCATAGCCAGTGCAGAAACTAAAGAAGAAAATTTTTTAAAGGTAGAAGCATCATAAAGGAAGAAAATTCTCACTACTTGCCGATAATGATTGTATTAAAAAAGTCAAGAGCATCTAAATACATTATTAGAATAAAAATTTAGCATGGCTGCTGGATCCAAAATCAACACATAGCACATGATCTATATTAGAAACAACCAGTTAGAATAGAAAAAAATTTAAAAATTTACCATAGCATTAAAAATATATAAAAATTCATAGGAAGAAATCTAATATAATACATGAAGGCCTTTATGGAGAAAAATCATTAAAGTTTATTGAGAGATATTAAAAGAAGACCAAATAAATGGAACACAGTGTTTTTGGCTAGGAAGACTTATTGCTGAAAAGACATCAATTTTCTCCAGGCTGATCAACAGATTCAATACAATTACAAAAGATAATACACAAACTGGGAGAAGATATATATACAACATGTTTAACTGACGAAGGACTGGTACCCAGAATTTATAAAGAAATCCTATGAATCAATGAAAAAAAGACACACCTAATACAAAAATGGGGAAAAGACATGAATAAGTACTTCACATAAGAGGAAACACATTCATATATTTAAAAAAAAAAAAAAACCTCAATTTCATTAGTAATCAGGGAAATGCAAATTAAACCCACAGTAAGACACCATATAATCACCACCCAATTGGCAACTATAAAAGATAGTCAAGACCAAGTGTTTGCTAAGATATGGAACAATGGCACTCAACCATTGCCAGGGGGAACGTAAACTGGTACAAATGCTTTCAGAAACAGTTCAGCATGACCAAGCAAAACCTGCTTCTTAGAGCTGTGGTTCTCAAATTTTTGGTCTCAGAACCTCTTTGCATCCTTAAAAAATACTGAGGACCTCAAAAATCAGTTGTTTGTGTGGGTTATATTTATCAATATTTACCAAATTGAAAATTAAAAGAGGCATTTTCAAAACACAAAAATACACAAGTATACACTTGATTAGCTGTCAGAGTGATGATGTCATCATTTCTGGAAAAATACATAAACTCATGAAAAATGACAGTGAAAAGGACAAATAATGTTTTAGTAATTTTACGAAAATAATTTTGTCCTCACAGAGCCCCTGAAAGGGTCCCTGGACCATACTTTGAACACAACCTCCCTGGAGCAAATCTTGTACATGTGCGCCAGGGGAAAGGTACAAGAATTCATTCATTCCTCAAATATTTATTGAGCATCGCCATGTGCCCTCCATTGTCCTAGTCATCGTGAGTGTCTCAACAGACAAGATCAGACAAAACAGACAAAATCCCTGCCCGCATGGAGCTTCCATTGTAATTGGCAGAACGTTCCGGGCAGCACTGTTTGATAGCTCAAAATGGAAAACAATCCAAATCTCCATGAACAGAAGAACAGATAAGTAAAGTGTGGGAGAGCCACACAATGGAATACCATACAGCGGTGAGAACAAATGAAATGCGGTTACATGCATAAACACGGATGGGAATTTCAAAACCAATGCCTGAAAAAAGTCACAGAAGGATATAATGCAGCAGGAAACCATTTACATGAAAGTTCAAAACCAGGTAAATCTAAACAGCATACTATTAGGGATACATACATAGATGGTAGAACCATAAATAAAAACATGGGAATTATTAACAAAAAAATCCAGAATAATGTTTACCTTATGCGGGGGGGGGGGGGGGGGGAGGAAAAATAGGGGCATTCTGGGTATCTGAGAATGTTCTAGTTCTTATGTTGAAGGTTGAATACATGTGTGATCATTTTATTTCACAAGAAATATTTTAAAAGAAAAAAGCTATAAGGTTATTTAATACATAATTTCATCAATAAAGAGAGGGAACATCTCGTATTTCAGCTACTGCTGTGCACTGCAAATCAGCTAATTGTTTTAACTGGTAGGGAAGAAGCACCTGATAAAATAGAAAAAGAGGGATGAGATGCGCTACTCCTCATGGAAGTTAAACAGTTTCCCAAAGGTTCAGATCCAACGAGATGGGAGTATTACAGTCCTGCTCTGCCAGGATGAATCAGAGTCACCAACATGACACTGGTTAACCGGTTACTTTGTACACTGGGTGTAATCTCTTGTATAAAGCAGAAAATAGAGACAGGTGATGCGAATTCCAAAATAAATGGATGGAGACGCTGCCTCTTTACTGAATTCTGCTGACTTTCAATAGTACAAATTCCCTTTGGCACATTCTCCTAATAATGTATTTATGTATTAAGTAACCCCCCAAATACAGAAAGCGCATGGTAGTTATTGTTTCTCCACATTGGTCAATAACAGTGTCAGGTTGGTCACACAAATGTCATAACAATTTTGTAATCGTGACTTTGCCAAGGTCATTGCTGGCAGTGACACTGCGCAGATTAAATAAGGGATAGTTAAGGTGCCATTTTTCCTGATTCAGGAAAATAGCCATAAATTTGTTACACAATTTCAAAACTTGAAAAAAAGAAAAAAAAACAAACAAAACATCTTGAAACATTCCATCCATCCCCTTTCCCCAAACGGCAAGCTAAAGTTATTATCTTGGGTGAGTTGCTTCAAGAGGTAGATCAGGCCTGGCAGCAAAAGGACTGCAACCCATTCCCAGAAAATGGGGAAGTCCAAAGTGTATTCTCCAGGCCCAATCTCGCCCCCACTGGGTCTAACACAGGGCCAACACACTGGAAAGTTCCAGATATTGCTGTAGCTATTTTAAAAATCCCAGGCAGCTACAAGACCTAAAATCTCACCTTTATTTAAAGTGGAAGGGACAACACCACCAGGGGGCACTAAACTGCAAGTGGTGGCAGGATGACTGTAGAGGAGGGGTGGGGTGAGCTGAGGGTCCAGCTACTCCGCCATCTTGCACCCCCCAGGGCAGGATGACTTTTATACCAGAAAGTCGGACCTTCAGAACTCTGCCCACTCTCTTACATGCTATGCTGCCCTAAGTATCACACCCACACCTTTATTATGATGGACGGTCATTAATATACTGGCAGCTTTTTCCTCCCTCTCCAGTAAGAAACAGAGAAATTAGGAGGGAACCTTTCTCAAGTTCTTAAGGAACTTCCACTCTGTCTCCCCAGATACAAGGAATGAGTGATCCTCTTGGTCACAGGTGGATATTTGTTGGACCATGATTAACTAGTGGGTAGAGTTATTCCATGTTCAAAAACAAATACAAGTCCTACCTTTTCTTTGTAACCTGCAAATGCTCAGGCACAGGTTCTCCTGTGCCTTCCTCAGTTCTCCTCCTTTAGCTTTTTGTCCCTGGGTGGTAAGGAGACCAGGAAGGGGGAGGTGGGTAGGAAGGGGGCCATTTCCTTCTCTGTAGTAGCTTTCATTACTGATATAACACAAACTCATACTTTCTACATTTTTTTTTATCTTCAGGAGTAAACACCCTGACATCTCTAAATACTCTGCAAAGACTTTTTGTTGAACCAGCAAAATCAAAACAGGAAATAGAGAATCCTTCTGTTGTCTCTACTGCCTCATACCTGTGACTTCCTAACCTTCTCTCTATCTAAGGCCAAAGGCTTTATAACCTGTATTCTCAAGACTTTTGAATTTGAGACACTGGCATTACTAGTAGTCAGATTGCAAATATGATGGCCTTTAAGTATCAGGCCCTTGTTCAATTCAATTTATCCAAGGTACTAAATACACAAAAGAACCTCACACTCTGTTTCAGATGACCTTGCTGAAATTAACAATCTCACAAGTGGACATTTCTTGATTTTAGCTCCTCAGAGGATAGGAAAGAAGCAAATAGATACTACTAAGATACAGAAATCTATTCTGAACAAGGAGGCTGATATCCTTGGATCTTAAAGCCTTTTCTTTCTTCATTCAGTTTATAGAAATTTTTCTCCCCAGAATGTTGTATTTCATGTTTTTTCAGGCATGATTAAAAAAAAAAAAAAAGAAAGAAAAGAAAAAAGAGTCTTCTTGAGTTACAGAAATAGTATGGAATCCCAACTCTAACTGGGAAACCTGGAAGGAAGTTGTGCCAATGTCATGTTGTTTTCTAGTGGTGTAAGAATCCTTTGTCCTATAAGCTTGGAGGTGACAATAGTGGCCTGACTTGATATGTATTAATGCTGGTGTTCTATGTCTTCCAGCAGTCCCAGTGCTTAATATCAAATAGGTAGGTTGTTTTTTCTAATGTTAGACAAGAGTCCATGGCTTTTCTATAAGGAAATAGTTTGGAAATATTTTTAGCTCATTTTCCATTTCATCCAATGTTAAAAATCATAACCCAGCAATACCTACCAATCTCACTAAATGCTCAGATCTTTTTAGGTCAAAGACTTCTGCTTGAGACCTATACATACCTATGTTATATCCCGTTTAGCCCAGTATATATGTGACATATTCTTTATTTATCCCAGAACTCTTAGGAACCGAAGTAAGAGCTAAAATCTGTTTCCCTATCAAAGCCTTCCTCCCACTCTGACCCCAATTTGAGAGAGGGGAGTGAGAATATGGAGAAATGTGAAGGTGACAATTTTCCTTAATCATGTTAACACATATTTAAATACCAGCTAAATGGCTGATATGTAAGAAATAGAAAGACCCACTCTCTACCTCAAAGACCTACCATCTGGCAGAGGGAGAGAACAATGCTAACAAGTAAGGACACAATGTTTTTTAGGCAGCTATGACAGAAGATTTGACAAAGGACAGTGGGGGCATAAGACAAAGGGGTCAAATCTACTTGGAAATGGAGCATGTCAGGAAATGCTTCATCTTGAAATCTTGAAAAAGGAGGTGAGTCTTGAAAAAAACAAATGGAGGCAGGTGCAAGTAGAAAAGGGGCCTACAGACAGGAGGAGTACGGGAAGGAAGAGCTAGCGGTAGCACAGAAACCAAGAAAATGTCCAAGTGTCCAGGGAATGGTTAAGTTACGAATGACAAGAGAAATCACTAGATTTGGGAAATGAGAAGTTATCCCTGACCTTTGCTAGAGCCGTTTTGATGGAGTAGCAGGACAGAAGTCTGGCTGCTGTGAATTAAAATGGGTGAAAAGCATACAGACAAAAAATTAAAAGCGACTAGAGGACAAAAGAGATGACAACAGTTTAGATTTGTCTCCTGGAGCCATGTGCCTTTTTACTTACTAGCTCAGCCACAGTAAGGGTTAGAGAGACAGGCTTTACATTTCTATGAGAAAATCACTCCCAAACACAATTCACTAACTTAAAAACAAGTTTTCGGATACAATCTATTCTTTATGAGACTGCCTATGTTATTTTAAGTGAACGATATAAAATCAACATTTTACAGATTTACTCTGCCATCCATCACTAATTTTTCTCTCATATAGTTCAAAACAAATAACACCTGTAATTGGTTATAATAGAAAAGGTGCTTTATTTTACACATCATTGGTACATAACACATAAAACTGCCTAAAATCAGTCTTGGGAAATGTAACTGTCAGTTTATACCTTAAGCAGTCAAAGACCAAGTCTATTTTGCAACCTATTTCATTCATGGGCAGATTACTGCAATAACTTTCAACCTAATTATCTCTTCATAGGCAATGTTACAAGTGATTTTGATGCTACAAGTGCTGCAATTTTTTAAAATAAAAATACCTTCAGTTATAATAGACCAGATCTCTAACCAGAACAAATCTTGGCTAGACTACAAGTCTTTGAAATAACAGGTCAACAGTTTCACCTGCTTAGAGATGATTATATTTATGTAATTGGGTTATAGAGCAAGGGGGCCTCATACATGCAATCAGATTGTTTTTTTTTTAATGCAGATAACAGTGAGTTTATAATACCCTATTTCTAATTAAACTGCCAAAACAGTTTACTAAGCTAAAACAAAGCCAATACAATATCTTAGAAAATATAATTCTAAGAGCATGCAACATCAAAATCTTTTTACTACATATGTGAACCAAAGTTGTAGAGCCCAGGTAGAGGACTATGGCACAAAGGCTTGTACATCTGAATTGCTTATTCAGCAAGGAGGAGTAAAGAGTCATTTAACTCAGTGTAAATCCTCATATGAAAGATACCTGCATGATCTAGCCCACTGCTACTCAAAGGGATCTTCGCTTAGAAAATGTGCAAATCATAGGAAGCTAAATGCACTTCTCTTGTTATTTACCCTAGTACATTCTATTCATGAACACGCAGCTTAAAGATCTGTTATTAACTATGAATGTCAAGCCACAGAGATCTCTCAATGGCATCTTTCAGTCACCAATAAATATGACCAGTGCTTAATGCACAAATGCCAAAAAACAAAACAAAACAAAACGATAACAGAATCTGGGCTAATTGTCAAAGTAAAAACATTTGTTATTTTCACAAATCCCTTGGTATATAGCAAGACTGCCTTTCTCTCTAGAAAATAAGATGTATTTAGAACCACAGGTTCATAGCACAACAGAGGCATATAAGCAAAGTAAACTAAACCAAATACTAAATAGTTACAAATGTGCACACTCAAACAAATATTCTATTCTTTGCTTAAAGTCAACTTCGTCCTTGTCATCAAGGGAAGTGCTTCAAGATGCAAATTGTTAATTAATGCAGAGAATAAGGAGTTAAAAGCCAGACTTTTTTCTAATAAAGCAGATAAATCATTAAAGTAATTGGACTTGAAACATATACTTACTATAACTTTTCATTCTTCCTCTTTTTATAACTAAACACACATATATACACAAAAAACCCTAGCATTTAATATGTGCAAAACTGCTTACCATTTATTTTAACTTTGGTTAAGTATTTGTTTATCCTATACCAGACATATTATGGAAGCTATACAAATGATTACAAACATAATAATGAGGTAAGTTAAAATTCTACTAGTGCAAAAAGCAAGCATATGCTAAAAGCAAAGCATATGAATTTAACAAATGCAGAATGAAGCTCTCACCAAGGGAGGTGCTGAGACAACAAACCAGAGAAGCTCCTTGTAAACATTGTTTGTAAAAATACACATTTAAAGATTTAGGATTCATACAGCCACAAAAAAGGTATTCTAATAACACCAGAGTAGTGCATTTATTTTACCTTTAGAGTTTGGAAATCACTCATTATGTGTCTAACAGCTTGCATATTTTCTTCAAGAGAAACTTAATTAGTGAGACACATTAATTACAAATACTGTAGTATAAAAATCCAAGTTCTTTACAAAAATTATATATTAAAATATTCTATACACTTTAAATTAGTAACTGGAACATACATATATATCAATCCTGCACAATTAAATCCATCGTGGCCGGGAGTATTATACGTGAAGCTCGAGGACACAGCTACTCAGTCCACCTGACCTGGCATAAGGTCGCATGGTAGAAATAGATAGGCCTGGGCCCCTGCAGTTATTACGGCTCTTAGTTTGAACCATCTTTTCTGCAGTTATATTGCTCTGTATATTCACTCCAGATTTGTATCGGCAGCAGAACCGGGAAATTCCTAAAAGGTTCAAAACAAGCTACCTGTGGCAGAGTATCCATAATGCCTATCTGCATCTTTAAGGTTGCAATGGGACCTGAGTAAGCTGTCTAATGCTTATTTTTCAGTTGTAAAAAAGTTTATACAATTTTGAGGTAAAAACAATGCAAAAATAAAACATTTAGAGCATTTACAAAAATCTTACAAATGTTTAAAACACTATTTCAAAACTTGTGTCCTGTTAAGGTGCTTCTTTCTTTCTGCAATAAAGAGGACATGTACTTCAATTTTGAATTTTAAATTCGCATGTTTTAGTTTCAGCAAAAGCAAAGTTAGAGCCATTAAAACACTTGCTAAAATGTTCACAGATATACTTTGCTTCTGATGAAAAGACAGCATTTTAGTGCTGAAAGAAACCTTATATGTAAATTCTTTTAACTCCCTCTTGTATTAATGAGGAAATCAAAGACCAGGTACATTAAGTGCTTTGGCCAAAAATATATTCCAATGTATCAGCCTGGTATGAATCAAGAAAACCCATTACTCTTTTTGTATTTTGCCATGATTCTTGGAAAATAAAGAAAATTCAAAACCAGAGTTTCTAAACTCGCCTCTTCCTTTTTTAATTTCTTATGCTCTGTGCTAACTGTAGGTAAACAAAAAAATGAATCAAATAGCGGCTCCTAATATTAGTATCACAGATATTATCCAGTAGAAGACAGTTGTTAGAGAATCACTGCTCATATAGAATAATAAAGTTATAGGGAGTACTCAAAGACAGGGCCTTTACAATGGAGAGAACATCTACTAAGTAAGACAGCACAGTGTACAACAGCCAGTTACTAGAATCATCTCAATACCTCTAGGATGACTGAGTTACGTGGCCTTTAGAAAAGATATTGGGGTAACAAAGCCTTCTAGCTTTTATCTTAATTTTACTATTTTCCTTTATAAAAGAGCAGTTATATAACTGTAAGGACGAATCCATACACTAATTTTCAGAGAGTCTTTGCTTCTTTTCTATTTTTATTTGGATCTAAAATTGAGCAAATACATTTTAAGAACAACTTACAAACTCAAACTCATAAGTGCTAGAAATACAGTCAGAGAATACTCTTTTAAATGACAAATCTTCATAACCAGTTACTAATAAATAATCATCACAATAGCTTCAGTAAAAAAAAAAAAAAAACAAAAAAACAAAAACTCAATTTAAAGGTGCTTTTTTATTGTTACCTTGAAGCCATCGAACTTGCGTAGCTGGTCCATATCCCTTTTCATTCTTTGCTGATATCCTGAACACAATGGCAGGCCTGGACGTATAATCGATATGTGCATTTGCAAGTTGCCCAGCAGTTACTATACATGATGTCTTAAGACCACAATAAATCCTCATAAACACAAGTTGACTTGGATTATCTTGTATTTGTGCTGTGCGGATTGCCAGGTAGGCTGAATATTCCAAAATATTTCCAGAAGGTGAAGTTGGAGGTTCCCAGGAAAGGTGGATACCCTCAACATTCTTGAAGAGAGGAGAAAAAACAAAAACAAAAACAGGTAAAGGTTCTGAAATTTTCTCTAATATCACTTATAATGTTGAGTCTATCTTTAGAACACAAAATATTGTTTTTTGCTAAAGTAATTGCATTAGATATTAGAACTTTTATTACCGATTTTTTTAAACTTACCTTAATTGGATTTACAATGTTTAATTCATTGCCCACTTTTCAATATCATAACTAGGCTTAAATGTCTGCCTATACCATCCCAAGAAAGGGATTTTTCTTACCTGAAAGCAGATCTTTTCTTCTCTAAAGAGGGGCAGGACCTTAGGATAAAATATAATTCAATTTCATGTGTTCTATTAAAATTCTCCAACACAAACTTTTTGGTTCCATACAACAAGAACAAAGTTAATATTAAGAAGCATACCAGATTTCTCTGACTTTCTAGAATTTGGATGCTGTAATTCTGCTTGAAATTTGGTCCTTAAAATTATGAGTTATTAGCAAGCAATATTTTTTAAACTTTTAATCCACCCCACTTATTACTTAATTTTTCAAAAATTGAAATAGTGTTGACACACAATGTTACATTGGTTTTTAGATACCCCTTTTAGATACCTCTCATTTCATCGGTTACTAACAAGAATCTCTAAACTGATGGTTTTACTTCATGTATAAACTTTCAATAAATAAATCACCAAGACTTGACCGGACATCTCACCTTTGAAATTCTGACTGCAGAAGGAGCTCCAGGAAAACCAGGAATACAAGTTTTAAATTCACTGATTTTGCTGAAAGGGCCTATTCCACATCCATTGATGGCTGCTACCCTGAATCTGTATCCTGTGCCTGGAACAAGATCTTGTTTCTTAAGTAAACTGTAGTCAGGTACATCCGCATTTCCTATCTAAAATGTAACATATACAAAAGTCAAAGAAAAAGTGCAATTAATTATTTTGTCATTAAACAAGAAAACTTTTCAAAGAATGAATTATGTTTTAAGGTTCTAGTTCACATTTAATTTTTTCCCTCTGTCACACATGGAATAAACCCTCCAAATACAAAAGCAACTAAGCCTATAAATCAGTGATTCTTATCTGGAGGAAAAGTGACCTTTCCAGTTAAAAACCACTGATTATAAAAAGAAATTTAAGCATATTCTGCACATGAAGAATGTAAAGGTAGAAAAAAACTGACAACCACTATAAGCAAAGAAACAACCGTCCATATAAACTTAGAATAGAAATCTCAGAGGAATTCTTCTCAGTCTAACCAGGAACAATACCCTTTGGATACAGGCAAGCAAACTTGCCAGAAAAGAAGTGATCAGCATGTATTATGGAGCATTTTAAAAATTAATATTCAGCAGATGCTGAACAAATGTTAAATAATTGGATTGTATACTCTGGGTAGAAAGATCATAACATTCATAACTTTCAAACAGTTTTTCCATATTTTCCCTCTCACTGCACCACTGTGAGACAGGTAGTCCTAATGTATCATTCCCATTTTTAAGGGAGCTTTATCATTTTTATTTTATAAGTGAGGAAACTGAGTCTCAGGTTAAA
Source organism: Lynx canadensis (assembly GCF_007474595.2). Classification (NCBI taxonomy): domain Eukaryota; kingdom Metazoa; phylum Chordata; class Mammalia; order Carnivora; family Felidae; genus Lynx; species Lynx canadensis. Next base: position 123,654,256 of record NC_044309.1, on the reverse strand, counting down.
CAAGTGACTTCTCCAAGGTCACACTGTTGAGTGCTGGAACTAATGATTCAAACCCAAGTTTACTGACTCTAAATTTTATGCTGTTTTTCTTTTGGGAAAAACAGGTAATTACTAGGCCCTTAGATATCGTTATTTCTAATATATGAAATTAAGCTACAGCCAGAAATTTCATTAGGTATAATACTAACAAATTATTCACCAGGATTTTCATTTTTGTCGAGAGATGCCAGAGGTAATATTAGAGAAACTAAAATATAATGATAAATGATATATTGTCCGTTTGTGCAAGTCTTTGGGAGAGTCAAACTAAGTAGCTATTTCCTTGGCAATTCACTCTCTGAAATTCCCCATTCCAGAAAAAAATTAGTTCAGTGTGCTTTGGAGCTGTTATCTATTTGACAATTCTTAGAGGTTTAATGTTTATATATATGAGTTCCACTTTAAGGGGTTTCAGAATCAAGAGAAAACTAGATTGTATTCCTTCATCTACAGGGGCTATTAAATTTTTTAAGTTGTGAAATCAGGAATTAAAAAAGTTCTAAGAAAAAATGTTCCATTCTCTAAACATACCAGATAACAAAATTAGAGGTATTTAAAAGACATCCTTATCTGTACTGGCCAGACCATATTAATTTTGACTCAAAATCCAGCCCAGTGATTGTATAAGATTTTTTAAGTGACCTGCTTATGATACAGTCCATAAAAAGAGCCTTATAAAAGAATACAAGATAAGAAGGCATATAGAACTCTTAATTATAGACTGTGAACAGATCCCAATTTCACTCATCCAAAGTGACTTCAATCAGGGTTATAAAAAAAGACCTCATTTGTGACACTTACAAACTCACAGTGTAGAAAACATATCAATAGCTACCTTTGAGATGCTTTGCTTCCCTTTGGGCAGCAAATAAAACTGGCTCACCAAAGCTGTGTTATTTTTAAAAATTCCTACATCACACCACTGTCGTTCTCCTGCTTTCACTGTGGCCACTGGATTTGAAGGAGTCTCTTTCTAATTTTAGAGAAAGAAAAATTTATCAAGACTCTTATTGAGCATATAAGAAACTTCAAGATTTAACAAATCCATGCAGTGATCTACAAGTAGGTATACGGGTAAACACCACAACATTAACAGCTCATAAGTAAATAAACTCTTAACAGATTAGGTCAACTGACAGTGAAACAGGGATGCCAATTCAAACATGGGGAGTGACAGGCATTCTCCAAGTCAGTAGCTCTGGACTATCAACCTAGCTAGAGTTAGCATGCTTTCCAATCAGTGATTTGTTAAAATGCCAGCTGTTTTATAGAACATTGTCATTTCAGAGACTCTCTCAGAAAATGTAATCCCTTTAGTGTGACATTATACCTTGCTCCAAAAGGAGCAAATAAGGAAAAATTCATTCCAAGCTGGCTTATTTCTAGATTCAAAAACAACTAGCAGAAATTCAGTGATCTTTGCACTTGAAATACCTGTGATTCTCCAAACCTAAAAGGAGAAAAAATGTTCAAAACTAAAATGCAATTTGAATATACTTTAGTATATACTAAAGAGGAGCAAACAGTTTTACATTTTTTACCTTGCTTTAAAACAAATACACTTCCTCTACCTTAAACTACTTTTAGTGATAAGTGAATTATACTTATCCCTGGAACTAACCTTTTTAAGCCATCTTCTTTATAAATGAGACACTGTTTCCAGAAGCTCAAAACAAATGTGCACTTCAGTTATTTATTTCTGTCTTAAATATATAACAGCAGAGGTACATGCTTATAATTCACATTATTTGTTATTTAGGCTATCACACATGACAAAGTGAGCTAACTAGAAAAGTCTTTAAGGTTTTAAAAAAAGGAATAGCTTTAAACTTGTTTTCATTTTTAAAGTGGTAAAAACTCTCTTCAACAACTTTTATAAAACAACTGGCTCCAACTGAAATAACAAATACCATTCTGTCTGATGTGCTGCAAGACAGATTGAAGAGAAAAACGTTCCCTTTAATAATTTTTCCCTGAGTCTAAGAACTCTAGGACTTAACGTAACATTCTGGAAAGGTGAAAGCTGATGAAGATAAAACTACGATCAAAATCCATAAAATCATGATTGAAAGGAAACTAAAACTACAGATAATTCTTGAAGATGCTAAGAGGTAAATACTAGGTCAAATAAAAACTCTTGCTCATAGCAATAAAGCTGAAATGACTCAGCATTTTAAAATAAATTAAAAGGTATATACACACACATGCACACACACACATATGTATTACCCTTATATTTATGTAATTAAGACAGTTGTGTATACTTGTGAGGCACATTCCTAGCATTTTAAGTTTGGTGCCATGCAGACCAGTTCTGGCCTTTCATAAAACGATGCCATGTTGTAGATTATTGGCCTACCCAATAGGTATGCCTACTCAATTTTTATTTTCATATTGCAATATTCTGCTGTTCTCCTAATAAGTAGCTAGTAATAGAGCCATTCAAGTTTTCCATTCTGTACCATGTCCTTTTACTCTTAAACCACTAATGTAACTTACATATATACGTATATATGTTCACATACACGCATACATATTTCTGATTATGAAAGTAACACATTTCACTATACAAAAATACTGAAGGCCCAAAGAAGAAAATAAAAAGCATCTATGGTCGCACAACCTGAAGAAAGTCATCCAGCATTGTAGTATGGATGTATGTGGATTCACGTGAGAGTAGGAATGTATCTACTGTGTGAATCTTTTAATAAAATTGGGACCACAGCGTATCTATATTATTTTTTATGCAGCTTTTTTTCACTTAACAGTATACTGTAAACATTTTCCTATTCAAGTCTTCATTTCTCAATCTATGTCAAGTCATTACTAAAGGACACTCAAGAATCTTCTCATGAATTCACGCTGAAGTTGCTCAGCATTTAAAGCATACTTGGCCACCTGTAAACACAAGTGATCTTCAGGTCACGTACTTACAGAAAATGACATCGCTGTGGCCTGTGTTTCCACACGGCTGATCTTAGTTGCAGGCAGGGCACATGTATCATCAACTAAAAACCAAACAATTCATCATATAAGACTTACATGATCACTTATCAAACAGACACATTAAAATATAATTTATAAACATAAAAAAATAGCCCCAGGGAAAAAAGCACAATAATTAGAAATATGGACCCTCTAACTCAATTTCATTCACAGTGTTCATTTCTCAAGGGTTTGATGGCCAGCTAGAACTTCAGAGAACGTTTACCAAAGATGAAACACAATTCCTATAGCAAAAGAATGAAACGAGAATTTATAAAATCAGAAATCTATCAAGCTGGAGGAATTGTTACCCCATAGTCTAAAGAATAAATCTTTTCTATGGAAAAAAAATTTGCTGAATATATTCACGGTAGGAAAAACACATTCTGAACGTATTTTGGTGTGTGCTGATTTAAATATTTTATGGAAGGCAGAAGAGTATGTTATATAATAATTTTAATTGGAATGTTTTATCTGTTTATATATAACTCAATCCAAGATGAAATGCAATTCCCATCTAAACAAGTAAGTTTGATGAATTTATATACACAAATGGTTCAAAATACAGTATGTGAAACACATTTCAAACCTTCAGATTTGGTACTGAATGTTGTTAGTGAAGTTTCATCTTTAACAACTGCCCCATTTGTACTGGATGATTCAGTTTTAATGGTCTGCTGGGTTACCATAGTTTGTGCGCTGGAAACAGAACTGGATACAGAAGTTTCAGGGATTACTGTTCTTAAGTCCAGGCAACTACTTAGAACACCTATATTTGCTGAAGTATGAGGACCTAAAATTAAAGTGAAAAAAACAATTATTAACATAACGCCTGCAATAAGTATGCTATCTGATTATGGTTCTTGTCACACGTTCTTGGTATTTCAATTTTAAAAATCATAAACACAGGCACTGCAAATGTCATGCATATGAATTAACCATTAGGCTAAACATAAAGTGTTTAGAAAAATAAAGTGGACTACAGGGGCACCTGGGTGGCTCAGTCAGTTGAGCTCTAACTCTTGATTTCGGCTCAGGTCACGATCTCACAGTTTGTTGAGATCGAGCCCCATGTCGGGCTCTGCGCTGACGGCATGGAGCCTGCTTGGGATTCTCTTTTTCCCTCCTCTCTCTTTGCCCCTCTCCTGCTCATGCACTCTCTCTCTCTCTTAAAATCAATAAATATTTTTTAAAAAATAAAGAAAAGAAAAATAAAATAAAATGTACTACATAGATAACAGATGTCCAACTTCTCAGGTCCTTCTTCCATTCTAAACACTGAATCATTGTTCTTGGACTCTTCTAAATCATAGATCAAATGCCTTGCCTCCCACTTTAGGGGAAAAAACAGAAGTCATCAGGCATGAATGCCTTGAGTTTTCTGCCTTCTTCTGCCCTAAACTAGAAACACATTTATGATTGGGCCCATCCTTTCTATCTTCTCTTCCATTTCAGAGGACGAACTGACCTCTCTCCAGAGGAAGGATAATCAATCCTCCTGTGATCTTGGTTCTATCCCTTCCCCATATTTTGGGACCCTCTTTTATCAATCATTCCTTTCTCTTCAGGGTTTTCAGATTCTTTTTTCATTAGCAGTTTTTGGCGCTCAGTCCTTAAACATTATCAAGTCTCTCAAGCAAACAAAACACCCATCTTCTTTGACCCCACAAATCTCCAGTTGCCATTACCCCTAATTCCTTCAGAGCAGTCTCTACTTCCCTGACCTCTTCAAATTTGGTTTCTACCCCTCTACTCTAATGAAATGGCTCTGGCAAACGTCAATGATTTCTAAGGGATGCTTTCCAATTTCCACTTACTTGACCTTTCTGCAACATAAACAATGCCAGCCACATACTCCTTTTTTGAAGTTGTTTCTTTCTATGACTTATAATTACTCATTCCACAATATTTTTTATGCTTATTTGTTTTGAAAGAGAGAGCGAGAGAGAAAGAGAGAACAAGCAGGGCAGGAGCAGAGAGAGAGAAACCCAAGTGGGCTCCACGCCATCAGCGCAGAGCCTGAGCAGGGTTCCATCCCACGAACTGTGAAATTATGACCTGAGCAAAATCAAGAGTTGGATGCTTAACCAACTGAGCCACCTAGGCACCCCTCATTCCACAGTACTGAGGACTTACTATTTACCAGATATCGTGCATGCTTCTACAATGGTGAAATAAAGCAGGCATGGTTAATACTTCATGAAGTTATAATCGTGTGGTAGAGAAACATGCATACACAAACTGAGATGACCACTACTGAGAAAAAAAACAGGACACCAATCTACTTGGTTCTTTTCCTGGCCTTTTAAGAACCCCTTTTCAATCTCTGTAGCTGGCTTCTTCTCTTCAGATGACTTTTTAAATGCAGGTGTTCCCAAGCCTTCTCTTTTCTCCATTTACATATTTTCCTATGTTTTCACTACCATTCATAAATCATACATCTCTCAAATACATATATCCTGGACACTGCCAGGTGCTAAGAATCTCGCAGTGAACAAGTCAGATAAAGTCACTGCTCCTTGTGGGGCTTATATTTTAGTTACCCTTAATTTCTAAATTTATACTCCAGCCAAAAATTACCACCTAGACTCTACACCTAAATATCCAACTGCCGATTAAAAATCTTTACCAGTATGTTCCTCAAGTGTCTCAAAAACACTAAGTTCAAAGTTGAACTTACCTTTTTCCCAAATCTGTTCTGGCTCCTATATTTCATTTCTTGATAAAGAGTATCATCACTCATTGAATATCCAACCAAAAAACTGGGAGTCATGGTAAACTCGTTTTTATTTCTCATATCCAACCAGTTTCCAAGGCTAGTAATAGATGCTAGTTTCTAAAACTCTCAGAAATGATATATTCTCTCCTCTCCAATCCACCCACTGCTTCAGTCTCTGGTTATCTCTTAGAGTCCTAAAAGAACCTTCTACAAAGCCTCCCAATCATTTCCTACTCCAGTTCTTCTGATGGTGAGGCCAGAGTGTTCTTTCCAAAACAACAATATCAACTAATCATGTCACTCTTCCACTTTTGAAACATACCAGCTACTCCAACCTACAAAGAAAAAGGTCCAATCTCCCCTTGTTAACCTGAGATTGGGTAGCCAATCATTCACAGATTTGAATGTCTACGATCTGTCAGTGATACTGTCGCTGTACAACCACTCTGGTTTTCCCATTTGTTTCGTATTAATTTTTTCTAAACTGTCTTACAACATACGATTTGGAGTACATTAAGATTCTGAAATCTCAAAGCTCCGATTTGTTTTCAAGAGCATAAACTTCTTTATAAGATAGACATAGAAAATCACTATAAGAAAGAAATATAAATTGAGGTCCAGGACCAGGCTTTTATAATTTTAACCAAATTGATTCCACCTGAAAATCAATAAAACAAAAGTGCTCTCCTTTTGCACAGGTGATGAAATAAGGAAAAATTACAGGAAATTATTTTCATTGAATATTCTTACCTACCACAGACTCATTAAGAAAAATGGAAATAAAGGTGTGCCTGGGTGGCTCAGTTGATTAAGTGTCTGACTTTGGCTCCAGTCACGATCTCATGGTTCATGAGTTTGAGCCCCACATCGGGCTTTCTGCTGTCAGCATGGAGCTCGCTTCGGCTCCTCTGTACCCCACTCTCTCTCTGCCCCTCCCCCTCTTGCACTGTCTCCCCAAAATAAACATTTAAAAAAATGGAAATAAAAATAATATTCATCTTGTTAAGTTTGTATCACTGAAGAGGCATTAGATTTATATCAGCTGTCATGACTTTCTCAAATTAAAAATAAAGTCACGTTTCTTTTCTTTCTCTTTCTTTCTTTCTTTCTTTCTTTCTTTCTTTCTTTCTTTCTTTCTTTCTTTCCTTTTTAATTTTAGAGAGAGAACACAAAACTGAGGTAGGGGGGCAGAGGGAGAGAGAGAATCCCAAGCAGGCTCCACGCTCAGCCTGGAGCCCGACACAGGGCTTGATCCCACAACCCTGGGATCATGACCTTGGCCGAAATCAAGAGTTGGATGCTCAACCAACTGAGCCACCCAGGCGTTTCTAAAGTCACATGTTTCTATGTCAGGGACATCAGAATGAGATTTATAAAATAACTTTAGATACTGAAATCAGATACAATGTATCTGAAATGGCATCAGAATATTCAAATGAACTCATTTTAAATATAAGGATCACCAAAGTACAAGCTGTCGCATGAATGTAATCAACAGTTCTCATAAATGAACTATCTTTCTGAGGATAATCCAGTTATTTCCTAAACAAATATTTACTAAATGACTACTATTAACCAAGCATGGATCTGGGTGCTGAGGAAATAGAGATGAACAAGAAAATCCCTGCCCCAAATAGATAATTTCAGATAGTTCTACGTGCTAAGAAAATACAGTAATGGGAACGTGACACTGAACATACTGGCCAACCTCAAATGTCATAAAAGAGCTTGCCTCATTTGAGTTCCATACCTCATAACTAAGCTTTGCAATTCAGGTCAGTGCTTTCTTAGTATCCTGACATCACTCTAACTAGGGTCAATGTGGATAGTTTATTATTATTTTGAAAATGGGTCAAAACCATACAACATTTACTTTTTCAGAGACTATAATTCCCTATTGTTATTATAAAAAGCTTTGGCTTTACTTAAAGTGCCATCTTTGAGGCACCTGAGTGAATGAGTTGATTAAGCATCTGACTCTTAGTTTTGGCTCAGGTCATGATCTCATGGTCTGTGAGTTCGAGTCCTGTGTTGGGCTCTGCACTGATGGCACGGAACCTGCTTGGGATTCTCTCTCTCTCTGCCCCTCCCCTGCTCGCACTCTCTCTCTCTCTCTCTCAAAATAAATAAACATTTTTTAAAAATGCCATCTTTATACCTTCATTTTTCCTTAACATATCCACGACACAACTATTATGATTAGAAGTATTAGTTGCCATAGATGGATGTAAAGCAGCATTAAAATCAGTTGATGCTTTGAGATCTGGTCTGTTTTTCACAGAAGTTCCTTTCATAGGTGTATGTTCAGTTTTTGCACTGTTCGTTGTATCGCTGATCTATAAGAAATAAAACAGTTTATTGTAGCAAACAACGTTCAGTTAAATAGAAATACATGTGAAAAACAAGCAAAATAATTTACAACGTGAATGCTTTTGAAAATAAATTTACCAAGATATAAAACAGTTTAAATTATACACTTAATTTGTATAGGATTATTCTTTAAATTTTACAACAGTTTAAAAACCCATTTCCTCCCTTAATCTCCATTCTCAGAAGACCAGTTATAAAGGGGAATAGGAGGGTATATTCTGGGGGGGGGGGACCCCAGACTATGTTTTATGAGTGGTAGTTAGTATGCAAGTAAATATGTATGCAGCACAGGCGACAACACCAGAGCTACTGAGTTTAACACATTTGTCCAATTTTCTTAACAAAGTCAGCATGGATTTTAAAGACCTGATGACTCCTAAAAATAAAATCTCAGTTCAAGCAAATGAATTATTCTATATGACTGAGTTTCCAAATAGATATCAAGATTTAATACATACACATATCAATATTCTTTGCCATTAAACATTTTTAAATAGCAGTCTCTTTAATTCTGTTTTTCTTTGCCTTCTTGTACACACTATAATGAACACATTTAAACTTTTTGATAATTCAGGTCATCAAGGTCAACATCAGTTACTATACAGCAATATATATGGGTCTACTGAGCCATAAAAGTTACCTGGCTTCATTCAAAAACCCCACTATTGCTGCCCCCTTCTACTTACCTGTTTTTTGTGACTTTTCTGTCTCCATTGTCAATTATAACTTCTCATGGCTCTAGGATATTTGTCCACAACAGCCATGTTCAGAACACATGAGCTTATCCCTACATCATTTCCCTTGAAAAGAATCTACTGTATATGCAGACAGCAGCTTGCCATATAAAACCAGTGTAAATCCTAGTGAGCTTATTCATTAGTCTCTACAGATACCTACTGTGAAGCACTTCATAAACAAGAAATAACCTCACAAACATCAGTGTTCAACTTAGCAACTCATATTCTTTGACCAATGAAGTACATAGTAAAGAAATATATTTCATATGCGTTTTTGAAGTACATCTTTAGAAACTTAAAACAGGAGTGTGTACGATACTTAGAAATGTCAAAATACAGATTTCAAGACACCGTAAGTATAAATTATAATGGATTAGCCTCTGATGCTGTGTGCAATGAAGGTAGACTTTAGTCTCCTGGTTAGGGGTTCTCAATCCAGGCCAGTGCCACAGTGCTCTATGGAGCTTTTCCTTAAAACCTGAGTTACCTGGGCATCATCCTAAAGATTCTGATTCACTAAATCTCGGGAAAGGCTTGGGATTCTGTATATGTTTGTTTGTTTTTTAATCTCAGAGGTGATTCTAATATGCAGCCAGAGTTAAGAACCTCTGTCCTAGGGTAATATGCTACAAATATTAATAAAAATTTGGACTCTAACCATAAACATTCATTTACCATCATAAATTATTTTTTAACTTACACTGTTAGGAACGGTGCTATTACTGCCTGGTCTGTGAGGGTCCATTCTGACTCCTGTAGGAATGAGAAAGTTCAGACTGACATGCTCTAAATTAGCTTCAATAAAATATATTACAATCAAGTATTTCTGAAAGTTATGTATTAAAGCTTAAAAAGTAGTATCTTTATCAAAGTTAATCTATTTTCTTAATAGTCTGCTTACTGGTTGATTGAAATCCTTTCCAAAAGAACATGTAAAATGAAATCTGCTTTTACTTTCCAAGTGCCTATTACTTTGAATACTTGTTTAAAAAGCTGAAATATTTATGAAAGCTAATTAAAACCATCTCCTGAAGTCAGGTAGCATGTCGAAACAAGGAAGTACATCAGAGTGAACTGCAGAAAAAACATTCTATCCTATGTGTCTATGCGTTCTACCTACCACATCATGATGGGAAGACAGGCAAGTTTCGGAACTGAAATGCAACATATTTGATTAACCAGGCAGAAAACATCACATCATAACATTTTTAAAACTAGGCCTAATCACAGGCTTTCCTGTAGTCACTTTTTAAAAAAGCATCTGAACATGCAAGCTTCCAGGTGAAAATTATGTTACCTTGTAGATTTGGTGCCAGTGAGGAATCTGATGATGCAGTTTGGTGTGGCAAGTCTGTATTTAGCTGCAAAAGATAGCCCTCAACTGTAGGCACTTCATCCCATTTGACGTGGAAAGAGTTGGTAGTGGCTTTGATCAGCTGTACTTGTGATGGTGCCGGCGGTTTCTCTAAAGAACAATATTGATATTATACTTTTAAGTTTCAAATGTATCAAGAGTTTGCTTGTACAATTTGTGCGGGCTTGGGGCTCTGAAAACATCAGCAATGAGTATTTCACCTGTTTACCCACAGGGAGATGTATTCAGATAAACTTAGCTATAGTAGGTCAAATGAAAACAGTTTGGGGTTCTGGTCCTACTTATTTATTTAATTCCTTATACAAATAGAGAGAAAAATTCCAAGCCATGTGAGTCACCAGAATCAGAAAGAAATATTTAATCCTAGAAGTGGGGGCAGGGCACCAAGTATTTTATAGTTAGAGCTACATTATTTTACCTATGTAAGTTTTTAATTTAACGAGCCAATTTTCAGCCAATAGCATACATGTTAGAAATACTGTTAGTGTTAGCAAATATGATTTGGACATGATATTTTGGGAAAACACAACTTCTTGATGTTAATACCCTTTTATCAAAACTTGTACTACCCCAAACAGGTAACTACTTTGATATAAAATATTACAACATTTCCAAAACAAGTAACAATCATAGGCTTTTAGAACTAGAAAGAAGGATCTGAGATTATTTCTACAATAGCCTTGTCCCCTTTTTGTTTACCTACCAATTCAGGGAACTCACAATTCCTAAGGGAGTACATTCCATCTTTGGACAGTTACATAAGAAAATTTAGTCTCCTAGTGAGTTGATATCTATAAGCTATATTTTAATCATTATAGAACATGTCTGATATCTATCTTTTTGTATCTTTTAGAGAAGGGGTCAGCAAACTGGCTGGCTTATGGGCTAGATCCAGTCTATGCCTGTTTTTGTAACTAAAGTCTTGTTGAAACACAGCCATGCTCATTTGTTTATGTGTTAGTTATGACTGTTTTCATTCTACAGCAGCAGAGTTGCATAGTTATAACAGAGACCATACGCGGCCTGCAAAGCCTAAAATATTTACTATCTGACCCTTTACAGAAAAAAACTGATGACTATGATTTGGAGGATAAGTAAGCCTAGTTCCTTCAACTATTCCCCATGTAGTTTCCTCCATGATCCTATTCACAACCCAGTTTATTTATGTTTCTTAAAGACAACCCACATAAGGAAACAAAAAGAAGACAGGTCTAAGAAGTATACTACTTACACAACAGAAGCTTGCATGAAGAGAAAATAGAGAAAACAGAAGGGTGCACATCAATGAAATAAATCAAGAAAATTCCCAGAACTGAAGAACATGAGTTTATAGACTAAAAAGGCCCAATGAGTATTCAACACACTGGGTTAAAAATAGATGCACCAAAGCACATCACCATGAAATTTAAGAATAATGGAGACAAAAGTCCCAAAAGCTATCAAAGGTGAGGGGGAAGGTCACATTTAAAGAAACAAAAATCAGGGGTGCCTGGGTGGCTTAGTTGGTTAAGCATTAGACTCTTGGTTTTGGCTCAGGTCATGATCTTGCAGTTAATGAGTTCGAGGCCTGCATCGGGCTCTGTACTGACAGTGCAGAGCCTACTTGGGATTCTCTCCCTCCCTCTCTCTCTCTCTGCCTCTGCTGCATACACTCTCTCTCTCAAAATAAATATGTAAATTTTTAAAAAAAGGAACAAAAATCAGAAGTGGTTTGGGTTTCTCAACAAAAACACTAGAAGCTTAAATACAATATAACAATGCTTTCAAAATTCTGAAGGGTAATGACATCCAGTATCGAATTCTATTTCCCTGCAAATAGCCAATTAAATGGAAGGAAGACTGAATATATTTCCAGACAATGCAAGATCTGAAAATAAATTTATCTCCTATGCACTCTTTTCCTGGGATGTGTTCCACAAAAAAAGAAAAAGTTAACTAAGAAAGGGAAAAATACAGGAACTAGAAACAGGGAATCTGGCACAGGTGAGAGGCAGAAGATATCTCCAGGAAGATGATGAAGGGAGACTCCAGGATGATAGCTGTGCACGATTTGTGGAGCAGGAGAACCATGCCAACCATCCCAGATTGGAGCAGGAGATGGTTCTTGTCTTTTCTTTTTTTAGTTTATTTATTTATTCTGAGAGAGAGTGAGAGAGAGAGAGAGAGAGAGAGCGAGCGAGCATGAGCAGGGGAGGGTCAGAGAGATCATGACATGAGCCGAAACCAAGAGTTGGATGCTTAACTGACTGAGCCACCCAGACCAGGAGCCCCAGGAGAAATTTCTTCAAGATGATGAAATATGATAGAATATATCTGATGCATCTAACCACAATGAGAGAAGATTTAAACAAATTAAAGAGTATGGACTGAATTGGTCGTAAATACATACAAATCAAAGACAAACAAAAATGACAATTATTAATCCATGGCATGGCTCACCTGTGAACAGTGTTTACATGGTCATAAACAATGACTACTCATCTAACAAAATTGCTGCATAACCATATTGAGAGAATGGGGGTAGGAATGGTATAGAGCAGAGAAGCAAGGAATGGTGGGAAGAAGAGATAAATCCTTAACTGTTATAGTAGAAAGTGATCATTTTATGCCTAAACTGAAAAAAATCAAAGTAATATATTAATGTTATATGGAAATATGGAAGGAAATCCCAAAAGGATTGTTTAACAGAGTTGAAAGCAGATGCTTGTGAAGCAAGGAAAATGAGAGGAAAGTGGGAGCAAAGGACTATTTTTAATAAAAAGCCTTATGGCATTATTTACTCTTAAATGCTATCAAATTCACAAAGATTAACTATAAGTGAAAAAGAGCAAGATGAAAAGCCCTCACTTCCCCAGTTCCCAAAATTCATGCCAACTTATCAAGAGGAGAAGCAAAATCTAAATTCCAACTTTATGATAGTAGCCATGATTACTTTTAAATTGACATTGTCTAAGGTTTATGGAAAAACTGGCCATTCAGAGCCAGTAATTTTTAATCTTTTAAAAGTCACAGATCACTTAGACAATCTGCTTCAAGTGATGTATTCACTACCAAGAAAAATTTATACACACACATTTTTTCTTCCAATCTCAGGGATTGAAGTTTATCCTTGGACTTCAGGTAATAACTCCCAATTTCAAAGATGCAACAGTAAGTTGGATTTTCTATATTTCTTTCCCGCTTGCTAGTATGTGCTTCTTCCATACAAAGCATTTAGTCTCTAACTTTGTTGTTCAATTTATTATTTTTTCAATTATCTTTTTTAATTTTTTTAAATTTACATCCAAATTAGTTAGCACACAGTGCAACAATGATTTCAAGAGTAGATTCCTTAATGCCCCTTACCCATTTAGCCCATCCCCCCTCCCACAATCCCTCCAGTAACCCTCTGTTTGTTCTCCGTATTTAAGAGTCTCTTATGGGGGCGCCTGGGTGGCTCAGTCGGTTAAGCGTCCGACTTCAGCTCAGGTCATGATCTCACGGTCCGTGAGTTCAAGCCCCGCGTCGGGCTCTGTGCTGACAGCTCAGAGCCTGGAGCCTGCTTCGGATTCTGTGTCTCCCTCTCTCTCTGCCCCTCCCCCGTTCATGCTCTGTCTCTCTCTGTCTCAAAAACAAACATTAAAAAAAATTTTTTTTTAAATGAAAGATTAAAAAAAAAAAAAGAGTCTCTTATGTTTTGTCCCCCTCTTGGTTTTTATGTTATTTTTGCTTCCCTTCCCCAATTTTTTTTTTAAATAAAAGATTTAAAAAAAAAAAAAGAGTCTCTTATGTTTTGTCCCCCTCTTGGTTTTTATGTTATTTTTGCTTCCCTTCCCCTATGTTCATCTGTTTTGTCTCTTAAAGTCCTCATATGAGTGAAGTCATATGATATTTGTCTTTCTCTGACTAATTTCACTTAGCATAAATCAATTATCTTTTTTTAAAGTTTATTTATTTATTGAGAGAGAGAGAAAGAGAGAGACAGACAGAGGGGCAAAGAGACAGAGAATCCCAAGCAGGCTCCGCACCAGCAGCATGGAGTCCAATATGGGACTCGAACTCATGAACAGTGAGATCTATGACCTGAGCTGAAACCAAGAGTTGGATGCTTAACCAACTGAGCCACCCAAGTGCCCCATCAATTATCTTAATTTTTTTTTAATTTTTTAAAAATGTTTATTTTTGAGAGAAAGAAAGACAGAGCACAAGTCAGGGAGGGGCAGAGAGAGACGGAGACACCGAATCTGAAGCAGGCTCCAGCCTCTGAGCTGTCCGCACAGAGCCCGATGCGGGGTTCAAACTCACAAACCACGAGATCATGCTGACATGATCACAACCTGAGCTGAAGTAGGATGCTCAACCAACTGAGCCACCTAGGCGCCCCAATGTTTATTTATTTTTGAGAGAGAAAGAGAGACAGAAACAGAGTGCGAGCGAGGGGAGGGGCAGAGAGAGAGAGAGTGAAACACAGACTCTGAACAGGCTCCAGTCTCTGAGCTGTCAGTACAGAGCCTGATGCAGGGCTCGAACTCATAAGCTGTGAGATGATGACCTGAGCCGAAGTCAGATGATTAACCGACTGAGCCACCCAGGTGTCCCTCATCTTTTAGATAACACTTTGGCATACTACTGTATCCTTCCAGAATTTTCTATTTATACACTTAAAAAAAAACCCTGGAATTATAGATATGTTTTATAATCTGCTTTTCTCATATAACAGTGCACATTACATCATCTCCAAATCTGATTCTCCGCTGGCCTCCAGACTTCTTTGTTCCTCAACTACTTATTTGATCTCCTTATTTCAAACTCAGCATGGTCTAAATGGAACTCTTAATTTTCTCCCCAAGCCAGTTTTCTCCTCAGTCTTCTCCAGCTCAGTAAGCGGAAATACCACCAAATTATTCAAGCTAAAAACTCCATCCTCCTGTCCTTTCTGTCATATGCCACCCCCAATTCATCAGCCAGTTCTGTCAACAAGAACTCCAAAACATATCCTGAATTCAGCCACTTCTCTGCATCTCCACTGGCACCACCGTAGTCTAAGACTTCTCTGACTGCTGTGAAAGCCTCCTAACTTGTCTCACTGTGTGCACCTTTGCTCACCTCCAATTTATTTTCCACGCAACTGCAGCGGCCATTCCAAAATGTACATCAGATCACGACACGTCTCTCCTTCAAACTAATAAATAACTTACCTTTGTACTTTATAAACAATCTAAACTCTACCATGATGTTTGAGGCCCTCCAAGATCTGTCCTGTGGTCACTTTTCTAACCTCCATCCCTACACTCTCCTCTTTCACTGGGCCCAAACGAGCCACGCATTCCCATTTCAGGGCCCTTGTACTTGCTGTTCACTCTTCCTACAGTGTTGCTCCCCCAGCCTTTTCCACGGATAGCATCTTCTCCCCATCTGGATTATATTCCAAATGCCATTTCATACTTTTCTAACTACCCACTCCAAAGTTAACCCCACCCCTCTTTACTCCAGTGCCTCCCATTACTATCCCACTGGTCTTACTGTCTTCACATGCTTACCAGAAATGGAACTGATTTTGTTAATTTGTTTGATTAGTGCCCATCATCCCCCTGCCCTCATACTCTCTAAGAATATAAGTTCTTTGACATCAGGGACATTATCAGTCTCTTTCACTGCTGTAGCATTTCACTTCTCAGCATTTAGAACAATTTAGAACAATTCCTGGTATACAGTATCAATCAATAAGTATTCATTAAAAAATAGATGAGTTCCATATTTAATAAATTTGTAGTGTTGTAATACTTTTTAAAAAATGGTTTTACTTTGGAATACTTTTAGATTTACAAAAAAAAAAAAATGCAGAGTGCCCATATATTCTTTATCTTTACTCAGTTTCCCCTAATGCTAACACATTTGTCAAAATTAAGAAATTAACACTGGAATAATAATGTTAACTAAACTACAGACCACTCAGATTTCACCAATTTTCTATTTACATTTTTGTTTGTTTTAATCCAATCTAGGGTGTACCACCTTGCATTTAGTCATCATATCTCCTTAGTCTCCTCCAATTTGTAACTATTTCTCACTTTCCTCGTTTTTCATCACTTTGAAACTTTTTTTAAAGTGCATATCCATTCATTTTGAGAGAGAGAGAGAGAGAGAGCGAGCGAGCAGAGGAGGGGCAGAGAGAGAGGGAGACAGAGAATGTGAAGTAGGCTCCACACTGCCAGCACAGAGTCCTATGCAGGGCTTGATCTCATGAACCATGAGATCAGGACCTGAGATGAAATCAAGAGTCCAACTCATTGCTTTCAAAGCCCCCCTCATCACTTTGAAACTTTTATTTAAGAGTATTGTTCACATATTCTGTAGAATGTCTAGAATGTCCCTCAATTTGCACTTATCTGATATGTTCTCTCAGAGTGGGGTTATAGGTTTTGGGGTAATACAAAGGTGAAGTTTCTTCTTATCACATGATATGAGAAGCAGGGATAAATGATATTAACATGACTATCACTAGTGATATTAACACTGATTACTTGATTAAGGTGATGTTTTCCAGGTTTCTCTACCATACAGCCACTGTTTTTCTCTTTCCATATTCTATGTTTTGGAAGGGAGTCACCATATCCCAGTCTACACACTCAAAGAGAGGGGCTCTCGTGGGCACCTGGGTGGCTCAGTTGGTTGAACATCCAACTTCGGCTCAGGTCATGGTGTCGTGGTTCGTGGGTTTGAGCCCCACACTGGCCTCTGCACTGTCAGCGCAGAGCCTGCTTGGGATTCTCTCTCTCTCAAAATAAATAAACTTAAAAAAAAACCTCTCACGGAGTGAGAAATATCTACTCCAATGTAATATTTCTTCCATTCATTTTTAATTATGGAAAAGAGAGGCAGTGGCATTTACAATAAGTCTTTTTTTTATTTTTTATTTTTTTATTTTTTTACACATTTTTTTTTTTAATTTTTTTTTTCAACGTTTATTTATTTTTGGGACAGAGAGAGACAGCATGAACGGGGGAGGGGCAGAGAGAGAAGGAGACACAGAATCGGAAACAGGTTCCAGGCTCCGAGCCATCAGCCCAGAGCCTGACGCGGGGCTCGAACTCACGGACCGCGAGATCGTGACCTGGCTGAAGTCGGACGCTTAACCGACTGCGCCACCCAGGCGCCCCTACAATAAGTCTTAAGAGACAGACAGTGCTCAGGTATTTATTTACCTAAAAGAAAATTCTATTCGTTAAATACTCTTACCTACCAGTATCAAGATACCAAAGATCCTTGCAGCAAACTTGACTATTCAGTGCTTTTTTGTAGCCATCTCTTCCACTCCAAAAATACAATCGAGTGCCAATTGCAACAGCACAGTGTCCAGCTCGTGGTCTTGGTCTTGAATTTTTTTTATCTTCCTGAGAATCCGATACGAGGGTGGTCCACTCTGCTGTATCTACAAGACAGCAATATCCATGACTACAGTATTGCTCTTAAATAACAAAATAACAAGAACTCTTTTATTAATAAATTTTATTTCAATAAGTAGCTCTTAAAAGACTTACCCAGATTTAGATAAGAAAATGAACTAGTACATCTCCATTCACAATCATGAGGTGAAGTCTCAATATTCTCCCCCTTATGTGGAACCCATCCACCAAAAATGTACATCCTGAACAACAAAAAGAGAGAACATAAAGTGGCTGACTTTTTTTTCTAGAGCTTTACTTTTTTTTTTCTTTTTAGATTTTCAATGCTAAGAATAGACTTAAACTTACTTGTTTACTCAAAGCTTCAGGACTATTAACTCACTTATTACGGTCAAGGTAATGGGAATAAGATAATGAATAAAGCAATCTTCTCTGAAGAGTTTACAATTCTATGAAGCAATACAGAATCAAATTATTTGTCTCTGGCAAGTTACTTAAGTGGAAAATATTTCAATTCTAATACATTTGAAAATCAATACTATTTATAATGAGTGAACCTCACTCAGAAAGACAGTCAAATGATCTATGATATCCAAAGTCAAATTTAGAGTTGTATGCATACAGTAACCAAAGAAGATTAAGTTTCTTATAACTTTGGTCACTGATATCACTCAAATAAAAAACTTTTGGGGCACCTGGTGGTTCTGTCAGTTAAGCGTCTGACTCTTGATTTCGGCTCAGGTCACAATCTCATGGTTTGTGAGATCGAGCTCCCCGCAGGAGCCTGCTTGGGATTCTCTCTCCCTCTCTTTCTCTCTCAAAATAAATAAATAAACATCAAGACAAAACAAAACACAAAAAACCTTTAACTATGTCCCTCGGGCCCCTAAAGGTTCTTGAGACATGCCTAATGACTGCTTGAAGGAGAAAGGCTCATCAGGCAGAGCTTAGGGCCGATGTGACAGCATGCCAACTGGTGAAGCTCTATTTTATACCTATTTTCTATATTAGAGTTCCAGGGGAAAACCACATTTTATAAAAGGGTTCTGAGATTTTTTAAAATGTACCTATCAGATTTTGTTTATGGCTATTTTTTAAAAGGAACTAATGAGGTTGTAGCTGTTTCCTAAAACACATTACTTTTAAGGTAAAGTCCCTACACAAGAAAACACTTAATTAAATTCTATTTACACAATAATGCACAAGTAAGGGAACTTGCTGATGATAGTAATAGCTAACCTTTATGGCGTACTCCTTATGTAGCAGGCACTGTTTGGAGCATTTCATATGTATTAATCCATTTAATCCTGAAGGCAACCTCGTGAAGTAGGTTTTATTATTGACTGTATTTTATATGTAAGGAAACTGAGGTATAGACAGATTAAATTTCCTTGCCCCAGGTCATACAGAACAAGTACCAAAACTGGCAACTGGTTACAGAGTTTACGGTCTAACCATAACTCTATCCAAAGTTTAACCAGTGAGTGTACATTCTGAGTACATACCTGAGTATAAGTCGAGTACTACCAAAAATAAGTAAAACGAAACACTGAGTTAGGTGTGTCAAACCTGGCAACAGAGAACAGATCAGGATGCCTGTGCCTCAGACTTAAGTAAATGTACTCTGTGCAAGGAAAGCACTGTGAGGAATGCACACAAGTATAAGAGGCAGCATGACAAGAAAATGCCGAAGTATTTTAGCCTCTGTAGGCTTATTATTTTTGCTTCAGGAAACAATCAAACACTATTAAATTCAATAATCTATTCCTAAGAACTTGGTAGCACCACTCTTCCCTGTGTGTGTCTTTCTTAAGTTGGTTAAAAAAAAGTGAAAAACAAAAAAACCAGAAACCACCACCATACTTGTTTCCTATAACACTGGCTGTGTGAAGGCTTCGTGGAAGTGGCACCGTCCCTTTAGTTTCTGGTTTTGACCACGACATCGTTTCTAGAAGTAAAAATTAAGTATATTAGCAATTTGGTCTAATAATAGCAAATTAACCTCAACTTGCAGAATCTTAAAAAATAAAAAAGGACTTACCAAAAAGAAGCAAAACTGTTTCAAAACCATTACTTGAATTTCATCTTAAAATGAGCATTTATAGCCAACATAAATAGCTAATTATAGTAATCTATACTTGAACGTTAGTGTTTGAAATACAGAGGTGTATTTAGGGTGCCACCAATTTTGAATTAAAACCAGATTAGAGATTTTCACATTTTAAGTAAGAGCACATTGTGTAGAAGATAGTCAAAAGTGAGAGGCACACCTACCTCCCAATCACTTCATTCCTAGGATCCTTTTAAAAAGAGCTAGCTAGCCCAGGGTTTTTCACTGACCAGTAATAACATTACTAATGCTACATTTTCTGTAGACAGAGTAACCATATAAATTTGATCATCCCCAACGGGGACATTTTACAGAGTGGTAATTGGTACTACTGATAGTTACATGGGACAATAAGCATTAATCAGTCACCTTAGACAAACCAGGACATATGGCGACCCTACTTATAAGGAACACAGGAGAGTTACGGCCATAAACCAAACATTCATTTGTTTAACTTTATTGATCAGCAACCACTCACGTCACATCTCACCTGTTCCAGAGCTGGCTACACGTGCCTTCTATAAACCTAAGCGTGACTCGATAAATACTTTAACGAAAATATTTTCCAAAGGATTTTTACATTTTCCTTTATCAGTCAAAACCAATTCCTGAGTCTGAATCAAGGTAAGCTTACCTAAGTCAAGTTGCCATAGATCATCCAGGCGAGCACCACACATTCCACCAAAGACATACATTTTAGGACTTCCAGAATCTTTTTTGCAATATATCACAGCTGTGTGGGATTCTCTTGGAGAAGGCACAATCCCTTTAGTCACTGGAATGCTCCAGCCCACAACACCAGAACCGTGCTGTAGCTCCAACTCATAGAAATCATTTAAATATCTAGGATATCATGAAATAATATTAAAACATTAACAGAACATATATCTTCTATTTGACTTTTGTTTCTATTTATAAAGATAAGATATGCTTACTATGAAACATTCATTTAGTACAGAAAGGCACTAGGAGAGCAAAAACCCCTTCCTCATTTATTCACCACGTATTTATCAAAAACTACCATATGCACCAGGTACTCTTGCGGGGATCAGCAGCAAACAGAAGAGATTAAAAAAATTCCTGCCATCATTTAACCAACACTCACATCCAAGACAACAACTGTGATGGTTTGAGAACATAGCCGCAAATTCTCTGACACTTCCATTCAGGAGGTAGGTATGTCTGTCCTCACCCTCAATTCCAGGCAAGCTTCAACTAGAAGTTGGTGATATGACACCTCAACTAGAGTGTGGTGATATGACACTATGTGACTTCTGAGGCTTGGTCACAGCCAAGCCTTGGTTCTGAGGCTGTGGCCAAGCCTCAGAAGTCACTATAAAATCCTTGTTCTTGGAATCCTGAAGCATCAGGTAAGTCCAACTAACACAAATCTGAAGCAGCATACATAGGCGTGCAGGATGATGGCCCCAGTTCAGTCCATCCTTCAGCCATTTCCATTGAGGCATCAGATGTGGGAGTGACCATTCAAGCCTTCCCATCTCAGGGTCTAGCCATCACTGCTGTGTCCTATCTCAATTCCTGATGCACAGAATCCCTGAGCATAATGTTATTTTGCATCACAAACTTTTTGGGGGTTTATTACATGGTACTAGATAACCAAGACAATCACTGTTGACAATAATTGGTAAATACCCCCTTTTGTTTTTTTAATTTTAGAGAGAGAGAAAGCGTGAGTGGGGGAGTGGGGCAGAGGGAGAGACAGAGAATCTTAAGCAGGCTCCACGCTCAGCACAGAGCCCGGGGAGCTCAATCCCATGACCCTGGGATCATGACTTGAGCCAAAATCAACAGCTGGATGCTCGACCACCTGAGCCACACAGGTGCACCAGTAAATACCCTTTCTGACCCCCCTTTCTGTATGGATCTCCACATATGCATAAATGAGACATACTACAAATGTTGCTTTGTAACTTTTTTCTTTTAAAATTTTCACTCTATAATGTCATAGCAATGCCCTGCATAGCTTTTTTTTTTTTTTTTTTAACTCTAGAAACTGGCATGAAACTTCTCATGCGTGACATTGATGTTTTCAATGTTTTGAGCAAAATGACTTTTATAGGAATATATTTCCTATCAAATTATTACTCAAATATGAGGGCAAAATTAAAACACTTTAGGACATATAAAACTTCAAAGTGTGGCTATATAATTGTTTTGGGGAAAAAAATGACACTGGATGCCATTTCAGAAAAATGAAAGAAATGAAAGAAATCCAAGAAAGAATACGCTGAATAAGAGAAATGGCGGTACAAAGAAATCAGTGATTTATAATCACATTTAAATTTATGTTTATAAGTGTGGTTGTGAGGTCTAAGCAAACAGTAAGACTAACCAAATAATTAATTTCTTAACAGTATTATAATCTGGAATAAGATTCAAAAATACATGGAACATATGGGAAAATAAGGGTAAGTAAAAGAAGGTAAAGACAGTAATCTACTCTCAAAGATGACAAGATCTTTTCAGTTTAAATGTGTGTAATAATTTCTGAACAACTAACAGAAGCACAGAATTAGCACATATAACTTTCAAATCATTAAGAGGAAAGAGGAAAACAGTACATCAAGAGAAAGTAAGGAAAAGGAAAAACAAGCAAAGCAGTGTCAGTCTATGGAAAACAGTTAATAAGATGGTTAGGGGGAAAAAACACTACAATACAAAACGATGTCAAAATAAAGACAAACTATAAAAAGAAATTTGGTACACATCACCAAAAAAGATAAAATTTTCCTAATGTAAAAAGCTCCTACAAGATCAATATTATAACTAATCACACAATAGACACAAACAAAAGGATATAAACTGACAGTTCACAGAATGAGAAATAAAAACTGTATAAATGTATATGTATACACACACAGGAACACATATACAAACACATACACAAATGTTCAACCTCATTACAATTTTTAAAAATCTTGCAAAGGCAGGAAAAGGCAGGGAGCTGGAGGTAGAGAAGCAACAATAAGCAGAATAGATGGAAAACATAAAATAACAAAAGTAGGAAAAGACTTCCCTATTAAGAGACAAAGTCTCTTGGGGGCAGGAAGCGTGTAGGGGAAACAAAGTAAAAGAACCCTAAATCCAGCTATAAGCAAGTAACAGCAATGATAATATTAAAACTAACAAGTGATGTGGCACAGACTTACACAGATCTGAATGGGTACCAGCCAGTATGCTGTACCAGCTCATACTGGTTGTTAATCCTATTTTAAAAAGGTAAGTCTACAACAAAATAATACACACAGGCTGAAAATTAGATATACAAGGAACAAACCACAAATGCACAATCACACTGGGAGATTTTAACATGTCATTCAGAAGTTGATCTGACCTAGACTCACAAAACAAAAAAGCTTAGAGTAATAATTTAAAACATTGATTTAATAAAGAACCTAGTCCCCGGGGCCCCTGGGTGGCTCAGTCGGTTGGGCGTCCGACTTTGGCTCAGGTCATGATCTCACGGCTCGTGAGTTTGAGCCCCGCGTAGGGCTCTGTGCTGACAGCTCAGAGCCTGGAGCCTGCTTCAGATTCTGTGTCTCCCTCTCTCTCTGCCCCTAACCCACTCTCATTCTGTCTCTGTCTCTCTCAAAAAAGAGACATTTAACAAACATTAAAAAAATTTTTTTTTAAAAAGAACCTAATCCCCAAACAGTCAAGAACTTACAATCTTTATGAGTACCTACGGAACAATCACATACACCACATATACCACAAAGACAATCTCCAAGAAGGAAAAACCCCATACACCACATATTTTTATCACAATATAATAAAACTAGGTATTAGCAACAATAACAAAAGTTTCCATTTGGAAACTAAACTTTTGTGTCAAATTACTTTTGGGTTAAAGAGAAAATAGGGGCGCCTGGTTAAGCATCCAATTCTTGATTTCAGCTAAGGTCATGATCTCACAGTTCATGAGCACAAGCCCCACACTGGGCTCTCTACTGAGTGTGAAGCCTGCTTGGGATTCTCTCCCTCTCTCTGCCCCCCTCTCTCTCAAAAATAAATAAATAAACATTTTTTAAAATGTAAAAAAAACATTAAAATTAATGACAGTAAGAGCACTATATATCAAAACCTATGGAATATGGCCAAAGCCATAACCAGAGAAAAATATGTAGCATTTATTTGAAAATAAATGAATAATCATTCAAATTACTAGAAGTTAGAAAAAAATTAGAAAAGGCATCCAAACTATTAAAAGTTTAAAAGAAGTTAGAAAAAAGGAAAAATGTAAAGAAATGGAATACGGTTAAAGAAAATAACTGAAAAAGAAAAATAATAAAACTAAAAAGTGGTTCTTTGAAAACAAGTAATATAACAAACCACTAGCGAGTCTGGTTAAGAAAAGAAAACACATGCATTTAAAAATGAGAAAAGAGCAGATATAGAGATTTCAAAGAGATACAGAGAATTGTCTTACAGTTTCTATCAATAAATATAAAAATCTAAATGAAATGGGTGATTTTTCAGGGAAAACATAAATTACCAAGTGACTCAAGAGAAAGTAGAAAATCTAAATAGATCAATAACTATAAGAGATATTTGAAAAAGAAGTCAACGATCATCTTCCTAAACTGTACCAATCTCAATTATGGGAAATTTCTACTAAATATTCAAGAAATTATGTTAGTTAAGCAAAATAAAAAATGGAGAGCTTCCCATAACCTCAAAACACAGCCCTGGTTATGTTCCCAGGAATAACTGAACCCTGATACTCAAATCAGATTAGAACAGGATCTCACTACCCCAAATAAAAACACTATAGGAAAAATCACTAGTGAATACAGATAATATAAATGAATGTTAGCAAAGTGAATTCAGCAAAGTATGAAAAGAACACTGTAATGCAACAAACTGGGGGTTAACTACAAATAAAAAGATGACTCATTTCAGAACCTAACAATATAATTAACAAAATTAATGGATTAAAGGAAAAATCAGTAAGTTTATTTCCATGTCTGAAATGAATACAAACATCCATTTTTGGTTAAAAGGAGAGAAAAAAAACCAATTAGCAAACTAGAAATTAAAAAAAAAAATTTCTGGGGCGCCTGGGTGGCGCAGTCGGTTAAGCGTCCGACTTCAGCCAGGTCACGATCTCGCGGTCCGGGAGTTCGAGCCCCGCGTCAGGCTCTGGGCTGATGGCTCGGAGCCTGGAGCCTGTTTCCGATTCTGTGTCTCCCTCTCTCTCTGCCCCTCCCCCATTCATGCTCTGTCTCTCTCTGTCCCAAAATAAATAAAAAACGTTGAAAAAAAATTAAAAAAAAAAAAATTTCTTTAACCTCACCAAAGGCAAATACTAGAAACCTACAGCAAAGATCACAAGTAATGATAAAGGGTAAATATACTAATGAAACAGAATAGTCTTGAATAAGAGTTGGCAAACCTTTTCTGTAAAAAGTCAGACAGTAAATATTTTAGGTTATGGGGTCCTTCAGGTCTGTCACAACTACTCAACTTTGCTCTTTTAATATGAAAGCAGCCAGAGACAACATGCAAATGAATCGGCATGGCTGTGTTCCAATAAAACTTTATTAACAAAGAAAGATAGCAGGCCAAATTTGGCCCATACAGTGTAGTTTGTAACCCCTAGTCTAGAGAATTTAGAAAAAGACCCATTTAAATGAGGATTAAGATATGACAGAGATAGGACTTCAAATCAGTGAGGAAAAAAAATGGCTTATTTAATAAATGGTGGTGGGAGAATTAGAAATCCATTAGGAAGGAAAAGTAAAAATCTTCATACTAGTCATAAAAATATATTCTAAATCTATAAATATTTGAAACATAAAGAATAAATCTGTGAATATATCAGAAAAATACAGAATGTACTAGAAATTATAGAAAATATAGAAAAATAATTTTGGCATAGGAGAAACTCCTAAGCAAGAAAAAAAAAAATCCCAGAAAGCAATAAAAAAATATTGTCAAACCTGGTAAGACAAAAATGAAACTCTTTAAAAAAAAAAAGGTAGACAAAAGACATGGAAAAAATATTTGGAATGTAAGAACAAAATATATAAAGAGCTCCAAAGAATCGATAATAATAATAATAATAATAATAATAATAAAACTGAAATCCACAGAGGTATAATTAGAAATGACAAATGAGGGGAGCCTGAGTGGCTGAGTCAGGTAAGTGTCCGACTCTTGATTTAAGCTCAGGCCATGATCTCACAGTGGTGAAATTGAGCCCTGCATTGGGCTCCATGTTGCTGGGTGTGGAGCCTGCTTAGGATTCTCTCTTTTCCTCTCTCTGCCCCTCCCCTGCTTGCATGCTCTCTCTCTCAAAAGTATATAAATAAATAAACAAAATACATACATACATACATACATACATAGAAATAACAAATGAATTTGGCAAGGTCACGGAATACAAACTCAATATACAGAGAGCAACTGTGTTTCTATATATTAGCAATAAACCAATTATATTTCTATACACTAGCAAAAAAAATCCAAAAATAAAATTAAGAAACCAAATCTATTCACGTCATTGAAAAGAATAAAAAAATTAGGAATAAATTTAATAAGATCAGAGCAAGACACACATTTAAAACCTCAAAATATTGCTGGGAGAAATTAAAGAAGATCTAAATAAATGGAGAGACATTCCAGGTTCCTGGGTTGGAAGACTCAATATTAAGAAGATAGTAATTATCCATAATTTTATCTATATTTTTCACACAGTACCTACCAAATTCCAGCAGACCTTGTTGCAGAAATTGGCAAGCTGATGCTAAATTTAAATAGAAATGCAAAGGACCCAGAATAGCCAAAACTCTCTTGAAAAAGCGTAATAAAATCTGAGAACTTATATCTTCCAATTTCAAAACTTACTACAAAGCTATAGTAATCAAAACAGTGTGGTACCAGCATTAGGCTAGACATATAGATCAAGAGAACAGAATGGAGAGTCCATAAATAAATCCTTACAGTTACGGTTAATTGATTTTCAACAAAAATGCCAAGCACAGAACACACAGTTCTGGATCGCTGACTAACAGAATGTGAACAGAAATGAAACTGCTTTAACCAGAGGCTTTAAAAAGCATTGCATCTATTTGCTCCCTCAAGCTGCAAAAACTTGAGAGGCATGCCCATTATATATAATATATACAATATAACCTAAAAAAAAAAAAAAAAAGCTGACTAATAAATGTTACAAGAAAAAGATTCTAAAAGATGCACATCAACTTGAATTATGTTTGCCTCTGTTGGAGGGCAGTGTTGTTGAGAGAAAGAACTTCATATATTTTCTAATTTCTTGAATTTTTATAAGTCTATAACTAAAAACATCTATTTAACTTAAAAATGAAAAAGACATGTGCTAGAAGTAGAAGTATCTGGATTAGTATGGTAGGATAAATTTTTCTTCCTTTCTCCAGTTTCCAAGTTTTCTGTGATGTTTTAGTATGTGTTATTTTTTAAAGTTTGAAAAACCAAAAAAGCTAAGCCTCTAACATCAATGTAATGTAGATACTATGCTGATGACAACCTGAAAATGTCAACAATCTTATTGAAAGATTGATGCCAACAATCTTATTTAGCCATTATAATGACACTGAAATGTTAAGTATTTAATCAGTCCCATTTCACAGTCAAGGAAAACAGGGTTAGATTACTTCCACTAAAGGACACACATGGTAAGCAGTGAATCAGAAAACAGTCTTTTGGACTCTAAATCTCCAAATCCTGAGTGCTATGACAATGTGATCAAAACACTGTGATCAAAAAAGAAAAGAGGTAGTGATAGTTCTGTTTGGAGAAAAGAGGAGAGGATTGGTTCACAAAGTATTTGCTTGTATGAACCACCTTAATGGCTTCCTGTATGAAAAATGGATATGATGGCCTTCATCTTGTAGTGAAATTTTTTGTCACCAAATCCCTAGAGACATCTAATTTGAAAATAACCATTTGTTACTTTTTATTATCATTTATGACAACTAAAATACATCATGACTCAAAACATACAAATATGTTGCTATAAGCAGTTATATTAGTATCATTTAATAAGATGATTTCTGATTAGAAAAGGCATAGTTTTGAAAACAGATACATACTCCAGGGACTAGGGAAAATATAAGTGCACCCAAATTTGTTCACTGTTAGGTTCAAATGCAAAAGGCTAAGCTTCATCCCTTTTAGTAATTAAAAATGAAAGAAACTAAATGTTCTTAAAAGTCATAAAACAAACATTTGGTCTGAAAAAGAATCAGCATACCTGGGAACATTATTGTTTGAGTCTTCACTTTCATTTGCCAGACCACCAAACAAATAGCATTTGTTACCATATAAAGAGAAGCTATGTCCAAGCCGGGGACAAGGAGGTAAACCAGAAGAAGGGGGGTGGGGTTTCACTTTTTTCCATAACCAACGACTTGCCTAAAAAAGAGCATAAATACAATCAGGCAAAATCAGGAAAACATTCCTATATTGTCAATAGTATAACATCATACCAATACATTTTAATCGAAATCCAATTAGAAGGCTCCAATAAGCTATCCTGGGGCAAATGACAAGTAAGCAGATAACTTCTGGAACTAAAATAAACACTGCAATAGAAATTCAGTCTACTCTTCCATATTCACAGCTTTTCTCAACAGCAACCTAATAGTAAACATGATAATAACTCAAACGCTAACAGTTTCAAAATATTTTCCAAATGAAAAATTAAATATATATAGCTTTAAGAGTAAATGTAATTTGGGGCGCCTGGGTGGCTCAGTCGGTTGGGTGTCCGACTTTGGCTCAGGTCATGATCTCATGGTCCGTGAGTTCAAGCCCCACATCGGGCTCTGGGCTGATGGCTCCAAGCCTGGAGCCTGCTTCCAATTCTGTGTCTCCCTCTCTCTCTGCCCCTCCCCCATTCATGCTCTCTCTCTGTCCCAAAAATAAATAAACATTAAAAAAAAAAATTAAAAAAAAAGATTAAATGTAATTTATACATTCTTACTTTCTGAAATTAGGTAATACATAGTATATATTTCAACCTTTAAGTATGCATAAAGTTCATTTAACAAACCAAACTCCAAAACTTATAGTCTGGCCATGGATGCTCTATTTATCTAAAATGATTTGCTCATAAATAGGTATAATTCATCCACATCTGTCAATTACCAGATGCCCTCGTGATAATAGCCCTGTGAACACATGCACAGTTTGGGAATAAAAGTCAATTAAGGGCTGTCAGAGAGGGCTCTGAGTGCGGTTTAGGAGAATCAAACATAAAAGGACATAAGAAACTGTCGTGTGTGTGTGTGTGTGTGTGTGTGTGTGTGTGTGTGCGCGCGCGCGCACACGCGTGTGTGCGTTTGTGAGCATGTGCACATATACTGCCAGGGGGGAAAAGTGATTATTACTGTAATGGTAACAATTTCTGTAACTGAGCAGAGGTTTTCAAAATATGGTCTGGGGACCAGCAGCAGCACAGGGGAAGTTGGTAAGAATTCAAGGGGGGAGGCCTCACATCAGACAATACTGATTCAGAAGCTCTGGGAGCAGGGCCCAGCAATCTGTGTTTTCACAAGCCCTCCAGATGCTTCTGTTGCTGCTAAAATCGAAGAACTATGACACTAAGATACAAAAACCCAAACATGTAACATGTACAATTGATGCTAAGTAACAGATATCTTTATGTTACAAATGTTACACTGAGTATTAAAAAAAAGACTCACGTTAGAAACTTTGGCTTTTTAGTGGAGTGGAAACATTTTCTTTGAAGCTCTAAAATGTGAAGTTCACACTATCTCAAATACATTAATGAAATATTTCGCAATCTTTCAAAGAATGAAGAGCAAGCTCATTATTAAAGCTGCAGATTGAGATAAATTTTAAATACACTTACTTGCAACTCATACAACTCATTGCTGTATCTTCCATATTCAACCATTCCCCCGAACACTAATATTCTGGTACCATCACAGACAAATCCGTGGGCAGCGCAACCTGGAGGGATGTCTCCTCTAACCGCTGGTAGGAACCATTGATTTGTAACTAGTTGCCAAAATAAAATTAAGACCAGTTATGATACACTGTTGTCACAAACTATGAGTGTGTACTTTATATGTATCTTCTAGATCAGTGCCTCTTAACTGGGGATGACTCTGCCCCCAGGAGAACAACATAACTTTGCGGTTGCCTTACTGGAGAGGGAGAGGAGAGATGCTTACTGGCCACTAGTGGGTAGAGCCCAGAGACGCTGCCAAACATCTTACAAGGTCCGTGCAAGCTCTTCCAACAACTAATTCCTCTGGTTCAAAACGGCCACATGCTGCTGTTGGAGAAACCCTGATCGATGTCATTAATTCTTCCCCAAACCTTGCTTGGTATCATCATCTCCATTCTACCGGTGAAAATCTGCTATTTAAGTTTGGTGACTTTAGCGCTGATCCTGGGGACCCGGCAGAGCAAAATTCAAACCAGGTCTCACCTTCCAAAGCCAGGATTTCTACACTACACCAAACTGTCAAATAACTTTTTAACTAAATAGTGGAGTGCGGGGGGGGGGGGGGGGGGGAAAAAATAAAATAAAATGTCCCCTATCCCCTACGCCACTACTGTATTCAGCACTATGACTAAGTTATTTGGTCCGAGTCGCTGATCGTGACATAGACCCCCAATTCAGCTATCAGCCTCACACCGAGGAAACAGCTCCTGCGCGACAGCGGGAGCGTTTCCACGGCGGGGAAAACGGAACGCCGCCCTCCTATCTATCCCCGGGGCCCTCGGCCAAGGGGCACTGGTGAGTCGCAGCGGCGCTCCAGCTGACAGTCGTCTTCCGGAGCGCTGCACAGCTGAACTTGAGCAAGCACGCCCCACTGTGGGAGCCGGGCGCCCGGCTCAGCCACCGGCCGCTCCCCCGCCAGCGCGCAGGGGGACCAGCGGGGCAAAAACCCCGACTGCCACCGGCCAGATGCGGGGCAGTATTCGCGGGGAGCGTACCAGAACGCCTCTCGCTTTCCCTGCTCGCCCCCCGTCCCGCCCCGCCTCTCTCCCTCCTAAGGAAAGACCGCAGGCAACGACGAGAAGGGCCCGGCGCAGCTTCGGTTTGGAGTTGGTTTTGGTTTTTGACAGGGGAGGGATCTCGGACCCCCGGAGTGGGCGAGACTCCGCGAAGAGGCCCCGGCGGGTGAAAACGGCCTCCCTCTCTCTCTCTCTCTCTGTCTCTCTCGCCTACGTCCGCCAGCAGGGCTGGGGCGCGGGGGGGTCGGGGGGGAGGAGGTCCCGGACCGCCTGCCTGAGGGCCGGCGCGCCCCGCTCAGGGCCCGGTTCCGCCCCGCGGGGCCCCGGGAAAACGGAGCTGCCGCCCGGGACGCTGAGGACCCCGGACCCGCCCGGCCGAGCCGCGCTCCCCGCAGCCCGCCCGAGGAGGCAGTGACCCGGCGGTGACAGCTGTCAGGGCCGCGGCCGCCGCCTCGCCTCCCCTCCCCCTCCGCGGCTCCCACAGGCGGGGCCGTAGAGTTGCCGCCGCGCCTACCCGTGTTGTAGACGTGCAGCTCGTCCGCGATGCCCTCGTTGCCCCCTCCAAAGATGATCATCAGCTCCCGGATAGCCACGGCCCGGTGTCCGTGCCGGGCGCGGGGGACCGGCCCCGTGAAGGAGGAAACCCGCCTCCAGTTGAGGAGGCTGGGAGCCGCCATCTTCCCAACCCCCGCCCCTCTGCCCACAATGCACCGCGCCCGCTCCGGCGCCTCCGCTCCCGGGGGAGGGCGGGGACCCGCCTCCAGCTGTGCGCCGGGGGCGGGGGGGAGGTGAGGTCACGTGACCGCGGGCCCCCGGGGCCGGGCTGGAGGCCCGCGGGGCGCGGAGGGGTCCCGGCCGGGGAGCCCCGCCCTCGCCTCCGGGCTACGTGTCCCGGCCGAGCCCCTTGGGAAACGGGCCCGCGGCTGGAAAGACCTTTCCTCCCGACCGAGTCTCCCGCCCCCAGCCCGCGCACAGGGTCCCCTCCCCCCCGTTTTGTATAGCGGGAGAAAGTACAGCGTTTGCCTTTACGGCCACTTTAACTGAGCATCTAGGATGCCCGGGCGAGTCAGGCTCGGAACAGTTTACAGCGCGACGGGGAGGAAAGCTCGCGTAGAGGTTCGAAGTGCCGCGAGCGCGGGGAGCCGAGAGGGACGTCTGCCTGCGCGGGCGGGTGGCGCGCGTCGGGGGCGCCGGGCGTCGAGGATGCCCGCGAACGCCGGAGGAGGCGGGCAGCCTGCCCCGCGAGCGAGCGGCCGTCCCTGAGCACCCCCGAGGGAAGGTCGGAGCCCAGCCTGCACCGAGGAATCAGGCACTTGAGCGTTTGGCGGCTGTGCCCATGCCGAGAAGTTTAGGAACAGCGAGCCGCGGAAGGCTGGTTTGCTTCAGCAGGTGGGAGACTGTAGGTTCCTGTTTTATTGCTGGATAACGTGTGAGGGTCTTCGGTTGCCAAACGCAGTCCTAATTGCCTTGCGTGTGTGAACTCACGATTCTCCCAACGATCCAGTGCAGTGGGTACTGCTGTCTCCCTTTTCGTGGATGGGGATATGCGGCACAGAGAAGTAAAGCAGTTGTCCCCGGACACACAGCAGAAGCGGATTGGGACCGGGATTCAAACGCAGGGCTTCTGACTGCAGAGCCCTTTTCCCTAACCACTATACAATAAACTGCCTTTGCTCACATTCATATATAATCCTAATAAGGCTGAGACGCTTTATTATCCGGTCCTATAACGAATCACACTCAAAGAGATACAATTCCAGAAAAAGACAAAAAATATTATTGAAAGCAGTTTAAATCTCTACCTCACACCCTCGAGAAGGTACCAAAGGGGGCTACACACAACATCAGGCAGATTTCCTAAAATTCCTTTTTCCTCATCTCTTATTTTCAAGTTCTCTCCTATGCCTGTATCATCCCCCTCTCCCCCAACTCCCTCGATCCTAAGCAGGCCTCTCCACCTTTTCATTCTAAACTTTCTTTTGAGAAGTGATTCTCTACCGTTTTAAAAAGGAATTCTCACTATTCTTTCAGCTGCTGCTTAAGTTCTTCCTCTCACTTTTTTATTATCCCAATTTTGCAAGATGGTCAAAGAGAATTTGGGGAAGGAGGGGGAAGATGGCTGGAAACAAGGAAAGGAGCTTATGAATATTTATGTATTAATATTTTTCTCTGCCACAGAGAAACTCATAACATAAACTCTTAAATGTTTGTGCTATAAAGTATGCCTGTGAAACAATACTGGGAAAGTTGGGACAAAGCAGTGAGCTTTCACAGAACTTAAAATATTTAATTTAAAGAACTGTACCTTATTCCGAGAGTTGAGGGTTAACATGTCCTAACTTAAGAATGATGCCGTGGGGCGCCTGGGTGGCGCAGTCGGTTAAGCGTCCGACTTCAGCCAGGTCACGATCTCGCGGTCCGTGAGTTCGAGCCCCGCGTCAGGCTCTGGGCTGATGGCTCGGAGCCTGGAGCCTGTTTCTGATTCTGTGTCTCCCTCTCTCTCTGCCCCTCCCCCATTCATGCTCTGTCTCTCTCTGTCCCAAAAATAAATAAACGTTGAAAAAAAAATTAAAAAAAAAAAAGATGCCGTAAGTAGATGGTAGTGGTGTGTGTGTGTGTGTGTGTGTGTGTGTGTGTGTGTGTGTGTGTTTAATGCCTTTATAGCAAAAGACTAGTGACAAAATTGAAAGTTGTAAACCCAGGTTGTGTGTATGTTTAATGACTTTAGAGCAAAAGACTAAGGACAAAATTGAAAGTTGTGAACCCACGTATTTATGATATGTGGAAGACCAAACATTCCTGAATTGGGAGAAAGATGAAGGCAAAATATTCAGAGAAGAGATTGTAAGTCATAACTGGTTGTGTAGATAAGGAAGTGAAGGACAATGGAGGAACTGTGTATTCGATTCCTAGAACTGCTGTGACAAAATACCACAAACTGTGTGACTTGAAACAACAGAAATTTGTTGTGTTGCAGCTCTGTGTTGCTGCTGTGTTGCAGCTCTTGTTTGCAGGCTACAAGCCCCAAATCAAAGTGTCAGCAGGGCCCTCCGAAAACTGGAGGGGAGAATGCTTCCATGCCTCTTTCTGGCTCCTGACAGTGGCCATTGATCCTAGACATTTCCTGGCTTGTAGCTGCATCTTCAGTCTCTGCCTTCATCATCACATGGTGGTGTTCCTGTGTGTCTGTGTCTCTTCTCTGCTTATAAGTTCACAGTCGCATCCTAATGACCTCATCTTAATTTGATGACAACTGCAAATAAGGTCACATTCACGTGTATTGGGCATTAGGATTTCCACATATCTTTTTGGGGAACACGATTAAATCCATGATAAGGCATGTCATCCAATAGGAGTAATATTTGACCACAGCAGCTTTGACTCAACCCTACCTAGTGAGGAGTTTAGTATAGGTCTCTGATTCTCAAGAAAGCTACCTTCAATCTTTGAAACTGCAGGAATGGAAGTTACCGCCTAGAAGGAGAGTGTAGCAAGGGAAGAGTGAGGCAGAACAGCATCCCAAAGAAGCCAACCTTTCAAGAGGTAAAGACAAAAAAGGAGGCACTCGTGAAGGAAATGGAGAATGAGGAGCCAGAGAGGTCAAAAGGGAACCGGGTGAGGGTGATGTCAAAAAAGCCACAGGTGAAGGGGGTTTCACAGAGGCGGAAGTGGTTATCAAAGCCAAAAGCCATAGAGAGGTCAGATAAGAAAAAGACAAACAAGTGTCTTGTTGGATTTGCAAATTAAGAGGTTATCAGTGGCCTAGATTAACACACCCAGTGGAATGGGAGAAGGAAAGCCACAGAAGATCAAAGTGAGTAACAGGGAGGTGCAGATAACGTGTATAGTCTATTTTTTACAGAGCCTCGCCCATGAAAGGAAAGAAAATACAGTGGCTGCAGGGAGAAATGGATACATGGCAAGCTGTTACTATTTTGCATGGATGAGACGAGCATGTCTGAGGGCCCCAGAAGGATGCAGTTGAAAAGGAGAGCCTGTAGGAGCAATAGAGATGTCTTAATCAGTTTGGGCTGCTGGGGCTGGCTCAGTCGGTAGAGCATGTGACTCTTGGTCTCGGGGTTGTGGGTTTAAGCCCCACATTACATGTAGAGATTACTTGTAATCTTGGAAGTCCAAGATCGGAATGCCGGCACAGTCAGGTTCTGGGGAGAGCCCTCTGGCAGGTTGCAGACTGTTGACTTCTCGCTGTATCTTTATATGATGGAAGGGGGTGGGGTAGCTCTCTGGAGTCCACCCTCATGACCTACACACCAAAATACCAAAGGCCCCACCTCCTAGTTTCATCACCTTCGGGGTGAGGATTTCCACCTATGGATTTGGGGAGGAGGGCACAAATATTCATAGCAAGAGAATATGTCACTTGGAAATGTTTTCTGTTGCAAGTAGCAGAATATTCAACACGGAGGCTAAATGATAAGGCTGTTCATTATCTTGCACAAGAAATCTGGGGTAGGCGGGTCCAGGATTAGTTCAGTAGTTCAATAGTATCACCGTTCTGGTTAGTGGCTCTGAATTTTTCTTGGCCTTGCCTTTGTGGTCATCAGAAGGTTGTTGCAGCTCTGGGCATTATGTCCTCACATAACCATGCCTGAAGATGTAAGGCAGGAAGACAGCCAGGATGGGGAAATAGAACTCTCCTTTTACAAGGAGAAAAAGCATCTTGCCTGGAAGCCATCTAGCACACTCACCCAAGGGTTTCATTGGCCAGAAGTAGGTCATTCAGTATATTAAGATTACATTCACTATACTGACAGAAATACCAAAACAATAATGGCTTTAAAAGCTTATATTTATCCCATAGAAATGAATTTTACAGGTAGCAGTCCAAAGCTGGGAGGCATGGCAGCTGTATTTCACCAAGTCCTCACGAATTTGTAGACTCTGTGGATTGGAATTTGTGGATTGGAATTCCTCCTTCCAACTCATGGTCCAAGATGGCTGCTCCAGCATCAGCTATTGAATCTGCATTCCAGCCAACAGGAAAGAATGAAGGAAAGGAATATTCCCTTCTCAAGAATACATTCTGGAATTGTACATGTTATTTCTGCATACATCCCATGAGCCAGTATTTGGCCACAAGGCCATGACTAGTTGAAGAACGTCTGGGAAATGTAGTTTTTATTTGGAATGGCCATGTTCCCAACTAATGTTCAAGGTTCAGAAAAAGAAGAGGAGAACAGACTTTGGGGGTCATCTTCCAGGAGGGTAGCTACAGGAGTTTGGGAAAGTAGTTTTGTTTTGTTTTGTTTTGTCTTTTGAAGAAACAAGCAAAGGAGAGTGAAGTGGGAAATGAAAGTTGCTTGAGCTAACCAACCAGGCCTGCCTCAGGGAGGATTGACACTTGATGGAGCAGGATGGTGAAGGATCAAGAAACGATGGATTCAGAAATATACATAGGGGCACCTGGGTGGCTCAGTCGGTTGAGCGACCGACTCCAGCTCAGGTCAAGATCTCACGGTTTGTGAGTTCGAGCCCTGCATCGGGCTCTGTGGTAACAGCTCAGAGCCTGGAGCCTGCTTCGGATTCTGTGTCTCCCTCTGTCTGCCCCTCCCCCACTCACACTCTGTCTTTCTCTCTCAAAAATAAACATTAGAAAGCAAAGAGAAAACCAACTCTTCTTGTTGGTTTTAAGTGCCTAGGGAAATGAGAAAATTAGTAGGCCCAATATTTTATTTGTTATCCTGTAATTTGAATCGTTAGAAACATTGAGAATTAAATGTTTGAGTTTGGGGGTTTTTGTTTTGTTTTGTTTTTGTATAAAACTCAATCGAGGGTAGTTTGAATAGTGCTTACCTTCCTGTCTGTCATATAACTTATTGTACAGAGTGAGCATTTTTTCCATGCCTTGGCAAACTGTCATACTCCTTTCCAGATTTGGATCAGCTTTCTGTATTTTATTCTTTGCACTTCCGATGTCATGAAATATCTTTGAGATGACAGATGATTTTTTTTTTTATCCATGTCTCTTCCCTTGGAACATCTTCATTCTTTCCTGCACGGCTACTCTCTGCAGTTATGTTCATAAATTTACCCTTACTAAATTCTTCTGGCTGCATATCCAGAGTAGAATAGTGACAGAGTGACAATGTCATCCCACAGCCAGCTGTTTCTTCTCTATCTCCATTTACCTTTGACTTGAACTTCACTCTCACCACTATCGCTTTTTGTTTCCTTGCTACACTATTATCTTTGTTGGCAATGCGATTATCCTTTTTTTTTTTTTGTAAATATCACAGGTGTTTACCACTGGAAATGAAGGAGACAACATGACCACATGCTTTGTTGTCTGTGCATAAACTGAATAACAAATTCCAGTCATCTATTGACTGGCTGACTGACAGAGAAGTGACACGATTGGTCACAGATCATGATTTGGATCTGTTACCTGCATAGTCATTTCATGGACTAAAAAGCTAGCAGCAAAATTTGTACTTAGGCAAGTACTCACAGTTAATGTACTCGGGTAACAGATTTGAACGGTGAACTGTATTGTTGAGGGCCTGATGTATGAAACCAAATGATTGATACTTGAAATTTGTGCTATCGCCATGCAAAGCAAGGGCTATGCTGCACGTAGGTGGTGTGTGACATGTAGTGAGCACTTAGTACATAGTAGATTGTTTTATTTGCATCATCTTTGTCATTTTCGTTATATTACTACTGCTTTTACTGTTCCTTCTGAGCTGCAGGCCACTGAGGAGTCAGCCAGGGAGGGAGGGGCTGGTGCCGGGAGGTGGCAGACGGCTCTGTGTTCTCAGCCAAGAGTGTAAATGGCCACGTCCAAAGGATACCTTAATCTCGACTGAGGACTCAGGCCAAGGGCTTATTGGCAGAGGTCTGGGGAGGAGTTCTGGGGAGTGCCAGTAGGTGGGCAGGACTCAGCAGAGAGGCAGGGCAGGCACTGCTCCTGAGATGAGAGAAGCAGATGGTGTCTGAGAGGTCTGTTCACAGATCGCAGGGCTCCAGCCACGGGTCTTGGCTAGGGTTGTGGCCAAGGCATGGGAAGGGCAGCTGGCAAGAGCAAGGCAGGACTCTAGGCCAGGTAGTGCCCACACCAGTTACCGGAACAGGCAGCTGGTGCGCGAGTCGAGGAAGAAAAGCACTCCTCTTGTGCGAAAGAGGGCGAAAGAGGCCCATTGCAGGTGCAGTGGCTGTAGCTTGGTAACAGAGAAGAGCCCGGAGTGCCTCCTCTTGGGACAAGAAGATGACCCATCATTGAGCCCCATCAGGAAAAAGTGAGGGAGCCGAGGCTCCTTTTAGTTCTAGTTCCTGCCCCACGTGGGTGATCTTGGAGCCCAGCCCTGGGAGACAGAGGCAATAACAGAGGCTCTCAGCCTGACCCAATGTAGTGATTCATTGCTGCTATAGATTGCTTCTTCCTTTCCTTCTAGTCCTTCTATCAGCCTTAACAGATTTTATCTAAGACCTTATCTACCAAGTAGTACACTCAGCCAAGGCAGGCCCTTTGGGTAAGAAGGAATGACGAACATTTGACTCTCAACTAATACAAAGTAAACACGGAGTGAAAATGACTCAGATATACTTTGTGTCAACTAATGATACCACAAATGTTAAGATGCATACAAATCACACAGGACTGCTTGTGGGCATATAACTGAAACCGGACCAAAGTGACGTACCCACATGATGGTTTATTTTCCTCATACGGTTAGATGTTTCAGAGTACTTCGTTCACAGCTGCTATGGTGACTCCCGGTGCCATCGGGGACTTAGGCTCCTCCTATGCTCTTGCTCTGCCCTCCTTAACATGTGCTGGGCTCCTGAATGCTACAACATCAGGGGAACCTACCCACATTGGGCAAGGATATTTTCCATTTGCTTCTATGTACCTACTCTCCACTCTTCTTCAACTTGTTCAGTGTCCTGAGAGGCTGACTTAAAGACAATATGTCACTGGAGCTCCCCTGCCCTCTGATTTCCAGTAGAGTTTGGCCAGTGGGGGGCACCACCAACAGGAGATTGTAAACTTGGGGTGATTAGCCTTCTAGTCGCTTTCGTGTGATCGGTGCAGGCTGCTTCTTTTCCAGTCCTGGAAACCCCTCCTTCCCTTGCCCTCCAGAGTTACAGGTGGTCACAGCTCCCTAACTGGACCCTTTCTTAACCTGTGTTTCCTTAATACCGACCTTTCCAAATAATGCCCTTTTTTCAGAGTCTCCACCATTAGTTTGGAGAGAGCCATCTGTGTCCTGCCAGTGCTGGAAGCCGAGCTCCCCAGCCTGAGTGGCAGGGCCCGGGCTGTGGACAGATCGGTGACTGCAGGGTCACCACCCACAGTGAAGCTTCTTGTACTCCCGCTTTTAGGTAACTCGGCCTTAAAACTACCTGGGGTGTTGTCTGTTGGGGAATTGCCCTCGGCAGGCCCCCTGGGAAAAGAACCATTAGGGAAGAAAATAAGGTTCCGCAAGAAATTGTGCGGCCTTACGTTTAGCCCTTGCCATCCCCTATGGCGACTCCTCTACTTACAGGAAGGATAGCCTCATACATTTGCCAGCAAAGAGGGCCTGTAAAGGAGAGACATATGGATTTTGAAAGCCTCACTCCGGCAACTAAGGAGTGTATCTCTGGGCACAGGTGACTTCAACCCCTCGGCCCACCTGGCCCCCCTAGGAGGCATTCCAGATGATGACTAAACCTAGTCGGTTAAAGTACAGAATGGTTCATTGGTTCCTAGGTGCGTTGTGTCTCTGAGAATGTATAAGGCGTGGGTTTCTAAGGCCCTCTTGGCCCCCTTCCTGGCACCTCGGACCCAGGCGAACACTTTTGTTCTTCAAAACCATGAATGGTTCAGGGAAATAGCTAAGAGGTCATGTCCCTGTAGCTGTTCCACTTGAGGTGTTGAGAGACAAATGACAATTCGTGAAAACAGCAAAATAAATACTTTATAAATTATAAACATAGATACATAATAAAAACAATAAAAGAAATTAATAAGCAAAGGGCAGGAGGGAATGTTATGACAAAACAATCATGTTATTCCTTATCGGGTGATTATACAAAGGAACAATTTTAGAATTGGGTAATGTTAGAAAAACATAGATGGCGTATGTTACAAGGAAATCACTCGCATATATAATGCCACGTTTACTGCAATAAATCGGCCAGGTCAACACACTGCTGTTGTCTTTGTCCATTTTTATTTTAGTTTTATTTTATTTTCACCGACGCCGTTCTTCCTTCGGGAACCCCTGGTTGCTGGAGCTGGTCTCCGGCACGCCAGGACCTTGACTGACTCAAGACTGCAGTCTGTGCATATGTGGTCATATGCAGCAGCACAGTGTGGACCTCTCATCCCCAGAGCTTCGAGATGGCCACTCCACCTCCGGGCATCCAGGTTGGACTTCAGACAAGAAGAAATGGCAAAAGGCACTAAACGGCTCTTTGCCAGGAAAACAGTAGCTTTTTAGGAAGTCACAGACAGCAAACTTCCTTCTGCTCACCTGCCATTCTAGCTGCAGGATGTCTGGGGAGGTATGTCTTCTTTTTAATATTTATTTAGTTTTGAGAGAGAGAAAGAGAGAGCAAGAGCACAAGCAGGGGAGGGGCAGGGAGAGAGGGAGACAGAGGATCCAAAGCGGGCTCCACACTGACAGCAGAGAGCCCAAGGTGGGAGCTTGAACCCAGAAACTGAGAGATCATGCCTTGAGCTGAAGTTGGACGCTTTACTGACTGAGCCACCCAGGCGCCCCTGCGGGGATATTTGTAACTGGGCTATTACTGCCCCTAGTGAAAGAGTGTTTCTATTTCAAGGAAAGAAGCAGAGAGGGTTATTAAGTAGGCTACCAGAGTGTTTGCAACATCGTATAACTCTTTTGGATTTTGTAAAGAAAAAGTTACAAATAACTTACTCTTATAATTCCTTTCCCTAGTTCATACCTTGGGGTGTCTTCATCTAATGGTAATAATACACTAGTCTCCCATTATTTGAGGTTTTGCTTTCCGAGGTTTCAGTTACCCTCAATCAACCACAGTTGGGAAGTAGATCTCCATTCTGATGACAGAGGGCACCGAAGCTGAATACTATGTCACACTTCCTGCGTCATTCACGTCACTTCGTCCATTTCATCTCATTACGCAGGCGTTTTGTCATCTCACATCAGCACAAGAGGAAGGGTGAGTACAATATGAGATATTTTGAGAGAGAGACCACATTCACATAGCTGTTATTACAGTAAATTGTTGTAATTGTTCTATTTTATCATTATTGCTGTTAATCTCTATGCATAATTTATAAATTAAACTTCTGCATAGGTACATATGCAAAAAACATAGGGTTTTTGAAAACTATCCATGGTTTCAGGCATCCACTGTGGGCCTGGGGACAGACTCCCCGAAGATAAGGGGGGACGGCCGTGATAACTTCCGTGTGTTGAGCCCTCACTGAGCCCTTTACGAGCATGACGTCTTTTAACCCTCATACGAGTCCTTGGAGGCTTCAGGAAATTGAAGGTGAGATTTTGAGTAATGTGTTCAGTATAAAGTCTGAGCTAATAGTTGGGTCTGTCTGTCTGTCCCCACAGCCCATACTGGTAACCACTGCACTTATCAGAGTATCCCTTAAAACCTGTATCTCTTTCTGGTCTCATTTCTTCTCCCAGCGAAGCATCTGTGCACACAGTGTGGAAATCAAGGTCGTAGGTGGTAAGCCTCTTGCATCCTTAGAACATGGCCCACTGGAAATAAAGGAGACTGATTCCAAAGTTGGAGACAGTAAAGTGTCAGAGAGAAAGGGTACGAAAAACAGTCAGAGAGATTTGGGTCCATATGGAAGTTAATATGAGTAACAAACAGAGCCTATGAAAACAACATAATTATTATTTCAATTGTGAGTCTCCCTCTGGGCTACTTTGGTTGTCATACTCTCCGAACCTGCTTATTCACCAGCTCTCACACTGTGGCAGGCATTCTGCTAAGTGGATCAGAGGTACAAAAGGGGGAGAAAACCCCGTCTTTGGAGGAAACTGGGAGGGGCAGGAGTCAGTTTGGAGGGCTTTCCACCACGATGCCGTGGGACACGTCTGATGGACTGTCCTGCTGCTCCTAATGGCACATGATTTTGGAAGGGCAGGGGGAAGCCCTGAGCCAGGAAATACGTTTGCCCGAGTGAGAGCCAGGAGGACTGGAGCAGGAGTGCTTGACGGCAGTACTCTGTGCTGCCACGGAACCTTCTCACTCCCCCCAGGTGATCCGTGCATTCAGTGTATCTGCCACAACCAGAGACGAATACGTCACAACCATGTCTGTTAGCTAAAACACTGAGTAAAGTTGTCCCATAAAATAGAGTACATCTCCTTGAAGTGAAAAGAGGAATAGCATAATGTCAAGCCTGCTTCAGAGAAAAATGACACACTTCCTGGATTGTGTGAGGGCTTCAGGATAGGAGGATGTAAGGGAACACCACCAGGGCAGCGGATAATTCCCTACCCCTACGAACAGTGACGGGGACAGCCAGGTAAGTGGAGAATGCGCAAACAGTGGATGTGGTTTAACCCTTCGAGTTGCAGCCACAAATCCTGGTACAGTAAAACCTTGGTTTGCGAGCACAATTCATTCCAGAAACATGCTTGTAATCCAAAGCACTTGTATGTCAAAGCGAATTTCCCCATAAGAAATCATGGAAACGCAGAAGATTCGTTCCACAACCCAAAAACATTCATATAGAAATGATTACAATACTGTAATATGATACAAAAAATAAAGAAAATACAAAATATAAAGACAAAGAAACAAATTAACCTGCACTGACCTTTGAAAGCCTCCGTGGCTGGTGAGGGAGACCTGGGAGAGGAGGGTTATTGTGCAGGACGACTTTCACTATCACTGTCGATGTCAGTACTATCTATTGGCTCGAAGGAATCTTCTTCTGCATGGGGGCCATTGTATATGCTCGCATGGATGTTGACTACAGTCCAGTGTTAACAAACTCTTGCCGTGCACTGTATTTAATGGAACTGGCAATAAGGCAGCAGAGGAAAGGGCCTCTCTCTGTCTGCAGGCAGCCTGAGCTAGGAGGAAGCAAAGCATTCCTAAGCTTACTCTTGGATGGAAAAGCAAAGGCCTGTCTTTGGTGCTTTGAAGTGACAAAAAATATACTAGTGCCAGTTGTGGGCACCTTCCAGTGTTCCAGAAAATCACTGATTTCTGCCAAACACCGTGGCCTGAGACCAAGCATCTGAGCAATCACCCACAATCTTGCAGCGAGAGAGAGAAGAACCATTGGCTCAGCTGTGATCATGTGACGTTCAGCATCACGGACTACTCGTATTGCAAGACACCGCTCTATATCAAGTTAAAATGTATTAGAAATGTTTGCTCAAAAAAAAAAAAAAAAAAAAAAAAAAAAGGGGCGCTTGGGTGGCGCAGTCGGTTAAGCGTCTGACTTCAGCCAGGTCACGATCTCGCGGTCCGTGAGTTCGAGCCCCGCGTCGGGCTCTGGGCTGATGGCTCAGAGCCTGGAGCCTGTTTCCGATTCTGTGTCTCCCTCTCTCTCTGCCCCTCCCCCGTTCATGCTCTGTCTCTCTCTGTCCCAAAAATAAAAATAAACGTTGGAAAAAAAAAAAAAATTAAAAAAAAAAAAAAAAGAATGTTTGCTCATCTTGTGGAACACTCACAGAACAAGTTACAGTCTAAGGTTTTACTGTATTTGGAACACGCCTCAAATAAGAAGCAGGTGAGAAGTGCTGACAGGCATTCCGGTCCTGGCTTCATCACCAACTTGCTTTGGGAACTTGGACTTTAACATGCTCAAAGCCTCAGTTTGCCTATCTGCAAATTGGGGCCAACAACATCTGTTCAACTTACCTGACAGCAATGTTACGAGAATAAAAACAGAAGATGTGCGGTTGCTTTGTCAATGTCCAAAGTTCTGTACAAATGGAAGCTATTCCAGATATTCCCTCTCCAAGCTCAAGTCTGAAAAAACAAACACTAAATCCTTTAGAGATGCCTGTTTAATATAGTAGCCACTTGTCACATTGGCTATTGAGCACTTAAAATGTGACCTAGTGCAACTGAGGAACCGACTTCTAAATTTTACTCACTGTTAATGAATTTAAGTTGGGACACTGATACTGCATTCAGTAATTGGAAAGCCATTAAGTACGTTTGGAACATCCTGAGTATGTGAGCCTACTTTTTAAACTGTAAATGTTGTGAAATTTAAATACATACCAGTCTGTGATGAAATTTGGTCTCTGAATTGAGATGTGCTACAAGTGAAAATACACACCAGATTTCAGACTTAATGCAAAAAAGAATGTAAACTATCTTGTTAATAATATTTTAGGGATGCCCGAGTGGCTTAGTCGGTTAAACGTCTGACTTTACCTCAGGCCATGATCTCAACGGTCCGTGAGTTCGAGCCCTGCGTGGGGCTCTGTGCTGACAGCTCAGAGCCTGGCGCCTGCTTCGGATTCTGTCTCCCTGTCTCTCTGCCCCTCCCCCGCTTATGCTCTGTCTTTCCCTCTCTCTCTCTCTCTCTCTCTCAAAAATAAATAAATAAATAAATAAATAAATAAATAAATAAATAAATAAAATTTTACATTAATTACATATTGAAATAATATTTTGTATATATTGTTAAATAAAATATTAAAATTTTATCTCTTTGTACTTATCTTTCTTAAAAAATGTTTTAAGTTTCTTTCTTTAATTTGAGATAAAGGCAGAGAGAAGGAACAGGGAAAGGACAGAGAGAGAGAGAGAGAGGGAGAGAGAGAATCTCAAGCAGTCTTGCCACCATCAGCACAGAGTCTAGCACGAGGCTCGAACCCACAAACCACGAGTTCAAGACCTGAGCCGAAACCAAGAGTGGGATGCTTAACCAAGTAAGGTGAAGGTGCCACCCAGGCACCCCTGTGCTTACACTTTTTTAAATTTAAATTTTAGTTAACATTCAGCACAATATTGTTTTCAGGGGTAGAATTCAGTTACAACACATAGAATTCACTTACATACAGTACCCAGTGCTCATCACAAGTGCCCTCCTCCTTAATACCCATCACCCATCTAGCCCATGCCCCACCCACCTCCCTCCATCAACCCTCAGTTTGTTCTCTATCATTAAGAGTCTCTTGTGGTTTCCTCTCTTCTCTTCCTCCCCTCCCTCACCTCCCATATATTCATCTGTTTTGTTTCTTAAATCCCACATACAAGTGAATCATAAGTTATTTGTCTTTCTCTGACTGACTTATTTCACTTAG
The DNA here is from genome assembly GCF_007474595.2 of Lynx canadensis. Lineage (NCBI taxonomy): Eukaryota > Metazoa > Chordata > Mammalia > Carnivora > Felidae > Lynx > Lynx canadensis. The sequence continues at coordinate 123,609,301 of NC_044309.1, read as the reverse complement.
CATAATACATTGTAGCTCCATCCACATTGTTGCAAATGGTAATATTTCATTCTTTTTGATGGCTGAGTAATATTTCATTGTGTATATACACCACATCTTCTTTATCCATTCATCAGTCCATAGACATTTGGGCTCTCCTCATAGTTTAGCTATTGTTGCTAATTCTGCTATAAACATTGGGGTGCTGTACCCCTTTGAATCTGCATTTTTGTGTCCTTTGGGTAAATACCTAGTAGTGTAATTGCTAGGTCATAGAGTAGTTCTATTTTTAGCTTTTCAGTGAACCTCCCTACTGTTTTCCAGAGTAGCTGCACCAGTTTGCATTCCCACCAACAGCGCAAAAGGGTTCCCCTTTGTCTGCATCCTTGCCAACACCCGTTGTTTCTTATGTTATTAATTTTAGCCATTCTGACAGGTGTGAGGTGATATCTCATCATGGTTTTGATTTGTCTTTCCCTGATATCTTTTTTTTTTTTTAATGCTTAGCCCAGCACCTGGCACATGGTTTTTCTCTCTCTCTTTTTAAGTTCATATATTTATTTGTTGAAGGAACCTTATGCTCAATGCAGGGGCTCGATTCACTACCCAAATGCCCTTCCTACTGAGTCAGCCAGGCACCCTCTCTTTGTACTTACCTTTTTAAAAAATATTTTTAATGTTTTTGTTTTATTTTTGAAAGAGACAGAGACAGAGTGAGAGGGAGCGAGGGGCAGACAGAGCGGGAGACAAAGAATCCCAAACAGGCTCCACTGAGCTGTCAGCACAGAGTGGGACATGGGGCTTGAACTCATGAACCACGATATCATGCCCTGAGCCACAGTCGGATGCTTAACCAACTGAGCCACCCAGGAGCCCCTGTACTTACCTTAAAGTGACTTTTAGAAAATTTAAAATTACATGAGGGCTTGCATGATGTTTCTATTGGGAAATACCACTTTAGAAAGAACCAGTGAGCAGGGGATCTTCATTTCCTTGTAGGAGCTAAGGACAGAGGTTGTGGAACTAAATTCCATGATCCCAGGCAACGTGCTGGCACCATTTCCTGGGTTTCTGAGAATCAATAGCAGAAACTGAACAGCCCAGAGCTGGGTGGGGTTGAGTCCCTGCCTGAGTCCTTTCCATGTTCAGGTTCAAAACACGCCATCTTAAAACTTCCATTGCTATTATTGCCTTGGTAGAATGAGAGCATAGCTGTTAGCTGGGCTTTAATTTGGGGACCACAGCATTTTAATGACTGGGACATTTCAGGAGAAACCAGTGGCTGTGAAGATAGTCTTAAAATCAGTGTGAACTTAATTCTTCCACGTCTGCTCTTGCAAAGTTTACCTTAGACCCATCGTGTGGTGGAAATTCACCCTCCAAGAGTCTGCTCTTCTCCAGTTTTGAATCGTTTCCTCCAGCACTGCCTTGTTTTCGAACGATTTGCACGCAGATTGCCGGAGGAGGATGCGAGAGGAAGCCCGGGCCAGGCGAAGAGCCGGCCTGCCAAGCACATCTGGAAGTGGTTTCAGGGGCCGCCTCACCCCGCAGCCAGCGCAACGCCCCGATTCCCAGCTGCTTCGCGCAGGGGTGGAAGAAACCCGAGCCGCTCCAAAGTCAACGCAAGCAAAGGGGGGGGGGGTGCTGGGGGCAGGGGCAGGCATCCTCTCTTGGAAACGTAATATTGGCCTCGGGGCTCTCAGCGCTTTGGGTTTTCCAATGGGATGTTAGCAGCAGCTGAAGCAGCCCGGGGGCCAGCCGCGAGCGGAACGCTCTGCCCTGCAGCTCTTCTGGACCGAGGCGCCCGCAGCCTGCCCTCACCGTTCACCAGGTAAACAGAAACTGGCAAGCCGCGCGGCGGCCTCTCCATTGCAGCCTGGCCGGCCTGCAGCGGCCCTTTATTTCGCTATAGACTCAAGGACGTAAATCAGAGGTGGCCTGTCCCACGAGAACTTTGCTTACAGGAGCTCCCAGCCAATGTTTGTAGCATGCAGAGGGAACTTTTTCTTTTCTTTCCTTTTTTTTCTTTTTCTTTCTTTTTCTTTCTTTCTTTCTTTCTTTCTTTCTTTCTTTCTTTCTTTCTTTCTTTTTTTTTTTTTTTCTGCTATTGCAGCAAGTCCAGGATACTCAGTGTGCAAGTTGTTCACATGCTGGCTGGACTGTTTTTATCCAGACCTGGGTTGAACCCCCTTGTCCAGTGTGATTTACTATTTTCATCGTATTTTAAGCATGGCAATCAGTGGTTAGGTAGGACGGGATAAATGCTAGTATTTAAATGCAGGTACATTTCTGGCCACAAAAGATTTCAAAATATATTTTTTTAATGTTTATTATTTATTTTTTGAGATAGAGACAGAGTGAGAGTGGGGGAGGGGCAGAGAGCGAGGGAGACACAGAATCTGAAGCAGGCTCCAGGCTCTGAGCTGTCAGCACAGAGCCCGACCCGGGGCTCGAACCCACAAACTGTGAAATCATGACTTGAGCCCAAGTCGGATGTTTCGCCTAATGAGCCACCCAGGCGCCCCTGAGCCACAAAAGATTTAAATGAGCTGTGATTCACATTTTCAGAAGCTGTCATAGGAAGCTATTCATAGGTCCCCCATTCTAAAAAAGGAATTGGTAGTTGTGGAAGTCTAAGTGAGGCTTATTTATAAATGCAGTAATCATAGTGTTTGGGTTCAAAATGCTTTTTTAACATTCAAAAACTGTCTTGTGCTCACTTTACGAATGAATGTACACATTGGATAAGCCTGATATAGGCTGATATGCAACTTATGATATCAGTTAAGGAGGAATAGTTAAGGGGATGCCTGGGTGGCTCATTTGGCAAAGCATCTGCTTTTGGCTCAGGTCACGATCTCATGGTTCCTGAGATCGAATCCCGCATCGGGTTCTGCGCTGACAGTGTGGAGCCTGCTTGGGATTCTCTCTTTGCCTTTCCCCCAAGCACACACACGCACACACACACACACACACACTCTCTCTCTCTCTCTCTCTCTCTCTCTCTCTCTCTCAAAATAGATAAATAAACATGAAAAAAAATTTTAATTATAAGAAAAAAGGAATAGTTAACACAAGAGTAAGAAGAGAGAGAGAGGAAGAAAACATGATGCTATCTAAAACATGGTGCTAGTCTTCTAATTGTTTGGCCCCGTGTCGTTAAATATCCAAAGTGACATTGGCTGGTTTGTTTTGTCTTTTCCTCCACGTGTCTTCACATTGCATTTCTGTGCAGCATCCATTTTGGGTTGCACATTTCTGTGTAGGACGCATTTTGGGTTTCACATTTCTATGTAGGATGCATTTTGAGTTGCACAGTGGACTCCAGCCCTGCGTCGAATGCAGGTACATGTGGGGCAGGGCAGCAGGGAGACCACGGGCTCTGGCTCCAGGTCACAGAGTCAAATCTGCACGTTGCCACTTAACAAGCTTTATAAGCTTTGACTCGGAGTAGTTACTTGTCTGTGCCTCTATTTCCTCATCTGGAAAATGGGAATTAAGTGACATCGTGTGTCTAAAGGACGTAACACAGCATCTGCAGAGTAGTGAGGCCTCAGGGAAGGTTAGCTTCTCGGGTGGTGCTGATGATGACCGTGGTGATGACGAAGTGACCACGCGTCCTGTGTTGGGTGGCAGCCCAGCATTTGGCAGATTGTTCCCTCTGATAGATCAGTCTCCCAAGTGTTCCTCACTTCCTCATGTTGTTTCTCCAGGGTCCTACTTTCTTCCTTCCTCCCTTCAAACACCTCTCTTTCTTTTCTTCTCTTTTTTCTTTTTTTTCACCCTGGCTCTTTTTATTTCTCCTTTGTTCTCTTTCCTTCCCGAGAGAAGCACAGCTCATTAAGCCACGGTTCTCATACTTTTCATTTCTCATTGCCAGGGAGCACGATACTAAATACTTCTTTTATTTCAGCATTTCCCAAAGAATGTTCTGAAGAACATAGTCCCATAGGGAAGATGCGTTCGGTGAACCATATCACACTCTGAGAAATCCCAAGGCAAAGTGGCATTTTAAAGGTCCTGAGAAGTCCTGCAGTAGAGAGATCTGCCTAAGGTTGTTTGACACAGAAGTTCCCAGTTGACCCCCGAACCATTTTACCACATAACATTGATTAGCGCTTCTCAGAGCACACTCTGCAATATCCTCCTCTGGCCCCGTTTGTTTTCACTTCAGCTCCCCTTGTAGACGGACTTCCTCCTTCACACCTCCCCTGGCAAACACCCAAGCCGACGTGGTGTCCTTCCTTCTCTAGGTCAGGACATGAGCTCGATCGCCTGTGCCATATTGATATCTAGAAAATCTGACCTGAAGCGGCCAGCTGGGATCAGCAGTTTTTCTGCAAAGGGCCGGAGAGGTGGCCACGTAAGCCTCACGGTCTGCATTGCGCCTACGCAGATCTGCTGTTGTCGTGTGAGACTGGCCTTAGACAACACATTAAAGAATAAACCTGCCTATCTTCCAAGAAGACTTTATTTACAAAAAGCCCCCCAAAAAACAAAACAAAACAAAAAAACAGTAATGGGCAGGATTTGGCACAGAAGCCAGAGGTTGGGGACACCTGCCCTAAGGCCATTTTGTGCAAGAATGCATCGTTCCAACACAGGAGAAAGCAGAACAGACCCTCCACGCACTGCACCCTGTCCCCTCTGGCTCCCCTGTCTTTGGGTCCATCTTGAGTGAACCTTTCATGCTAGAGCAAACAAGTAAAGAGGCCAGAGATGTTTTGTCAGAGGCCAAATTCCTGAGTCCCGATGCTGTCCTTTCCCTTTTCTTCAGGTGAATCCCTGCTCTTGTCCTGTTCGTGGCTCTGTAGGTGGCATGGGTTGAGGCGAAGTGCTCTACTGGTTGCTTTATGCCACGCGTGACCCCCAGGGGTGAAGGTCCCATGGGGTGAAGTTAAATCACGGAGCTTACGTCAGTTGCTTGACCCAGGATGATTGCAATCAGCAATGGAAAGCGTCGGCTCTGAAGATGGTTAGGAATGTGAGCTCAGAGCCAGACTGCCTGGGCTCTGCAGCTCGTTAATTGTATCACCCTCCCTGAACTTTAGTCTCCTCGTGGTTGATAATCGCTTTACGGGTCGTTGTGAGGACTGAATTAATGAACATATGTAAAGGCTGTTGTGTGAGTGTTACCTATTATTACTATAGGCTATTTAATTAAATCTGCAGCGCAGCCCCAATGTGCTCATGAGGTTTTGTAAATTGCCCAGGATTGCATCGCTAAGGAGTGGGGCAACAAAGCCTGTGATATTTCCACCCAGGTAGGTGCCCTGCCAGATTTAAACCACTCAACAGTAACTTGAAGGAGCCCCCCTCTTTTACCTTTCCTTCTGGTTTCCATGTTCTTTCCTTTCTTTTTCTTTCTTTCTTTTACTTTCTTTTTCTTTCTTTTCTGGTGATGGCTTTAGATTCCTTCTCAATTTAGCAATACTGAAAGTCCTTACCAACTGATTAGAGCCGGCATGTAGAATAACACTTAGGGGCTCTGATTTTTGAAATGTATTTCTGGAGTCCTTCCCACTTTTGCCTTTTCTTCCAAGGCAGAGCTCAGTCACTTAGCTACTGCCAGGTCTTAAAACATTCTTTCCAGATTTGGCCATGGGCCCAAACTCTTTGGCATCTGGTAAAATAGCTCCCTGTGAAAGGTCTTCAGGGGCCCATTTTTATTATTTTTTTAAATTTTATTAAAATTTTTTTTCAATATTTATTTCTGAGACAGACAGAGCATGAGCAGGGGAGGGGCAGAGAGAGAGGGAGACACAGAATCGGAAGCAGGCTCCAGGCTCCGAGCTGTCAGCACAGAGCCCAACGCGGGGCTCGAACCCAGGAACTGTGAGATCCTGACCTGGGCCGAAGTCGGATGTTTAATCGACTGAGCCACCCAGACGCCCCCCCCCCCAAAAAATGTTTATTTATTTTTGAGAGATAGAGCGTGAGCAGGGGAGGGGCAGAGAGAGATGGAGACACAGAATCCGAAGCAGGTTCCAGGCTCTGAGCTGTCAGCACAGAGCCCGATGCGGGGCTCGAACCCAGGAACTGGGAGATCACAACCTGAGCTGAAGTCGGATGCTTAACCGACTGAGCCACCCAGGCACCCCCAAAAAATGTTTATTTATTTTTGAGAGATAGAGCGTGAGCAGGGGAGGGGCGGAGAGGGAGACACACAATCTGAAGCAGGCTCCAGGATCCAAGCTGTCAGCACAGAGCCCGACGTGGGGCTTGAACCCACAGACCATGAGATCATGAGCTGAGCCGAAGTTGGACTGAGCCACCCAGGCGCCCTTCAGGTGCCCATTTTTAAACTTAACAGACATTTCTCAGGTCCAGACCCATTCCCTAAACTCTCCTTTTCTTCCTAGTCCCAGGCCCCAGGACCTTGGCCTTTTTCCTCCGCCCTTTGAATGTGCCGCCATCCCGTCCCCTGCCCAGGGATTCTTCTCTCCAACACTGGCTGTGTGGCTCCATCTTCCTTCCTGTCTTGAGGACAAGCCCACAGACTCCTTAATGCCAAAGGCTTGGCTATCTACTGCTGCAGAGAAACCACAACACAGAAAGTCACTCAGCCTAGGAAAGCTTACAAAGGACCAGGGGACACAATTCCTAGGGCTTGTTGTTTTGACGGTGGGTAAAAGGCTGGTAAGAAGACCAGAGCCCTCTGCTTTCATTCCTCGACTAGATCCACAGTCCCTTCCTTCTGGCTTTTTTCCTTAGTAAAGGTATGCTGCCCCCTTTCTTCCTGGGATTGAAGAACAGGGCAAGAGCCCCTTTCCCTTTCTTCCTCTCTCCTGTTTGTCACTCATTCATTCCACACACATTTGTTGAGGCACACAGAGGCGGGCAAGCCACAGTGCCTGTCCTCAGTCACCTCACAGTCTAGTGGAGGAGACAGGCACACTCATAATATTAGAACAGCTCTGAGTGCAGGGATAGGGACAGGAACGAAGATCAGGGGAGCAGCCAGACAGGGTAATCAAGTAAGACTTCCTGAAGGAGGTGATGCCTGCATTGAGTTTTTAACAAATAAGTAACAATCTACTGGGGAAAAGAGGAGAAAGGGCATTTAAGGCAGAAGGGACTGCATGAACTGAAGTTCAGAGACAAGGAAAACATCGACTGGGTGTGGAGGACAGTGGATGGCTGGAGACAAAGCCTCAAACAGTTCAGCTTGGACAGAAGTCATGGCACGGAGGACCTATGGACATCTTAAAGTCCAACCTTAACCTTCCAGTAGTGGATTTCCAGTGAAGGGCTTTAGGCAGGACAGGGACATTCAGAGTTGTATTTAATTTTTTTTTTTTACTTTATTTATTTATTTTTAAAAGAGAGAGAGAGAGAGAGAGAGAGAGAGAGCAAGCATGAGCCGGGGAGGGGCAGAGAGAGAGGGAGACAGAGAATCCCAAGCAATTCTCTGTGCTGTCCGTGCAGAGTCCGACATGGGGCTTGAACTCATTAACTGTGAGATCATGACCTGAGCCGAAATCGAGTCAGGCACATAACCGACTGAGCCACCCAGGTGCCCCAATCTGAGTTGAGTTTTAAGTCAGGCAAAAGAATTCTACAAGACAACTGAACTTGATTTCTTCAAAAAAAAAAAAAAATTTAGGTCATGAAAAATAAAAAGGCAGTGTGGGTGGGGGAAGATTGATTAAGAGTAAAAGAAACTAAGGATATGACAAGCAAACTATAAAAGATGATGTCACAATAATGGGAGAAATGCGAATATGAATTATTTATAAGATGTTATTACATTAATGTTCTTGTTCCTGGAGGTGATGATGGTGTTGTAGTTATGTAGGAGGACGCCTTTGTTTTTGAGAGATGCATGCTGAGATATTTAGAGGTCAAGCGTCATGGTGTCTGCCCTATATATGAGAGAGAAATAAGAAAGAAAGTAAATATGGCAACAAGTTAGCAATTGATGAATCTGATAGAAGGTATGTGAGTGCTAAGATTCATTCTTTCAACTTTTTGGTAGACTTGGATGTCTCAGGTAATAAGAAGAAAAGGAAAGTCGACCAAAAAATTAAAGGTGCTGTGTGGGACACCTGGGTGGCCCAGTTGGTCAAGCGTCTGACTTCGGCTCAGGTCACGATCTTGTAGTTCGTGAGTTCGAGCCCCTCATCGGGCTTGCTGCTGTCAGCACAGAGCCTGCTTCAGATCCTCTGTCCCCCTCTCTCTGTCCTCCTCCCTCTCTGTCCCTCCCCCTCTCTTCCCCACCTTTCAAAACTAAACATTTAAAAAATAAAGGTACTCAAACTGCATGTAAAATTAATTTAATGTGATTAGCAAACAACAAAAAGAGTCACTATGTTATACCGGTGATAGATTGCGGAAGGGCAGGGGGCAGAAATTCTGGAGGCACGAAGGCCAGGTGGCAGGTGATTGCAGAGTCGATGAGTGGGTAAGACGAGGCAGAGCAGAAAAGGGATGGGCTAAGAACCTTTTAGGGGTTGGAACTGTAGGCGTTGGTGGAGTGAATGAGCCATCAGGGAGGAGGTGAAGGGGATGCCCAGAGCTCAGCAGAAGAGGACTTCTGGGGGGTGGGGGGACACCGATTTCAGTGGTGAACAGATGGGGTTCGGGGTGCTTGTGCAGCTCCGGAGGGGAGGGGCCACGTTCCTCTCTTCAGTCTAGAAGTGGTTTTGAGGGTTTATAGTGCCGGGCACTTGTGCGAGACCCATGCCAGTGCACAATCAGGCATTTCCTGCCTTCGCGGAGCTTATAATCTGTCTTCGGGAGGCCGGACGATAAACCAGTGATGACACAGGCGGCTGCTGAGGGGAAGTGATACATGTATGGCTGGGGTGAGGAGCTTTTGATGAAGACTCTGAGGGACATGAAGGAGCTAGCCACATGGATATCTGGGAGGAGTGTTCCAGGTGGCAACAATAGCATTCCAGGTGGAGGGAACAGCATTCCAGGTGGAGGGAACAGCATGTGTAAAGGTTTTGAGGCAGGAGAATGTCTGGCAAGGAGGCCGGTGTGATCATGTGATATCTTGGAGGAGGTTATAAGGACTTGGATTTTTTGCTCTGAAGGAGACAGGAGGCCTTGGAGGGTTTTGAACAGAAAATGACATAACCTGACTCCTATTTTTTTTTTAAGTTTATTTTTATTTATTTATTTATTTATTTATTTATTTATTTATTTATTTATTTATTTATTTATTGAGAGAATGAGAGAGACGGGGAATCCCAAGCAGCCTCCGTGCTGAGAGGGCAGAGCCTGATACGGGGCTTGAAGCCACAAACTGTGAGACCATGACCTGAGCCAAAACCAAGAGTCAGACGCTCAACCACCTGAGCCACCCAGGTGCCTCGCAACCCGACTCCTATCTTAATAGGCTCACTCTGGATGCTTTGTCGAAAATCAGCTAAAAGGAAACAAAAGCCGAGCAATTCAGTCAAAGGGTGATGGTGATTGGGCCACAGTGGAGGCACTGCCGGGGGCAAAAATTCTGGGTATATTTTGAAGGTAGGACTGACAGGACTTGTCGCTGTCTGTATGGGCGGAGTGACCAACAGCGAGGGCTCAAGGATAACAGCAAGTTTATTTTTGCTGGGGCAATTAGAAAAATGAACTTTCCGTTAACGGAGTTGGAGAAGATTAGGGGTGGTACACATTTGGGGGTGTGGATATCAGGAGCTCGGTTTCGGACAGGTGGACGTCCCCACGTGGATGTGCCCCATGGGCAGTGCATTTTAGGAGTCGGGGTCCACAGGACGGGTTGGGGCCGTAGACAGTCCTTTGGGAGCTGGCAGCATGTAATGGGATTTAAAGCCGTGAGACGGGATGAGGCCTCCTAAGGAGGGAGTTGAGAGCGAGAAGAAATCAAACACGGAGTCCTGAGGCATTCCAACATTTAGAAGCTCAGGCAATAGGGGGAACCAGCAAAAGAGACCGAGGATGAGCCGTCAGAAAGGTCCCACACAGGGTGCCTGGGGGGCTTGGTCGGTTGAGCCTCCGACTTCGGCTCAGGTCAGGATCTCACAGTTTGTGAGTTCGAGCCCCGCCTCGGGCTCTGTGCTGACAGCTCGGAGCCTGGAGCCTGCTTCGGATTCTGTGTCTCCCTCTCTCTCTCTGCCCCTCCCCTACTCGCACTCTGTCTCTCCCAAAAATAAACGTTAAAAAAACCCAAAAAACAAAACCAAACAAAAAAGCAAAGAAAGGTTGCGGACAAGCAGGGGAGTGTGGAGCCTTGCGGGCTGTGCCCAGGACAGGATGTGCACAGGACAGGACATGTGTAAAGGAGAGAGAGCCGACAGGTGATGTATCTCCCACGCACCCGGGCCTCTGCAGCACGGGAATGAGTCCTTTGGTGCATTTCTTCACACACAGGGACCGTGTTGACCCACAAGATGATGCTCTGCCCCCAAACATGCCAGTTTCTCTGGGCCCCAGGTCTCTGCCTCCTATTCTACGGGGTCTTAGGATGCTCCCCAGCTGTTCCCTGAATCCCGAGCCCCTGAACTTCCTCCCATCAGTTTTCTACCTCTTTACAACTCTGATGCCCCTACCAAATCCACGTAATCGGCTCATTTTTAGGAGCGGCAAATGTTTCGTGAGCACCTACTTGATCTCTTAGAATGCTTTTGACTGCAAGCACCAGAAACACCAATTCACAGCAGCTTACACAGAAAGTGCCACCATCAGACATGAGATTAAATTGCGAAGAGGGAAAGGATGCCAATCTTTACAATTTCATATTTAAAAATTTTTAATAAAACAGGCTTTCTTTTGGAAGTACATGCTTCTCAAAGACTCCACTCCTGCCTTCTATACTAAAAGCTGCTCAAAAGTTTCCTACAAGAATCTGCTTCAGGAATTTCTCTCCTTGGCTTGCTGCTGCCATGCCTTGCAATTCGATGTGCCGCTACGAGTTTCCTGAAGCCTCTTGTTTCACTTATTTATTCTGAGAGAGGGAGAGGGAGAGGGAGAGAGAAAGAGAAAAAACATGAGCGGGGGAAGGACAGAGAGAGAGGGAGGGAGGAAATCCCAAGCAGGCTCCACACTTTCCATGCAGAGCCCGCCATGGGGCTCCCTCTCAGGAACCCCGAGATCACGATCTGAGCCGAGATCAAGAGTTGGATGCTTAACCGACTGAGCCACTCAGGCGCCCCAACCTCTTGTTTCGTTTTAAAGGGATGTTCAAATTGGCAGCATGCTGGATGGGAGAAAGATGAGCCCCCTTCTCAGATGAGCCAGCCGGATGATCTTTCTGCTTCTGGCATGATCTCAGCCGTTACAGTAACCGAGCACTCAAGTCCAAACTTGACTGACACCCCATCCGCACACAGTGCCGTCACCTGCTTCCTGGGGTAGCCCGAATGGCCCTCGAAGGGCTCCAGCACCTTGCGGTTAAAGAGCATAGGCTCTGAAGTCAGAGAGCCCTAACTTCAAATCCCTGCCCTGCCCTTTAGTAGCTGTGTGATTTTGAGCAAGTTACTGAACCTCTCTGAGTCACAATTTCCTCATTTGAAATCTGGAGAGAGCAATATATCCACCTGAAATGTGTAAGAATTAAAGGAGATGGTATACCTAAATGGTCAGCACAGATTCGGGTGCACATTAAGCTTGCAATAAACAGTAGCTATTATTGTCATCTGGCCCCTGCAAATCTCTCCCCATATGTGCACATGATTCTGGCCACAGGGAATGTATTTGTAAGGACTCTTGTTTGCAAGAAACTAAATGTATTGTTTTGACTAACAGGGTTGCCCAGGGAAGAGCTGGCATCAGGGGCTCAAGTTCAGATCCTTTTGACCTTCTCCTCAGTCTCTCTCCCCTACTACCAGATGGCCTTTGTTCATGGACTGGGGAGGAGGGGGCCTGTAGCCAAAGACCATTCTATGCTTACATCATCTTAAAGAGTTAGCTGAATGCATATCATCAAAAATCATAAGTGGATAAAAAGTACCTGAAATCAATATCCAAAGAATCCTAAGTAACGTGCTGCTTTGACGCGATTCTTTCCCAGGCGTAAGAGGGGAAGAGGAGAAGGGCCAGTGCACATGCACCCTGGGTGTTCAGCCTAGAGCCTGGGAAATTAAAAGGATGTTATAGATGGTTCTTTACAGCGAATTAAAGACTTGAACCAAATTCCTATTGAAGAGTTTCCCAAGATCACTGCCAACAAGTTCTCACAACACTTTGATTCATGAGGGAACCCTGGGTGCTTGGACATCCCCCCCTTCTTGCTTGCCTCCCGTAGGCTCTCTCTGTCCATGTTGCTGGTTTCTAAAGGTTATTATTCCGTTTGCTGACTGCTGCCTCCAGTCAAATGTCAAGTTCAGAAGTTCCTTTGAAGAACCGTAATTAAGAAGGCTCAACTTAATTTTAAAATAAACTTTGGGTTTTCAACACAAATTGTTATTTATAGCAAATTAACCTTTTTTTTTTTTTTTTTTTTTAAGATAAGGGAAGTCAGTTGCCTGCTCCTGGGTGATTGGCAAAATGCTACAAAGAAGGGAATGAACATATAAATGTGACATAATTTTATTTTAGATTTCTAGGCTGAACTGAATTTTTAAAATAATCTAAATTATTTTATAATCTAACTGTAATCTAAATTCTAATCTAGGGGCGCCTGGTGGCTCAGTCAGTTGAGCGTGAGCGTCCGACTTCCGCTCAGGTCATGATCTCATGGTTTGTGAGTTTGAGCCCTGCATCGGGCTCTCTGCTGTCAGCACAGAGCCCATTTCAGATCCTCTGTACCCCTCTCTCACTGCCCCTCCCCCTCTCTCAAAAATAAACTTGAAAAATAAATATAAATACATAAGTAAATTCTAATCTATTTTTATAAGCTAAAATTCTAACAGCTAAACTTCATTTTCTTCATCAAGCCTATGTTTTTATCCTCTGCTTCTCTTTATGCCACTGCTTATTCTAATGAGTATAGAAAGTACTGTAATAACCATAAAGATAAATTGTGAACCGCGAAAGCCAGGAAACAAAGTTGTTACATGCATTTTGAGGAAAAGGGTGTGTTAGCTTCCTTGGATTTCAGAGCACAAAATACTCCAGAATACTGTGCAAAGATAAGATTTGAATTTGGGGAAACGTTCACTTGACACTTTTTCATGATGTTTCAGCCCTTGTTTTGCCTCTGTGTAAGCAGGGTGCTACTTTGAGAACATTGTGGAATGTTTGACTTTTTAGCCACTGACAGCTGTCCAGATCTACAATCGTTATAGAAAGCGTAGGAGAGAATCCTAACCTTTGGCTGAGCCCTCTCTCCTTTCTTTGGGACACACAGACCTCAAGATTCAAACGCCTTGGCAGATCTCAAGTGTCCTTTTGGACACTCTGAAATTGGAATGAATTTTAACAAAAATAATTAGTTCAGTGGAAAGGACTGTCTTCCCAACAAATGGTCCCGGAACAACTGGATCTCTATATGCTAAAAAATTAACCCACAACTCACGCCATATGCAAAAATTAACTCAAAATGTAGATGTAAAATATAAAACTACAAAACTCTCAGAAGGAAACACAAGGGAAACTCATCATGGCCTTGGATTAGGCCAAAAGTTCTTAGACATCACATGAAAAGCATGATCCATAAAAGAAAAAAAAATGATGAATTTGACATTATCGAAATTAAAAACTTTTGCTCTGCAAACTTCATTGTTAAGAAAATTAAAAGACAAGTCATGTCCTGCGGAAAGTATTTTTCAAATCACATATCCAACAATGGACTTATCCCCAGAACATATAAAAAACTCTCAAAACTCAAAAGTAAGAAAAGCGGTGATCCAATCAGAAATTAGGCAAAAAGCGGTGCCTGGATGGCTCACAGTCAGTGAAGTGTCTGACTTCGACTCAGGTCATGATCTCACGGCTCGTGAGTTCAAGCTCCACGTCAGGGTCTGTGCTGACAGCTCAGAGCCTGGAGCCTGCTTCAGATTCTGTGTCTCCCTCTCTCTCTGCCCCTCCCCCACGCATGCTCTGTCTCTCAAAAATAAATGAAAACATAAATAATTTTAAAAAAGAAATTAGGCAAAAGATTTAAGCAGACACTTCACCATTGTATTAGCCAGAGTTCTTCAGGGAAACAGAGGCAATAGGATGTATATGTATGTAGAAGAGATTTATTATAAGGAATTGGCTCATGTGATTATGTGACCGACAGACGCAAGATCTGCAGTGTAAGGTGGCAAACTAGAGACTCAGGACAGCCGGTGGTATTGCTCCAGTCCCCTTCTGAAGGCTGAGAAGCAGGAGGAGCCGTGAAGTGGCTCCAGTCTGATGGCGGCAGGCACAAGACCCAGAAAGAGCATGTGTTTCCATTTGAATCTGAAGGTAGGAAAAAGCCAATGTCCCAGTTTAAAGGCAGTCAGGCTGGAGAATTTCTCTCTTAACTCAGGGCAAGATCAGCATTTTTGTTCTATTCAGAACTTTAACTTGTTAGATGAAGCCTACCGGCATTAAAGAGCGCAATCTTCTTTACTTAATATACCACTTTAATATTAATCTCATCCATAGGCTCAGGTCAGTTAAGAATCCAGCTTTGACTCAGGTCACGATCTTGTGGTTTGTGAGTTTGAGCCCCTGCATTGGGCTCTCTGCTATCAGTGCAGGACCAGCTTCAGATTCTCTGTCCTCTTCTCTCTCTGTCCCTCCCATGCTTGCTCTCTCTCAAGAATGAGTAAACATTAAAAAAAAATAATATTAATCTCATCCAAAAACATTCTCATAGGAACACCCAGAATAATATGTGACCAAATACCTGGGCACTTCATGACCCAGTCATGTTGACACATAAAATTAACCATCACAAACATATACAGATGGCAAATAAACACATAAAAAGATGTTCAACGTGAGTAATTGTTAGTGACGTGCAAGTTAAAGCCATAGTGAAATATGCCTTATTAGAGCAGCTAAAATAAAAAAAATACAACACCAAGTGCTGACGAGAATGCAGAGCAACTGAGACTCTTTTACATGGCTGGCGGGAATGCAGAATGACCCAACCACTAAGGAAAACAGGAAATTTCTTATAAAGTTAAATACACATCTACCCAATGACCCAGTAATCTAAGTATTTACCATTGAGAAGTGAAAATTTAAAATCACACAGAAACCTACAAATAATAGTTTACAAAAGCTTTATTCACGATAACAAAACACTGGAAATAACTCCAATGTCCTTCTGTGGGTGAATGGATAGACTGTGGTACACCCATACAATGGAATACTACTCAACAATAAAAAGGAGAAAGCTATTGATACACTCAACAACAAGTATGAATCCCAAATATATCATGCTAAGTGAAGGAAGAGAGTCACAAAAGGTCGTGTACTGTATGATCCTTTTTTTAAAAAATTTTATTTATTGTTGAGAGAGAGAAAGGGGAATACAGAGAATTCTAAGCAGGTTCCACACCATCAGTGTGGAGCCTCATGTGGAGCTCGAACTCACAAACCATGAGATCATGACCTGAGCCAAAATTAAGTCAGACGCTTAACTGACTGAGCTACCCTGTATGACCCCATTTATATGGCATTCTGGAAATGGCAAAACCATAGGGAAAGAGAGCAGATTGGTGATTGCCAGGAGCTAGGTGTTGGGAAGGGTCTACCTACAAAAGGATAGCACAAGAGAATTCTTTGGAGGTGTTGAAATCATTCTCTATTTCATTTGTTGTGATTAGTATAAGAATTTATGCATGTGTTAAAATTCATTCTCTGAAGAAGCAGTTGGCTTCTTCTGTTAAAAGATGTTCCTGGGGGCACCTAGTTGGCTTAGTCGGTTGAGCGTCTGACTTTGGTTTAGGTCACGATCTCGCTGTTCATGAGTTCGATCCCCGCGTCAGACTCTGTGCTGACAGCTCGGAGCCTGGAGCCTGCTTTGGATTCTGTGCCTTCCCCCTCTCTCTGTCCATCCCCTGCTCATGCTCTGTCTCTGTCTCTCAAAGATGAATAAACGTTAAAAAAAAAAAAAAAAGATGTTTTTCCTGGAATACGTCTGGTTGATAGGCCTCTTAGAATTTGCCCAGAATTTGTCTCATGCAAAGGCAAGTGCTCTGTGTAAAAAGTTGGACTGGTAGCATCTTTGTGTGTGTGTGTATGTGTGTGAGTGCACATACACACACACTCTTAGAATCTCCTGTACTTAACTATTTGTTTGAACAGATAATCCACGCACATGATTCAACATTCTATAGGTGCCAAGTCTTCTGTTTATTAGAACATATCAGTTGGGTCTGCTCCAGCTTTTACAGCTGGGGCCCATTTTAATTGTTCGGTGCCGAGGGCCATGTTGGTTATTAAATACGTGCAGTATAAGCCTTGAAAGAATATCAAGTGAAAGTCCCCCTCTGTTTTGTATCCTGGCCCCTCCTTTAGTTTCTGTAATCTTCAATATAGAGGCAGAGGACATTTCAACATTGGCCTATATGACATTGCCAGGATGGGCATTTTAATGACCCTTAACAGTGTATGGCAATGCAAGATAGGAAATCTTATCCCAAATCTGTCTCCGGCATCCCTCCAGCCTTCCTCCCAGGGCTTGCTTTTCCATCCATACTCCTCTGTCCCTGCGCATCAGCCTCACCTCTCTGATGTTTGCCTGGGACCGGGTTCTCACCCTGCCTGGCACCTGGAACATCATGTCGGGAACCAGGGCGAATGAAAAGCCTCAGGACAAACCAGGCAAATGTGCCCAGGGCAGCAGTTTTTCTAGGTGATAAAACAGCACAAATGTCATCTTAACCCAGATGTCAGCTGAGTCTACCTTGCCCAGGGCTCTAACCTTCAACCTGGGGTGCACAGACCCTCATGGTGCCCATGGATACATTTCAAATGATTTCATGTACTTAGATGAGAGAAAAATCATAACTTTATTTTCACTCACCACTGAGTGGAAGTGAGCATTTCCTTCAATTGTCAATGTAGGCGACAAGTCACAGAAGTTACCGCAGGACCTGCGCCATCATCGCCTGCAGAAATCAGATGTGTTTTTTGTTTGTTTGTTTGTTTGTTTTTAAAATGTTTCTACTTGTGAGAGAGAGAGAGAGAGAGAGAGAGAGCGAGTAGGGGAGGGGCAGAGACAGAGGGAGACACAGAATCTGAAGCAGGCTCCAGGCTCTGAGCTGTCAGCACAGAGCCCGACGTGGGGCTCGAACTCACGAACCACGAGATCGTGACCTGAGCCGAAGTAGGATGCTTAACCAACTGAGCCCCCCAGGCGCCCCCCAGATGTTTTTATATTATATTATACTGGTTACAGATACCTCACACTTTTTTAAAGCTCACCATCACCTCAACTGACAGCACCTTTGCACTTGCTAACACTTGCTACTTTATTATGTCACAAGTTTGGGTTCCCCCTTCCCACCGATGTTCTGATGGCTTCCTTTTCTTTAAAATTTTGTAATTGGTTTTCTTTGTAAAACAATATATTTTTTAAGCTTTAAAAAACATTATTCTAGACAGAGGTCTGTAGGCTTAGCAAAGTTTTGAGACTTGTGTGTCACAAATAGTCAAGGGGTGCCTGAGTGGCTCAGTCGGTTAAGCGTCTAACTTGCACTCAGGTCATGATCTCATGGTTTGTGAGTTCAAGCCCTACGTGAGGCTCTGTGCTGACAGCTCAGAGCCTGGAGCCTGCTTCAGATTCTGTGTCTTCCTCTTTCTCTGCCCTTCCCCTGCTCACACACACACACACTCTCTCTCTCTCTCTCAAAAATAAACATTTAAAAAAAGGAATTTTTTTTTAAAAGTTAAGATTTCTGCCAGCAGCCATAGGTTTGGAGATTCAAGTAAAATGGACTGACCTTCCCCCCATCCAATATCCCCTCCAAAATCCTCATGACTTCCTGACAGCTTACATTCTCCTACGTTCAGAGTCCCCACAGAACTTCATCTCAGTTGCGTCTCTCCCCACTTCTCCACGTCCGGCATGGGGAACACGGATCCCTTTCCTTGATTTCCCCCGAACACATTGATACATGTGTTTAGACCCAGGGGGGAAAGCAGAGTGGCGACAGGGTGGGGATCAGGAGATGCAGAGCAGGACGGAAGACTATGGACTGAATATTGGGCATCTCAATTCTTGAAAAGTCCTTGGGGGGCATCTGCCCCAAGGCCAGATGTTCTGATGAGCAAGGGGCAGCCTCTGCTATGGGATCTTTCTCCTTCTCACGTAATAATCTTGGGCTGCTGCCAACCCCAGGATTCCAGTTGATCATTCACTCAGACTCATTTCACATGTTCCTGCTCTCACCCCTGCCCACCCCATCCATGCACGGAAGTCTCTGACTTCATAATAACAAAGACTTTTCTCCCTGAGGGGACCTCTGCTAGCAATGAAAGGAGCCATTATTTTCCCTTCGTTCTTGGACAGTTTACACAAATCTGAAGGTAACTCAAGAAATGTGTAAATATTTTGGAGCTCCTTATGGCTGACTTTGAGTTCCACTCTCCTTTACCATCAGAATATCTGTGGAGATGTTTGAAAATATTGCTTTGGGACTTTAATGAAAACAAAAGCTGATAGAGGGAACTACACGCATATGAAATAAAATCCAAACTCCTTTATAGACAACACGGTTTGTCTCCAGCCTCATCTGGCCAGTCTCTTGTTTAGTCCACTATGTTCCAGCCATACTGAACTTCTCGCAGTACTTAGAATACCCAGAGCTCTTTTTAGCCACAGGGCCTTCACACCTGCTGTTTCCTTTCCTTTGCACTTTGGTCTTTCCTTCTGCCTTCTCTCCGTGGGCTCCTGCTCTTCTTGGAAGAGCATCTTCTCAATGAGGCTTTTCTTGATTTCTCTTCCTGATACACTCCTCACCTCTACTGATCTGTGTCCCAGAACTTCTATTGTTTCCTTCATACCTCTTACCATAATCTATTTGTTACATTTTAGTATCTGTTTTCCCCACAGGATTTAAAGCCCCATGATGGTAGGGACTGGGACTGATTTGTTCATTGGTACATCCTCAGTACATAGCACAGTGCTGGGCTATTAGTAGGATCTCAATAGATACTCATGGAATGCATGGTTGAATTTAGTGTAAGGTATAGTTCTGTTTCCACAAGGGATCCCTGAAGATGTGAAAATTTCCTTATCAAAGGAATGAAATTATGATAGCTGAAAATATGCAAGATTATCTATTGGGGGCCCTTTGGACTGTTCGTACAGCCAGAGAAATTAATTTGAAGGGCTGACCTATACATCTAAGAGATACTTTTTTCCAAAGTTCTAGATTCAGAACAGTAAGGAATGATTGCACAATTTGCCACATATCAGATACTCAAAGACACGATCCTTAGTAATTGTATGATGACTTTGGGGTTGATTCTGTTTTACAAAAAGTTTTATTCTTTAATCCACAGGTCACAGCTTTCATCTGCGTGAACACACATGGCTTTGTTACGAAAAAGTAAGATTACACTTTTGACAATCATGATTATTAAAAATAGATATTTTAAAGGACTGTTTTTTTTATTTTTTTAATGTTTATTTATTTTTGAGAGATAAAGACAGAGTGCGAGAAGGGAGGGGAACAGCAGAGAGAGAGGGAGACACAGAATCCGAGACAGGCTTCAGGCTCTGAGCTGTCAGCACAGAGCCTGACGCCGGGCTCAAACCCATGAACTGTGAGATCATGACCTGAGCCGAAGTCAGACGGCTAACTGACTGAGCCACCGAGGTGCCGCTTAAAGGACTGTTTTGATGCTGAGTCTTGAACTGTCTTATTTTTGAGATCTTTGTTTTCACGGATGGTTTTCCCACAGGCAGAGTTCTTGGCATCATCATTCAGGATGATTCCTGTGGAAAGTTGTTAAGTATTTTGTCCACAGGTGGATTCATCATGAGAAGGGGCAAACATTTCTATAAAACTTAACAAATAGAATTTATTTTCTTACTTTAAATAAACATTCATGTTCCTATCTAATTTTAGCACTTGTAATTTTGTGTTCCTATTCTTAATATCGATTGATTGATTCATGTAAGTAATCTCTACACCTAACATGGGGCCCAAACTCACAACCCCCACATCAAGAGTGCATGTTCCACTGACTGAGCCAGCCAGGTGCCCCTTGTGTTCCTATTCTTAAGAGTCACCTTAAATTATATAATCTTCAGACTCCATCAAAACCTGAATTTGCCCTTGATTTTAGATCTAGTAGTCTGTGAACCTGGGGTGAAGCATAGTAACCTAATTGTGTGACAGCCTCAGGGTAGAGCTGCCTGAACAAACAGATGAAAAGACAAGATATGCAGTTAGATTTGAAGTTCAGATTAACTGTGAATAGTATTTTGGTCTAAGTATATGCAAAATATTGCATAGGGCATACATATACTAAGAAAAGAGTCAGGTGATAGAAGACTTTGAGTTGCCTCCCCAACTGGCTGTGGCAGATGAATATTTATCACATGTATCGGTAAACTGTAGGACTTTCTTCCTTACCTGCTATTTCTCTATAGTTTGGTTTTAAACTGAGTCTCATATTTAGTTTCTCTGGCTGAATCTCACAGTCCAGAAAGGCAGAGAGAAGCTGGATGTAAGCACAGTAGAATCCTTGGGCCTCAGAATGTAGCTCTGGAAGACATCTGTGAAGACTAACTCCTTCCTTCTACAAGAGGGAAGACAAAGGCCCAGGGGCCAGAAAAGAGATCAGTATGAGGACAATAAATGTAAATATCTCGATGCGTAAAAGCAGTAAATGATAGGGGTGCCTGGGTGGCTCAGTCCGTTAAGTGCCCGACTCTTGATTTGGGGTTAGGTCACGATCTCATGGTTCATGAGTTCGAGCCCCTCATTGGGCTCTGCGCTGACAGTACGGAGCCTGCTTGGGATTCTCTCTCTCCCTCTCTCTCTGCCCTCCCTCACTTGTGCTTTCTCTCTCTCTCAAAAATAAATAAATAAACTTAAAAAATAGTAAATGATAATACATAACAATTATAAAGTCTTTATTAGGCCTACATTGCCTTTGTTAACTCTCAAAACCCGCATGTGAGACAATGATTATTACTACACTTACAATCCTCATTGAGCAGATGAGCAAACTGAGGCTCAGAGAGATTCAGTAACCTGTCTAAGGCCACACAGCTAAGAGGTGGCAGAAACAAGATTTGAGCCTGACTTGAAATCCTGGCCCTTTCCTCTCCTACCAACATTTTCCAAACTTCAGGTGATTGTGCTCTATGTACAGCAATGCACCACCTTCTCAATTTTTCATCATCTGTGTTTCTTCTGTCCTATGCATGACTTAACTGTTTCCTTAAATTGACTCATTTAAAATTTATGTGTACTTTATAATAGAAAGTGTATATCCTGGGGCGTCTGGGTGGCTCAGTGGGTTAAGCATCCAACTTTGGCTTAGGTCATAATCTCATGGTTTGCAAGTTCGAGCCCCATGTCGGGCTCTGTGCTGACAGCTCAGAGCCTGGAGCCTGCTTTGGACTCTGTGTCTCTCTCTCTCTCTCTCTGCCCCTCCCCTACTAGTACTCTGTCTCTCTTTCTCAAAATAAACAAAAACATTAAAAATTGTAAAAAAAGAAAGTGCTTATCCTTATTGCTAACAGAATAAGCTATCTCCTATCTTAAAAAGAAGACGATTATACACATATGTATGATTAGAACAATGTTACTCACTTCTGGGTAGCTTTTGTTACCTGCCTGCACATGAAATTAAAACTTCTCATGCTGTGACTTAATGTTACTTAATGCCATGGTCACAAACCTCCTAAACCATCTCATGTACAATCGGTGGTATGTGCTCTGTACTTAGGAAAGCACTGTCCTTTATCACTCTATTTCTCAGTCGTTGCCAAGGGTAAGTGGAACAGATGGTCCCGAATGCTTAGAACTGGAAGAGATATTTGGACCTTCCGTCCTCTTACTCAGGGCAAGAATTTGTTGTATGTCATCCTTGACCAGTGTTCGAGTGAACTGAGAACACGTACTCATAATAAGTACTGGCTCATCATAAGCTTTATATAAATGTTGGCTGTTCATTGAAACCAAATGTTCATGCACAGAAATTGGCTCCAGAGGCAGCCTCATGTCGGCATTAAGGTCGTAGCCTCTGCCATCAGGCTGCCTGGGAGTAGCCCCCCCATCCTCCTTAAGCTACGTCTCTGTACCCTTGAGCTGCAACAGCATCCCAGGTTAACCCTTTATTCCGCATGCCATCTGCTGAAAGAAAGGTCCCAGACCACCGCCGGGATGTTGGTTAGGGAAGGCATCTGCTCATATGACCATTCTAAACTTTCCCGCAATTTCAGCTTGAGAGGTTACACCTGAATGTGTTTCTGTTTTTATTTCAGTCAATCAGGTGTTGCTGTTCCTTCTGATTGTGACCCTCTGTGGAATTCTGTATAAGAAAGTTCATAAGGGGACTGTGCTCAGGAACGAAACAGGTATGCTGAGTGAAACAAGCTGGGCCCCAAAAGATAAGTACTGTGCGATTCCTCTTGTATGAGGGACTTTGATAGTCACAGTCACCCAGACAGAAAGTATGATGATGGTTGCCAGGAGCTGGGGGCGTGGGGTTGCGGAGTTCTTGTTTAACGGGTAGAAGTTGCAGTTGTGTGAGTTTGTAAAAGTTTTGTAAGTTTGACAAGAATTATGGGGATGGGGCCGTGGTGACAGTAGTACGACAATGTGAATGTATTTAATACACCAACTGTGCATTTAAAAAATGCTTAAGATGATAAATCTTAAGTGTTTTTTACTACAATAATTAAAAAAAAAAAAAGAATGGAGCAGGTAAATAAGCATATAACCCATCAAGATGGGATGCCTGGGAATGTGATTTAAATGCGTTCCTTTGCTTCCTCTCAGTAGCTGGTTCAGAGACAGGCAACCATCTGGTCAGCTCCCAAGGACCTGCTGGTGAGAATATCCACCCAAGGCCAACTTTTCAATGATGTTCTACAGTGATCGGTGCTACTCAAACTTCAGCACATATAAGAATCACAATTAGGGTTTGTTAAAACACAATACTCGGACCCATCCCGAGAAATTTTGAGTCAGTAGATTTGGGGCGGGGCCTGAGGATTGCACGCACTTGTGATACGCTCCCAGTTGATGATGACACTTGGTTCTCAGACCACGCTTCGGGCGACTGGCTCTGTGTCCGTCCTTGGAGGCTCCCAATAATGCTGCTTATGCACATCACCTTCTGTCCCTTCTCCCCACTGGTTCATTCCCACTGCGGCACCAATAGCCTCAGAACCCCCAGCTGAGAAAAGATCCTGCATTGACCCTATGTCCTCTTCCAGCTGTGCTCAGGACCCCGATTCCCCTCCTGAGGGGTGGGTTGCTTGAGATGACACCTTCACAACCTCTAAACACACAGAGTCATCCTTCACAGAAATTAAGAAGTACTGTAGTCTGTGTATTATATTTTTAAATGGTTTCTTTATTTATAAAGATTTTATTTTTAAGTAATCTCTACCCCCAATGTGGGGCTCCAACTTGCAACCCTGAGATCAAGAGTTGCACAAACCTTTGACCGAAACATCCAGGCACCCCTATTTTTAAATAATTGTAGTTTTATATAGTCTCGCAAATACATTTATGGAAAATACAGAAGAGAAAGATATTACCTGTAGCTATATCAGCCAAAGACAAATATAGTTAATATTTTGGTGCATTATATACATTCATTTCATACTTTCTTTTTTTTTTTTTTAAACCAGAGGCTTTAGGCACTGGACCCACAACAGTGAGAAAAACAATGTCCCTACTCTCACAAAGCTGACTTATTTTAATTTAAAAATTCATTTAAGAAAAACAGTTAAGGGGAGCCTGGGTGGCTCAATCGGTTAAGCATTTGATTCTTGATTTCTGCTTGGGTCATGATCTCACAGTTCACAGGATAGAGCCCTGGTCAGGCTCTGTGCTGATAGTGTGGAGCCTGCTTGGGGTTCACTCTCTCTCTCTCTCTCTCTCTCTCTCTCTCTGCCCCTCTTCCCCTCTCAAAAATAAATAAATATACTAAAAAGAAAAACAGTTAAAAACACATAAAATCTGGTTTAAATAAACATAAGGAGCATCCGGAAAGAGAATGATTTCCACATAAAGATGTGCATACAGATTTGCCCAGGGCATCATTCTTTGTAGCCCCATTGGAAACAATCCACATGTAAATCAGAGATTAGATAAAATGTAGTATATCCACACAATGGAGTGCTTTTCAACAATAAGAAGCAACAAACGACTAATGCCTACTCCAGAAGTTGGATGTGGATAAAACTCTCAAAGATTATGCTAAATTAAAGAAGTCAGACCTGAAAGCCCACATATTATATGACTCCATTTAGAGAAGTTTTTAGAAAAGGTGAATCTATAGAGACAGAAAAGAGATCAGTGGTTGCCAGGGGCTGAGAGCTAGAGTGGATTGACTATAACCCAGTTTAAGGAAACTTTTCAGGGAAATGAATATTTTTTTTTTTATTTGAGAGAGAGAGAGAGAGAGAGAGAGCAAGAAGGCAAGGGGAAGAGTTGGGGGGGAGGGGAGAGAGAGAGAGAGAGAGAAGGAGAGAGAGAGAGAGAGAGAGAGAGGGAGAGGGAGAGGGAGAGGGAGAGGGAGAGAGAGAGAGAGAGAGAGAGAGAGAGAGAGAGAATCCCAAGCAGCGTCCACATCCAGTACGGAGCCCGACTCTAGGCTCAGTCCCACAATCCTGGGATCATGACCTGAGCCAAAATCAAGAGTTGGCCACCCCACCAACTGAGCCAGCCAGGCACCCCTGGAGATGGCCCAAAGTGGCATTGTGGTAATGGTTGTGCAACTCTATCAATTTACTAAAAATCATGGAACTGTATACCTGAAACAGGAAATTTTAAGAAATTCCCAATATTTGCAAATTTTAAGAAATCTGTATTAGTCAGCCTGGGCTGCCTTAAGAAAATACCACAGACTATGGGGTGCCTGGGTAGCTCAGTTGGTTAAGCTTCCGACTTCTGCTCGGGTCATGATCTCACGGTTCATGGGTTCAAGCCCTGAATCAGGCTCTGTGCTGACAGCTCAGAGCCTGGAGCCTGCTTTGGATTCTGTGTCTCCCTTTCTTTCTGCCCCTCCCCTGCTCACACTGTCTCCCTCTGTCTCTCAAAAATGAATAAACGTTGGAAAAAACTTTTTTAAAATATAAAAAAAGAAAATACCCCAGACTAGATGGCTTACAGAAAAGAAGTTTGATTTCTCACAGATCTGGAGGCTGGAGGTCCAGGATCCAGGCTCTGGCAGTGTTGGTTTCTTCCAAGGCTTCTCTTCCAGGCTCACAGTCAGCTGCCTTCTCCTCCCGTCCTCAGATGACTTTTTCTGTGTGTTCCCATCTCTGGCGTCTCTGCCTCTTCTTATAAGGACACCAGTCATAGTGGATTAAGGCCCCACCCTAATGGCCTCAGTTTCACTTAATTACTCCTTATAGGCTCTGTCCTCAAATGCAGTCACATCCCAAGGTACTGGAGTTTAGTGCTTCCACATACAGATTTACACAATTCAGTCCTAACGATAGCTAAATTATGCCTCAATAGAGAAAGGAAGCCCTACGAAGTCAAAAGTTGTCTGAACTTCAAGTTCTTGAGTCCTCACGCTTCGCTCCCTGCCCATAAACCAACACATTTCTTCTCTCCACAGAGAGAAACAAGTAGCTTTCATAGCAGCTGTTAAAACAAGTGTAAGGAAATGCACATCCTGGCCTATTAATCAACCATATACTGATAAACAAAGTATTTGGAACACATCAATGGGTTCACGATCACATCTTTAACCCATTCAATGTTGAAAAGAATCAGTGTTATGAAATAACATTCAAAAGAGTATAATGTTGAGATGGAAAGACGTCCGTGATACGTTAAGTGGAAAAAGCAAGTTGTAGAAAACCATGAAAAGTATGATTTCATTTTGATTTTAAAATAACACGTGTAGGTGGTATATTTCCTTTTGGGACAACACAAAGAAGGATTTGAGAGGCGCACACCGCACGGGTGACAGAGATCTACCTTTGGAATGGGGGTAGAGAGGTCTGCAGAAAATCACCATGACTTACTGGAATTTGGGGCTGGAATTTTTTCAAGAAATGCATGTCAATATTTTTAATAGACTGGTTTTTTAGAGCAGTTTTAGGTTCATAGCAAAACTGAGTGGAAGGTACACAGCTTCCCCCCACTATTAACATCCCCCACCAGATGGTACATTAGTTACAACTGTTGAACCTACATGGACACATTATCACCCAATGTCCACAGTTTACATTAGGGTTCACTCTTGATGTTGTCCTTGGGTTGTGAGAAATGTATAAGGACATTAACCTACCGTTATGGAATACAGAGCAGTTTCACTGCCCCGAAAAATCCTTGGTGCTTTGCCTATTCCATATTAATTTTTATATTTTCAAAAATAGTAATTCAAAGAATTGGTGTTATAAGGTAATGTCCAGAAACCCTGTGAAATCATTTGCTGAAGAAAGGCATGGTGCCATTTTGTGTATTCTTTTTTTTTTAATTTTTTTTCTTACATTTATTTATTTTTGCGAGACAGAGCACAAGTGGGGGAGGGGCAGGGAGAGAGGGAGACACAGAATCCAAAGCAGGCTCCAGGCTCTGAGCTGTCAGCACAGAGCCCGACGCGGGGCCCAAACTCACAAACCCTGGGATCGTGACCTGAGCCGAAGTCGGAGGCTTAACCGACTGACTTTGTACCCCCCCTTTTTTTCTTTTACATTTATTTTTAAAATTATAATTTTTTTAGTTAGTTTTTTTTTTATCTATTCATTTTTGAAAGACAGAACATGAATTTGGGAGGGGCAGAGAGAGAGGGAGACACCAAATCTGAAGCAGGCTCCAGGCTCCGAGCCGTCAGCACAGAGACGGATGCGGGCTCGAATTCACGAGATGTGAGATCATGACCTGTGCCGAAGTCAGACGCTTAATGGACTGAGCCACCCAGGAGCCCCTTGTGTATTCTGATAATGACATTCAATCTAATCTCCTGATAATTTTTGTGTGATTAGCTGGTGATTCACTCCTGGCCCATTTGAGGTGAGGCAAGTTTATATGCTTGGCTAAAACCAATCCTAATTTGAAATGGGATTCAGAGATTTGGCACGGGGAGAGCAAACATTTCACTTTTTCTAGAAATGGGCATGGTCTGGTAAGAGCTGCTTGTGGGAACGGACTAATGCAACATAATACATTTTCATTCCATACCGCCATCAACATGATGTTTTCTAGAGATCGTATGGGCACCAAGCAGTTTCACATAGCTAGACCTTTGGGTGAGTTGGCATAGGTACCAATTGGCACAGTGGGTGATTCCCAGAGAAGTTGCAAGGATGCCACATTGGTGTAGACTTTACAGTGGATAAATCTTTCCCAATCTTTCTCCAGTGTGTCTTCATCTATACTCTGTCCAGGGAAGACTTCTTGGCAAAGAGCGGTGTTTCTGGCTTAGGTTCACTTCCCAGCTCCTCTGACCGGCAGAGTCTCCTAAGAAGCGTGGCAGTGTGACCTGTCTGCAGACTTGCTGTTTGATCTCTTGGGTGGCCCTCTTTCATGGGGACACCTTCCTCCTCCCTCATTCTGCCTATTTCCTGAGAGCCTGGTTCTGCCCCCAGCTTTTCAGCCCTTCTCTCTCTCTTTGCCCCTAGGAGTAGTCGGGGAATCATTCCTCCAGGGCCCTGTTCTGTACGATCGGCACATCAGTTCAGTTCAGTCCAGCAAACTTTTATTAAGTGCCTCCTAGGTGCCAGACTCAGCAGGGAAAATATAATGAGTTCACAGTCTAGTGAAGGAGACAGACACATGAATAGATTCTTTCTGTGCAGTGTGGCAAATGTTCAAATAGAGGTATTTAAAAAATTCACCCATCCATTCATCCCTCCCTCCAAAATGTATTGGGAATCTACTATGTTCCAGGCACTGTGCTAGCCGCAAATGAATAGACAGAGATGAACGAGATACTGTCTCGGCCCTCATAGGAGAGAAAGATAAAGCATGCAACCACATAAATTGCAATGCAGCTGGTCAGTCCACCCACAAACACGGACAAAGTGAGCGCCGTGTAAGGAGCTGTTAAAGTCTTCCCAGAGGTTCTGATGTCTACACTGCATTTGGAATGAGTGGGTAAAAGTTAGCCATGCAGGAAAGGATGGAAAGAGCATTCTGGGCATCTGGAACACTATGTGCAAAGGCACTGAGCAAAGGGACCACCCGGTGCAGTGTTCAGTATTTTGGTATCGCTGGAGTAGAAGGAGTCGAGGCTAAGGAAGTGAGTAGGGGCTGGATCATGAGGGACCTGTGTGCCAGGCAAGGGAAGGTGGCTCTCTACCTTACAGGAGCCACTGGAGAATGGTGAGCAGTGAAGAAATAGAGTCAAATTTGCATTTGGGGCAGTTCACTTCACTGCCTGCAGGCAACATACCGCATGATTAGGGAACCTCTCCAAAATGACAGTTGAGTCCAAAAGGAATAATCCCTTAAGAAATATTTTCCTTTTTGTTTATAAAAGTAGCCATGGTTGGGGCACCTGGGTGGCTCAGTCGGTTAAGGGTCCGACTTCAGCTCAGGTCATAATCTCATAGTTTGTGGGTTCGAACCCTGCAGCCGGCTCTGTGCTGACAGCTCAGAGCCTGGAGCCTGCTTCGGATTCTGTGTCTCCCTGTCTCTCTCTGCCCCTCCCCTGCTTGTGCTCTCTCTCTCTCTCAAAAATAAACAAACATTAAAAAAAAAAAGTATCCATGGTTGCTTTAGAGAATTTGGAAAATATAAGAAATGCAAATAAGGAAATTGAAATCACTCATAATTCCATAAACAGATGTAGATCCATTTGAAAATATGTATGTAAGTGTATATCCCATTGGGATCATACACCAGAGGAGATTCCTGTGGTGGTTTTGTGTATCAAATACTAGAGAGAAATTTTGTATTCTTTTCCCCCTTAATGTTGTATTATGAGCATTCTCTTGTGCCAGTAAGTATACTGTGAAAACAGAATTATTCTCGTGGTGGACATTTCAGACGTGGTGGCCAGCCTGGGGAAGAGAGGTAGGAGAAGGGAGAGGCCCTTCAATGTTTCTTAAGCTACATAAAGCACAGTACCTGGTGGTTAGTTCATATATTTGTTGGATTAAATATCAGCTAGAACTGCCCCGCGTCTGAGTGGTACTTATCTGTCAAGAGAGCTTTAAGTAAAAGCCAGAAGGGCATCTGAGAGTGGCCACTCTTCATACTGATTATTATTATCTTTCATACCGGAAAATTGTACTGCAATGCCAAAATAAGATGTTACGACACTGGTATTTTACATCACAGTCACAGCTCAAAAGAACAATCAATTATTCATCTTGTGCATTAGTCATGCTCTTTCATTTACCACCTTTCTCTTGCTGTCGACTTTTGAGAGACTTGACTAGAGGGCGGAGAGGAGAAGGAAGATCACAAGCAGTAGCTTTTACAGCAGCATTGCAGGAAAACATTCCAATTTAGGAAGGAGTTGAGAACTGTCGGATCAAATGAGACTTTCCAGTTCTTCACATATTTTTCAACTGTGTGCATGTGTGTCTGACTGGCTTCTGTAAAAGAGCTCCAAAATCATAGTGACTGAAGCAAAATAGAAGTTCATTTTCTCTCTCAAGTGAATGAATGTGTGTCATTCCACACAATGATGTGCCATTTCCACGGTCATCCAGATCAAGGTTCCTTCTGTGTTAGGGTTTTGGTGTCCTCCACAGGTAGCTTCCAAGTAGTGGTCCAAGATGGCTGCCCTAACTTCTGTCATTATATCTACATTCCAGCCAATGGGAATGGGGCCAGGGGAAGGGGAGGGTAGCACATTGCTTTCAAAGGCAAATCCAGTAATCACACACATACTTGCGCTAACCTTCCGTTGGTCATAACTTGATCATGCACACTTGCTAGGGAGTCTCAGAAATCTGTTCTTAGTGGTTGGCTAGATGCCAGCTAAAATTAAAACTCCAATGTTGTATTTCTTCCCCCCGCCCCACCCCATGTTCTATTTCTGAAAGAAGAAGAGACTGGATGTTGGAGAATGGTTGGCAGTCTCTTCCACACTCTGCCGTCTTCCCCCAGGAGTGTGGAAGACAATTTGAACTGGCTCTACTATGAATTTCCTTCATGTTCTAAGACAGTGATTGTGATGTTTCCAGACGATGACTCTGAGGCTCCTGAGGAAATGGAGGATGAGATTCCTGTGGTGATTTGTGCTGCTGCAGGGAGAATGGGTGCCGCCATGGCTGCCATCAATAGCATCTACAGCAACACCGATGCCAACATTCTGTTCTATGTCGTTGGACTCCGGAACACTCTGTCTCGAATCCGGTAATTTGTGTACTATAGACTTTGGAGTTTTCAACTTTCTCTTCATCTTCCTTATCTTTCCTTAAATGCATTTCCTTCTGTTTTGGGTTTGATGAATGTCATTTGAATTAAGGAGGGGATGACCTGAGGTTTACTGGGTGACCTGATGAATGTGTGGTATAGCTAAGGAAGTTTCCAGCAAAGTCTCATTAATCTGGTTGGGCATTGCATCACTCTGCTGAAGTGAATTGGCTAATGACCTAAAGAACTACAAGCCTTAGGCAAGTTGTGTGTAAATCTCTCTCTATTTTTTAAATATTTATTTGTTTCCAGAGAGAGCACGTGCACGAGAGCAGGAACAGAGAGGCAGAGAGAGAGGAGAAGAGAAAATCCCAAGCAGGCTCCACATTGTCAGCACAGAGCCCAACATGGGACGCCATCTCACAAACCGTGAGATCATGATCTGAGCTGAAGTCAAGAGTCCAATGCTTAACCAACTGAGCCACCCAGGCGCCCCGGAAGTCTTTCTAAAACGGTTTATCTTGGGGTGCCTGGGTGGCTCAGTCAGTTGAGTGTCCAACTCTTGATTTGGGCTCAGGTCGTGATCCCAAGGTTGTGTTGGGCTCTGCATTGAGTGTGGAGCCTGCTTTGATTCTCTCTCTTTCCTTCTGCCCTTCTCCTCTGCCTCACTCTCTCTCTAAAATTAAAACAAAAAAAAAAGATGGGGGGCACCTGGGTGTCTCAGTCGGTTAAGTGTCCAACTCCTGATTTTGGTTCAGGTCATGATCTCATGGTTGTGAGATGGAGCCCTCTGTTGGGCTCAGAGGGCATGGAGCTTGCTTGAGATTCTCTCTCTCCCTCTCCCTCTGCCCCTCCCCCACACGCGTGCATGTGCACGCCCTCTCTCTCTGAAAAAAAACAAAACAAAACAAAAAATTAACAGTTTCTGCTTTCTTAACCTGGGAGGATATTAATATAGTATCATTTTAATATGACCCAGAATGATCACTAATTATAACTTTTGAACTGCAAAGTGATCTCTTTCCTATCTCACACAACACACTACAAAGTAAGTTGGAAACTGAGTTAGAAGAAATAAACAGAAAATCAAATTTTAAATTACTATAAAAGAGCAGGATAATTATATAATTTTGCAATGGAAAGTGATTCTGTGAGTCCACAAATCACAAGGAAAAAAATGGACGGATTTGGCTGCATAACATTTAAAAATTTTTAAATGATGAAAAACACTGTAAGTGAAATTAATCACACAATAAATTACACAAAACATTTTCAACATGTATTACAGACAAAGGATTACTATCCAAAGAATATAAAGAATTCTTACAAAAAACTTTTAAACATATAAGCATCGGGTAGTAAAATGCGCATACAATACAGACAAGTCACGGAAGAAAAAATACAAATGTTCAACAAACATGAAAAAGTATTCTGTGTTACTAATAGGGAAATGCAAATTAAAACAACAGTGACATAATTTTTCACTCATCAAGATGGTAAAAATTAATAGGACAACAATATCCAGTGCAGGAAAATAGACACACTTATTCCTTGTTTAAATAATGTATACTTCGGGGCGCCTGGGTGGCTCAGTCGGTTGAGCTTCCGACTTCGGCTCAGGTCATGATCTCGCAGTCTGTGAGTTCCAGCCCCGAGTCGGGCTCTGTGCTGACAGCTCAGAGCCCGGAGCCTGCTTCAGATTCTGGGTCTCCCTCTCTCTCTGCCCCTCCCCCACTCATGCTCTCTCTCTGTCGAAAATAAATAAACATTAAGAAAATTTTTTAAATAATGTACGCTTCGTAAATTGGCAAAAAGAAGGCAATGTGTGTATACTGACAAAGAAGATCCTCGGGACATGCTGTTATGTGAAGATGAAAGTTTCACTACGTCTCATGTAGTGTGAACCATTTTATGAATGTCTTAAGCCATCCAGGCTGCTGTAATAGAATGCCACAGACCCGGTGGCTTGTGAAAACAGAAAAGTATTTCTCACGGTTCTGGTGGCTGTGAAGCCCAAGCTCTAGGCATCGGCTGATTCCATGCCTGGGAAGGGCCTGCTTCCTGGTTCATGGAGGGCTGTGTCTTTGCTGCGTCCTCCCGTGGTGGGAGGGGTAGAGGCGTTCACTGGGGTCTCTTTTATGAGGGCACTCATCCCATTCCTGAAGGCTCCACGCTCATGACCTAATCACCTTCTGAAGGCCACACCTCCAAATGCCATCACACTGGGGATTAGGTTTCAACAAATGAATTTGGGGGGAGGGGGCCATAAACATTCACCTTGTAGCTTTAAACAATAAAAAAACTGGGGGTGCCTGGGTGGCTCAGTCAATTGAGCACCCGACTTCGGCTCAGGTCATGATCTCACAGTTTGTGGGTTCAAGCCCTGCATCAGGCTGGCTGCTGTCAGCACAGAGCCCACTTCAGGTCTTCTGTTCCCCTCTATCTGTCCCTTTCCTGCTCATGCTCTCTCTCTGTCTCAAAAATAAATAAATAAATAAATAAATAAATAAATAAATAAATAAATAAATTTTTTTTAAAGAATCAAAAAACCAAGGGCACCGGGCTAGCTCAGTCAGTAGAGCACATGATTCTTGATCTCGGGGTTGTGATTTTGAGCCCCATGTTGGGTGTAGAGATTACTTAAAAACAAAATCTTAAAAAAAAAAAAAAACCATAAATGTGTACATGTACATATATGTGTTTCTGCAAAGAAAAAGACCCAAAAGATCTCCATCTGCCAGCAGTGACTGTCTCTGGGGAGGATGGATGGATTGGGGAGAGCAGTGACGACGGGAAGTTCAAGGTATTTCTAGTGTTATTTCCATTATTCAGAAGGAGAATGTATTTATTTTTTAAGTTTACTTATTTTTAGTAACCTCTACACCCAACATGGGGCTTGAACTCATGACCCCAAGATCAAGAGTCACATGCTCTTCTGACCATGCCAGGCAGGCCCCTGAAGATGTTATTTATGCATGACTTTTACAATGCGATTTTTAGGTCTTGGGACCATTAGGAGATACTGAGATATGGCTGACACTCACTCCTAATCTAAATGGTCTTTGGCTCCTGTGGGTTTTGAGGGCTTATGTACACATTCTAGATTTTCTGTCTCATTTCTCACTCTTCTTCTCATTTATTTTGCAGATTGTTCACTTAGCCTGCTGTTAACAGGCTATGGGTAATTATCTATGGGTATGAAAAACAGATAACCAAGCCCCAAAGGGTGGCTTGTGTCATATGGTCTGAGCGAGGGTTTGTACTCGAACAGAAGGGCATCGGCTCCAGGGCTTGATGACATCTGAGCAGGGACTGTTTCCCAGCTCTTGGTTGTCTAGTCCACTAGACCGTTTTAAATTATTCAAAACAAAACAAAACAAAACAAAACTTTCTTTTCAGTGAAGTATAATACAAAAACAGAAAATTGCATAAATTCTGCGTGCAGTTTAGTGAGTCATCACAAAGTAAACATACCCACCTAACAACCACCACCCAATGTGGTATGGTCAGGTTTTTTTTTTTTTTAATGTTTATTTCTTTTCTTTGAGAGAAAGAGAGAGATTTTGAGCAGGGGAGGGGCAGAGAGAGAGGGAGACACAGATTCCCAAGCAGGCTCCCTACTGTCAGCCCACATCATGACCTGAGCTGAAATCAAGAATCAGACACTTGAGGTGCCTGGGTGGCTCAGTCAGTTAAGCGTCTGACCTCACCTGAGTTTACGATCTCACGGCTTGTGAGTTCGAGCCCTGCGTTGGACTCTGCGGACAGCTCAGAGCCCAGAGCCTGCTTCGGGTTCTGTGTCTCCCTCTCTTTCTGCACCCCGCCCCCGCCCCATGCCTCGTGCTCTCTCAAAAATAAATAAGCATTAAAAAAAAAAAGAGTTGGGGCACCTGGGTGGCTCAGTCAGTTGAGTGTCCGACTTCAGCTCAGGTTACGATCTCATGGTCTGTGAGTTCGAGCCCTGCGTCGGGCTCTGTGCTGACAGCTCAGAGGCCGGAGCCTGCTTCAGATTCTGTGTCTCCCTCTCTCTCTGCCCCTCCCCCGCTCACATTCTATCTCTCTTTCTCTCAAAAATAAATAAACATTAAAAAAAAAAAGAGTTGGACGGTTAACCGACCAAGCCACACAGCCGCCCCAGTATGTCAATCTTTTTAACTTTGCCATCCTGATAGGTGTCCAGGGCTATCTCATCATGGTTTAACTTGAGATTCCTTTATTTTAAATGAGACTGAACACTTTTTAAAAAAAAATTTAAATGTTCTTTTTTAAATGTTTATTTTTGACAGAGAGAGAGAGAGAGAGAGAGAGAGCACAAGCAGGGGAGGGGCAGAGAGAGAGGGAAACACAGAATCTGAAGCAGATTCCAGGCTCTCAGCTGTCAGCACAGAGCCTGACAGGAGGCTTGAACCCACAAACTGCATGATCATTACCTGAGCCTAGTCAGATGCTTCACTGACTTAGCCACCCAGGGTCCCCCCACCGCCCAGCACTTTTTTTCCCACATTTCTTGGCTACTTAGATTTGCGCATTCAAGTCTCTTGCCAGTTTTTCAGTAGGGTTGTCTATCTTTTTCTTATTGACATGACTTCTCCCTACCTCCGGATTTGAAATATAATTGACATATAACATTGTGTAAATGGCTGCTTTTTATGGTTCAAATTTTGCAGATCTAAATTTTGTTCCAAGGATTGATTTGTCAACTTTTGAGCAACAACAGATGCTACCATGTGTGGCCTTAGTCATTAACAATTGTTTTGAGATAATTTCTGCCAAGAATTGTATCATGAATTGGATAAAAGATAGTCGCAGACTGTGTGCGACTGAGCAGACATGAGGGGAGAGGGTCGGGGGGAGGGAGGAGGGGAAGGCGGGAAGCGAGGAAAGGCCTGGAACATGGAGAGACAGAGACAAAGAGGCCAGGATCACTTCAAATCGTCCTTGGAGTGGAAACAGCAGAGGAAGAAGGCAGGTAGGAGATCCAGGATGTCCTGCTTCATCAGTTGACAAAATCTGGTAACCCCGTGGCAAACAGGGACCAGGATCTGCAGATGCTTTGTAAGGAAGAAGGAACACATTTTGTTCTCCCGGTTTCCTGTGGAGATTATGTGGATCTGGGGAGCTATTTGGTTATTACTGTTTTGCTTCATTTCCTTTGCAGAGTTACGTGAATTAAAGAAAAAAGAGAGGAAAGATCGGAAGCCAGACCAGATGGGGGGAAAAAATCAGAAGGTTTTATAGACTAAACTCTACTAAGGTTATACACATTTTATTTGTAACTTTCGAAAGAGGCCACAGATCAACTCTGAGGCAATAGGGAAATTGAGGCAAAAGGTTGGAGGTGTATATGCTAGAGGTGTTTTTTGTTTGTTTTTGTTTGTTTGTTGTCATCTCTTTAGAAAATGGATTGAACATTCTAAACTAAGAGAAATAAACTTTAAAATCGTGGAATTCAACCCGATAGTCCTCAAGGGGAAGGTCAGACCGGACTCATCAAGGCCAGAATTGCTCCAGCCTGTGAGTAGGAATCGCGCACGTGCTGGGGACAGTCTTCGGTGAGACCCTTGCTCAGTGGGGAGCAGTGGCCACTGGGATGCAGACAGAATATTTTTGAAGCAGTGTCAGATCTCCACCAAGGTCTGCTTATTTATAATTTAAAAAAATTTTTTTTTCAACGTTTATTTATTTTTGGGACAGAGAGAGACAGAGCATGAACGGGGGAGGGGCAGAGAGAGAGGGAGACACAGAATCGGAAACAGGCTCCAGGCTCTGAGCCATCAGCCCAGAGCCCGACGCGGGGCTCGAACTCCCGGACCGCGAGATCGTGACCTGGCTGAAGTCGGACGCTTAACCGACTGCGCCACCCAGGCGCCCCTGCTTATTTATAATTTAGAAGTCACCTGCTCCGGAAGGGTTTAAGATGGTTCACATAAACAAAATGAAGCTATTCAAGCAGAAATGAAGCATAAGAAAACATAGGATGCATTTCTGTGTGTGAATATGCCTGTAGAGGTTGGGGGTAGGGGCCAAAGAGTGAGGCCAGGAAAAGTATTCCCAACCGACAGCGTGTTATGTGTGCTGTATTTGGACGTTGAATTTAGCCCAAGTATCCCGGCAGCTAAGGAAAACCAGTAGCGAGATAGATGATATACCTCATAGTATCAACTAAGGTAATATTTTCAGGAGACACCGCTTTTTTCCCCTAGAATTGGGAATCTTAAGGTATTTTACTGCAAGAGTTCTTACTAAAGGGACTCTCTTGCATGAAGAGTAGTATTGATGGCAGGTTCACAGAAAATGCAGCTGCTTTCTGCATATGCTTGTTACATCCGTCCTTGAAAATGTACTGAATTCTATGCCCTCTAATGACGTTATCTTTCCCCAGTTCCTTATATTTATTATCAGAGTGTGAGCTGAGCTAGAACTTTGGGTTCGATAGTGTTATGGCTAATGAAACCATGTGACTCTCACCCTCAGCTCACGCTTGTCTGACTTTTTTCTGGTCCAGGATGCTAAGAGGTTGAGCTCGTGGTTGGGATGATGCCCCTGTGCCCCCGTGTCCTGTGTGTATGTGTGTGTGTGTGTGTGTGTGTGTGTGTGTGTGTAAGGCTGATTTAGTTGACGGTAATCAAATTACTAGTATAGAGGAGGGCAGGCACTTTGTGTCCTAAAAGATTGACCAGGAAGCCTCCGTGACTCCCAGTACAGTGGCTCACGGAGACCCAAGTCATGTCACAGTCTCGGCAGATGAGGGTTTGGGTCTAGAAGGGCACTGATGGGCCAGCATCAGCTGCAGCCCGGGGCCCGGATAACTTGGAACCAGGAAGCTGCAGCGAGGCATCTTTATGGACTGTTTTATTTTGCTCCACACCTGGAGTGGAACTGAGGCCATGGTCAAAGCCACCCCCATAAGAGCACTGGAAGACACTGAGCCATATGCCTCTTCCCCACCATCACTTTTTTTTCTGTTGTTTTAACAGCTGAACTTTGTCCGCTTTTATCTCCCTCTGCTTATCCATCAACATGAGAAAGTCATCTATTTGGACGATGATGTAATCGTACAAGGTATACACGCCGACTGCCAAGAACGCTCGGAAAAGGAGCAGCCGATAAGTACAATAACTGTCTATCTCCTTCAGTTTCCAAGTAGCTAGATGCCCAGCGACTGTGACTGCGTATTCAAGATGGGAGAACAGTATTGTTATAAATTTGGGGATGTTTTGAAAACGGGGGTTGATAACTCACTTCCCTGGACAGTCCAGTTGACTGAGAGCCACTCTCTGACTGTTGAAGTCGGTAATAAATAGCTCAGTAGCCTCTCCTTTCTCTGCATCCCTAAAATGTAGAGGAATAAAGTCTCCCTCACGACATTCTTAAAAGTGAGCTACGTTTTGGTGTCTAAGTGTTGCTCTCTCTTTCTCTCTCTCTCTCACATGCAAATAAGCTAAGCACTGGTGTGGTCTCTACATGGCAATGGAAGTAAAGACATTTAGCCAGTGCCGATCTGAGCTTATCATCAAGTGGCCGTCTGAATTGAGACAAACTATGTTATTAAGTAAATCGCCAGGCCACTCGAAATTGAGATCACATACTTTTCCTCCATAGCAAAATCAGGGACTGTTGGACAATCTAAGGCTCTATCTAGCTCAAAACCAAATGCTATAATATTTAAGCCACTGATGTTTTCTGAATTCAGGTGACATCCAGGAACTCTATGACACCACTTTGGCCCTGGGCCACGCGGCAGCTTTTTCGGATGACTGCGATTTGCCCTCCGCTCAGGACATGAACAGATTTGTGGGGCTGCAGGTGGGCTCGCTGGCGTGGAGGTCCTGGCTTCGCTCTGCTGTTCCCTTCCCTTCCCTTCCCCACAGCGCACAATCATCTAACCTTGGAGCGCAGCACAGGGCCCGGGCTGTCCGTTCGGCCCCAGCTCCGTGTGTACCGACTCTGGGGCAAGTTAGCCCTGCAAGTCCTTCTCTGCTTGTCTGACACATGGCAACAACGGTACCTGTTTCATTTGGTTTTTGTGAGCTGTGATGAAATCACACGATGCCAGAGCTCCAGCCTGCAGTAATGCTCCAGAAGTGACAGGTGTTACCTAAGTGGCTGCAATCACCCCTGTCCGAGATGGGGTTTCCTGTAAGACAGTCCCTGGACTTTGGGTTCTGTTGTCAGAGTTTTGATCATTGCTTTTTTTGTGTTTTCCTTTCAACAGAGGAAAATACTGATTTTGCTCAAGGGTAAAGAGCAACTTACCCTGGTGGAAATGAGGGAAGTCGAACCTGTCCGTAATACTGAAACTAAAAGGATGGCTTTAAAATACAAGGTGTTATTAAGAATCAAATGCTGTTCTTTAAACAAAATTCCAGGACATCATTTTAGATGTGTTGACAGTAGAGGTGTGACATACTTTGAGGCCTAGGACCTTAGTCAACAGGTTGGCTCCACCCCTTAGTAGGTTTGCAGCCCTGGGCAAGTGCGTGGCCATGCAGTTCTCCCTCGGTTGTCAGAGGTAATAACAGTACTTCCCTTGTAGAGTTATGGTGAGAATTAAATTAGTTAATACGTGTAAGGTGACTGTGCGATTAACGAGGTAATATGTGCAAAGTTCCTAGAACAGAGGCTGGCACATGGAAACTGCTCGAGCGTGTCCATGATTTCCGTGTTGCGCTTGGGCATCGCACTGAGCTTGAGGTGGATTGTGACAGCCTGTGTGGGTGGAACAGTAATGCCCCGCCTCATATCACAGCCACTCCACAACCACCCATGTGCTTACCATGGTGCTGGCACTGTTTTAGGTACCAGCAGTACAGTGAACAAAACTGAAATGCCTGCCTTTGTGAAGTTTACATGTTAGTGGGAAAAGACAGCATAAAAAACATTTAACAGAGGATCAGGATGCAGATTGGGTTGTATTTCAAATTGGGTGATCAGGGAAGGCTCCCCTGACATGGTGTCGCTGAGCCTGCACGTAAAAGAAGTCAGGGGATTAGCTCAGCAGATATTTAGGGGGAAAGCATTCCAAGAAGAGGTAACAGCAAGTGCAAAGGTCCTGAAGCAGGAGTGTGTCTTTCTTTTATTGCAGGAGCAAGGAGGTCAGGGTGGCAGAGGGAACCGGCGTGAGAATAGGCTAGAAAGGTCATGGCGCTGGGGGCAGATGGCCTAGGGCACAGCAACACACCTTAGGAACTCTGCCTTTTACTGAGACGGAAAGCCGCTGGAGAGGCTTCGAGCAGATGAATAACATAGAGACAGAGTGAAGTTGACAAGGGCGGAAGCAGGAACAGTTTAGGAGGGGCTCGTGGACGTCCTGTGAGTGGGGATTACAGCCCAGACCGGGAAGGCTGCAGCATAGGCAGTGGTTGGCTTATGGATATATTTTGGGAGATGAGACAAACAGGACTTGCTGACAGACTTGGATGCAAAGTGAGTGTGAAGGAGCCACGGAGGACGTAATGGCCCTGGGTTTTTTGCCCAAGTAACTGGAAGAATAGTGTTGCCGGTAACTGAGGCAGGCGGGCTGTGGGGAAGCGAGTTCCGGCCAGGATCAGGATCAGTTTTTGGATGTAAGTAGAGCTGCCTTGTTAAGCATCCAGAAGGAGACGCAGTATCTGCCAACAGACGTAGCAGGCTTTGGGAATCCAGAGGAGAGGTCAAGGCTGGCTGCACAGATAGTATTTTGGGCCACGAGACCGGATGAGGCTGTCTGGGGAGCTCGTACTAGAGACAGGAACAGGTGCAGGCAAGGAGACTAGGGGGCACTCAGCCTTTCGAGGTTGGGGAAACACGAAAAACAGCAAAGGACACTAGGAAATGGCTTGTGACACAGGAGGAAACCCAGAAACGCTGCCCAATGGTTTCAAGAAAATGATCGTTTTCCAGAAACAAAAGATGTGTTGGTCAAAGGCATATCCTGTTCCTTTACAGAATACATACATGGGCTATCTGGACTATAGGAAGAAGACCATAAAAGACCTTGGCATAAGCCCCAGCACGTGCTCTTTCAATCCCGGCGTGATTGTCGCCAACATGACGGAATGGAAGCATCAACGTATCACCAAACAACTGGAGAAATGGATGCAAAAAAATGTGGAGTAGGTGTAAACCCTTCTACCATTTTCCTTGCTTGGGGACAAAATTGTGTAATTAATTTTCTATGCATATCTCAGGGGTTAGAAATATTTCATAGACATCTTAGGTCAGATTTGCTTACAGAGGCATGGGTGAGAAAGAATGGAGACAGCAGATGAAACTCTGTCCCCAAACGGTATGTCAGTGGAACCGAGATCCTGCACAATCTCATTATACAAACATTTTTTCTAATGAATTAGTAATGTGACTCTAAGTCTTCTCCCAGAATCCTAGTGAACCTTTTCCACTGAAAACCATTTCTCAGTTGAGTTTCTTCCTACATAATTTGTTTTGAAGAATTATTTTTATGAACTCTGGGGTGCCTGGGTGGCTCACTCGGTTGGGCATCCAACTCTTGATTTCAGCTCAGGTCATGATCTCACAGTTTTGTGAGTTCGAGCCCCACGTCAGGCTCTGTGCTGACAGAGTGGACCTGCTTGAGATTCCCCCTCTCTCTCTGCCCCTCCCCCACTCGCACTCTCTGTCTCTCAAAATAAATAAACTTAAAAAGAATTATTTCATAAACTCAACTTTGGTTTTGGAAGTTGAGTTTTTAAAAATGTATCACTTTTCATCATCCAAGTTTTAAAATATGGGGGGAAAAACCCCTCTAACACAACCGCAATTATCATCTCACTGTATTTCCTGTTCTTCTTTTCTATCTGGATATTTTCAATACCACCATAACTTTGAATTTGTGAGTAAAGTTATTCTAAATAATGTAGGATCAGAATTTGATCTTCAGTATTTGCCATTAAAAAAGGATAAAAACGAAAATGGTAAAATGCTACGCTGTAAATCTAGGTGGATGGTATGGGGTTCATGGTATCCTTCTTACAATTCTGTAT
Source organism: Lynx canadensis (assembly GCF_007474595.2). NCBI lineage: Eukaryota > Metazoa > Chordata > Mammalia > Carnivora > Felidae > Lynx > Lynx canadensis. The sequence continues at coordinate 123,568,041 of NC_044309.1, read as the reverse complement.
TGTCTGACGATTTTCAAAATAAAAAGTTGGGGGAAAGTGAAAAACCATAGTCTTATTATACAGCGAGAGATGGTCTCACATCTTTCAAAATTAGTAGATTCTACTTTATAGGAGTCTGTGGGGCTCCAGGCCAAATGGTGCGTTTCTGTTCCATTTCTTAGGGAAAATCTCTACAGCAGCTCCCTGGGAGGAGGGGTGGCCACCTCCCCGATGCTGATCGTGTTTCATGGGAAATACTCCACCATCAACCCCCTGTGGCACATACGGCACCTGGGTAAGTATTTTAGGAAGACAACACACATGTGCATGTTCTAGACCTGCGAGCACAAGGCGAGGAGAGTGTGCTGTATATAACACCAGCTTCCTGAGATCCAGTCCTCCGGGTGATGTTGGAGGCGATCTTGGACACATTATTTAACCTCCACTGCTCAAGGGAGGTGACAAAACTGGCCTTCCTGAGAGGTGTGTTTCTAGGAATGTGTTTCTAGAAAAGCCATTAGACTCACGCTTAGCATGTGGTAGGTGCTCGATAAACATTAGCTATTCTTACAACAAGCCTTTACTGTCAAAACTTTTCCACTTCGCCTTTATTGCCCTCTTGCAGTAGCCTGCAGTGGGCAAAACCGAACAAATTAACACCGTGTTTTGTGAGGAGTTCAGATAGGTGGAGGCTTATCTTTTAAAAAGAAGTTGTTTCCTGATTGTGTAGCATGTCTTGCATTCACTCTTCACCACAAGCATGCAGACTCTTGGGTATGGACTGGAATCCCAGTTCTGCTATTACCCATGTTGGGCAAATTGTTCAACCCTTCTATGCCTTAGTGTCTCCATTTGTAAACTGAAGCTAATAGAACCTTATAAAGTTTCTATAAGGAATAAATTACCTAATACATGTAAATTGCTTAGAACACAGCTTGGCCCAGAAGACAGTCACATACATTCAAACACACGGCCACAATCCCTTAGCCAAAAGCACTGGGCCAGACCTGTTTAGAAATTGGAAAGGTTTTGAATTCCAAAAATGTAATGTAATGCATATATTTATGTTATGCAATACCCTGAGTGGGATCTAGGTTTTGCTACCAAAAAAGTTAAAAATCCTTTTGTTTTCAGACATTTGAAGATTATTTTAGAATTGGAGACAATAGATTATGGATGTGTATTTACTAAGTACCCTCTACATTGTCAAGAAATGGGCTAGGTTCTGGTGATAAAGGTGAATATTATTTCTAATTCTCAGAACAATCTGCAAGGTGGTATATATGTCCCTTACTCTCCCTTTTAAAAGAAAGGACACATAAAGCCATTGAAGCTGGGCTCCAGTCTCCTTGTAAGGATTCTGTATAGATTTGCTTCTGCCTTACTACCAGAATCCTCCTCGATTTTCTGTATGCACACAGGAGCAACACAGGCAAGTTAAGGATTCTAGTGTCCCATCTGATTTATAATGTTAGGTTCCCTATTAGGTCAAATATCAACATTTCCCTGTAATCAATGTGCAGAAAAGCTCATCAAAGTTGTAGGTCTACAAAAAATGTGTAGGAACAGCTATGCGGAGCTTAAATGGGTAAGGTTAGAGCATTCTATGATCTTGGAACAGAGACTCACTCACATTTCATGAAATATCTAGCTGGTAAGTAGGGAGGGGCAGAATCTTCCCAAGAGAAAGAAGTCATTTCTCTTTGTAGAACAGAGACTACATCTGTGCGGAAGGTTTTGGAATCCGGGAAGTCTGCAAAGTAAATCTACACAGAAATCATTTGAAAAATGATTTGGCTTTAGAGTGTTTTGGAAGCAGGAAGCAATGTAACACTAATGGGTATTAAGTCTGGGTCTAAGCTGGTAGGCTTAAGACATAAAAAATTTATGAAACGTATTTAGCTAAAGCAAACCGCAAGCCCATATAGAATCCTCCAATCGTGGAGCAGAGAGATGATGTCTCACTCAGTGAAGACTCTAAGTTGCTTCCTCCTGGGGTGCCTGGGCGGCTCAGTCAGTTAAGCATCCAGCTTATCACCTCAGGTCATGATCTCATGGTTCACGGGACTGAGCCCTTGTGTGGGGCTCCGTGCTGAAAGCAGTCTGCTTGAGATTCCGCCTCTCCCTCTCTCTCTGCCCCTCCCCTGCTTGTGTTCTCTCTTACAACAAGTAAACATTAAAAAAAAATAGAGGTGCCTGGGTGGCTCGGTCGGTTAAGCGTCCGACTTTGGCTCAGGTCATGATCTCCCAGTTTGTGAGTTCGAGCCCCGTGTTGGACTCTGTGCTGACAGCTCGGAGCCTGGATCCTGCTTCAGATTCAGTGCCTCCTTCTCTCTGCCCCTCCCCCGCTTGTGTTTTTTCTCCCTCAAAAATAAACATTAAAGAAAAAAATTAAGGTGCTTCTTCCCAAATGAACATTTCCTTTGTATAGATTCTCTGGAAGTTGATAATTATTCCAGTTACATAACCATAGCCTGAAACACCCAGCTTCTCTTCTGTAACTGCCTTCACAGCTACGTTTATGAATAACGGAAGATGGATTTTTATTTTTATTTTTCTTGTATATGTTAAGCTAGAATAACACAACTCCAGCTATTCACCACCTTCTCTTTCCTTAATGGATTTTTAAAAACATGTCAAATTCCTTTCATAGGAAGAAAATTTAACATCATAGAGGATATTAAAAAAATTACGTTCTCAAAATCTTAAAGTACTTCTGGAAGAGAGGTTCTAAAAATACTCTGGCAATTTTGGGATAAACACACCCTAAGTGACTCCTTGTAAGTGGAATAATATTCAAATGGAGATAGTTTTGTGTTAAAAAGTGAATATTATTCTTTGTCACGCTTCATAAGGTAAAAACACGACTGTTACAGGAAGATGTCGTACACACTAAGGAGGGAAAATGCAGAGAAACAAGAACTCCTATAAACTCTACGTGGGAGGGAAACTGATCCAAGTTCTTTTGGGAACAAGCTGGCAACCTCTTATCAAAATGTAAAGGCACATGCGCCCTTCAGTCTAGCAAGTCCATCTGCAAGGCTTTACCCCACAAATGTATCTGTAGACACGCACAAACCCGCACAGGAGCCTGTTCACTGTGCCACTGCTTATGTTAGTGAGGGGACAGAAACAACCTAAATGTCCTTAATAAGGAACTCAATAAATGATTATATATGCATTCCATGTAGCCATTAAAAATAATTCAGTAACTTTGGGGCGACTGGGTGGCTCAGTCGGTTAAACATCTGACTCTTGATTTTGGCTCAGGTCATGCTCTCACAGTCCGTGGGTTCAAGTTCCGCATTAGGTTCTGTGCTGACAGCACGGAGCCTGCTTTGGATTCTGTCTCCCTCCCTCCCTCTCTCTCAAAAATGAGCATTTAAAAACAATTCAGTAACTCCACATGTGCTGTATTACACACACACACACACACACACACACACACACACTGGCATACAGGTAGAATATTTGTAGGAGGATTTCATGAGAAACTCTAACAGTGGTTATTTTGGAGATTTAGGGGAGGTGGTAAATTCTTCCATGTATACTCTTTGATTTGCTTAATTTTTTAAATAATGAACTTGTACTCATTCAATATAAAAAGTTTGCTTTCTAACAAGCCTATTATTTTCTTCTGAATACAATGAAGGCTGGAATCCAGATACCAGATATTCGGAGCATTTTCTGCAGGAAGCAAAGTTACTCCACTGGAATGGAAGACATAAACCCTGGGACTTCCCTAGTGTTCACAACGACTTATGGGAAAGCTGGTTTGTTCCTGACCCCGCAGGGATATTTAAACTCAATCACCACAGCAGCTGATGTAACGACATTTTATATATTCCCTGTATAAAAATGTGGAATTGTTCATTTATAGCCCTACTATATCATTGTTCTTTATGAGCAGTACCTTTGGTGCAAATGATCCACAATGTAAAACACAAAGACTACTGTGGGCAAATAGTACCCTGGATTACGTAGGTACTGATTCCTTAAGTGTAAGTGGTAATTATGGAAATCAAGATGATGTGAGTGAGATATATTGTTGGAAGGAAATAAACCCACCTAGGTTTCAGCAATCAATTTGCTTAACTCTCAATGACAACCTGTACCCACAAGTTTTTAAAATCTCTCAATGTGTTTTTCACACATAGGTATTTTTTCACAGGTTGCCAGTCTTGTCTTTTGTAAAACAACAAACTACATTTAAAACATGAATGTATGTAAAAATAAAAGATATGCAGATTTTTAAATGATTTGCAGTACATATATTATTCAATACCTTAAACATAACACAAGGTAGACGGATCTGAGGCGTAAAGGGGGAAAGAATACCAGTCACTTGTGCTGCAGAAAAACCTGCAACTTAGGATAATCGTTCTTGGTATTTTTATTGTAAAAACCATCAGACTTCCAAATGAATTTAAAAACCTTTCCAATATTATTTAATGAAAAAGTCTCATATTGTCACATAGGGGATATATCAACGTTTACTACTCATCTGTCAAATGTAATGAAAAACACCATTGTTGTAGGCTTGGAAAATCCTCAAACCCATTCTCTAATGAGGGTCCATTATAATTTTAAGGGTATTTTCTCCAGTCAGATTAAAAAAAAAAAAACTATTGTAAAGCTACAATCATTATATACCAAAGCAATTCCTACTTCCATGCTTTACATAGTCCCATGAAAAAATAATTCAATTGTTCCTAATCCCTGATGCAAGGCACTTCAAAGCACCCGCATGAAACATCCATGTAAACAGCAGTACAGTACATGAGTTAAATAACATGAATGACTTTTACACAGCTTGACCTAGACTAAAAGAAATATAAAATCCATCATAGCCACAGCTAAAAAGTATGTTAAGATTCACAAGAATTTGTTTCTCTTATCATATAGAGAAGAACAAGCCATATAATCTCTTAGGAAAAAAAAACACCTCATAAATATTTTCATATTGAAAAACAGCATGCTCCCTGGGTATGTATGAAATCAGGATATTCAGAAGTGACCAGGAGTTAATTGCAAATGGCATTTCTGAATACCCAGCTTTACTATCCACCAGGCCTAGTAGTCTGGACTATCTGTAGCACCATGGAAAAGGCATTAGAAAATCACACAAGTACATTACTTCAAACTAACCCTGCCACGAGGCTCACTTAAGTCCACAGTAACAGACAGCAATGACGCAGAGAAAATTTTTTAAGTGACAGCTTATTAGATTCACATAGCAAGAAAAATTCTGTTATTTTAATACATCTCACGTACATAAAGCACCAGCTTAAATAAGATTATCAAACACCCCAGCTTCTTGTTGCTCAGCCTGAGTTCACTTCTCACCACTTTCCATGTTACGCCCTTAAAGCCAAGGAGGTGCTAGATACCGTAAGAAAAATTCAGTTCCTTCCCTATCAAATGTATGTCTCTCAAGTAAAACACAGAAGAAATAACAAACTTTAAAAGGTCTACTGCATTCTCTGGAATTTACCATTCCAGCAGGGCAGTTTCTGCCTATACTAGAGGATTAACACGCAGGGGTGAGGAGGCCAAAGGCAGGGCTCAGCGCCCTGTCAGAGAAGGCTGGGTGAGGCCACACTTGAAATTTCTACGGCTGAGCAACTCTCCCAAACCCTCCCTGCTGGTGAGGCCAAGGGGTCTGAGGGTGAGTACGCCTCAGGGAGCCCGTCAAACACCGCTAGACAGCACCACATGGGACTCCCCTGGGGGTTAGCTTCACATATAGAATTCAACACATCTGCCTCTTGACCGGTGCTAATTATTATTAGCATGCCCTTCTTAGGCATAAAAGGAATAATGGTATATCTGGGTTTATGCACAGTTCATAATCAAGTATAAATATTCGGACAGTTACATTTTAAAATTACAGATTAAAAGTGACTCCCAAAAGAAAATCAATTTCTTCATAATGAAATACACTTTATAAAAAGCTGGAATGGTGGTTAATTCAAATACAAAAACTCATACACAAAAAACCGTGCTTTTTTCTTCCAAGCTTACTCAGGTTCATACAGTTGATTCTACCACACAACCATAATATGATTATATCACCAGAATAAAATACTAATAAAATGCTTCAGTTAGCCCCTTCTTGACTACTGCATTAAAACTGCAGCATTTAGGTAGAGCTGAGAAACACCAGTCTTAAGCATGGTTTCCTTCTTCCTGTTCTTGAGTCCCGCAGTGATTATTAAAGGAAGGAATCTGGTCTGTAAACGACTGGGTCATCCACTGCCCATTTGGAATGTCACTGAAAGTTGATTCTCCACTGTCAGCTGCCAGGGTGGGGAGAAGAAGGTTAGTTCATTCTATCTAAAAAGCTTTACACGATTCATCAAGAGATGTTAGCAGTCCAGCGGAGGAGGACTGCCGTTAAAACAGCAAGCTTCTTCAATACAATAATAAATTTCTGTTCTCTTGGCAGATACAGGACTAAGAAACCCTTAATGGTCATTCAGGGAGGGAATGTGATTAGAATGACGTAATGACTTAATGAAAATGAGCTGCTAACACCTACGTGGTGAAACCTCAGATAACCATCACATTTCACTGTCACTAAAAAGATTTTCATAGTACCATTCCCACACTTCAATAATTCATTCTCTTTTAAAAAAAAATAAAGTGCATTTCCCCAGTCCTGACAAAACCAAGTGTTTGAAAGAAACAAACAGGGGTTCCTGGGTGGCTCAGTTGGTTGAGCATTCGACTCTTGATTTCAGCTCAGGTCAGGATCCCAGGGTCGTGAGATCGAGTCCTGGTGTAGGCTCTGCACTGGGTATGGAACCTGCTTGAGATTCGTTCTCCTTCTCCTTCTGCCCCTCCCCTGCTAGTGAGCGTGAGCAAGAAAGAAAGAGAGGAAGAGAGAAAGACAGATACGTACGGAGGAACATACTTAGCCCATTGGAAGAGAAGCTGCAAGGGTCACTATTGCACGGATTTTCAGTATAAGCACCGCCATACGCTGCTTCATAACCTGGATCGTATTTTTCTTCCTTAACAGCCATCTTCTTTGCATCCTCTGTGGAGAGGGTAAAAGGGATTTACAGCTGTTTTTGTACAACGGTTCTGAAAACAGCTTTATTCAGAAATCCTCATGAACAAATCTTTTTCCTGAATGTTCAAGTGTGCGGAGATCTATCTTTTGTTGCCATCTTTTAAACTCTTTATAACATTTATTAGATTAACTCATTGGAACTGTAAAAGCCTATCAGATTTAATTTCCAGTAGGCTATGTTGCTTCTTCTATCTTCGACATCTGTAGGAGCACCCACGACAGATGGGTAACTTTGATAAAAGGAGATTTTAACAGTGACTAACATCCGTTGTCAGAACACTCTGGCTGACGATGTAACTGTTCCCCTTTCTCTTGCTTTTAAACTCACAATGTGCGTGCGTTCAGTAGTGTATATATCCATGACACCCAAAAACAGGGCGAAAATGGAAACATACCTTGGGCCAGCTGTAGATCAAATGTATATTGCACCTCTTGAACGTCTGTATTTCGTTCGATGCCTTTCAATTGATCTCGTAAGTCTTTCAGCTTAATGTAGTAATGAACTTTGTCCTGGGCTCGAGGAAACTGAGCACATCTCGCACTGGATGATGGCATAACATAGCAGAGCTAAAATCGTAAAATTTTACAGTTACATAAATGTTACAAATGTATTGAGTCCACTCACATTGAGATTTAAAAATTTATCTTTGGGGGGATTAATTATGATGCCTATCACATATTAATATATGTAAAATCAGTAACAGCAGTTTTGTCTCTTGAGTTAAAATTTGTAAAATTTACTTATTGCAAAGTCAATAAATCAAAAATAATGAGGCTTTCCCCCCATGTTCATTTACCAATTAACAGTCTTGTCTTTTTAACAGTGAACATATGGTTCACAATTCTAAAGGCACAAAAGAAGTATACAATGAAAAGTATTCCCCCCAATTCTGTCTCTGTCCACCCAGTTCTCTTCCCAGAGGCAATCAAAGTTGCTGGTTCCAGAGGTATTCTATGAATATAGAATCAAATGTCTCTAATATATGTACTCTCCCTCACCCTTTTTAAAAAAACACACAAATGATAACATGTTCTCTATTCCCTGTTCTACACCTTGGTTTTTTACTCAACAATGTATTCAGAGACAATTCTGTATCAGATATCTAGAGCAGAGTAAAAAGACTTTGTTTTTTTTTTTTAATGTTTTATTTATTTTTGAGAGAGAGAGAGCGAGTGCATGAGTAGGGGGAGGGGCAGAGAGGGAGATACAGAATCCAAAGCAGGCTCCAGACTCCAAGCTGTTAGCACAGAACCCGACACGGGGCTCAAACTCACAAACTATGAGATCGTGACCTGAGCTGAAGTTGGACACCCAACTGACTCAGCCACCCGGGTGCCCCTAGACTTTCTTTTTTTGCAGCTGTGTAGTACTTGCATACTTATTTAACCAAGACCCAGCTGTGGGCATTTAGGTTGTTTCCAGTCTTTTATTATTATAAGGTGTAGTGAAAAAGCTTGTACATATTTCATTTTGAATATGTGTGAGTGTATCTCTTGGATAAATTCCTAGAAGTGCAATGCCCAGCAGAAAGACATTTACATTTATCATTTTGGATAATGGTGACAAATTGTTCTTCATAGAATACTAAATATATAACAATATATATCACATGTATATCAAAGAGTGAGGCTGTTAGTTTATGGAATTTCCAGTTGCAATTTCTTGCACTTTTTTTTATATTGGCCTCCATAACATTATAGAAAACAAATTATTCATTTTCTTTTGTGTAGAAAGCATTTAGAAACTCCTGACTCATAAATATATGCAGATGCAAATGCTACCAGGTTGTGTAGTAGCACTTTTTCGAATCCTAAGATATTCTTCAATTAAAATGATCCAGAAATTTGAAAGTTTTTTTGTGTTTCAAAGAAGAGTCACTAACATCAACAACTGTTAAAATCTCATGATAAAGAATATATTTTAAAAGATAAAAATACTCTCAGCTCAATATAAGAGCTAAAATTACCTATCATGATAGGATTCAAATTCAGTTAGTACTACCCTATTCCGGGCACAAATACCCAAGAGATGTACCTGACCTCATTTGGCTCTTAAGGGACAATAATGAGGTAATCTATAGGAAGCAATGAACTCACCTGTACAATTTTACTAAAGTAGGTAAGTGTAGGCCTTGGTTTAAACAAAGACCAGGGCTACCACCTACTCTGTCAATGACATATTTGTAACAAGTTAAAGACAGAAGAAATTTAAAAAGGAAAAGTGCAAATGTATGGAGGTGGCAGAAACTGTATTCTGAGGTCTCCACAAAAACCTGTTGACACACTGGCTCCTCCATCATTTAAAATGTCGTCAGGGTGCCTTAGTGGCTCAGTTGGTTGAGCAGCTGCCTTCGGCTCAGGTCATGATCTCACGGTTTGTCGGTTCGAGCCCTGCATCAGGTTCTCTGCTGTCTGCAGGGAGGCCGCTTCAGATCCTCTATCTTCCTTCCCCTCTGCCCCTCCCCCACTTGTTCCCTCTCTCTCTCAAAAATAAATAAATAAAAACTTATTAAAACAAAAAACAAAAAAAGGGGCGGCTGGTGGTTCAGTCGGTTAAGCATCTGACTTCGGCTCCGCTTGTGGGTTCCAGCCCCTCCTTGGGCTCTGTGCTGACAGATCAGAGCCCGGAGCCTGCTTTGGATTCTGTGTCTCCCTCTCTCTCTGCCCGTCCCCCGGCTGCCCTCTGGCTCTCTCTCTCTCTCAAAAATAAATAAACATAAAAGAAAAGAATAAAAAGAAAAAACAAAAATAAATAAAATGTTGTCTATAACACATGTGCCTGTGTTTTGTATGTTGTTTTTCAAAAAGTTGTAAACAAGGGGAGCCTGGGTGGCTCAGTTGGTTGGGCGTCCGACTTCAGCTCAGGTCATGGTCTCGCGGCTTGTGAGTTCGAGCCCCACGTTGGGCTCTGTGCTGACAGCTCAGAGCCTGGAGCCTGTTTCTGATTCTGTCTCCCTATCTCTCTGCTCCTCCCCTGTTCATTCTCTCTCTCAAAAATTAAGAAACATTAAAAAAAAAATTTTTTTTAAGTTGTAAACAAAACTTAAAACTAGATCTAAGAAGCAAAATCTGAACTAAGTAAGTGTCTGCAGAAGCGATACAGAAATAACAGAGTTTGAAAACCACTGTTACTTAGTGATGCCTTTATGTATAAGACAGTAAATACACCAAGGGCCAAGCAGGTTGTCTGGATGTCTGTCTGCAACCGGGCTGCACACTATTTAGATGGCTCCACAATGACACTGGGCTAAGATATACAAACAGGGGGCACTGAGCAGTGTTACTAATTGGGAGCATGTCTGTACTTATATGTTTGTTTCATACCGAGTAAGGGCTAATCTACTTGAATTTGGTAAGAATATGCCATTAAATATATTTTGAATGTAGTATGTTAGCCAGCTCCTCTCAATATTTTAGCCAAATAACATAAGACATTTTATCTGACAAATGTTTCTTTCTTTAATAATAGTATCTGAATTAATCTGCAACTATTAGTTTGAGTTGATAGATAACTATTACTCAACAAAATCCAGTGCTTTGTTTTCATGGCACAAGTTACAATGGAAAGGACAAATAAAAAAGGAAAACTAGCTAGAAAAAAAATTCATATTTAGCTGATATACAAATATAATTTTAAGGACTTACAGTTTCTGTGTCTGGGATCTTATGGGGTTGAAGTCCAAATTCTAAGTTTTTAACCTTAACTCCAAAAACTTCTTTACTAAAAATTTCATAAATACCTAAAATGAAATACAAACATATTTACGTTGTCCATAATGTTAGCAAAGAAAAAAGACAAAATTTAAAAGTAAATCTTACATTTTCCATTAAACACTGCTATTCGTGGCTGATATTTCTGTAATTTCTGCACTAGAATACGTCCTCCTTCACGGAATTCTTTACTAAAATTGAATTAAAAAGTAGTCAAAATATAAGTGCGGTAATATTTATAATATGCTGAATTCAGAGAGCTTTCAAAACAACATCAATTCATATACTTGTTAAGCTCAGCTTGCACTAGATACATACAGCGTTCCTAGAGTATATGAGACACCAGCATGGTCAGGTTCCAACCTATAAAAATGAATGAAATTACCTGGATAGATCTTTGCTGCCTGGTGTTGTCCTTTCCACCATATTGGTAAATCCAATACCATACTTTCCTGGTAAAGTGTGATCATCCATATGGTTCAGTTGGACCTCACTCAGGCCTGACATAAACAGACACTTCCCTGTGAAAGAGAGTTCAGTTTATTTGCATGTAGGTCAAAGGTTTTTGCCCCATGAATCACTATGGTAGTCTACATTTATCCTGAAATTTAAAAAAAAAATAAAACATTTAGGATATTTAGGAAATTACAGGTCAAATACCGTATCAAGCAATCACTATGTGTTAATAAACCCTTTGCATGGATTATCTCATTTAATCATAATGATCTTATGAAATATTAATTACTATTTTTATCTCCTCTTCCCAGGGCAGTTAAGGTAAATGGCTGTTGAGAATACACAGCTAGTCAGTGCTTCAAAACTGGTTTTCTTTCTAGGAACTAGTCATACCACTGCTTGCCCCTGGAATACCTCAAAGAGACAAACATACACCAACAGACCCAGAACATTCCAACACTTTGACAATGGAAAAAATTAAAAATTCAAACGTCTCTTAGAAATTGTTTTAAATAATGGAGACAACATGTCCTTAGTTCCAAAACACATTATTGTACCTTCTGCCCTAAATGTTTTTAATGTAACCCTTAGATAACCAACTAGTATTTTCTGAGGGCCTACTGCATGCCTTTTTCTATTAGGTGGTGTTAGGTAAGTCGACTTACATATTAAGACAATACAATAGTAGTTACAATTGGGTTTAAAATTCACTCTACAAGTATGAGGGTCTTTAATACAGATACGAAGTAGGGGCGCCTACAACGGGGCTCAGGCGGTTGAGTGTCTGACTTTGGCTCAGGTCATGATCTAGCGGTTTGTGGGTTCGAGTCCCGCATCGGGCTCTGTGCTTGATAGCTCAGAGCCTGGAGCCTGCTTCAGATTCCGTGTCTCCCTCTCTCTCTGCCCCCACCCCCACTCACACTCTTGTCTCTCTCTCCTTCAAAAATAAATAAACATTAAAAAAAAATTAGAAAAACAGAATGTCTCTAGTCACAGAATTTCTTAACTGTTACAGCTTGATTCCCAACGATCAATGCATTTCATCTCTCCTAGGAAATAAGATCAGCAGAAATCTGAAAAGGTCAGTGTTCTGTCTATACTGGCACAATGATGTACTATTGTTACTATGACTGTAGGTAACAACTAAAAAAGAAAATTCATTTTAAAAAGTAGTAAAACTCATTTAAAACAATTAGCAAAACAAAAGAGAAAGTGCTACTTTTCTTGCCCCTCCATTCTCTTACACCAAAACATGAACAGTGACATATCTTTTTCAAGCCTTTTATTTTTGTGCACGCATGCACAGAAAACACGTTTGTGTCTGGGGGCTCAGCTGGTTGAGCGTCCTCTAGATTTCCACTCAGGTCATGATCTCAGTTTGTGGGGTCGAGCCCTTGGTTGGGGGCTCAATGCTCAGCATAGAGCCTGCTTAGGATTCTGTCTCTCTCTGCCCCTCCCCCGCTTGTGCTCTTCCCCCTCCCCTCAAAATAAACTTAAAAACAAAAAAACCCACACAGTTTGGCTAAAAAGGAAAAAAAAAAAACCCCAAACTATTAACAAAGATATCTAGTTTAAAAGTAAAAAAAATAAAGGCAAGAACTACTTACAAAAATGGTTTCCAGGTCCAGGGTAATGATGCCCTTTGTAAGCTGCCATTAGTCCCGGGTTTATGCCAATCTGCAAAAAATGTTTATACACTTAAGTCTTGAAAAGTAGGGTTTACCGCCTGAGGGCTTCTGTGGAGTAGTGATGGACAAAACTAAATTTATTAAAATAAAAATTTAATCCAGCATCATCGGCAATCCCGTTTATCAAGTACCTATTTTTGATCTGAATAAAGTATTTCATTTTGAGGGAAAAAAAAATTCCCCTTATATCAAAAGTGTTGCTGCTGTTTTGAAAAACCAGTTTAAAAAAAAAAAAAAAAGGCAGAAGCAGACCATCAATACAGAGAACAAACTGGTGGTGGCCAGAGGCAGGGGAGACAGGCAAAACGAGTGAAGGAGAGTGGGAGGCACAGCACGGGGACCAGGGTCGACGGCATGGCAACGGCGTATGGTGAGGGATGGCGGCTACGCTTGCCGTCAGCACAGCATAATGAGTAAACTTGTTAAATCACCATGTTGTACACCTGAAACTAATGGAAGTGTGTCAACTATACTTCAATGCAAAAAAAAAGTAAAACAAAAATAAATTTTAAAGATAAAAAACAGTGTGACTCCCTCGTGTCCCCAAGCCCCCACCTCCACCCAACCGGACTGGAAAGAGAGAGGGCCTGGAGCAACCGATCAGCTGAGCCCAGGTCCAGCCACAGCCTGCTTCTCCACTCCCACCAAGCCGCTCACTCCACGTCATTTACAGTTGTTTGCATGCTGATGTTTCTTACAGTTACTGACAAAAATCAGAGCTCAAAATCAGTACTATCACTTATGGAGAACTCACACGTAATGTGCAATCTAAGTCATTCACGTGGATTATTTTACCTAACTGCAATCCTATGAGGAAGGTACTATTATCACCCCTGCTTCACCAATAAGGAAACTTGGTGATTAGGAAGGTTAAGGCTTGTTCAAGGTCATACCCACATGGCAAGACCTGAAACCAGACAGCCGTACTCTGGAGCCCATCCTCTTAAACACATCCATATGTGTCCACAACCTTATGAAGGTGACAAAATGACACCATTTACTACCAAAAGGATTCTTAGAAATGGTTCAACAAAATGCTATTTGCAAGAACAGAGGTTATGTAAATTTAATTCACCAATACTACTTATAAAACCAAATGAGGACAAAAATTCTTACAATCACAATGTCCAGATTGAAAGTCAAAATGTCCGGGAGGGTCTTGGTTAGAAGTTCAGCTTCTGAAACACCATTAAAACGGTCTACCTTTCTTTTCACTTTAAATGTGTCCGTAATTTTTTCTTGCTTTTCTTTTGATTTTGTGGGCTTGCCAGATTTTTTGGCCTCAACAGGCTTTTTGGGTTCTACCGGTTTTTTTGGTGCCGTTGCTCTGGGTTTTCTTTTCCTTCCTTTTGGAGTCTCTGAAACACAGTAATTTCAATGAAGTAGATGCAGAAAAACATAACTTAAGGACATCAGGCAGCTTTCCCAGTAGAGTCACCCCATCGACGCCCTTGCTACCTTCTCCTATCTCCCAGCCTCACCATCCTCTGCAGTACCCTCCCTCTTCCTTCATCTTAGGACGGGGTTCTCGAGGCCCTATACCCTGCCCTCCTTCCTCTGCTAGCTGTTCTCGGGATGAAACGTACATAATGATCATAGATTGATTTCCCATGGACTCTTCCCTGTCATCTTGATCTCCCCAGGGATTTAAAGCATTCAGGTCCTATTTTATAGAAATTCTAGGGCGCCTGGGTGGCGCAGTCGGTTAAGCGTCCGACTTCAGCCAGGTCACGATCTCGCGGTCCGTGAGTTCGAGCCCCGCATCGGGCTCTGGGCTGATGGCTCAGAGCCTGGAGCCTGCTTCCGATTCTGTGTCTCCCTCTCTCTCTGCCCCTCCCCCGTTCATGCTCTGTCTCTCTCTGTCCCAAAAATAAAATAAACGTTGAAAAAAAAAAAAAATTCTAAATGTAAATACATAAACAGTGCAATAAACGAGAAAATAAATAGAGCAAAAAATAGGGAGGAAGGGAACCTTTTAACTCGATTTTCCCATAATTTCCAGCAATAGAAAACCTCAAATGGCTTGTGGGCTTGTTTTAGAGATGAGTGTATTCTGTTCCACACACAGCCAAAGAGGTGAATTTAGAGATGCTGAAGATGAAATCTCTGGGTGGGAAAGTAGTCTTCAAAAGGCAAGACCAGGGGGGCACCTGGGTGGCTCAGTTGATTAAGCATCTGACTTTGGCTCAGGTCATGATCTCACAGTTCGTGGGTTCAAGCCCCATATGGAGCTTTGTGCTAACAGCTCAAGGCCTGGAGCCTGCTTTGGATTCTGTGTTTCCCTCTCTCCGCCCCTCTCTGGCTCGTGCTCTCTCTCAAAAATAAATAAATGTTAAAAAATTAATTAATTAATTAATTTAAAAAAAAAAAAAAAAGGCAACACCAGGGGGGCACGTGGGTGGCTTAGTCAATTAAGTGTCCGGACTCTTGGTTTCGGCTCAGGTCATGATCTCACAGTTCGTGAGAGTTTGAGGCCCAAGTTGGGCTCTGTGCTGACAGTGTGGAGCCTGCTTGGAATTCTCTCACCCTCTCTCTGCCCCTCCCTCGCTCTCTCTTGCACGTTCAAAATAAATGAATAAACTTCAAAAAACAGAAAAGAAAAAAGAAAAAATATGCAAGACCAGGGATGTCTTAGGACCTAAAGCAGAGCTTCTCAATCTCAGCACTACTAACATTTTAGGTTGAATGATTTTGGTAGAATGCTACTCTGTTTAAGTAATATACAGGGTTGTCCTGTATATTACTGAATGTTTAACAGCAACCTTGACCTCTACTCAATAGACGCCAGTAGCACCCTGCCAATCATGACAATCAAAGTTGTCTCCAGATATTGCCCAATGTCCCTTGGGGGGGGGGGGGGGGGGAAACACGCCCAGTCAAGAACAACTGACCTAGAGTTACCCAATAGGAAGGTGTGCTTTTCTTACCCTTGTTTAACATCTCTCTTAATTTCTTAGGCCCCTCCTCCATTCTACTACCATTAGGCAGTTCCCTAACCCAGCATCCTGTCCTTCCTCTCTTCTACCCCACACTGATTCAGCCACTCTCTACGCGAAGGGATCCACCTCCACTGGCCTGTAGCTGGGAAGTCCCAGTGCTGCCAGCCCAGAAAAATAGGAGAGTCATCGGCAGGGGTATCTCCAATGCAGTGGAGTCAGATGTGTTTCTGGAATCATAAGATGAAACTCTTGAACACATTTCTCATACAATACTGCTACACTGGAGAAAACCATTACCTTCTTCTCTCCATCCCCTCAGGTCTCCCTCATATCACCCTCAGATTATTCAGTCTCAAATCCACTTTTTGCCTCCAAATTCTGCCTTACTCCCTACCATCCATTCTATCCTCTATAATTTTTCCCAGGCTGACTTTCAGAATGTGACTCTGTTTAAGTCACCCTCTACTTCCATTCTCTCAAAAGCTCCCTACCACCTTCAGAAGAGAACATACATTCTTCGAGTTACAAGGCACTTTCCAGCCTCATTGATCACTATTTTTTTGCTGTACACCAGACTCCCAAAGACACAGAATAACTACTTTTTAACTGTCATGATTCTTCACATCTGTCTTTTGCCCATGCTATTCCCTAGGCCAGGAATGTTCCCCACCCCATTCTTCATGGGGATATAGTCTCCTCCCCCTTGACTTCCAGAGCTCTGGGAAGCTGCTTCTGAACCTCGGTCCGAGTTAGTGTCAACCCTATGAGCTCTCACAGCACCCTGTGCCCCTCTTCACCACTGTGTGCTTAAAGCATACTATGTGTTTACTTACTATTTTCTCCTACTAGATTATGAGCTATTTGAGGGCAGGATCCATGTTCTTTTATTCCCCCAAATGTACCACAGTGCCTGGCACATACTTAAAAAGTGGTTAACGTTTTAAATACTAAAATAAAATAAAAATTCTTCATTAAACCCTTTCTTACATAAGCTGGCCAATCCAATAGCTACTTTTCTCAACTATCCTGATGAAAACTACCTTGTACAGGTTCCTGAGCAGGCACTGGTTCTGGAACTTCCGCTGGCATTTGCTGTTCGTCCATAACATTCATATCAGGAGATTCAGCCATCATTTGTTGAAATGGGAATGTATAAAAAGCTTGAGCTTGCTGAAGGGAGTAGCTGAAAGAACAATTAAGTACAAGACATGTCAATAAAATTACCCGACTAGAAGTTTAAACGATGAGCTTTAAAAACCTTTAGGATCCAAACACTGTGTGGTCAGACTGTAATATATAGAGTCGATAATAGGGGCAAAGGGAGGAGGAAGGTCTATTCCTAAATGTGTGTATTCACCCGATTTTTACTTTGTGCCTATTAACCAATATTAAGGAACTCTCCCACTGATTAATGACAAGATGTGTCAGCAATAAAACTTACCAGTCCTGTCAAGTCAGCCTGTGCTTTCTCTGAAATGAGATCATGGGAATTTGCTAGCAGAGAGACTTAAAAGGCACAGCAGCTCATACAGGGTTAAAGTGTCCACACAAACAGTTTGTCTCTATCTTCACATTTAATTCTTTGGTCATAAGATCCTCTCCAACCTAACCCCACCCAGCTTTACTGAGATACAACGGACATGAAATGTGTAAGTTAAAAGTATATGATGTTTTGATTTGATACATATTTTGCAAAATGATTACTAAGTCTTAGCTAATACCTCCATCACGTCACATAATTACTAATCACCATTTCTTTTTTGTAATGAGAACATTTAAAATCTACTCTCTTATCAACTTTCAAGTACGTAGCAAGGTATTATTAGCTCTAATCACCACCATGTACATTAGATCCCTAAAACGTGGTCATCTTATAACTGGAAGTTTTTCTCCTTCGACCAACAACTCCCCATTCCTGCCTTCCCTCCAATCTACTTAAGGTTCTCTTTTGGTTTATTTGCCTATTTAATGATTTATGCATTGGATCTGGTTTTAAATTGTTGCTGGGTTTTTACCACTAGATGAGGGCTAGAAATGGACATTTTGCACATATCTGTGAATTTATGGGGAAAAAAAAACACTTTAAATCTCTTCTCTGAACATCTTTCAGACTTTGTTACAAGTACTCAGTTCAATATAAGGAACACAAAAAACAATGGCCAAAAACCAATTTCTCATGACTACCCATCACTGTCTCACACTGCTGCCTACAGCACAAAAGCTACGGAAGCAAACATGTATTTTCTGAAACTCAAGTTACATCTAATGCCAAACGATGCCATTACATACACAACGGGAAGGAAAACACTAGGAAATAAAATGGGTCAGTGTCATTTACCATTTGGAGAGAAAAGTCGTTTTCCGTGGCAAGCTACTCACTTATTAGTTATGGAGAAAGAAAAGGGGAAGCTCAGAAAGTAGAGATTAAAAAGAAAAGCTAGGGACGCCTAGGGGTGCAGTTGGTTATGTGTCCGACTTTGGCTCAGGTCTTGATCTAGAGGCTTGTGAGTTTGAGCCCCAAGTTGGGGTCTGTGCTGGCAGCTCAGAGCCTGGAGCCTGCTTCAGATTCTGTGTCTCCCTCTCTCTTTGCCCCTCTCCCGCTTGCTCGTTCAAATGAATAAATAAATAAACAAATAAGATAAACTAGTACATTTTATATGAATGAATCTTATTATGCATAAATCATATCTTAATAAAATGGTTGGGATGGCGGGGGAGGCAAACTAAAGCAGAAGCTTAAATGGCCAAAGCAGACACAGGGTAAGAGACTATCTGTGGGTGCCCAGGCTGAAATCCCGGACGCTCAAAGACAGGGGCCAAATCCTAATGGACAAACCACTGGAGAGGAATTTTAGCTTCAAGCTATCTTCAAGGGTAAGCTGTTAAAGAAAAGGTTAAGAATTAGAAAGGTATTACACTATATCTTAAGACTTTTACTTCTTTAAATATATTGTTTCCAGTTACATAAAAAATAGGTACGACAATCCAATAAACTTTAGTCCAGTAACATGAAAAGACTATGCAGCAAAATTAATGTACTGATATTTTTTAAAGCACAGAAAATGTTTAATACAGACTTTAAAGTAGAAAGGAACACGAAACAGTATTATAACCTAAGGCTGCATGTTGGGAAAATATGTAGACAAGTCCTAGAATCTCAAATGTAAAAGTTGAAGAAAAGCGCTTAAATCATGCTTGGCACAAAGTAAAATGTCCTCTTTTTCCACCACACTTTTCTTTAATAATATTCATAGCTCCTTTTGATGAACTGTAAAATCATTGGTTGTTCAGTGTTTATTACTCAAATACTCTAAGGAGGGGTCAGATATTGCTGGGTTACATTGAGAGATCTTGTATTGTTACCCTTCAGATATTCCAGCACAATGAACTGTAACCTTTGATTGAGGCCAGCCGCAGTTAAGTCACAATAAGCGAACGGCCAAAGAATGCAGGACATCTCTTAGTCTAGTCACACTGTCAAGAAGACAACCTTCCACCCTCGCCCATGTTTCTGGCCACCACTCTCAAGAGTTTCACAGATGTGTCCCATTTCAAGCACTTCACGAAGTCCAAACTTAAAGTATTTAATTTAGGAAGATTTTACATGGCAAAAGGATTCTGAACTTTAAAAAACAAATTTCCAAAATGTGGCTTTCGCATATTTCAGGGTCATACTTAGATGTGAAGTGCAGAACCTGAAAATTAAGTTTAGAAATCAGTTGGCTGAGGAAAAAAAATGAAAAGGAAGAAAAAAACCCAGAAGTGTTATTTTAGAGATATATATCAATTTTGAAAGAAGTTGAGAAACTTATCTATAATATCAGCGTGTCCCTTAATGTTTCTAAAAATGACCTCTGGTACTTTACAGGAAGTTAAAATAGAACAGAAATAGAAAAATAAAGAAATGAGAAATATGATGTGTAAGTTCTAAGGTAATACACTATCTTAAGTATTAAATTCAGTCTTATCATCTCAATGGCTTCCTAACAGAACAAAAGGAAAGAGAGTGCGACACAACATTCTTATTATTTGGCAGAAGCAAGCAAAAAACCTTCGAGGACTTCAAAGCTAGGAAACTAGAGTTCTAGATAACTCAATTTCCTATTATCCAGCGATAATTACAACTGTAAGCAGCATAAACCTGTTCAACCTTAATTAGAAGATATTTAATACATTTGTTGTATTTATATACACTTGCCCCTTTGTAATTCAGAATCACGCCAACTTTACAAGGCTTGTTTTCTCTGTGCGAGGGACAGGGACACAAGAGCACTTGGTCATAACTCTTCCTCTCGGACTCCTTCTCTCACCATGAAAATGATTTTTACATATGTGGACGATGTACAGGAAATGGGACCAAATCTGTCCAGATCCCAGAGTTTTTATTTTCTGTAACTCAAATTTAGTATCAAATTTCCAAGCATGAGGGATGACCTTATTTCCCCTTGCTCACTTTTCTTCCCTATCATTGGTTTGTCCCCACACTGTTCTGTGCCTCTCCTTTGCCTGAAGCTCACCCCTTCCTCTCTCCTAGGCTCCATTCACACCCCCCTTTTTGGAGGGCGGGAGGACATCTACTCATTTTTCACTCCTCCAAAAAGCATCACAGGCCAACCACACCCTTGACTAGCCCTCCATGGTTACCCACCCCGATGAATACAGGTCTCTTCATTATCCAGAAATGTGTGAAACTCAGCTAAGGTAGTAAGATTGTCTCTTCCGCTCGGGTTCTTTGGTGCCTGTTCTGCTTCTGGCAAAGGCAGTGCCAGGACCTAGCACACATTTCCTTGAATTCTGGCCTTGGTGGGTCTTTCAGTCTGGAAGTATGATGTAGTCACACCCCAGGGCAGCCAGCAATTAGTTCCCTAGCGAGTCTTAGTCTTTCTGCTTGGATGCTACTAGAGACAGAAGCCTCACTAGCAACCTTACGCCTCCCATCAAGTCATAACTTAAGAGACAACCGCCCCCAAAATTAGATATGACATCCATGTCGATATACAACGATATAAACACAATCAGTATTACCCACAAGAGACACAGGCAAACAAAACTGGGTCTTGCTTTCTCAGATACGATCTCTGGCATGATCCCCAGTGGCATGAGGGTAGAGGGCATCTGAGCAGGGAAGCACACGGCAGAGATATCAGACAAGACCAAATCAGAGATGCACACCCTTTCCCTTGAACATCAGTGCCCAAAGCACTGGTTTTTACAGCCGTCTGAAATTGATATACCGTGTATTTTCCTAATGAATTGTGTATTTCCTAACAGTCTTACTTAAAACACACACACATACACACACACACACACACACACACACACACACACACACACAGCTGACTGAGGAGTCCAATTAATTCAGATTTTGCTGTACTTCAAAAACTAACTCTTTAAGGTTTTCTCTAAAATGAACACCTCCAACTTCTTTAATACTCAGGTATTTTCCACTATTTTAAAGATTTAAGTTGCTCTTTTCTATATACATTTGTCTTAGTCCTCTTGGGCTGCTACAACAAAACACCATTTAGTGTCCGCTGAGAGCCTACTTCCTGGTTCATAGGGGTGGCCTTCTTGCTGTATCTTCACAAAATGGAAGAGGTGAGGGACCTCTAGGACCTCTTTTAAAAGGGCACTAATCCCATTCATGAGGGCCCCACCTCCAAATACCATTACATTGGGGATTAGGTTTCAACATAGGCATTTTAGAAGAACACAATTCATAGCAATATTTTATTATTTTCACTTAATATTAATATTATTAATAATATTCATATTATTATTCACTTAATATTCATATTAATATGATTATACAACACTGAATAATTACAAAATAATAATCAATGGGGTGCCTGGGCGGCTCAGTCGGTTGAGCATCTGACTCTTGATTTCAGCTCAGGTCATGACCAGAGGGTTGCGGATCAAGCTCTGCCTCAAGTTCTGTGCTGAGTGTGGAGCCTGCCTAAGATTCTCTCCCTCTCTCTCTCTCTCCCTCCCTCCCTCCCTCTCTCCCTCCCCCAACAAAACAAGACAAAACAAAATGCTCACACACACACACAAAATCAGTGCTAAATAATCTAAATTCTCAACTAAAGAGAATTAGGTATATAAACTACAATGGAATACCGTCATAACTATTTAAAGACTACATTTAATATTGCAAAGTGGAACTGTGTGTATTCACCACACATTACTGGGTATTTACGGTACACAGTCTACTAGAAACTATAAATACAAAGATTTAGAACAAGCCAGAGTCCCCAATTCATTCAACTCTTCTTCATTTTTTGGTGCTTAAAAGAAAACAAAATAAAAATTCTCCAGATACAGCTTCATCATCCTGAAACCGAGCAGGGCTCAGCTTCCTCATCCTGGAGTCCTACTGCAGAATCCATTACATTAACTTTACTAGAACCCACATTATACTGTTGATTCAAACGGAGTTTAACGTCAATGAAAACTGCCCTTTTATTACCTCTCCCTCACATCACTGATACTTCTGCACCTCAGCACAGAACTGTGCCTCTTTTGGTAAAAGATGATTCAACACTCCAGCTGTTAGGATATGGATTCTGATTTAAACTACCAATTCCACAAACTTCTTCCAGAGTTGGGTCATTCACAAATCTTATCAGCATTCCAACAGCACCTGGAAGTTGTTAAATTGCTGAAAAGAACAAGTTGGGGTAGAACGACAAGGCACATCAATATAGACCTCTCTTCAGCCTGCCCTCGATTCTTTCGGCAGTAAACCAGCTTTGATTCCACCTAACTGGACTGCCATCAGTCCGTCTTCGTCTTGCCCACAGAGAAGTGATATGTGGCACAGTTGTCAGGGAGGCAGACTTTGGGCCACATTGCCTGCGTTCAAATTTCAGCTCTGCTCAAGTTCCTTAACCTCTGTGTCCCAGTTTCCACATCTGCAAAATGGAAACAGTTGTACCTAATTTGTTGGTTATGAGGATTAAATTAGTCAACATATGTAAAACACTTAAAACTGTGCCTGGTATATAATAATTTTGCTATAATAATAATAATAATAATAATAAAGACAGCAGGACAGGATTAAATTTTTAGATACCTCCTGTCAGCATCATCCTGATGCTGTCTAGTCCAGTATCATTATCCAAAAGGGAATGAACCTAGCTTGATACATCTTGCTTTTTTCCCAAATTATACTGTAACCTAGTGGCCACTGGTTCCTTTTAAATATGCTCAATAACCACTGAAAAGTAAAAATTTTGTTTAGGATCAAAGTCAATAAATTAGAAGACAGACTCCACCTAGGAAGAAACAGGAACTCATGTGTTTATTTTCAGGCTTCAGGTCTCTCTCCTGTTATCTGCAAGTTCTTAAAGATTGCTGTAATCTAGCTTCTCATTTGACATATAATTTATCCAGGCCAGGAAACTGGATTTCTCTTAGAGCAGCTGAAAGTTCTCTTAAATGCCCTCATTGATCTTGTCTCTTAAAGACATTCATTCTGCCATTTTTTGTCTCTAATCATTTTTCTTAACATAGAGATAAGAAAAATTAGAAACAAATGTTTGTTTCCTGTTATCTACTAACACCATGGCGGTGGACTGGGCAGAAAATCCAAACCTTTCTTGCCCTCGATGTCAACACCTAACTAAAAAAGTTCTTTTTGGTCCCTAACATTTCCAGAAAGGCTGATTTCATTTAAGGGTTAACCTTTCCAGTCTGTATTTTCAGTAGCCCATGTCACACTTTTACAAAGTCATTTTTGATTCGGCATCCTACTTTCCATTTTTGATAAATGTCCTTTCCATGCCAAAGCTCATTAGACACATACTGATCCTCTCCTTCCTTTTTTCCTCTCTGGGTAGACATTATTTGTTATGATACTTGAACTATCTTCTCTTTTAAAAAAAGAGTCCATATTAATGGAATTTTTTCCTTTGAATTTTTTGAAATTACTCTTCCAAAATAAAAAGTAAATTCATTATATCCGGCATTCCATTCTACTCCTTGATTAGCATGAAGTCAAGAGTGACAGAGAACCACTCTCTCAGGATTATCTGGGGCCTCAGTCATCTCAGAATCCCCAAAGATAAAGCCCTTACACTACTAACACAAAATTCTCTATTTCCTGAGGTTAAAACTTTGTGAGTCAAATTAAAAATGATCTATAACCTTGTGGACGGGTTAAGACAGCATATAAGCCAAATTTTAGGTAAACATCGTACCAGAGACCTATTACTTTGCTCTGAAGCACTGAGCAAGATCTTCTAATGTGTAATTCATTTGATGGTAGACTTCACCCAGGTTTCAGTACTGATCTGAAGTAACATCGCAAAGGTGGGAGTGAATTTCTCAAGTTCTGGTTAATTTTTAAATGTAAAGTTCTTTTGGGAAGGAAGTGCAGTACTTTATTTCAGGACTTGACCAGAAAAGCCAGGATAAAGACCACACTTTATATACCTCCTTTTCTAACCTCTAAAGACTGTTTTGGTGATCTAATCCCTTCCACATAACACAGATTCACAGCATGTCAGAACTGGATTCCAGAGATGTCCTATTTTACAGACATGAACAGGCCCAGAGAAGTGAAGTATCTTGCCTAAGTTCAGGGCCCTGGAGAGTCTGGAAAATTATTAGATCTTACAGAAATTTATTCCAATGTAAATCATTAGTTTTTCTTAAGGATCCTGCTACCCTATCTAATGATTTTTTTCATTTAGTTTTCTGCGAGGAGTTCGAATCTCGCAATCTCTGCGTTTGCCAAACGTTCTCTCCACGAATCTAACACTCCTCAAAGGACATACTGAAAAGTTAGATTAAGTTCACCCCCCAAGATCACCAGAAAGCATTTTTAGATGACTACTTGGGAGTATTAGTCATAATACAGAATTCAAGAGACTTTGTACGGCAATGTTATCCACCTTGTGGCCCCTGACGTTGATCTTACTAAACCTACGGGAAAGGAAGCCACAATAAAACTACTAATTTTAAAATTAGAGCTCCAGAAGTAATACGCGTGATATTCCATCTTTACTGCTCTTCTCATAATAACGGAGGGTGAAGGCAAACGTAGCCAAGAATGACAACCGGAAAGAGATATTAACCAGACCCTGTGGGTCGCTTATTAACGCCTGTTAAAGCCGGCTGGATGCCGGGAAGGCCGGAAGAAGGGCACAGGTACAGGTGGCGCCGCTTCCGAGCGGCCCGAGGAGGGTGGCAGTGCGCACGCGCAGGCCAGGTCTTTGTACTCCGGCCGCGGCCTTTAAAGACCCCTGCGTGCGTGCGCGCGCCCGCCGGCCAACCCCGCCGCGAGGGGCGCTGGGGGGAAGGGCGGCGCTCCGCCCCGGGCTTACCTGCCCGCGTTCTCCGCTTCCATTCCCCGCTGCCGCTCTAGTCAGCGGCTACTCCTGCTGGGCAGGCGAACGACTGGTCTCCGTAGTACCGCGGCGTACCAACGGCGGTACAACAATAATCAGAGACTGGACACGATTGCTGGCAGAACTGGGACAGCGGCGGACGCTCAGGCTCCTCCCCGGAGCTTCCAGTTCCCCCCCTCCCAGTCTTGACCACCCCCCCCCTACGCGCGGCGCTTCCGTCTGCTCCGAGCCAAATCCTACGCCTCGTGGTCGTCACGTGACGCAGGCAGCCCAATCACGTTCGCTCCCCTCTCGTTGGTTCTTCTGCTCGCCGCTTGGCCTTTCGGGAAGGGTGGAGGACAAAAACGGTGGGATGAGGGGCGCTGTGCTTACGTAAGCTTTTTGTCCGATCAGATTCGTCGCTGGTGGGCGCTTGGGGGTGACGAGTGGGAGATGCCCTTTGGGGACGATGTGTAGGTGAGATGGTTATGCTTATTAGGGTTATCCAGGCCTTTCCACCCCAAGTTTTATACCGATTAAAAAAACAGTGTTTTGCGTTATCAAGTATCAATTATCAAGTGTGATGTGGGGGAAATAAGAGACTTTGGAGACAGCAAACCTGGGAGTTGAGGTCACCATACCATCAGTTTACTATTGCGCATCAGTTCACTAGTCTGTAAAATGAGTGTAACTCTAATAAAACTGTTTCGTAAAATGTAAAGTTTTACGGGAACCGATGTCTGCTTTAATTTGCATATGCAAAAATATTGACGTTTTAAGTGTACGATAGATGTCATTTAAGCACCATGCCCCTTTATTACGTTACAGACTAGCCCTTCTGCTTTAGTTCTCAATGGCTCTTCCAGCTGATTTTTGTTTCATTAGTATTCAAATTGTCACCGGTGTTTGTATGAGGACTTCACTAAATAACTCTTAACGGGGAGAGGCTTTTCTGTGTCTCTAGTTTGCATGATGAAAAACATGGCTGCTGTATTAGTCAGCTTTACCTAGACTGTGGTAACAAATGACTCCAAAATCTTATAATCTGGGCGCTACGGTGCGAGAGCACCCAGCTCCAGGGTCCCAAACGGTCTAGATTTGTCCACTTACCGCTGACAAAATCCAAAGGTAGAGATAGGAATGGTGGTGAAACAAGATCTTATTTCCCCGAGGCCCACACCGGGAAGACAGTGGGCTAGCGTCTCAAAGGGCTGAAAATACTTCCAGGTTTATATAAGGGGTGGGACAGGGGCAGGCTGATCATTGTCCTCAGGTCAATCACACAAGGTCTTGTTGGCATCAGGGCAGTCCTTATTTCTTGAGGGGTAGTTTTGGTTCTCAGCATGGGTTGCATTGCCTTGTGAGTATTTTGCTGAGTTTAGAGATAAACTGGAAAGAAACACTTAGAGAATACCGACTGTGGTCAAAATGGAGGTAGTTGAAGTCCTCTTTGAATCTCAGTGGTTTACAGCAACCAAGGTTTATTTCTCACTAATGTAACATGGACTGGGAAGGGACTATGATCTGTGCTTCATGTATCCTCATCACTCTGGGATCCACCAAGGGGCTTTCATGAGTAAATACAGAATTTATTTATGATTAATTTGTATCATAGCATTTGCTTCAAGGAAACTTTTAATATTTTTAAATTTTTCGGATCTTTTACAGATGCTCTGTCCATTAGTAGGTACTACTCAGAACCTGACTTACGGTAGATATCCAGTGAAGACTTGTTGAATGAACAACAGCCCATTCTCTCTCTCTCTCTCTCTTTTTCTCTCTCTTTCTGGTTTTTCTAACCACTCAGGACCACAGTCCAGAAAAGTTTTAAAGCAGATAGTTTACCTCAGTTATTTCAGAGACAGAATTCTAGTGACTAAAAATGTGGGTAAAGGGGTGGCTGGGTGTCTCAGTCAGTTGACTGTTCGACCCTTGATTTCAGCTCAGGTCATGATCCCGGGGTCCTGGGATTGAGCCCACGTTGGGCTCCACGCTGAACATGGAGCCTGCTTCAGATTCTCTCTCCCTCTGCCCCTCTCCCACGGTCTCTGTCTCTCAAATAAATTAAAAATAAATAAAAATGTGTATAAAGAGCTGCAACCTTTACTCAACGTTTCACTCATGTAGAGTTTCTGTGGAGTGCTGTGCGTCCTAGGTCTGCCAGCTCCAGTCATGACCTCCGCAGGCCAGGGGCCTCTGCTCAGTTCTGCCTTGCAAAAGGAAGAGTTTCCTGGTAGAGATGCTGGGGAACAGGACATCAAACCAGGAAATGGTGAAGCAACTGCAACAAAGTGGTTCCTGTCCTGTCTCTCTCTAACCCTCTGAATCTGGAAGACAAACTTGTGCTTGTGAGCCTTGCCCACCAGAGTTTGTGGAAGCCTAGGAGAAAGGTCCTTCTCCAATCTTTCCCAAATACGTCTCTACTTCAAAGAAACCTTATATGATGGGACAACAGCAAAAGAAGAGCCAATTGCTTCACTTTGTTGCCCTCTTCCTCCCAATGCCTCCTCTCCCTGTGAGGAACCTGGTAAACTTGCTTCCTTCTTAGCTGTTGTTCTGTCAGTCAGTTGCATCTTATTATCAACAGGGTTTACTATGGGGGAGGGTTTTCCAAACTGCAGATTTTCTTTTTTTTTTTTTTTTAATTTTTTTTTTCAACGTTTATTTATTTTTGGGACAGAGAGACAGAGCATGAACGGGGGAGGGGCAGACAGAGAGGGAGACACAGAATCGGAAACAGGCTCCAGGCTCTGAGCCATCAGCCCAGAGCCCGACGCGGGGCTCGAACTCACGGACCGCAAGATCGTGACCTGGCTGAAGTCGGACACTTAACCGACTGCGCCACCCAGGCGCCCCCAAACTGCAGATTTTCAAGTGGGTCCTGAAACTAAGCATTAGGAGAAATACAACAGAATAACAAGTGTTAAAGCGTTTATAATAAACGTAAGTATTGTTTTGTTTACACATACAAACGTACATACATACCATGATCCTATAAATGTATTTCTTACTGTGAATCACAATCAAAAACTTGAAAAGCCATTATAATGGAGTTTATTCTACCAAGTGAGAGGGAGCAAATGAGGAGACCTGTGGTTCACACACTGTTGTATCTACTCAGCCTTTTATTACAGCTCTTTAATACTTAAGCTTTATTTTGTAAAATGGGGTACTGGTGGTGTTGCCCTGGGGGAATCGCTACATGTTCCAAGCAAATGATTTAGAAAAAAATCTGTGTGTCAGGGGGCTTTAACGAACATTCATTTTAGGGGAGAATACAAGATTTTCTAGGCTTCAAAAGAGTTGACTTTTTTTTTAACGTTTTATTTATTTTTGAGACAGTGAGAGACAGAGCATGAATAGGGGAGGGTCAGAGAGAGGGAGACACAGAATCCGAAACAGGCTCCAGGCTCGGAGCTGTCAGCACAGAGCCCGATGTGGGGCTCGAACTCACGGACCTCGAGATCATGACCTGAGCCGAAGTCGGCCGCCTAACCAGCTGAGCCACCCACGTGCCCCTGACTTTTCTTATTCTTAAAATTTATGAGCCTTTGAACGTTTTTTTCCAGTTAATGTTTAAACTTTCACTTATGTATTTAAGTTTTTGAGTAGGTGATAGGAGCTTGTGCTGAACTGAATACTGTCTCCCTCACATTTGTGTGCACTTGGTATCTGTGAGTGTGGGCTTATTTAGCAGATGTAATCAAATCAAGATAAAGTCATACTGGATTAAGGTGGGCCCTAAATCTAATGACTGGTGTCCTTCTAAGAAGAGAGACACAAGATACACATACATAGGACTTGTTACTGGTAGACTACAATATGAATGGGAATTGGGCACGGCATAAAATGATTTTGGATTCATGGCAGAAAACTCAAAAGATCGAGGAACTTGGGTTGCTCAGTTGGTTAAGCGTTCAACTTTTGACTTCAGCCCAGGTCATGATCTCAGTGTTGTGAGTTAAAGCCAAGTTGGCCCCCAGTGTGGGGCTAGAACTCATGAACCAGGAGATCATAACCTGAGCCGAAGTCGGACGCTCAACGGACTGAGCCACCCAGGTGGCCCCCAAATCAGTTTTAGCTGTGCTAAGCCGGTATTTATCTTGCCTTAAAGATCTTGTCCTGAAACTTCTTATTACATATTCTATCTCAAGAATTTTTAAAGTATATACTTTCTTAGTTTATAAGAATGTATAATTTTTAAAATTTTTAAACATTTTACTTATTTTTTTATAGAGACAGAGCACAAGTGGGGGAGGAGCAGAGAGAGAAGGAGACACAGAGTCCGAAGCAGGCTCCGGGCTCCGAGCTGTCCGCACAGAGCCCGACGCGGGGCTCAAACTCACAGACTGTGAGATCGTGACCCGAGCTGAAGTCGGACGCTCAACCGACTGAGCCACCCAGGCGCCTCAAGGGTGTATAATTTAAAAAAATTTTTTAGAAAGAGTGTAATTATCCTAATAGAAGTTAACTTATTTTCTGCACTGTTTTTAGAAAATAACCTCTGACCTTTAATATGGGATTTAATCAGTATCTGCCATTTTCAACAGGTATGTCAGGAATTTGATTAATGTTTGAAATCTGATGTAGCTTTCACTTCTCAGAGACAGGAATGTGAGATACAGAGCAAGATCCCAAATAAAAATTACTTGTCGTTTTCTGAGGCATCTATTTAAGTCAGTTAACCTGAGAGCTCCTTTCTAACATGAAACCCATGTTAACTAAATAACATGAATAAATGTGTAGCCCCTATGTACTTTTAAGTGAATGAATCAGGGGAGAATATTGCAGAAATTAAGGCGAAGTGAAGGTTTCTGAGTGGTGAGCTCAAGAAGTAAGAAGCTAGGCTCTTGGATAGGAAATCGTTTCTCCTGCTGGCAGGCAGGGCCAGTCTCCTGGGTGTTTGCCCTGTGCACACAAAAAGCATGATCCATAAAAGAGAAAATTGAAAATTGGCCTTCATTAAAGTTAGAAGCTTCTGCTCTTCAAAAGATTATTAAGGAAAAGTAAAGACAAGCTATAGACGGGGAGAAAATATTTACAGGTCAAATCTATCTGATACAAGATTTATATCCATAATACATAAAGATGACTAAACTCATAATAAAAAACCAAACACAATAAAAAATGGATAAAAGATGTGAACAGATATGTCACCAAATATAAGCATACAACAGGATTCTTAGCATCATTAGTCATGAGACACCATTACCAACTTATTAGAGTCCCTAAAAATTAAAAAGATTAACCAGACCAGGTGTTGGAAGAGGATGGAGAAGAACTGGAGCTGTCAACACGGCTGGTGAGAGTGTGAAACTGGATACCTACTTTGGAAAACAGCTTGACAATTTCTTAAAAAGTTGACTATACTCCTACCTGCTATATGCTGCAGCCATTCTACTCATAGGAAAGTATTCAACAGAAATGGAGCATGTGTTCACAGGCCTGTATATTAGTCTTTTTGATATATTTTACTGTTCATAAAAGCTTTATTCCTATAAGCCCCAAACTGGAAACAACCAAAATGTCCACCAAAGGTGAATGGATAAACCAATTGTGGTAGAATTATACTCAGCAGTAAAACGAAGTGAACTAGTGATAAATGCAGCAATGTGGATGAATCTCAAAATAATTGTGCTGCATGAAATAAGCTAGACCGACAGTATGTCAGGATTCCATTTACAGAGCATTCTAGAAAATGCACATTTATCTGTTGTGACAGGAAGCAGGTCAGTGTTTGATCCAGAGGAGACTGTGGGAGGAATTAGAGGCATAGAGAAACTTTGTGTGTGATGGATATGTTGATTATTTTGATTGTGGTAATGGTCACACAGGTGTACAAGTGCCAGACCTCATCAATTTGCATATTTAGAATATGTGGTTTATGTCGAATATAACTCCATAAAAGTGTTTAAAAGCTGAGTGTATCATGATTCATGTTATATATACAACCAAAAGCCTTCAGGATATAGTCTTGCGTTACCTTTTTCTCAACAAAAATCAATTCATAGTCATAGCACAATCTAAATATGAACAGATTAAACAATGTCGACTTCAGTTTTCTTTTTTTCCAGTAGCACCGCAGCCTAAGGAAACAGTGTGAGTGTGCCTTTGCTTCAGGTCAAAGGACGCCGGGCACAAGAACAGAGAGAGCTTTTAACTTCACTCACTAGAGGGTGACCTCATCTGAGCACGTCCTGGTCAGCATGCCAACCTCCACCCCCTCCTAAAAAGGTGGTAAACGCAGGCAACTTTCTTGGGCGTGTGAAAGGACAAACCGGGGACAATAATTCTGCCAGCTCCGAGCCCGAAATTCGACAGCCGACTATACGGCAGATCTTACTGTAGGGAGAGTCATGAGCCCGAATTAAGTTGAAAGAAAAGAAAAAGGAAGGGAAAGGAAGAAAAGAAAAGAAAAAGAAAGGGAAGAGAAAAAACAGAAAAGAAAAAAAAAGAGAGACAAAGAATAGATAACGGCTCCGGCCCAAAGTCCCAACTCTGCCTGGTCACGTGCCCGCGCCCCCAACTTTCTGGTCCGATGCGGCTCCCAGGCCCTGTACTTTTGGTTCCGCCCGCCGGCTGTCGGCTACTACCCTGGCGCATTTCCGGCCGTGGTGGGACAGTCTGCGGAAAGTAGGGCACTTCGCGGTAAGGTCTCCCCGGGCGCGCCGTTAGGGCCAGTAGGGAGTGCGGTGTGCAGTTTCCCTTCTGTTAGGGTTGATAGGGTCGCGGGGAAGCCACCAGGTGTCGGCCTTCCGCTTGATGTGCAAGATCTGCCTTTAAGTTCCAAAGGCCCAGCCCCCACACTAAGAGCCCCTGGGAGGCTGCTCTCGGGCGTGGAGGGGTCGTTCGGACCCTCAGCGCGCTCGTTTCGTAACTGGGGACACGGGGCGCGGGGTGGGAGAGAACGCGGTGGCCTGTTTCGTCTTGAGCTGGGAGCGTTCTAACACCTTCCGCCTTTCCTCCCCGTCTAGCCCACCGACCATGCCCGCGGGCGTGTCCTGGGCCACCTACTTGAAAATGTTCGCCGCCAGCCTCCTGGCCATGTGCGCCGGGGCCGAAGTGGTGCACAGGTACTACCTGCCGGACCTGGTGAGTGCAGGAGGGGCTGTGGTCCTGGCTCCTGGACCACTCCATTCTCCTCCCAGCAACGCAGACCATCTTAAAACGAAATTAGAAGCACCTCTGCTTTGGACCTGAAGCCTTATGATGGCATTCCATTGCATTAAGAGCAATGCATGACCTGTTCTTAACAAGGCCTTACAGGGGTCTTAGCCTGTCACCTGCCTACCACTGGCCTTAATCTGCCATTTACCTCTTGTTCCCACTGTTGCAGCCACACTGGCTTCTTTGCGGTTTCTCAAACTCATAAAGCCTGTCCCCATCTCAAGGCCATGCTTTTTCTCATCCCGGAATGCTTTCCTCCCAGATCTTGGGGTTGGTTTCCTACTTCAAAACGTCAGGTCTCTGCTCAAATATCTCCTCCAGCAATGAAGGTCCTTTGGACAGCTCCTAAAGGATTGCTTCTGTGCTATTATGTCTCTGTTCTTTGTTTCCAGAAAGGACTTGTCGCAGTTTGCAAGTATTTTATTCCTTTGTCTATTGACTTGTTCTTTGTTTCCTCCACCAGAATGTAATCTCCATGAAGGGACTGGACCTGCGTCGTTCACCCTTGTATCTCAGTCACCTAGGAAAGAGCTTAGAATGTAGTAAATGCTCAATAAATATTTGATGATTGAAGAATGAGGGAATATACGCATTCAAAAGAGGGAGAAACTTACATTAATTTTAATAAGCCTTCATTGAGTTAGAACTGGGAATTACAGGTGCTTTTGAAGACTTCTGGTCTGGTGGAGGTGGAGGCAAGGAAGCACAGCGAAAGAATGACAAATGTGTGCTGGGTATTATGCTACAGGTGTGAATAGAGTGGTTTGGAGCACCGCATAGGGAACGGTCATTTCTGCCCGGACTCTGGACAGGTAACACAGAGAACCAACCATTTATGTTTAGTTTTAGTGAATTGACAACGATGGTTTTGGAGGTATTCTTGTTTTCAGAGGAGTAAACTGAGGTTCAGAAGAGTGAACATGATTTCCCAAGATCACATAGCTTACTGAGGATTTGAAGCCCAAGCTTTCTGTTTAGTGTTTCTCTTTTTGGATCCTGTTAATAAAGTAGTATAACACCAACGTACAACATTCAGCTTGAATTCAGGCATGTAGATGAGAATGTGCAAATCCCTCCTTCCCATTTACTAAAACCCCCTTTCCCCAGTCTGCTCCCCACACGTCTACCATTTTTTGATTAGTGTCTACTTGCAGACTTTTACTGTTGTTGAAATAAGCACACACACAGAGTTTATATGTAAATAGGCATTCATATACACAATTCTCTGTAACTTGCTTGTTTCGGTTAAAATCTATATGAATAGACACATGTTTATATCAATAGCCTTTTTTCTTTCTGACCATTGAGTAGCATTTCCTTATATGGTTGTTCCATATATTATTTAATCAATCCTCTAGTGACATTTTGGTGGTACCTAGTTTTTGTACAAACAATGCTGACGTAGCTCTTTCTTACCACCATAGACTTCTCCTTTGAGTTCTGGGGATGCATCAAGGATACTTAGTGGAAACCAAAAGGTGTAAGAACCTTCCACAGAAATGCAATTGAGTCATTAATTCATGAGGAATTGACATCAGGCAGGCATCACAGAGGAAGGATTGCCTGTTATTTGACCCTGGGGAATTGACCAAAAAATTGCCCTTTGATTCACTCTTCTCATTATAAGTGGGAGTATGCAAGGTTGCTGCTCGGACCTTGAGAAGAGGTAGCATGAAACCACAATCTCTAGAAGGACCATACTGAAGCATCTCAGGCCACTTCATCCTGATTGGGTGATGACATCAGCAGTAGGGTACCTCTCTAGGGACTTGACAACGGCTAGGGCTGGCCAGCTACGTGTAGGATGCTGGATGCTTTACTAACATTTAAAGGATTTGTGTTCTTTACCTGCGTCTGTTGGTGCTGTTCTGGCAACGACTCACTGTTGTAACAACCTCTGGCCTTCGTAGGGGTCTTTCAGTCTTTACAGCTGGAAGGTCTGGGTGGAGCCCAGAGCAGAAGACACCTTGATGGCTGCCTAGAGCGGGTGCTCAGTACTGTCTTAAGCGAGCAGCATCAAGGATGCTTTTTCGAGTTGTGCAGCTCAGCTCCTCAGAATAGGAATGGAGGCAAGGATGCAAGGCGGACACTCTGTCCTGGGATGCAAAGCGTGCTTTTGCTTGAGCTTTTCTTTGCAGTTTCATTTACTTTTGCATTACTTTTACTGGTTCCGTTTTCCTTAATTTATAATCTATTTATTATCAAAACAATGGGTGGTCAAAAAAATGCAGTCTCAGGACTCATGGTAAAGTGTTCATTTTTGGTTGTCTCCAGACACAACCATATACACACAAACTGCTGTTTAGAACCTCTGCTGACATTGTTTTTTTTAATTAAAAAAGAAATTTTTTTTAACGTTTATTCATTTTTTGAGAGAGAGAGAGAGAGAGAGAGCGAGCGAGCATGAGTAGGGAAGGGGCAGAGAGAGGGAGACACAGAATCCTAAGCAGGCTCCAGGCTCTGAGCTGTCAGCACAGAGCCCGACGCAGGGCTCGAACCCATGAACTGCAAGATCATGACCTGAGCGGAAGTTGGATGCTCAACCAACTGAGCCACCCAGGCGCCCCAACATTGTTAAATTTTGATGTCAGTAAACTTTTTAGTCTTTTAAAAGTTATATACTATGTATATATATAAATATATAATATATAAAAATCTATATTATATATATTACATATTTTGTAAAGAAAAGTGCTTTCTTTTAATAAAAGTTGAATTGTCATTTTAGTTTTGTAATGTATTGGCAACTGAAATTACTCCACGTGTGTGCCTGTGTGTGTAAGTGGGTGGTTGTATATACTTTGTAGAAATTTGAAACCTGCTGTTACTGTACTTCATTATTTTTTAAGGTTTTTCTTTTAATTCCAGTTAACATGCAGTGTTATATTAGTTTCAGATATACAGTATAGTATATTATTATATTTTATAGGGCTTTGTGATTTCATATAATTTCCTTTTTGTCCTTTTTTTTGGTTTTTTTATTTTAGAGAGAGAAAGCATGTGTGAGCGGGGGAGAGGAGCAGTGGGAATGAGGGAGGGAGAGAGGGAGAGAGAGAGAAAGAGGAAGAATCCCAGGCAGGCTCCATGATCAGTGTGGAGCTGGATACTGGGCTCCATCCCACAACCCTGGGATTATTACCTGAGCCAAAATTAAGAGTCGGACACTCAGCTGACTGAGCCACCCAGGGGCCCCCATATAATTTCCTTTCGTGACCTGGGGGAAAAAAGAGCCCTTCTAAGTTAATTCTTTTTCACAGTTTAATGAACAGGAAACAAACTATATTCTTTGCTTGTATTAAAGGGATTGGAATGTCAACATCCTAGGACTAGTTTAAGATAGGAAATTGTCAGACAAGTTACTCTAGCTTTTATTCCAGTTCTCATCACTGATTTTTGTGGAAAG
The DNA here is from genome assembly GCF_007474595.2 of Lynx canadensis. NCBI lineage: Eukaryota > Metazoa > Chordata > Mammalia > Carnivora > Felidae > Lynx > Lynx canadensis. The sequence goes on along the minus strand of NC_044309.1, from coordinate 123,532,285 downwards.
TCATTTTCACTTCAAAATGAGAATTTTGCTGTGAAGCACGTCTCTTAGGTCCCTACGTCTCCTCTGACTATGACCCCGACCCCAAACCCCAAACCCCATATTCTTTCCTAAACTATTTTATTTCTTTAGGATTAATTAGTTGTTAGGAGACAGAGTAAAATGAACCAGATCACGGTGTTTGGACTTCAGGCATTGAAAGGCTATTGAGATTTTTGATGTGATTTAAATTATACCAGAATAATCTCGCAGTTTTGTATAAAATAATTAGAGTAAAGATTTTATTTCTCTATAATCTTATGAGCTTATAAGGGTCCTGAGCAATGATTTATTCATGGAGCACAGTTTTTGCCTGCTTTTTATAACCTCATAGGGTTGTAAGAAATGAGGAGATTACGATGTGGTCCCTTTCCTCAGGACCTTACAGTGGAAGCTGATAGCTGATAGAAAGAGACATGCCTCTGAATCATTCTGGACAGTTCCACTTGGATGTGCAGTGAGCATGTTCAAAACTGAGCTCCTGGCCTTCCTCCAACAGACCTGCCCTTGAAGTCTTGCCTATCACAGTGGATGGTGACTCCATTGTTCTCATTGTTCAGGCCCAAACCTAGCAGTCCTCTTTAACGCCTGTCTCATACTGTGCATGACGGCAAATCCCATCGGCTTTACCTGAAGAATATATCCAGAATCTCACTGCTTTTCACCACCTCCTTTGCTGCCACTTAGTTCGAGCCACTGTCAGTCACCTCCCACCCCAGGGACTGTGTTAGCTCCCTGGTCTGGCTTCTGCCTTCCACCCCTGCTCCCCTCCAGTCTTTCCTCAGTAAAAGCCATTGTCCTCTTTTTACGCTTGGCTTGAGTCAGGTCATGTCACTCCTCTGCTCAGAACTCCCCACTGGTTTTGCATCTCTGCACCCACTTTTCCCCTCTGTCCTCGTCTCTTCCTAACTTCTAGTCGAATACTTTATGCCAGCTGTGCTGACCACCTTGATTTTCCTTGTGCGTAAAGGTACGTTCCTGCCATAGATCCTCTGCATTTGTGGTTCCTTCTGCCCGAAACACTCCTAGATATCTGCATGCCCGCTTTCCTCACCCTCCTTCATGTCTTTGTTCGGAAGTCACCTTTTCAGACAAAATAAGCCCCTGGAAAGATGCTCGGCATCTTTAGCAACCAGGGAAATGCAGATGACAACCATAGTAAGATACCACTTCATAACCACTATCATGGCTATAATTAAAAAAACCAGACTGGGGGCGCCTGGGTGGCTCAGTCGGTTGGGCGACCGACTTCAGCTCGGGTCATGATCTCGCGGTCTGTGAGTTCGAGCCCCACATTGGACTCTGTGCTGACAGCTCAGGGCCTGGAGCCTGTTTCAGATTGTGTCTCTCTCTCTGACCTTCCCCCATTCATGCTCTGTCTCTCTCTGTCTCTAAAATGAATAAACGTTAAAAAAATTTTTTTAATAAAAAAAAAACAAAACCAGACTGCTCATGAGAAGTGTTGGTGAGCATGTAGAGTAAAGGGAACCCCCTTACAGTGCTGATAGAATGTAAAATGGTGCAGCTGCTTTGGAAAACAGTCTGGCAGTTCCTGACCCAGTTCAACATAGAGTCATAGGACTTAGCAATTCCACATCTAGGTTTATACCCAAGAGAAATGAAAACATACCTTCACACAAAAACTTGTACACACAGACAGATGTTCACAGAAGTATTATTCATAAGAGTAAAAAAGTGGGAACAATCCAAATGTCCATCATCTGGTGAATGGATAAGTAAAACGTGGTCTATCCTTTTAATGGAATATTATTCTGTCCTCAAAGGAAATGAAGTACAGATATATTTGACAGCATGGATCAGACCTTGAAAACATGCCAAGTGGAAGAAACTACTCACAAAAGACCACATGTTATATGATTCCATTTATGTGAAATGTCCAGAATAGGCAAATCTGTGGAGACAAAAAGATTAATGGTTGCCCAGGGCAGTGGCTTAGTGTGGGGCAGGATGGTGTGGAAATAGTAGTGACAGCTGATGGGCACAGGGTTTCTTTTTGGAGTGATGAAAAAGTTCTAGAATTTATTGTAGTGAGGGATGCACACCTTTGTGAATATACCAAAAGCCACTGAATTGGAATCGTATACTTTGAACAGGTGAATGGTATGGTATATGAATTATATCTCACTGTGTCACTAAAGCTGTCACGTCAAGCTTTTCCTGACCACTTTTCTTGAAGTCAGTTGTTTTTTTTTCTCTTTATAATTTGCACATAATAGGCACTTACTGTTTTTGAATAAATCAGTTGATTTCTAATAACTGTTTTCTGTGCCAGGCACATGGTGGAGAGTAAGTGGTGTGGGAATGAGTTTCAAAATGTGGAAAGCTTTATTAAAATTGTGATCTGTCATTTAATGTTGATGGAAACTCCCTCTGTGAGTCCTGTAATACTGAAGACACAGGTTCTTATAATTAGGATTTATGACTGAGTGCACAGGGACTTTTTGTTCTACTTTTTGCGTTCTTTGATGCCTTTCAGGTCACAGTTAATTACAGTCTAAGAAAGCACCGGCATCTGTGTTTTTTTGTTTTGTTTGATAGACAATACCTGAAATTCCACCAAAGCCTGGAGAACTCAAAACGGAGCTTTTGGGACTGAAAAAGAGACAACATGAACCTCAAGTTTCTCAGCAATAGAAACTTCAAAATACAACTCTGTCAAGAACTCCGTGAATATTTTAAGTATTAAACACATCTTTTTAAAGTCTGTTGAGTCAACTGCTTGTCTTTAAACACCTAATGCAGTGTGAACTGCAAGAGGAGGTGCTCAGGTGTTAGCTGATGCGTTGAGATTTTATTACAGATTGACCACTATTTCTTGAAAACTACCAAAATATGTATCATCAGCTTTTTGAATGTGAATAGATACTTAGTCTTGAATATTATGTGAGAAAGAATGTCTGCAGTGTTCCCTGCCCTTATAATTCTGGGTTATTTCTCTGAATAAGCTTGACTATCATGGCATAATGGGAATTCTGAATTAACTATAATAAAAGTGCCATTGACACTGAAAGCTTATGGTATGAAGTTAATATTTCTCCAAAACTGGAAAGTGCTACTAAACTAAGTTGAAATATTTAAAGTTTGAAGTTCTTTTTTTTTTTTTAAGTTTATTTTTCAGAGAGAGAACGTGTGCACGTGCAATCGTGCAGTCGGGGTCCTCGAGGGGCAGGAGAGAGAGAATCCCAAGGCTCCGTGCTGTCAGCACAGACCCCAATGCAGGACTCGATTCCACAAACCAAGAGCTCATGACCTGAACATAAATCAAAAGTCAGATGCTTAAGTGACTCAGCCACCCAGGCGCTCCAAAGTTTGAAGTTCTTTAATTGTGTACTTGACAAAATTATGAAAGATGTCACTTGGACTGTCGCAAGTTCGTTACCCCCAAATTTGAGAAACCATGTTACTATGTAATTATTCTTACAAAATAAATTTTAAAATAACTGAAAAGCTTAAATGAGCTTTGTAATTGGGTGAATTGTGTCCTCTTTCAAAAGATGTTAAAGTCTTAACCCCCAGTACCTGTGAAGGTGACCTTATTTGGAAATCGGGTCTTTGCAAATATAACCAAGTTAAGGTGGGGTCATCAGGGTGGGTCCTAAGCCAACATGACTGGTGTCTTTACAAGAGGAGAACACAGACACACTAGGAGAATGCCAGGTGACAACAGAGACCGGAGGGATGCAACTACGATCCCAGGAGCACCAAGGATGGCGGACCACCACCAGAAGCCAGGAAGAAGCAAGGAGGGATTCTAGCCAGAGTCTCAGCGAGTGGCCTGGCTGACACCTGGAGTTTAAGACCTCTGGCCTCCGGAACTGTGAGGGAATCCATTTCCGTTGTTTTAAGCCACCCAGTTGGTGGTACTTTGTTATGGCAGCCCTAGGAAAGTAATATACATATTTCAAGTCTTCCTCTGAGTTTATAAAGGACAAAAGTAATTGATAGAGCAGTTGGCTCTCTATTTAGGGCTATTTTTCCAAGGAAAGTTTTTCAGATTTTTTTTTTCTTCACGTTTGTTTATTTTTGAGAGATTAAGCAAGTGGGGGAGGGGCAGAGAGAATCCCAAGCAGGCTCTGCCGGGTCAGCACAGAGCCCAATGCAGGGCTTGAACTCACAAACTTGAGATCATGACCTGAGGTGAAACCAAGAGTCAGATGCTTAACTGACTGAGCATCCCAGTAAAGTGCTAATTCTAAGGATTCTGACTTTCACCAAAGTATGTATGTATTCCTGTTTTGAAGTTAACCCGTTATGAAAAATATACATTATGGTGGCCATGGACATGCGGGAATAGACTCCCTGAGGAAAGGCAGTAAATAAGGCTGTAAATGCTGATCACGGAGCAGCCTTCGGTTGTCTTGGCCTCTGCAGGGATTTTATCAGCTAGAGTGGCCTTGCTCAGAGCCACATGCCTCCTGCCATTCGGCACAACTCTGAGGGGCCCCTTGTGGCTCAGTTCCCTGTGGGCTGGCTGGGGCCATCTTTGGACATGCGTTGCTTCTCCCCTTCTCCCTCTGCTCCATCCCATTTCCTTTCCTTCCACAGGTGATTTAAGTGCACTCCTTAACGAACATCCTGTATACTAAAAACTCCATTCTAGTGCTTCCTGGAGAACCAAATCGGTGACCTACAAACCAAAAATCAAAAGTAGTACTAGATTCTTCCTTAATAAAGCTGTGGGAGAAAACAACTCAAGATGGACCAGTTGCAAGTTATTTGGTAATTAAATTAGGTCAAACAGTTGTGCAAGGTGTCTTGGACGTAGCTGCTCGCTTTTCCAAAAACTGAGGGAGTACGATGCTTTCTAAGCTTCCTGCTGGAAACAATGGAAACTCAGAATTTGCAATTGGAAGACTCTGAAGAGCAAGTTTCAGATGTTATTAATTTAATGCAATGCGATGGCTTTAATTTCTTTATAACAATCTTTATTAAAAATGGTAATCTATAGTGGCCAAAAAATTGGAAACTAGTACAACTAATAGCTAATAATATAACATCGTATCACAAAAAGAAGCCACATCTTAACTATAGCATGTTTCCCGATGACGATGACTGATGGAGCTCCCGTTTTATTTCTTAAAAGAAACAGATTTTAAAAAAGATACACATTCAAGTAAGGTAGCCATTAAAGTGATTATTGCAAATTAACCCTAGAAAAATAGCTTGAAGGGAGGAGTAGGAAGCATACAACCAACAGAAATACAAGAAGCCCAGAAAAGCGTCCTAGATTATCAGGAAAATTCAGTCCCTAACAAAACAGTAAAGTTGTATTATAGTTAATATTAAAGTTATCGTAGTAAAGTTAAGTTTCCACAGAATTTCCTCTCACACATATGATCTCTGAATATACAACTCAGATTTTCTCTCCCTAGCCACAGTTAAATAAGACTACCATTTCAGATGGCTACACAATTAGTCAAAGTACAGAAACCAGTTTCTCATAAATAATACACTTCAAAAGAAATTAAATGATCACTTGCTGAGGACCAGCACTCATCATCTAGTTATCTCTGTTGTAGGATTGTGGGTGTTTTAAGAGACAGTCTTATTTTGGAGTAACTCTAGATTTACAGGAAAACTGCAAAGATAGTAGGATCCCCACGTGCCTTCTCCCTGTTTCCATGGATGCCATCCTCTTACATCACCATGGTGTAGGTGTCAAAGCCAAGGAACCATTAACTATATTATACACCAGACTTACCCTTACCGTATCCTGACAGGGATACAGGAAATCACTGGTATTAACCTTGATCACTAGGTTAAGGTAGCTTCTGCCAGGTTTCTCTGCTACAAAGAAATGATTTTCCCTCTCTGTCTGCTAGAGGACAGCTACTAAGTCTAGCCATCTTTCAGAAAGGAAAGGAGTTTAAGCTCCACCTCCTGCAAGGGGGAGCATCTATCTACCTGTTTTTTTGGAATTCTTCTGTAAGGAACATTATCTTTTCTCTATATAGGTGACTTTTTAAAATATTAGTTTTAAAAAAGACTTTTTGGTATGTATGAATTACTTTTATAAGAGAAAAAAAACCCCAAACACAGGATTTAAAAACAAAAAATCGACCAAGTATACATAGTTCTACATAATCGTTATGAAGACAGGCAAGACATAGTATTTGGGATCTTTTTTATTTTTATACACATGACAAGATTTTACACCAAGAATAGTCAGTTAAATAGTACAAATTTACATTCATGAGGAATGTTAAAAAAAAATTCAACTAAAAAACCCACTTCTTTCTGTGACCCACAATCCCAACATTTTACAGTGCAGGGGTGAAGGGGGCTGGGGGGAGCATCCAAAACAAGTCTCTCCCAAAAGAAATGACTTAAATTTCACATTCCCTCTCCACACAGGATCCAAATGGTGAGAGTATAATTTATAATTCATCTTTTTCAGCTGTAGATTTCTGTGAAAATAAAAAAAAAAAAACTTAGAAGACATTAAAAACTAGCAAAAAAAACCCCTTAGCTCACAGAAGGTTCGTGTATGAAGAAACAATCGAAATGGGCCCAGCGTATTTCCATTATTTCAGCTGTAGGCTAGAACGACATTTGTCAATCTGCGGGATCATTTCGAAGCTAACAGTAAGATAAATGACTCCTGAACAGAAATAATCAAAAATTTCCATCGGGCTCATGCTGCCATAGAGGAAGGCAGAAGCCAGTGGCAGAGAATACAGAAGCCTTGTGGGCTAAGGGAAAATCTGTTTAACAATGTCTCAGGACTGGATGGCTAAAATAAAGGAACAAAAGGAGCGGGCAGCTGAAAGTATACACTTTAAACAGAAAAAAAGGAGCTGCTCCAGCTTTTGAATTTCATCATTAGATGCCTATTTTGGAGATTTCCTGAAGTCTGACTTCTAGAAGCTATGCAGTCCTAATGACAGAACTGAAAATAAAAGTTTGCCTAGTTTTGCAAGAACTAAAATGCAAGTCCCATTCTTGACTTGCTATGTATACCTTTACTGTTTCCTGTTCTTCTTCATCTGCTCCTGCATCCATTTCTTCTTCTTCGTCCTGCTCTGTGTCTTCTGTGGTGTCCTCTGTTGTTTCTTCAGGTTCTTCTTCGGGTTCTTCTTCCACCTAAGGGCACCATTTATAAGCTCATTAATGGATCCAATACCTTGGATCTATTTCCACTTTGTTCATTCAAACGTACTAACATCGGAATTAACTTCACTCCTGTTTTTATCCAGAACCGCACAGTAAATCCGCTAATTAGACTCAACAGTCAAGCTAGCAAAGGGAGACAGATAAAGAAAAAAAAAAAAAGATATAAAAGGGAATTTCTTATTAATTCTAGCACCGCGTGTGGCACTGGGGAGTCAAACATTTCAATAAATTATTTCCAACCTTTGCATCAGGGTCAATGTTTAAACTGAGGCGAAGCATTCTTTCTATTCGATCTCCATATGCTTTAGTGTCTGGTAACAGATATCCTGACCGTAGTGTTGCCGTTTCAAACAAAACCACAGCAAGATCTGAAACGGTCTTATCATCTTCATCTTCCTGAGATGAAAGAAGTGACATCTGATTAATATTAAAAGGTACAAAGTATCCCAAGGAAAAGATGAAGGAGTATGGCTACAGTATTAATCACCTTCACTCGTCGAAGCATGTCTTTGATCAGGGGATGTCTGGGATTAATTTCAAATGTTTTCTTCTGGCTGGCATAGTAACTGGTAAGGGGTAAAAACGAACATTAACGTCAAACTTCAGGCTCCATACATTTCCCACATTCTATAAATTTTTAAAATTATACATAGCTCTTGGAAAAATCAAGACTTATGTATATCGCTACACGACACCGTGTTCTGCCTTTTAGTACCTTCTCCACGATGCCTTCACCAATATGGTTCCAAGACACATTAGTTGTTTCTTTATCTGAGCGGAGTTCCCAATGCATTCTAAATATACCTTCATACCGTTAGTTTTCTGCTGTCAGCTGTGACTGGTCTCCCTCCTAGAGAGGACAGGGAGGAACTGCATCTACCCCTCTCGGGGTAAACCCATTACAGATGCAGAATTTAGAAGATTAAGACTTGGTTTGTTATCCTGACTGGTCTGAATGGCAAAAAGAGAGCAGTGATATCTATTCACTGTGGACAGACACAGCAGGTGTTTGCTCACTGAATGGAAGGGAACTTCCTGTTCATAAATGACTGAAATAAATGGACATTTATTTAACGGCTACTATACTGTTACAATGGAGTATAAGCAGAAACCTATTTTCCACCTAAACTTTATAAAGTCTTCAGGGGGATAAGACACAGAAGCAAGACACCATTTTTGCACTTTACTGTGGAAACATATCTTAGGGAGTCTCACTAGATATGAAATATACTTCATATATACAGAGTTTTGAAATTGTGATCATGGAGACTACACTTGTGAGAAGAATCCTTAAGCTAGGCCTTGGGGAAAACATGAGCAGAGAGCAAACAGAAAGAAGACATTCCAGATGGGAGACGGGAGAATAAAAAAAGCAGGGAAGAAATCACTTTCAAGACCACCACTGTGACATTACAATATAAATGTGACATATATATATATTCCCTGAAAATAAAGGGCACCTGAAGACCCAGTGTACGTCTAGCACTCAGCCCTTGAGTTCATAAACTTGTTCACCCATGGGTCTTTTACCCTTTATTTTGCAGGGCATACTATTTGGGGAAGGAGGGATGGCAGTTAAAAAGCATGTAACTCATTTGATAAATGACAAGGTCATTAACCTCATCTGTTAACTATTAATATCTAAAAATGAAGAAGTACACATACCAGGCCAAGGATATGCAAAAGCAATGGACAATATACGTAACAGATTACATTTCCATTTGTAAATAAAAATACCTTAAAATAAACCATGAGTTCAACACCTTCCCTTTATCAATCTAATGTCAGAAGAATCCCTCTGTAAACTTGTCTCCTCTTTTATCTAACCGATAGTGGTGGCCACTTAAAAACACATCAGTTCTTCGCTGGCATTATCTACAAAAGGAAGGCTGGCTAAGAACGAATACCTTGCAGGGACCTTCCCAAGGGTGCTTACTTTGTAGAGATGTCCTTGCCCGTCTGGTAGGCCTGAGCTTTCATGATTCTCTCCATGTTGCCAGACCACCCATACTGGCTGGCCACAAGAGCACAAGGAGACTCTGTCAGACGTTGAGATACCACGGCCTTTTCAATCTTAAGATAAGAAATCAAAAGTTAGATACATGTAAATACCAATAGTTAAGGTCATTCAGTAACTGCATTTCAATTCCTTAAGGATTCATCACTTAAGATCAAATACAAGCATAAAAATACCTCTTATTCAGATTCTTAGGAAACTCTTGACATTTAATATAGGAATTTTTTTGGTTAAAAATAAACACCAACTTTTAAACACACAGAAGACTTAAATTCAACCAATAAAAATTTAAGTTACCACAAAGGCAGTATTAAACTACAGAAAACATCCAGTTACAAAAAAAAAATAACTGAACAGTACACAATAGCCATTATTATCCTTTTAATTCTTTGTAGTTTATAAACCTTTTTTTAAAGTAGGCTCTACTGGGGTGCCTGCGTGGCTCAGTCAGTTGAGCGTCCGACTTCGGCTGAAGTCATGATCTCACAGCTCGTGAGTTCGAGCCCCACGTCAGGCTCTGTGCTGACAGCCTGGAGCCTACTTCAGATTCTGTGCCTCCCTCTCTCTCTGCCCCAACCCACTCACATTCTGTCTCTGTCTCTCTCAAAAATATACATACATACATACATAAAGTAGGCTCTATACCCAATGTGGGACTCAAACTCAGGACACCGAGATCAAGAGCTGTAAGCTCTACAGACTACTCTAACCAGGTGTCCCTGTAGTTTCTAATTTTAAGCTCCTCCTCCCCAAGATTTAACCACTATATTAAATGTTGTTCTGTGCAACTTTTCCCACTCTCTGCCCCTTCCCAGCTTGAGCTTTCTCTCAAAATAAAGAAACAAACGGGGGCGCCTGGGTGGCGCAGTCGGTTAAGCGTCCGACTTCAGCCAGGTCACGATCTTGCGGTGCGTGAGTTCGAGCCCCGCATCAGGCTCTGGGCTGATGGCTCAGAGCCTGGAGCCTGTTTCCGATTCTGTGTCTCCCTCTCTCTCTGCCCCTCCCCCATTCATGCTCTGTCTCTCTCTGTCCCAAAAATAAATAAACGTTGAAAAACAAAAATTAAAAAAAAAAAAAAAAAAACAAACGTTAAAAAAAAAAGAAAATAAAACGCAGATGCTAAAATTTCACAGGTTTTAACTCCCAGAAGAATACCTTGTCCTTGAGAGCTTTATCTTTCATCCAATTGAGCAGAGGCTCAAATTCTTTCTCAATTGCTTCACGACTCTCCTTAGTTTTCTCACTTTCATCAAATTTCACTCCTTCCTTGGCAACATTCTGGAACCTTTTCCCATCAAACTCTGGAAGAGCCTGAATGCAGTATTCGTCCACAGGTTCTGTGAGATAAATCACTTCATAGCCCTTTTTCAGAAGTCGCTCAACAAATGGAGAAGATTCAGCCTATAAAATTAAGAAAGTGATAAAGTTTCCAAGTCTACCCCTGGTATATACCTCAGTAGCTACATTTATCTAGAATAGAACTAACAACCCCATTTTACAGGTGGGGAAATAAGAGGTGCAGAGAGTATAAATGACTTTCCTGTCAGTGGCTGAGCAGGCCTTGTAATGACTCCAGGCCACCATCACAATTAAGTTCTTTTTTTCTCAGGAGTTGGCTACATACCAGGATGCCTGACAGCTGGAGTTCAACTTACCTCTTTCCTGCTGGACCCAGCCATGAAGTAGATTTTATCTTGTTTCTCCTTCATTCTTTCCACATACTGATCTAGACTCGTAATGCCACTTGGATGATGAGAAGACTGGAACCTAAGGAGTTTTGCAAGACGTGTTCGATTTGAGTGGTCTTCAATCACACCGAGCTTGATGTTGGTACCGAATTCTTTCCAAAAAGTATCATTGTACTTCTCATCAGCAATCTTCTTGATCATGTCCAGAGTTTTACGGACAAGCTTCTTTCTAATCACCTAAATAAAATTAAAGAATAATTCATTAGTGAATGTGGTCTCAAACTTTTGAGAACCTTCCGTATGTGAGAGCATCGGGGAGCAGTGGTGAAAGATGGAAAGACACGGCCTTGTCACTGCCACTTCTCAAGTGGCAGGGAACGATAAGCAATCTATGTGAGACTCAGCAGAAACGAAGTTGTCAGTGGAAACAATCCCAAGATTGTTTTAATGTTTATAAATGTTTAGAGAGCATGCAAGCAGGGGAGAGGGGTAGGGTGGGAGAATCTAGAGCAGTCTCTGTGCTCAGTGCGGAGCCTGATGCAGGGCTTGATCCCAGAACCCTGGAGTGACCCCTAATGTTTATATTCTGGGTAGTGGGTCTATGTGGGTGTTTACTACACAATTCACTCAACTTTTCTGTATGTTTGAAACTTTTATGAAATACTGGGTGAAAAACAATCAGATTCTTAGGATTTAATAATTCTAGAGTAAAATTAAGTTCTTCAGCTAAAGAGCCAAGGACTGGTCTCAAAATCTGGGCACTCTGTTAATGCTGCCTGTCCTTCACAGCTCAATCAAAGAGGAAAGAAACCAGCCAGTCTCTTCCCAGAGACACTCACCTTAAGCAGTTTATGTTGCTGAAGAGTTTCCCGGGAAACATTCAAGGGGAGATCATCTGAGTCCACCTTCAGATGGCAAAAGAAAGTTCAGTGAGCAACAGAAACACTGGGAAAAAAAATCCAAACCAACAAGCCAAAAAAATACTTCTGTTCCTGCCTTTTTAAGTTTATTTATTTATTTAGAGAGGGTGGGAGGAAGTGGGGGAGAGAGGAAGAATCCCAAACAGGCTCTGCAAGGTCAGCATGGAGCCTGCCTTGGGGGCTCAAACTCACAAACTATGAGATCATGACCTGAGCCGAAGCCAAGAGTCAGACGCTTAACGGAGCCACCCAGGCGCCCCTCCCGTTTTTAACGACCCCTTTCCTCATAGTCTTCAGATACTTACAACACCCTTGACAAAATTAAGGTACTTGGGCATCATGTCATGGAAGTCGTCTGTGATGAATACTCGGCGCACATAGAGCTAAGCAGAGACCAAGAAAAGGTCACTTTCTGAAAATTATACCTTCAAATTTTAAACTCAGCCTTTACAACTTAAAAACTCACCTTAATGTAATCACTCTTCTTCGATCCATATTCATCAAACAGACCACGAGGAGCAGATGTAGGTACGAATAAAATGGATTTGAAGGTAACTTCCCCTTCAGCAGTAAAGTGGATGTAGGCCATGGGGTCATCACTTTCCTATGGAAAGTTGGCATTTAGTCATTCAAAGGCACCGGAAAAAGGTATTGCAAAGGCTAAGTGATTTATTATGTGGTAGACATTTAGTTTAGCATTTAACTAACAAAAGAGTCCCCTTACCAAATAAAGGGGGGTGGGGAGAGGAGCGTAGGGAAGAAACGGCTAGGACTGCTTTCCTATAAACTGGCTAGACATGGTGGTTTTGCTGATGACCGTCCACAGTGTCACTCAATCTCTTAAACTGGGGGAAAGATGCATGGGTCTAGGTTTCACATGTGTCAGAGAACAGGGTATGAAAGCCCTGACCCTATCTAAATGACAATATACAATGCTTCATGAGTGTACTGCTCAACCAGAAAGAAGTACTCGGGAACACATTTCTTCCACTGGGATATGGACTAGAGCATGGATGTAAAGAGGTATATAAATAAATCCTAAAGACAATTCCCTAGATCTGCATTATCCACTACAGTACCCACATGTGGGTACTAGCACTTGAAATGTGGCTAATCCGAATTGAGATACGTGTTAAGTATGAAATCTATAACCAGACTTTGAAGATACAGTACAAAACAAAACAAAGTAAAACGTGTTTAAGTTTTTAAATAATGATTACGTGTAGAACTATTTTGGGTATGTTAGGTTAAATCAAACTTATTAAAAATTAACTATGCCTGTTTCAACTTTTAAAAAAAACATGTTTCTAAGAAGTTCAGAATCACAGATGTGGCTCACATTAGCTATTTTTTTTTTTAAAGCTTATTTAAGAGAGATCACGTGTGTGCAAGTGGGGAAGAGGCAGAGAGAGAGGTAGAGCAAGAGAATCCCAAGCACTTAGAGTGCAGAGCCAGATGTGGGGCTCAAACCCAGAGATGGCGAAGTCAGACGTGCCACCCAGGCGCCCCAGTAGCTCACATTCTATTTCTAATACAGCTGTCCTTGACGAAAGTACATTATGTTTGTATACACCAGGACTAACTATGGTTCAAGAGAATAAAAGTGGAGTTCTAGTAGAACCAAGGGGAGTTTTTAAGAGGTGAAACTTAAAAGATGGTTGGATGTTAACACAAGGAGAGCAAGGAAGGGATGGAATAAAGATTAAACAAACATAACCGCAGAATATTAAGTTTTATCTAGCCATGCTAAGCTTATTAAACTATTCTGTTTAGTACAAAATGCTGTATGGGGAAATATGAACTTCAAACAATCCTAATCCATGCTAGTTTTAGATTCTTCACTTAAAAGATGGGATCAGTAAAAGGAAATAGGCAAAGAAACAGATTTAGTAATTATTCCTAAGAATATGACCTCACAATAAAGGTCTGAGGTTGTACACAGGCTCTTTAAAGGTGATGTTAAAAGCCAAATGAATAAACCAACAAACAGCAGAATTAGACCTACAGACACAGAGAGCAAACGGATGGTTGCCAGAGAGGAGGAGTGGGGGATGGGCAAAATGGGTGAAGGGGAGCGGGAGGCACAGGTTTCCAGGTCTGGAACGACTAAGTCACAGGAGTAAAAGGTACAGCAGAAGGAATAGTCAATGGTACTGTAACAGCACTGTATGGGGACAGACGCTGGCGACATTCATAGTGAGCAGAGCATACTGTGGAGACACACGGACTCGGTGTTGTACACCTGAAACTGATGTAACATTTTGTCTCAACTATAATCACATAAAAAGTATTCATTCCTGGAAATGGAAAAAAGACCCAATGATGCTAAAAGCCATTCAATACAAGATATTATGTTCTATGGAAGTCATCTGCCTACACACATAGGCAGCTGTTAACCCTTTTGGTAACACAGACCTGTTGGCAATGTGGTGAAGCCTAGAGACTCCTTCTTAAATTTTTAAGATGCATAATATAAAACAAACAAGATTAAACAGAAACCAACTGTGTTGAAAGAGTTATAACACCATTTAAAAATGTTTTGACTTAGTAATGTTCATCAAGTTCTAAAGTAATATTTACCTTTGAAAATGATTTGTAGAAAGCTTTGTATTCATCATCTTCTACTTCTTTTGATGGTCTCTGCCAGATCGGTTTGATATCATTCATAAGTTCCCAATCCCAGACAGTCTTTTCAACCTGAAGTTACAGGACATGATTAGCAGCCCCAGCACTCAGCAGCAGTTGTACAGTACAAGTGCTACCTAGAACTTCAGGACATTACAAACGAATGTGGGAAACACCAAAGGACACTCCTAATCTACTATGGCTCCTGACAGTGGGATCAAAAATCTCTCAAAAAAAAAAAAAAAAAAAAAAAAAAAGCCAGCCATTTTTCTCAACATTTAAGATTGATCTTTAACACAAAGAAGGCAATTGGTTATCGTTACTATTGATAAAAAGCAAATTACAGTTTTTCCTCATTTTTAACTAACTAAAATGTCATTTCTTTTTAAACTATTCATAAAAATGATCGGTGTTTGCTACTTAAAACTTTCCAGAGGCAGAAAACACAAATACTAACAAATAAACTTAGTCCTTGTTTTTAAAAGTTGGGTCTATGGACTTACCATTTGGAGCAAAAAAGCCCTTTAAGAATTAATGAAAACTGAACCCAGATCAGTCTGTGCATACTTGGATTTTTGTATTTTCTTGAACATACCTTAAACAGCATTTTAGTGTGGAGATTAACCAGACTTACTTTTTTGG
Organism: Lynx canadensis; assembly: GCF_007474595.2. Taxonomy (NCBI): domain Eukaryota; kingdom Metazoa; phylum Chordata; class Mammalia; order Carnivora; family Felidae; genus Lynx; species Lynx canadensis. The sequence goes on along the minus strand of NC_044309.1, from coordinate 123,517,223 downwards.
TTTTTGGTTTTTTTTCCTCTTCTTCTTCTTCCACTGCAGCTTCATCATCAGAATCTTCCTTTTCTTCTTTCGCTGCTTCTTCTTCTTCCATGGGTTCCTCAACAGTTTCAGTCTAGTGAAGTAGAATTATGGTGAAATTCATTTATTTAATAATCCTGGTTTCATCGAGGATATGAAACAAAATTACAGCTCCAACAAACAGGTCTTCCAGAAGAAATCCCTGAGTATCCCCATACCGAAAGAGCAAATGTGGCTCTTAAGGGTTAAAGATTTAAATATGTGCCAACGCAGCACATATGAATTTTTATCAATGTAGATTTACCTTGCTGCTCCACACATAAATAGGGAAGTTTATAAACTGTGAATATTTCTTGACGAGATTTTTAATTGTATCTAATTCAAGGTAATCAGATGCTTCTTCTTTTAAAACAAGGCTGTAAAGAAAATAAGACAGGTTTAGAAAGACAAGATTTGATTATAAATTAATCTAAATACCTTCCTGACAATGCTAACAGTTTGGCGTAATCCAAGATGGCCCCTGTTTTTCACGTTAAAAACTCTCATCACCAATGATGGTTTATGAGCCATATATGGCTCCATATACCAGATATGATTACAACACAGGGAAGAATCTTCCTTGCATTCCTTGTGTGAAAAATATCCTTAGTCCCAAATAAAAAGTGCCAATTTCCCAACCTTCTCAACATGTTAGTTTTTTTGTTTTTCATTTGAAGAACTGACACGTTAAGCTAGCTCAAGGTGAGAAGGCACTGAAACATTCTGGAGAAAAAAATGGAATTACAAGCACTCTGATAGTTGCTCTCAAAACCAAATGATCATTATAGATAAGCAAATGCAGGGGTGCCTGGCTGGCTCAGCCAGAAGAGCAGGAGATGCTTGACATCAGGGTCGTGAGTTCGAGCACTGGGTGTAGACATTACCCAAAAATAAAATCTTAAAAAAAAAAAAGAAGCCTCTCCTATAGATAGTGAACCCTTAATAAAAACATGTTCCTTAAAAAAGCTAGAAAACTAATCCAAAATAGTGTTCATATCTCCAATGACCAAAACAGTCAACCAGCCACATTTTATTTAAACAAAACTTAAGGTTAGTTCTTTAGTTGCACTGTCATACTGGACAGTGCAGGGGTGGAGTATTTCCAGAGTTCTACTGAACAGCACTGGCTTCGATAACTCTAACACTGAAAGCTGCAGTTGTTTCCTCTTCTTCCTCACTTACTGTCCTTTCTGCAGGAACCCTCCTCCACTCACCAAACACCTCATAACATACCTTCAGACCCAGTGGGGAGCCCATGTACGGGAGTGTCCCTAATAAATATGGGCAATGTTGCATCATGGGTCTTTTCTTGCTTCAAAAAGCTTACAATGTAGTAGCATCACCAACAGGTAGATAGTTCATGATGACAAAGCCTAGAGAGTGGCCAAGTCTCTGGTTTCAGAGCAATATCTGGGTGATGAGGGGCTGGAGGAGAATGCAGTTGTGGATCCAAGTTGAAGCTGATGGTTACATCTCAGACATATTTAAAAGGCAATTAGATATATGAGTGCAGAGCCCAGTAGGGACATACAGACCAAGGGTTTGCCAACTATGGCTGGCACCTGTAAGATGTTTTACTGGGACAAACCCTTATTGTATATTGTCTATGGTCGCTTTCCAGCAAGATCACCAGAGTTGTGTGACATGTGACAGATCCTACCATCCAAATGTTTAAAAACATTTACAAGCTGGTCCTTTAGGAAAAAGTCAGCTGACCTCTGATCCAGACTAAGAATACAGATTTGAGGACCCTGAGCAAGAACTGGAAGCCGAATCCATGACGGTAGGAAGGCTGCATAAGGAACACAAAGGTAAGGAGAAAGGGCTGAAGAGTTACCTTTGAGAGATACTGTCAACATTTAACCAACAGGGAAAGGAAACGAAAAGATACCCAGGGTCATGGAAACTATGCGATTGTCTTAAGGGGTATGCGGTAGACACCAAAACACAAGAGGAAAACTAAGAACAAAAGGACTCTATTGCTGGGACCAATGTGAATTAAAACCCCCCTGAATCCAATGGATTTAGCAACAAGATTACTGAGGACTTATTTCAATGGAAACGTGTGGATACAGTCATGATATGCCTGACAGTAGACGGGGGTGTGGCACTACCTGCCTCTCTTCCTTCCCCACAGAGACTTGAACATGTTTAGGTTTTGATGGTAAAGAGGGAGCATGTGGGAAAGGCTGCCTTTAAACGATGGGGCTGGAATTAACTCATGCTTAGCCTCTGAGGAGGGAGGAGGAGAGAAGCAGCAGATTGGACGTAGTGACCAGCTTTAGGGAACAATGCAGAATACCTCCCTTGCAGTAGCAAGGACAGAAGCACATGTACTAGTTAGTACTTACTCGATGTTCCTTTCATGATCTCATTCAATCCTCACAAAATTTCTCATAAGGGTATGCGGGGGCCTAATTTAGGGCTAGGAATAGAAAGAGTAGGTAGCAACTGAATTGTTTGAGGGCTTCTATTTCATTGGTCAAATAGAAGATGAAGTCATATATATAAAGTGGAACCTTGACCTCATCACTTTGTCTTCTCTTTAGTTTGTCCAGTCTAGACTTTCAGTTCCTTAAATGGGCCTCTTGCCTTTGGAACTTCCAACATATACTGTGCTTGCTTCCTAGAATATCTGAATCTAACTTACCCTTATTTCAGCAAGCTCCCCCCAACTTTAAAAAAAGATTATTACTTTTTAATGTTTGTTTATTTTGAGAGCGAGAGCGAGAGAATCCGAAGCAGGCGCCACACTGTCAGCACAGTCAGTTAGATTGTGAGATAACGATCTTGGCCAAACCCAAAAGTTGGACACTTAACCGACTGAGCCCTTCAGGTGCCCCTCAAGATTTTATTCTTGTTTTTTAAATAAAGTTTATTTATTTATTTTGAGAGAGGGAAAGAGAGAGAGAACACAAGCAGGGGAGGGGTAGAGAGAAAGAATTTCTGACTGTCAGCGCAGAGCCTGATATGGGGCTCGAACTCACGAACTGTGAGATCATGAGCTGTGCCAAAATCAAAAGTCAGGCGCTTGACCAACTGAGCCACCCTAGGGCCCCGAGACTTTAAGTCATCTCTACATTCAATTTGGGGCTCGAACTTACAATCCCGAGGTCACGAGTAGCACGTTCTACTGACTGAGTCAGTCAGGCGCCCCCAGAAGGTCCTCCTGATAAAGGAAGTGTGCTCTAGCTTCCTTTCTGGCATTTGTGAAATTATTTCATTCTTCCTCTTTACTTGAGCCTCATGGAAGCATGGATTGCACTGGTCTTACTCTCCACTGAGTTCTAAACCCTAGCAGGTAATAGGCACTCAAATGGTTATCTGCAGAATAAATGCTGGGTAAAGGACTTGAAGAAAAATGGCAGTTTCACGCAGAGAAAGCACTCGTCAAGTTTCACTCACTGATCAGTCATCCATGTTACCTGCAGGAGACTGTCCTGATTACCCTTACTTATTCACTTCTATAAATATCTGCAAGTGTTAGGCTCTGGGAATGGAACGTTCAACCAAACGTGTGCTTTTGTGGAACTTCCATCTAGATAATCTCACCTGTGGCTCAGCACCCTACAACATTAGCGCCTCTTGGGACATTGTTTTTCTATCTCTTTGTAGTTAAGACAGGATATTTACCTCTGTTCCTCTAACGCCTAACAGAGGGCACTGGGGCATGACTATTAGCGACGTGTCCTAAGGAGAGCTGGAGCTAGGACTAACAAAGGCAGAGTAAGGTAAATTGGGAACAATAAACCAGTAGAAGTATTAAAATGCACTCATGTAATTAATCTCAATTAAATGAGCATTTATGAAAATGAAGACAGAACTATCCACTTCCTCAGTGAAGAACACTGGTCAGAATGATAGATACAGGCTTTTCTACATTCTGAATATTTAAAAATTCTTATGTTGAAAAATTTAAAACTGAATTATGAAAAAAAAGTGGAGACTGTAGGCACATTTTCACCTGGCAGGAAGAAAAAAAGTCAAATGACCTCGAGATACGATTTCTCTGATGTGGCCCAAAGCTGGCAGCTTCATACGGACATTCCAGGAGTATTAAGCAAGTAGAAGTATCCTGTTGTATTTGTTGGGGGGCAGGGGAGAGGCAGGAAACTGTTCTCCTTCACATGCTATAAACACCAAGAGATGCTGGGCAGAAGGTCTGCCTCATCTATACAGACAACAGTTACTGGCTTAAACCAAACTCCGATTTGGATTCAGTAATTTACAACCATCCTCAAACGAGACATTCTCTTCAGAAGAACTTTCATTAACTTTCTTCAAGCTCTGTATTTGCACCTGGTCTCTCCAACCTGTCCCCAACACCAGTTACTCTCATAGTTGAGTACTTTCAGTGGTCACCCAGAGTCTCCTCTCATCCAGTCCTGCCACCCTCCATATCTTCAGAAAACCTTAAAAAAGCTGATCAGAAATTCTATGATTAATCACTACCAACTGAGAGGAATTTCTTTAATCCCTTGAACAGCTCTGCCTCTATGCCTTTACATCCACTGACGCTTCTTTCCCAAGACTTGCTTCCCTGGGAATCCTCAATCAACCCATTGCTGTGAGACCTCCAATCTGCCTTCTCCCCTAGAAGAATTAACCCTTTGGACTTTTTGCTCTCTGTGTACAGCAGCTATCATAATTCTTTGTGTCTGGGCCTCAGGAGGGCCTCCAAAGATTTCCTCAAGTGATGAGAATAGGTCAATTTCCTCATTGTACAGGCAAGGAATGAAGGCCCAGAATAAGCTGCTTGCTCAGAGTCAAGATCCTCACCAGGACTGTTAATTCTCATTAGGAATTAGTAACACTCACGTAATTGTTGTTCCCCGTCCCAGGGTGTTTCCTCTTGGGTCAGCAATCACAGAAAATTCATTGGAGTCAGATTCCCAGATGTGCTGGGTATCGTTGTTGTGTTTCGACGTGACAATAACCTTGTCAGCCACGAGGAAGGCAGAATAGAAGCCAACACCAAACTGGCCGATCAATTCAGAAGTCGACTGGCCATCTTCTTGTGCCTCAGTCATTTTGTTTAAGAACTCGCTGGTTCCAGATTTGGCTATGGTGCCAAGGTTTTTAACCAACTCTTCCCGGGTCATCCCTACACCGGTGTCTGTCACATGCAGCAGGTTCTTCTCCTTGTCACACTGAAAGGCAAGTACGGGATAGTTAGATATTAATACTCACTGTACGACAAGTAAACGGTAAGCTATAGATTCAGAAACTACCCGCTTTTGGCCACATCAATTCCCATACAGAAGACTAAACTGGGTTATTTTTCCTTATACTATTTTATGGCCTACTGTCTCTTACACATGAGCATCTTGATAGAGAAAATCTTAAGTTCCAGTGTATTTGAGAAAGCAGCAATATAAAGAAGGTAGAGACTAGTCTAAACATCAAAGGGCAGAGACAGACCTAAATAAAACAAGTTATTTCTGAAGAAAAACTTTCAAGAAAAATAAAATTCTATATTTTGCCTATTTCTTTCAAAGAAAATAAAAGGATTCAAAACTTCTCTATTTGCAATTTGTGGTGATAAATGTCCTTCACTAAATATTCCCAGCTCTCTGCCTTCTGGAAACATAGCAGGAATATACTTCATTCTTGGTTATTAAGGCCATGTGACTGGTTCTGGCCAATGAGCTGCCAAGTGGGAGGGAGTCAGGAATGTAGCTTTCAGGCTAGAGCCTTTAAAGGATGGGAGACCCTCCAAGTGCTCTCTCTGCACCATGGCAACCAGCTACACTCCAGATGGTGGCTACTCAATTGGCCTGTGTCCGGGAATGAGGATGATACAAAGCAAAGGCCACAGTGGCCTTGATGGAGGATTTAAGCCAGGGGTTAGCAAACTTCTTCGGAAAAAGGGCCAGAGAGGAAGTATTTTAGGCTTGTGAGCCATATGGTCTCTGTCACAACCACTCAAACCTAATGTGTAGTGCAAAGGCAGTCACAGATAACACACAAATAGGCATGGCTGTGTTTTGATAAAACTTTATTTATAAAAAGAAACAGCAGGTTGGCTTTGGCCCACAGCCATATTTTGTTAAACTCCAATTTAAGTCCCTAGGCTTGGCGATTATTTACCACTGCAGCACAACCTGGCCTATCCTGATTGATAGAGATTGCCTATCGCTAAGGATTCTTTTTGCTTTAAATCTGTTTTAAGCTTACCTTAATTTTGACAGTTAGTTCCTCATTTCCAGCAAGAGCATTTTCATCAGTCAGTGATATTAACCTTATCTTATCTAAAGCGTCAGAAGCATTTGAAATCAGTTCTCTCAAGAAAATCTAAATGGAAGCCAGAGTTAACACACACTTAGATTAGCCTCAAGATACACAAAACATCAGATTTAATGTCAAATCCATTTTATTTCTCCTCTGTACTCTAAAAAGCACTCTATGAAATAAGACTCCTTATGGTACAGAAGTGGCTTTATTCTCTTGGTAAAAGGAGGTACACAGCTCTTTACACAAAGAACTGTAGCAACCATAAAGGATACCTAAACAGGTAAGAGTAGTAACACCTTTCTGTATGCAACACACAGGGCTGTGTGACTGCCCTCAGGACTATTTGGCAGGCTATGACCATATTTGGAGGGGAAAGGAAAAAGGTAAAAATGCCTAACAACCCCCCCCACCGCCCCCACCATAGGGAGCATTTTTATATATACATACTGGGTATTTAAACTTTGCTAATAACTACTTACCTGAAATTCCTATGTAAGTACATTTATTATGAGGGTAAATGAGTATGCTTTTGTACAGAGACAAAATAATACTACCCACATGTTGCTTACCTCTTTATTTTTATACAATGAATTAATAATAAGTTTCATCATTCGATTAACTTCAGCTTGGAAGGCAAATTTTTCTGATTTCTCTCTAAGTTCTCTTATTTGGGATGCATTTAATCCATCCAACTGAATAGCTTCTTCCTCTCTAAGGAAATAAATTTGACAAACAAATAACTGCATTGCTTATTTAGTTCTCTCCAAAACATAGATCTATGAGAGCCCAGTGGTCTTGTAAGTTTGCCCTAAGGGTTAAAGGGGTAAAATGGAAACCTTTATAAAATATTACTAACCCGCTATTTCTATCTTTTTGCCACAATAAAATTTTACCACCTTAACAACTGAGCTAGAATACTTGGTTCTTAAAATTGTCAGGAAAATAAACCCAACTTTCCTCTACTAAAAATAAGAAGCAAAACCATTTATATGTTCCCTCACATGTCGGACCGCCTCTTTGCCTGGGAAGCTTTGGCCTCTAATGGCCTACAAGATTGCCAATTAAGTCCTAAGGGGCCAACTTTGAAAACACTGCTCATTTGAGAGCAATCTTTTTTAAAGTTACTACATTCAGGGGTTCCTGGCTCGCTCAGTTGGTAGAGCATGCGACTTGTGATATGTGGGTCCACACTGGGGGCAAGAGATTACTTAAAAATTACTAACTTCATACACTTACCGAATATAAAGCCAACCGGTCTGGGAAAAGTCACAGAGCTAGTGTTCCACAATCTAGTTACCAGAACAGTTTTCAAAAGAAATTCATCCCCTTTTGACCCGTCATTCCTAGGGGCAAGTTAGGACCTACTCAGGGATGAACATGCTCCCCGCCCTGACCTTTTAGGTATTTAAATTTGGGGTGTTACAGGTCATCTGGACCTTTGAAGAAAAGACAACAAAAGAAGCGACTATATTCCAGTATTCACAAGGGCCCAACCATACAGTTTCAAAAGAACACAAACCTCTGTACAACTTCATCATCTGTCCTTGAGCCTTCTCTACTTTTGCCCAGATCCTCTTCCACTGTACCATCCACGTCCACTTCATCATCAGCCTGGACTGACCCTGAAGGAAGATTTAACACCAGAAAACTCGTAACCATTTTGCTTCGGGTACTTCTCAGAAGGGAGTATGACCAAACAGGGCAAGGGTAAGGTTGCAAAATTCAGGGGGTAAGTATGGGAGGTGGGCATGGGAGAACGGATCCACTAGTTTTCAACACCCAATGTAAACCCCACTTGGCATACTTTTTACATTTAAATTTAAGTTCAGACACGGGGCCCTCCAGTAGATTCTGAAATGCGGAGGCTGGAGCGGGCATCACGTCTCTAGAGCAGCCCTGGGAAGCTTTATAAATAAAGTTTAGCAGATTTGATACCAGGTCCCTTCTACGTTCACACGTGTTGCGCAGGCCAAGGCATGGCCTCCCAAGTGACCACGCCAAAACTTAGGCCTTCAGTATCACGGATCAGAATACAAATAGAATTGGCGCAACCTCTGGCGAGAGGAACTGAAATCCGGCCCAACTGAGCGGGGGGGGGAGAGAGGTGATGAGATTCTGACATCGTAAGAAGCTCGCAAAAGTGAAGCAAACACGCTGACACCGCCTTTCTTCTGACTCAGAGCCCCACGCTCCCCAGACCAGCCCCTAAGAAAGGGAACGCGGGGTCAAAGACTCGGCAGACTGGGTGGCGGGGCGCGGGGGGGGGGTCCTCAAGCTCAGATGGCCGAAGGCTCCTGCGTCTGACAAAAGTCCTCCGGAATGGGCACCCGCAATGCTCCCGGGGGACCAAGAGCCCGAGAGGCGCCCCACCCCAAGTTGGCTGAGACCTCTAGGCGCGAATATTAGGAGATCTGCAAGGGATTTAAATGTTCTCGGTTCTCGTTCTTCTTTCCACAGGAAGAGGAGAGTGCGCGAACTCCCTCGAGCCGAGCCTCTTTCGAGGAAAGGCGATGGATCCCTCTAGGCCCAACGGAGGCCCCGCTATCCCCCTCCCGGGCTCAACGCCCCCAGAACCTTCGAGAAGAGGCCGCGCTGGAAGGGGGGCGTCCGGGGGTGCCCGCTCCTCCGAGATCACTCACCGAAGGTCAGTAGGACGCAGCAGAGGCCCAGCACCCACAGGGCCCTCATGGCGCGCGGCCGGTGAGAGTCTCAAGTCCCTTTTGATCGCAGGAGCCGCCTCCACCTCCCACCACGGGGTTCAGATCCTCACACCGCAAGCCGCGCGGTCCGCCCACTACCCCCCAAACAGGTCGGGCCGCTTTTCACCCCAGCCTCTCGCGGGCGGGGGACGGGAAACACGAACCCACCAATGGTGCCGCACCACGCACCCTCTGTACCCAATGGGGACTCGTGGGGGGGACCGCAGTGAACCAATCGGAGCTGTCCAGGTGCGGTGCCCGATGCCCGAAGCGTGGCTCCCTCCGATTGGTCAACCTTAGCTTCTCTTTTCCAATCAAATGGCTCCGCGGGCCCCTCTCACACAGGACCGCCCCTTTGCCTGGGAAGCTTTGGCCTCCAAATGAAACGACCCAATGAACGTCAGCACTGAACACATCCTCCCTTTTGGAGAGGTCGCAGAGGAACCACTTCCGGATCCTCGAGCGCGTTTATTCCGTGACCAGGGGAAACGGTAGTCATGGCAACGGTTCTTCACTCTTTCCCGGTCTACCGTGGGGTCACGGTGGGAATGATTCTAGCGCGACTTTTCGCCGTCAGCTTTCTCTTTGGCAGTGCTTCTGGGGAAAGAGAAACACGTGAGAGGTTGAAAATCGCCCGAGCACTTTTTAGATGGGAGTGGTGAGAAACTACAATTACCGGCATGCAACGCACAGGGGTGGGGGAGGTACACTGTATTGAATGCTGGGAATCGTAGTCTTTGGACTTCGGACCAGCTGCGTAGCTTGGCTCTTCCGCATTTCCCAACGTGTCTTTGCGGGAATTCGGTGCTGCGTGGTTTAGAATTTACGTCTCGTTCTGTTTGTAGTCGATGTCTGTACTTATTCCAGGACTCTCTACTGTATCACAGCCTGTAGAAACAGGCCCGGAGAGCCCCGACACCCTGGCCAAAGCCGCCCAGTGTTCGGGGGTCGGCCTTTCCGAGTCGGGGTTCCACTTCTGGTCGGTAAATACGAATCTGGCTCCTCCGGCATCGTTTGAGCCGCCGGAGCCTTCACTGCATCTCTGCGTTCCGTGGCCGGAGCCTGTGGCCTCCCTGGTTCGGTTTGTAGAAGAGGAGAGTGGGGCTTCTTTTTTTCCTTTGAGGAAAATTTAGAACAACTTCGATGCCCTCAACTCACTCCTAAAGCTCAAAGGCGGTGACCAGCGGCCCTAGAATCCCTATCATAAGCCAGGTGGAGCGCGTGTTCGTAAAATTCCGTCTAGCACAGAAAGAAAAAAAAAGTACTCGTTTATTCGGTTTAGGAGGATACACCTGCAGATATTTGAAAGCAAAACCTGTGGGGCTGCAAATGAGAGGGTGTGCAGCCTGGTCACTTCATAGAAATACCCAGTCAGCGTTTAGAAAGACACAAAGCACCAGGTGGCTTTCCGGCGAGGGAAGTCCCTCACCCTAAGCTTGCGCCTTTGGAAATATTTTCTGTGTCTCTTTAACCTAGTCTTTCCATACGCCCCCGAAGCCGACCTCGTTTCCAATAAAAACCAGTCCCTTCTCGCTTCCTCCAGAAAAAAATGGAACTTTGAATTTGTTTTTAGATAATTATCCGAATTCCTAAAGACAAGCTTTTCAGTTGAAAGTCTATCATAATCTTTTGTAACTTCCCCTGTTTAGGTTGGCCAATCTTAACTCTTGTGGTTGGTGTTTACACATTGTGGTGGTGAATTATTTACATCTGCCCAGATTGTCAACGTTTGTTATTAGTAAGCAAAGGGTACCTTGCAAAGTTTTTTTTAAATGCTTCTGTGATTGTATTTTTTTTTTTTTTTGAGTATGCTAGGGTGGAAATTACATTCAGAAGTCTCAAATAATTGCATTTTTGTATATTTTAGCTCTTGTTTATTATTATTATTATTATTATTATTTTATTTTTTTTTTTTTTTGCTTGTAGAAAAGGGGGGGTTCTTTCACTTTTCTGCATTTCACAGCTCAACTTCTTCACCTTTTTCTCTAGTTCTGGACAAGTAAGCAACCAGTTCTGAAACTGTGAATTCCATCTGAACTGGTCAGTGGTGGCTAGTTCAGTGTTGCACCTGGAGGGAACTGAGAATGATACATGACTTCCAAAATAGATCCATTGCTTGTGGGTAGAGGCTTCATCAGATGATGGTGGGGATCTATGAGGCAGGCAAGACCTGAGACATGGTCTGGCAGAAGATGGCTGGCTATTGTCTGGCTCAGCTCTGCCCCTTTAAGATGGGATCCCTGGCTGTGCACCTTGTACAAGGAAAGAATCCAGCCTTGCCGTTTCTCCCCTGGGGTCTCCACCTCTTCTGATTTTTGACCCATTGTTGATTCTCACTTCCCATCTTGGTCTAGTTCCTCCAGAACTTATACCCTAGGCTGTTATTAAACTCCCTAGCTTTGTATCGGATTCTTTTGCTTTCTAGTTTTAGTTTTTCCCTTTGACACCGTATGTCCATGGACACTACGGGAAAAAGCTGCCTTTGTTGTTGTTGCTGTTGGTAAGCTTCTTCTTGGAAGAGAAAACCATATAGGCAAAGGGGTGCCCTCAGGGGCATTGGACAGCTCACCTGGTGACAGGTGTAGTCCCACAGTGAGGAGTCAGGGAGAATGCAGACCAGGGAGATGACGGCAGGAAAGCAGTTGCAATCAGGGAGCGTTAAGGAATGAGGGTGAGCATCATGGTGAATCTGTTGGTTGGGTCATTCATCCATTCATTCAGGAAGTGTTGATCTGGTACGTGCCCCGTGTCATGCAAGGTGCCGGCAGTATACGGGTGAACAACGTAGATATGGTCTCTGTGCAGAGCTTGAACAAATATTAATGGTGGACTTGCATAAGTACATGTATCTTATTTAAACTGAAGCAAAGATATAAGAGAATGACTGCAGAAGAGTATGAGGGGACTTTTTGGAGTGTTGGAAGTGCTTTTGATCTTGATTTTGGAGGTGGTTAGTGGATTAAAAAAAACCTCTACACTTAAAAAAGTGGATTTTGTGTGTAAATTATACCTTGATAAAAAAAAATCATAGCAACTATCATTCTAAATTTTTTTTTTTTTTAAATTTTTTTTTCAACGTTTATTTTTATTTTTGGGACAGAGAGAGACAGAGCATGAACAGGGGAGGGGCAGAGAGAGGGAGACACAGAATCGGAAACAGGCTCCAGGCTCCGAGCCATCAGCCCAGAGCCCGACGCGGGGCTCGAACTCACGGACCGCGAGATCGTGACCTGGCTGAAGTCGGACGCTTAACCGACTGCGCCACCCAGGCGCCCCTCATTCTAAATTTTTAAAAATGTTTATTTATTTTTGAGAGACAGAGTGTGAGCAGGGGAAGGGGAGAGAGAAAGGGAGGCACAGAATCCAAAGCAGGCTCCAGGCTCTGAACTGTCAGCACAGAGTCCGATGCAGGGCTCGAACTCACAAACTGCTAGATCATGACCTGAGCCGAAGTGAGATGCTTAACTGACTAAGCCACCCAAGTGCCCCTATAGCAAATATCATTCTAAACAGCAAAACACTAAAACCCATTTCAGTAGGAATCAGGAACCAGACAGACATGCCTTTTATTGTCAGAATTGTCCCACACTCTTTAGGAGGGTCTAAGACAAGAACATGAAGTAATTGGCATTAACCTTAAGAAAGTTGGAAGTCTTTTATTTTGGAATCACTTCTTACTGTTGAAATGACTGTATACCCTGGAAACCCAAGAGATTCTAGTTAGGGAGGAAAAAAAATTATATGTATATATATATATATATATATATATATATACACACACACACACACACATACACACAATGTTTGGTAAATTATTGACTATGAGATAAATATATAAACACCAATAGACTTGCTCTAATCTTGCAAAAAACACATAGAAATGGAAATTTAATGGGCACCTGGATGGCTCAGTTGGTTAAGCGTCCAACTCTTGGTTTCAGCTCAGGTCATGATCTCATGGTTTGTGAGTTTGAGCTCCACATTGGGCTGTGTGCTGATAGCATGGAGCCTGCTTGGGATTCTCTCTCTCCCTTTCTCTCTGCCCCTCGCTTGCACTCTCTCTCTCAAAATAAAGAAAAACATTTTTTAAAAAAAGGAAAAAAAAAAGAAATGGAAATTTAAAAGACTTCATGTATATTAGAGGCAAAACCCATCAAATATTTAGGAGTAATTTGACAAGAAAGAGCTCCAACATGAAAAAAAACCTAGAAGATGTTACTGAAGAATATAAAACAAATAGAGAACTTGGGTCAGGTGCCAGACCCTAAGTATTATCTATCGCCATGTAATAAATTATCCCCAAACTATACAGCTTAAAACAGTAAACGTTTATTATCTCATCGTATCTGTAGGTCAGGAATCCAGGAGCGCTGAACTGGGTGGTTCTGGTTCACGGTCTCTCATGAGGCTGCGGTCAGGATGTCAGTGTGCGATGCTGTCATCTAAGGTTTGACAGGCTGCGGGGTTTGCTTCTGTGATGGCTCACTCATGTAGCTCTTGGTGGGAGATCTCAGTTCTTCACCTCATGGACCTTCGTAGGGCTGTTTGAGTGTGCTCACTGCATGGCAGGTTTCTCCAGAGTGAGTGAAAAGCCGGGGAGTAGCCATAATAAGTCCTGACCAACCTCTGAAATCACACACCATCACTTCTGCAATAACCCTATTCAGTGAGAGGGGATTACCCAAAGATGTAAATACCAGGAGTCAGACATCACTGGGGCCATTTTAGAAGCTATCTGCTACTGCATCTTAGCTGCAAGGGAAGCTGAGAAAGGGTTTATCTGGCATTTTCAGCTTTTTTTGTGAGGGTTGGGCTCATAAGGTGGGGATAAGAATCTTAAGATGGAGATTCCCCCAAATACAGGAACGGGTTCAGGCGATGAACAGTCAAAAGGACTGATAAATGTGCACTGCATGTTTGAATATACAAACAGATGTGTAACAACAGAGAGAATCCAGAAATAGATCACCTCAATTTAATACGTGACAAAAGCAATTTTTCTGGTTAGAGGGGAATGGCTAGTTTACTTCATAAATGATGCTGGCCTTGACTGGTTACCCATCTCCAGCAAAGTGAAGTGGGCTCCTATCTCCCACTACATAAAACATATCCTAGCTTAGAAGAAAATGAGAGCACCTGTGAGCGCACGCCAGGGATGTGGGAAACCTTGGCTTGAGCATCCAGAAAATACAATGCAAAGCCTATGGTGTTTCCCAGGCCGCCTCCTCAGTCGTTCCTGAATTCCGATTTTTGTATTTCTAGCAGTGGCCCTGTCAAGTGCAGCAAATTGATACTGTGCTTTCCTCCAAGAATGCAGGTTCCTGTGGCATAGGAATCAGCAAGTACTTGGAGGGGAAAAGCAAGAGAGAATGTGGGGCTCACTTCTCAACACTTCCTTTCTTTCTGGAGTCGTCTCCTCAAATCCTGGTTGCCTGGGTAGCCATCTGATGCCTTTAAGTAAGTTCTCAAGTGTCTGATCCAGCTTCTCTAGTGTCCATCATAGTAAATTGTAAAAGTAGATGTGGCTCAAAAAAAAAAAAAAAAAAAAAAAAAATAGATGTGGCTCTACCTAGCAAATAGAGGATTCCTTGGTCCTATTTTAATGTGTAAAAAAAAAAAAAAAGATTTTAGGTAAGACAGTAAACAGCCATTATTAGGGGCGCCTGGGTGACTTGCTTAGTTCGGCATCCAACTTTGGCTCAGGTCATGATCTCATGTTTCTTGAGTTCAAGCCCCATGTCGGGCTCTGTGTTGACAGCTCGGAGCCTGAAGCCTGCTTTGGATTCTGTGTCTCCCTCTCTCTGTGCCTCCCCCATTCACACTATGATTCTCTCTCTCTCTCTCTCTCTCTCTCAAAAATAAATTAACATTAAAAAGAATAGCCATAATTATTTTCTTATGTTAACTTTTTGGTGGTTTTTCATCAAGCAATTTATGTAATGTTTAATGTTTCCAAGCTGTAGAACTTGCATTATTTTGGCTATAGAACAATAAATGTGTTTCTAAATATGTAATGTAATTGCAACTGTAGTTTACATTATATCTTCTTTTTGACCAGTTTTAACTGTGATTTTGGATTATTTGTGATCTTTTCCCTATACCCTGCCCAAACTGACACCAAATATCTTGCTTGAGAATTGACTTTGAATTTGTAAAATGGTTACCTGCATTTGCTGATAAAATCTCTGGGTGCTGTAACTTTTATTTATGCAGTTAGAAAGTTTAAATCTCTTTTTTTGTTTGTTTTTAACATGAGGCTTGAACCCATGCCCAACATGAGGCTTGAACTCACAACCCTGAGATCAAGAGCCACAGGCTCTACCCATTGAGTCAGCCAGGAACTCCAAGTTTAAAGTTTTTTTTTTTTTTTTAATGTTTATTTATTTTTGAGAGAGAGACAGTGACAGAGCAGGGGAGTGGCAGAGAGAGAGAGAGAGAGAGAGAGAGGGAGATATGGAATCCAAAGCAGGCTCCAGGGTCTGAGCTGTCAGCACAGAGACCAACGCAGGACTTGAACTTATGGACTGTGAGATCATGACCTGAGCTGAAGTTGGACACTTAACCGACTGAGCCACCCAGGCACCCCTAAACCTGTTTTAAATTAAATTCACCCATAATCTTGTAGTTCATATTTTCTTTTCTTTTTTTTTTTTGGAGAGACAAAATATAAATGGGAGAAGGGCAGAATGACAGAGAGAGAGAGAGACAGAGAGAGAGAGAGAGAGAGAGACAGAGAGAGAATCTTAAGCAGGTTCCATGCTCTGCACAGAGCCCAACACAGGCTCAATCCCATGACCCTGGGATCATGACCTGAGCCGAAATCAAGAGTCAGATGCTCAACTGACTGAGCTACCCAGGTGCCCCTTTTCTATTAATTAAAAACAAACATCTCCCTAGAGTTTGCTTAATAAAAATAGGTCAGTT
Source organism: Lynx canadensis (assembly GCF_007474595.2). Classification (NCBI taxonomy): domain Eukaryota; kingdom Metazoa; phylum Chordata; class Mammalia; order Carnivora; family Felidae; genus Lynx; species Lynx canadensis. Next base: position 123,501,309 of record NC_044309.1, on the reverse strand, counting down.
AAAAAATATTCACCCAATGTCTTTTATTGACTTTGGACACTAGCAGAAAATAAGAGGAATTGAATTTCAAATAATATTTGTGAAATTTTAATTTGTGGTAAGTTGATATTTTGCATGATCCAATCATACATGTTGATAATTTACGTTAGGACTAAATAGAGTTTTAGAGCTGGAAGGAATCTTGGAAATCATGTTATTCTACAACTCTCCCTTTCAGTTTTATTTATTTATTTAAAAAAAATTTTTTTTCTTAATGTTTTTATTTATTTTTGAGACAGAGAGAGACAGAGCATGAGCAGAGAAGGGGCAGAGAGAGAGGGAGACACAGAATTGGAAGCAGGCTCCAGGCTCTGAGCCATCAGCACAGAGCCCGATGCGGGGCTTGAACTCACAGACTGTGAGGTCATGACCTGAGCCGAAGTCGGACGCTCAACCGACTGAGCCACCCAGGCGCCCCTCCCTTTCAGTTTTAAATGATAAAACTATTATATTCTCATGGTGTAAAAAAATGCCCAGTTGGTACAGAAAAGTATAAGGTCAAAGGTAAAAGTTCTAGATTCTTCCCACCTCCTCATTCCCATTCTCTAGAAGTCATTACTGATAGAGGTTCCTTATGCATCCTGCCAAAAATTTGTGTGTATTTGTGCAAAAGTACGTGTGTGGTTAAATTAAAGATGAAATTTTTGATTTTTTAAAAAACAAAGGGAACAATACACATTAGCTTATTCTATTTAATACATCCCAGATATCTCATTCCTTTTTAAATCTGCTGTCCTGTTTTTTTTTTTCGTTTTCTTTTTAAAATTTTTTAAACATTTATTTATTTTTGAGACAGAGAGAGACAAAGCATGAACAGGGGAGTGTCAGAGAGAGAGGGAGACACAGAATCTGAAACAGGCTCCAGGCTCTGAGCTGTCAGCCCAGAGCCCGACGCGGGGCTCAAACTCACAGACCGCAAGATCATGACGTGAGCTGAAGTCGGTCGCTTTACTGACTGAGCCACCCAGGTGCCCCAATCTGCTGTCCTGTTTGATAGGCATTGGTATTGTTTCCAGCTTTTGTTGCTATCATGATTAGTGCTGCAGAGAATGCTTTAACATGCACAAGGTTTTGTGTTCGTGCGTGTTTGTCTGGAGGATAAATATATAGTTTGGAATAGTTAGATCAAAGTGTATATACATTCAAAATTCTATGAGTATTTACTAATTCCTCTGAGAAAAGGCTATACCAATTTATGCTCCTGTATCAAACCTCCCCCCTGCACATCCCCTTTAAAAAAAAAAAAAAAAAGCTTAGGAAATTTGTGGTTCTGAGAACTTAGACGAAGTCCCAGAGTTCGGTATTGGCAGAACAAAGTAGAACTCATATTTTAAACATTTATTTTTTTAAAAAAATTTTAATGTTTATTTATTTTTGAGAGGCGGTGGAGGGGGGAGGAGCAGAGAGAGAGGGAGACACAGAATCTGAAGCAGGCTCCAGATTCTGAGCCGTCAGCACAGAGCCCGACCCGGGGCTCTAGTTCCACAAGCCCTGAGATCATGACCTGAGCTGAACTTGGATGCTTAACCGACTGAGCCACTCAGGCGCCCTTTAAACATTTCTTACATTGTTCTAGCCACCTCTTGACTACTGGGAAGAGTTTGAGGGCTTTTTTTAAAAAAGGAAATTTTATTGTGTTAAGATTTCAACAGCCATGAATGTGCATTATAAAAAAGATTGAAAATTAAAAGAAAGGTCAAGGAAGAAAATTGAAATAACCTGTATGCATTAATGAGATAGATCACTACTAGCATCTTGGTGTCTGTGTTGAAATTTGACATGTATTTTTATTTATTTATTTTTTTGAGAAAGGAGGAGAGAGAGAGAGAATGTGTAAGGGAGGGGAGAGAGGGAGAGGGAAAGGGAGAGATAGAGAATCTTGAGAGAATCAGTTGTGAGATCATGACCTGAGTGAAATCAAAAGTCATATGCTTAACTGACTGAGCCACTCAGGTACCCCAAAATCTAACATATATTTTTAAATTAAATGGGGATCACACAATAATACTATTTTTGGAACTTTCTTTTTCACTTGTCAATATGTGGTAAACAGTTTCCCATGTAAATATTTTTGCAAGGTGTCTTTTAATGGATTAACATTGTCTCGTGTCATGACTGTGCTGTAATTGTTCGATTTATTGTTGTTAGACCTTTAGTTTTTTACCAATTTTAAACCATCATAAATATTGCTGCAACGAAAATCCTTATAGATAAATCTTTATATACAAAATGAATTTTTAAAATTGGAAATGCTTGGGGCGTCTTGCATTTTCTATCTTTCTAAAAAAAAAATTGGAATGCTTGGTAAAAAATATGACATGTTTTAAAAGGATTTTGATACTAAAAATTGCCCCCTAGAATAGTTGTACCAATTTACATTCCCACCAATGGACATTTTAAGCATAAGAAGCTTAAAAAAATCTGGGGCTGTCAAGGGTAAAATTGCCAAAGTTAGGTAATTTGAATATAGAAATTTCTAAGCCTTAAAGTATTGAGAGAAATTTCTGTAAAAGGTCAGAGGAATTTCTGACCAGTTAATAGATATTCTCATAACTTTTAGTTATAAAGTGCAGTGATCCATGGAGTAATACTGTTGAGGCTGCTGTATCACAAAATATGAAGGCAAACATGTTATAAAGGTAATATTAACTTTGACAACAATAGGAATAGCAAACATTGAGGGCTTAGTATGTACCTTGTAGATTATAAAATATAAAACAGTGATAACTTGCTTAAGAAATCTTAAGTAAGGATATTATGAGAGGTCCATTTTAGAAGTGCTAAGGGGCGCCTGGGTGGCTCAGTCGGTTGAGCGTCTGACTTCGGCTCAGGTCATGATCTCACAGTTTGTGGGTTCGAGCCCCACATCAGGCTCTATGCTGGCAGCTCAGAGCCTGGAGCCTGCCTCAGATTCTGTGTCTCCTTCTCTCTCTGCCCCTCCCCCACTTGTGCTCTGTCTGTCTCAAGAATAAATAAACATAAATAAATTTTTTTAAAGAAGTGTTAAAACAAATTTTTATTAAAAAAAAAAAGCTTATCAGGTGCTTATTATGCAAAGTCTCATTTAACCCTGTCACATGGGTGTGGTCATCATTTCCAGATTTACAGGTGCAGGTCCTAGTGACAGAGTCAATTTGAGGTAGGGTTTATATGACTCCAAAATTCATGCTCAACTTCTAGGAGTGTATCCACCATGATGCCCCTTGCTGCTGTCAGATGGGCCAGGGACAGATATTAAATAACTTTCATTTCCTGGTGTAGATGTTGGACCTTTCAATTCTGCTTCAATCTTTTTGATTCTGCCAAGAGAAAGTTAATTTGGTACAAGTTTGTCTTAAATGTCTCTCTAATAAGTACATGTTAATCTACCTTTTCAATAAAAAGAGAAGTGTATCTAACTAGAATTTTTTCACACTGTTTTTTAATGCATTTATTTTTATGGCTACTATCTATTTGTGGCATATGATAAGGGTTTTCCACTTATGGTAATAATGAAGTTTCTAGTTAAAAGTTTTTTGACTTAAATTGCCTTAAAGTAAAATTAAAAGTCACATCTTACTTTTCTATATCTTCTTTCCACTCAAAAATGACTCCTTCCGTTTAGGTCTCCTCTACTCCCCCTCCCCGCTCCATTAATCCCGTATTTTGGCAAAAACTGGGAAGGCTCTTTATTAGCAGTTCTGGAGCAAGATGTGGAGATTATTATTATTATTATTATTATTATTTTAATGTTTATTTAATTTTGAGAGAGACACAACATGCAAAGGAGGGACAGAGAGAGGGAGACAGGATGTGAAGTGGCTCCATGCTGACAGAAGAGAGCCTGATGTAGGTAGGGCTCAAACTCAAGAACCACAAGATGATGACCTAAGCTGAAGTCCCCAAGTCCAATGCTAAATGGACTGAGCCACCCAGGCACCCCTGGAGATTGTTATTTTTATTTTCTTTTATTTTAGGATTTTATTTTTAAGCAATCTTTACACCTAAGGTGGGGCTTGAACCCATAACCTCAAGACCAAGAGTCACACGCTCCACCAAATGAGCCAGCCAGGGGCCTCTAGAGATTTTTTTAATTTAAAAATTTAATTATAAAATAATATAGCTATAATTCACAGCCTTTTTTTTTTTTTTTTGAAAAGCACTTGTTAGCATTGAATGAACCTCCCTCCACGTGGCTTCAAGCTACCTAGCCGCAGCCCCGCTCCGTCTCCCCCCATGGTGCCTTCAAGATGGCAGGCAACATGTTTTGGGAGCTTTCCTTTCCCCAAAACTTTGTAGTAGCGCCATCGCATCACATCAATGATAGGAGCAGCTCCTGTCTTGTTTTCTTTTTGGCAGCATTTACCCGTGTCTGCTCACTGCCCAAGGTCCACAGTTTGTCAAGGTTGACAGTTGGGCAGAAGCTCTTTAAGTGGTGATGCCTCATGCCAACTTTCCCAAAGTAACCTGGGTGATATTTGTCAAAGTTGATCCCGTGGTGATGCATGCCACCAGCATTATCCTGGCCTCCTGGGTGCTTCTGGTGCTGTGAGGCTGCCATGGCCGTGGCTCACGTGCCCCTGGCTCATGTGGCCCTGGCTCACGTGGCCCCGACGTTTCTGGGTCTTCCTCCGTCTGGATGGCATGTCCCTGGATGGCAGCCCAGAGGTAAGAGTACAGTCATTTTGATTAGAGAAATAAATATGCTGCAATCTGCCATAATTAGCCATTCTAACACAGCTACCATATCATTTTTCTTTTCTGTTTTTCCCTCATGTGCATTTCTTCTGATAATAATAGTTAACATTCATTGGATATTTGTTACAGACACTGTTCGTAGCATTTTGCATCTAATAACTTGTTTGATCTTCTCTAGTATTTTATGATATGGATCCTGTCATTCCTATTTTGCAGATGAGGACACTGAAGCATGGTGAAATTGAGAAACTTACTATAAGAACCTGAATCCAGGGAATCGGTCTTCTGAGCTTAGAGCTTTCGTTCACCTCTGTAGTGTGCTGTTTCCCATACTTAGCTGCATTTTGTTGACACTGTTGTTATTATGGCCTACGCTTTTTTTCTTGCCTTTTCACCCAACCATTATAAATATTTTCCTCTTGCTAGTTCTCAGATTTTTTTAAGAATTAAACTTATTTCAGTATAAATTACATAAAATTTAGATGCACCCATTTAAAAAAATTTTTTTTTTTAATGTTTATTTATTTTTGGGACAGAGAGAGACAGAGCATGAACGGGGGAGGGGCAGAGAGAGAGGGAGACACAGAATCGGAAACAGGCTCCAGGCTCCGAGCCATCAGCCCAGAGCCTGACACGGGGCTCGAACTCACGGACCGCGAGATCGTGACCTGGCTGAAGTCGGACGCCCAACCGACTGCGCCACCCAGGCGCCCCAAGATGCACCCATTTTTAAAAAATGTTTTTATTTTTGAGAGAGAATGAGCGCGCACATGAGTGGGGGTGGGGCAGAGAGGGGGACAGAGGATGAGAAGCAGGCTCTGCGCTGACAGCAGAGAGCCCAATGAGGGGCTCATATTCACGAAGCAGGAGATCATGACCTGAGCCAAAACCAAGAGCCATGAGATCATGACCTGAACTGAAGTCAGACGCTCAACCGACTGAGCCACCCAGGCACCACTAAACGCACCCATTTTAAATGTTCAGTTGGTGAATTTTGATGAATGCCTCTACCTAATCACCACTATAATTAAGATACAGAACATTCCCATTGCCCTAAAGAGTTCCCTTGTGACTCTTCCAAGTTATTTCCGTCCCCTGCCCCTCCACTAGGCAAGCGATGCCTTCTTACTGATTTCTATCACTGCTCTAATTTTCTTCTCTTCCACCCATGAGTTTACAATTAGAAATGTAGTGTGTAATTCCCAAAACTTGTGAATTTTTTAGGTATCTTTCTGTTATTAGTTTCTAATTCAATTCCATGGTGGTTAAAGAGTGTACTTTATATGATTTCAGTTCTTTCAGATTTGTTGAGTTTTGGTTTATGGCATAGAATGGAGGTTGGCAAACATCGTTTAAAGGGCCAGAAAGAGGGATGCCTGCATGGCTCATTCGGTTGAGCATCCGACTTTGGCTCAGGTCATGATCTCACGGTTCGTGGGTTAGAGGCCTATGCTGGGCTTTGCACTGACAGTGTGGAGCCTGCTTCGGATTCTCTGTCTCCCTGTCTCTCTGTGCCTCTCCTGCTTGCTTTCTCTATTTTTCTCCCAAAAATAAATAAACAATAATAAAATAAAATAAAAATAGAGGGCCAGATAGAAAATATTTCAGACTTTATACTCAAAACCTCCTCACAGGCTCAACTTCTCAACTCTGCTGTTATAGCATGAAATATATAATATATGAATGGGAATGGCTGTGTTCCAATAGAATGTTCTCTATAAAAACAGGTTAACAGATGGGCTTTAACTTCCGGTCTGTAGTTTGCTGACCCCTGGCCTAGCATATGATCTATCTTGGTTCTTGTTCTACGTGCACTTGAGAAGAATCAGTATTCTGCTGTTGTTGGGTGGAATATTAAAAAAAAATGTCAGGTTGTTTGATGGTGTTTTTCAGATCTTTTGTATCCTTACAGATTATTTGTCTTCTTGAACTATCGATTAGTGAGAGAAGAATGTTGAATCTCTGACTATATTAAGGGTTTGTCTGTTTCTTCTTTCTGCCAGTTTTTGCTTTGTGTATTTTGGAGCTCTGTCGTTAAGTGCATACACTCTTAAGATTGTTAGGTCTTTTTGGTGGACTCCTTTATCATCATGGAACGTCACTCTCTATTCTTAGTAATACTCTTTGTTCTGAAGTCTACTTTTTCTTTTTTCTTTTTTGTGTATTTTTGAGAGAGAGAGAGAGTTTATGTGCAAGCGAGGGAGGGGCAGAGAGGGAGACAGATAATCTGAAGCAGGCTCCACACTGTCAGTGCAAAGCCCAACTCGGGGGCTCAAATCCATGAACCATGAGATTTGAGCCATCCAGGTACCCCGGACTTTTTCTGATGTACTCTAGTTCGCTTAGGCTTTATGCTCCCATACTGCCTGAAGTCTAATAACTGAAAAAAAGCTATTTAATGTGTTTTGTCAGTTTTCTAATTTTCTGAAGAAGATAGATAAGTCTAGTCCCTCTCGTTCTATTATGGCTACAAGCAGAAGTCCATAACTGTCTTTTTAACAGACGCACAACCTGCCATCCATGGTCGTACTTTTATCCTCTTAGCTAGCCCCTTGGCAAAGACCATTTAGTTTGCTTTCTTTCTTTTACCATTTTTCCTGTCAGAAACAATATAATGAACGTCTTAATGGCTATAGTTTTTCACTATTTCTATTAGTTCCTTGGAGTGATTCCCAGAAAGTGGAATCATTGAGTCAAACATTATAAATGCTTTAATATATTTTGAAATATATTGTCACTTGTCTTCTAAATATACCTTCCAATCGCTTTCTGAAATTACCAGTTTACAGTTCCATAGCTATATGTGAGATAAAAGTTTCACCAATGTTTATATACCTATACTTAAAGATCTGTATCATTGCTTTAAACATAAAAAAAATTGTAGCAAGGTTGCATATGCGTTTATATGTATTCTTGCATTGTTTTTCTTTTTATCTATTTGTGTCTTTTGCTTATATGTCTACTAGGATGTCAGTATTTTTTTTAGAGTAAAGATAAATTTATTTGTGGAAAATATTTTTTACAGCCCATTGATTACCTTTTATGTCTTTTCAAAATGTAACTATATCTGTCCATTTTTTTGGTGATTTCTTCTATAGCTTGTAAGTTTTAGAAGTCCTCTCCCGGTTTGACAAATATTCAATAATGTTTTCTTTTAATTTGAAAATTATGTTAAATTCTATCATTTGACAAATATTTACCTATCACCCACTCTGGACCAATTATTATGCTAGGTGTTGGGGACATGGTAGAGACCAAAATAGAAATGACCTCTGATTGCACGGACCTAGGAGAAGGTGGATATTTGCAAGGGCTGACAATTTAATTTTAGCCTCCTACATGGCAAGAGAGAAGTCTGTTAATAAAGCACTTATGATGCCTATTCTGTCATTTTGGATAACTTTTTTTTTTTGGTACAGTAGTGTGAGAGTATGGCTTAAATTAATTTTTCTTTTCAAATTGCCACTTGTTATTACAATATCATTTATTGGATAGGTATTTCCCACCCATTGATTTAAGGTATTTCATGATCTCTATAATATGGAGGCACTATAATATATGTGTTCTGGAGTCAGGCTAACCTGTGTTTAGATCCTGGCTATCCACGCACTAGCCAAGTGACTTTGGACATGCTTATCCTATTTGAACTTCCGTTTCTTCATCTGTAAAGTATGGTGGCAATATTATCTATTATTGAGCTATTGTAACAATTAAAAGCAAAAGGGTTAACACTTTTTAAAAATGTACTGCATTATTCTTGTCAGATGATCCTGATGAAAAATTGCCCTATACATGATCACACGATGTTTTTCCACAGGTGAAGGCAAAAAACATAACCCAAAAAGCAAAGTTTCATATGGAAATGAGTTTGCATTAAGAAAATGCTCATGAGGGGCGCCTGGGTGGCGCAGTCGGTTAGGCGTCCGACTTCAGCCAGGTCACGATCTCGCGGTCCGTGAGTTCGAGCCCCGCGTCAGGCTCTGGGCTGATGGCTCGGAGCCTGGAGCCTGTTTCCGATTCTGTGTCTCCCTCTCTCTCTGCCCCTCCCCCATTCATGCGCTGTCTCTCTCTGTCCCAAAAATAAATAAAAAAACGTTGAAAAAAAAATTAAAAAAAAAAAAAGAAAATGCTCATGAAACGAGGTCGTTTTTATTTAACTTTTTGCTTCTCAGCAGGGTGCACGCATATCTACATCGTTGTTGGAGGGCGTGTGTTTTATCATTGGCTCAGTGGAATTGAATTCCCAGCTCACGTAGGTGGCTGGAGTTCATGTGAGCCTGCTCAACTTAAGATAAAAAAAAAAAATCACAGAACTCTGTCAAGGTCTTTGATCCTGACTTCCTTGTCTCTCAGATGCCGCGTGCACTACTGGTGTTGGGCCTTGTGACACTTTGATTTCTTCCTCTTGTCCTGACCTCAACTTCATAACCTATTTGCATTCTTGCTTCTGGTCTTGGTCAGTGGTCTTGAGTAAGTCTGCTCCTAGATGCAGTAGGCTCATTTTCTGCATTTGTCTTCCTTTTCACCCTCTCAGGAAGTCCCCTTGCATAATCTGCAAATTCACAGGGGGCAGAAGTGGCAGTGGGTGGGGCCTCGTGTCCAGGGCCTGCTCACCTCCGGGCTCTCAGCTCTTCAGCAAAAGCTTTGGGGGAGAACTGGGGAAATGTGAACTTCCTTTAATCCTAAAATGACCGTTCTTGTTTTTTTTCTTTTTCAGTCCTAACTTAAACTGGATTTTCAACTCTGATCTGTCCATTGGTTGGCACCTCTCATCGTGGCATGTCAGTAAGAAAGAAACCCTTTGGGGGAAAGTTTTCAGAGTGTTTGTAGCAAACACAATTAGGAGGAATTCTTAGAAGCAGAGGAGGTTGGCAACTGTGCCAGGATAATTGTTACATTTTAAACACGATGTCATCCCCTGAGCAAAGTGAAATGAGCCAGAAGGCATATGTAGACAGGTATGCCCAATTTGTTTTAAAGCCCCAGAAACCCATTCAGCCTTACATCTGCTCGACTCTGAGTGATTTTCAAGAAGAGAGAGACTTTCTGGCCGACTACATCTTTCCTCAGCTTAACGAACTCTGCAATTCCCAGGGCACGTATTTCAAAGCCGTGGACCTGAGGTGGTCAGCGTTGAAGGCCCCGCCACCCTCACCCTCCAACCTGTTCAGACAGCATTCTTGTCTCCACTCCCAGTATCTGAAGCTCTGTCTCGACTATGTGAACAGCTGTTTTCCTTTCTTCATCTGCATGCTGGGTCAGACGTACGGGGACTTCCTCCCTGACCATGTGCCTCTAATGCTCTCCAGAGTGACTGACTTGTTCAATTTATCCATGGTAGAACAGAACCTCTACATTGCTGCAAAAAATGGTTATCCTTGGGTCCTGGAGAATCCCAGCTACAGTTTGATGGAGTTTGAGGTCATCCAAGCAGCATTTCTGAATGAGTCTCCATTTCAGTATTTTTACTTTAGGACTGGAACCATGCTGCTGAAGACTTTAGATGAGGAAAAGGAGGGGCTGTCCTCGGGATCTCTGCTGACTGATGAGGAAAAATTAAGGATCGGAAAGCTTAAGGCCAAGATTATTAGGAAAGGGCTCCGTGTCCGATTTTATAAAGATCTCCACGAGTTGGGGGACCTGGTTTTCAAGGACTGGTCAGTTGTGATAGAACAACTTTACCCAGCCACTTTAATGATCAGAAATATAGGTTAGTAACTACGGAGAGAGCTAAGTCTATTATCAACATAAGGCTAATACGTTTTGTTATGTCTTCTTTGTAAGAGGAACCTTTAAACGACTGAACATATTCCTTAAACCTTTAAAATCGTTACCATATTCCTGTAACATGCATTTCTCTATTTGGAGATTTTTGAAATGGAAAATAAGAGCAAATGAGGGGTCATGGAAGACTGTTGAGGAAGTTCAGGAGCTCTGAGACGACCTAAAATATTTGGCAGTTAATGTGGTAGATCTGGAGCAGAGCGTCTCGATCAGAGCTCGTTGTTCCCTGCGGGGCATCTGGGCCAAATCTGAAGACATTCTGGCATCAGAGCCAGGGGATGGTCCTGGTGTCCTAATGGGTGGAGGTCAGGGAAACTGCCACACATCTTACAGCAGACACAACAGCCCCCCATAAGAAAGTGTTTTCCAACCTGAAATGTCAATAATGTCAAGGCTGAGAAACCCCTATTTAAAGGGAAGAGAGCTTTTATTAATTTTTGGGTGCCTTTTGTATGTTTTCACATTTAATCTTCAAGATTTAGCCCTGCAAGTTAGGCACTATAAATCCTGTTTTACAGATGAGCAAATGAAAGCTGCTGTATGGCAGTTAAGTGACCTCCCTGATATCACATCATTAGCGAGGGATCATTCTGGGATTTGAACCCAGGGCATTTTGACTCCGAAATCCCCCCTCATTTTCTTTCAACCTTACCACTCAGTAATCCATGGACCGGCACTGAGCATCACCTAGGAGCTTGTTAGAAATGCATTCCAGGTCTACTGAATAAGAGTCTGCCTTTTAATAAGATGACCAGGTAAGTTGCATACCCATTAAAGTTTGATAAGCACAGCTTGCCATTCTGCCTCTAAATGAAGTGATTACATTTATTTTTGAAAGTAGTGACTCATGGACACATACAGAATAAAAGGGGAAGAGCAATATTAGAGAATGGCAGAGGTCTTTCACCTAGACAGACTTTGGGAGGGATCTGTGCTGCCCTTAAAATTATATTTAAAAAAAAAATAGAATGTTTACACGTATATGTGTGTTTTGCAGGGGGTGGGGGTATGGAGATGGCCTGTGTCTTTGATCAGATTCTCAGAAGGTTCAATGACCCAATGATCCAAAAAAGGTTATGAAGTACTGTTGTAAAGGCCCAATTAATGTGGGCTTGCAACGTGATGGCAGGTGGTACATTCCCAAATGCTTTTGGGGGGCCAGGCAGGCCGTAGTCCTTATGGTAGGGAGCAGGTGGATTTGTGGTAAACTGAAGGGACAGAGTTGACTCACCTAAAGTCATTCAAATGCAGTGTTGGTGGGGAAGAAGGGGGTGGTGAAATCCCACCTGTGCCCATCAACTCTGCCTACAAGCCAAATCATTTTGGAGTCCTAGAAAAGAATGCTGTGTCAGTCATAACTCTTTGGGTTGCGGGTGACTCAAACTGACTTTAACGAAAAAGGGATTTATTAGGTTATAGAAGTTTAAAGCCCAGGATTAGGTCTGGTTCAGCTCAGGCTTCAACCAGTGGCTCCAATGATGTTACCAAGCCCTGGTGTTTTATTATTTCTCAGCATGGCTCTGCTGTCTGATGCTGCCTCAGTTCCTCGGCTCCTCCACCATGGAAGGAAGGTCAGCTCTAAGTTCAAGTCCGGCAGAAATGGTTCAGAGTCCTATCACTGAGTCTTTCTGTCCCTGATTAGCCTGAGACCATATGCTTGTATCTGACTTAATCACTGGTGCCAAGAGAGTGTGACGCTCTGATTGACTAATCCTGGGTCATATGTCACCTTGGAGCTGGAGGTAGAGTCAGACCCACTGGAATAACATGAATGGAGAATTGGGACAGGATGGGATACCAAATGATAATCTGGGGCTGTTACTGAAACTAGAGTAGGTGAATGCGTGTTGAGTGTCAAAAACTATCCTGAATATTTACTACAAGTTTGGGGTTTTAGAATGTGTAAGGACAGACATGTTCTCAGATCTCAGATTTTTCAGTTCCTAGCTGTGTGTGACCTTGAGCAAATGGCAATATTGGTAAGCCTTAGTCTCTTCTTGTGTATAATGGGTTAACATTAGCCACCTTGAGAGTAATAATGTGTGTAAAATACCTAAAAACAGTGCCTAATGCATGTTAGGCACAGAGCAAATAAAGCTAATAAAAACGAATAACCACACACGAGTGCTGGAAGGATCTATGCTTTTGGCCAAAGCTTGAAATATGGTTAATAGTGGTATTCTTTATATCACTATTAGTGACTAATCTCAATCTGAACTGCATTATGTAGATTAATATTTACTAATGTGTTTAAGAATCAAGCCTGTCTGTGTATTTGGGTTAGAGACAGGTCGGGTCTCCATAGTATTCTCCTTTGCCTTTGATTTTAGTCATTACTGAAAAATTAGCTTGCTTTAGACTTTAGTTTTGAATGTATGATATATGGACTAAATGTGTGAATTAGAAGTTACAGAATGGATGAATTATTTTAAAAAAGGCTTTAGAAAGAATCGCTACATTATTTTTCTTTTGTATCTTTGATACCCTTTAATCACCCAGGTAGTTCCAAAATCTGATGGGAGTGGGTGGTGGGTAGCAAAAGGCCACTTGGGAAGCTGGTGGTTATTATAAGACAATATAGAGCTATTTGGTTCATACTCTTCACTCTTAGAAACACTTCTGAGGTCCTTGGAAATACTTGAGATTAGTGGGTGAGGTTCAAGTTCACCTCAAGAGACCCATTAGACTGTGGGATCGTTCCCAATTCTGTCTAAGATCTTGAAATTTGAAGCTGACTTTGGCCAGACTGTAGGATTTCCAGGTCTGTTTGGCTCTAACCTGAACCAAAGGGCAGCCCAGTTAAGTATGGAGGTCCAAGGTAAGGTGAGTATCTTCAGAACCTACCACGTTAGCCTACCTGGTGTTCGTTTTCCTGCATAACAGCCTCCTCCATTAAAACAAAAGCAAAAACAAACTTTGGGGGATCTAAATGTCTCCAGAGACAGAAGGGCATTTTGGCAGTCCAGAACACCTTGACTTTAATTAAACTGTGAGTTTAGAATTACAGTAAATTGAAACTGGATGGAATCTCTGAGAGATCCAAGTGTCTGGCCCTGCCCGTTATTTTACTGGAGAGTTTAACAGGCTTGCCCAATGGCAGAGTTACACTTCTACCCATGGTTGTCATTGGATCAGGGCATCTTGTCCTAAAAATACACCCTGCTCTCCCAGCCCCTGCCATGGTTAGACATATAAACGTTTGCTACAAGATTGAATTAGGTAACTTCATGCTTAGTTAACAATCTAAAAAGATGAGGGGATGTATGTAGCAAATCTAGTTTTTGTTTTTTTTTTTTTTTTTAAGTTTATTTATTTATTCTGAGGGGAGAGAGCATACACAGGTAGGGGAGGGGCAGAGAGAGAGAGGCAGAGAGAGAGGGAGAATCCCAAGCAGGCTCCATGCTGTCAGTGCAGAGCCCAACTCAGGGCTCTATCTCACCAACCATGAGATCGTGACCTGAATGAAAAGCAAGAGTCAGACACTTAACTGACTGAGCCACCCAGGTGCCTTGCAAATACAGTTTTTATTTTTTATTTTTTTGCCCTTGTTATTCTGAGGTCATGAAATAACTTGAAATCCTAATAGGATTCCATATATGAATAGCTTTAGGAAGATTAAATTGCTTGCCTATTGTTTGCTTTCACTAGAATATGTGATGGGCTGTGAAACATGGTACCAACACAGACAGAAGGTGATACAGATGCAGAAGGGGAGACATCTTCCTGGGCATTTATCATAACCACATGTAATGGAAAATGTGAAACAAATCTAAGACATTAAAACTTATCTTTTTGTCCCTAAAGACTACAAACACAACTGTGAACGTTTCTATCATGAAGAGTTCGTGGAGAAGTGCAAAGAAGTGTTATTTCCAAGGAATCAAACAGAACCTTTGAAATCTTGGAAAGATTTGCCTTACAGGATGTGGGATCTGATCGTAACAGTGCTGCAGCAGGCTCTGGGTTAGATGCTGTCCTCAGGTAAGATGGCAAGAAATCTCAAGCCTTTTCCTTAGGCTTAAGCAAAACAGCCTGACTTTAGTGACTATGATCCCTCAAATTTTGGCCGTCCTCCCCTACCTCGCCTTTTCTATGCCCACCCTTTCCTGCATGAGAGGCCTCCTAAAAGCCACCCTTGGGTTAGAATTTCCTTGTCAGATATCACTCTGCATTTGCAAAGTTTTCCTGGCTGTTTCAGTTTCTTCCAGTCTCCTCAAGAAGATTCTTAACTCTGGAGGGTAGAGCTTGCCTCCTTTTCCCCCCATAGATCTAAGTTGCTGGAAGTAATTCCTGACAACGATGGAAAGACTTTAAGGAGAAGAAATTGGATTAGGAAATATGAACAATGCATCTGTATAGAGTCGTGTATTTTACAAAGAGCTTCCACATACATCATCAGCTCATTATTCCATGAAGATTTTCAGCTAAGACTTATTTTAAATTTTTAAAAATGTTTTTATTTATTTTTTGAGACAGAGAGAGACAGAGCATGAGCACAGGAGGGGCAGAGAGAGAGGGAGACACAGAGTCCAAAGCAGGCTCCAGGCTCTGAGCTGTCAGCACAGAGCCCGACACGGGGCTCGAACTCACGAACTGCGAGATCGTGACCTGAGCTGAAGCCAGATGCTTAACCGACTGAGTCACCCAGGCGCCCCATTCAGCTAAGACTTATTAAGTGCCTACTGTGGGCCACATTATTATTTGTGTTTGTGCACAGAATTGAGTTCTCTTACCCAGTGTGTGCACTCCTTCATTGTTTTGTCCAGCGTCGTCCACATTAAAACCCCCATATCTTTCCCCACCCGGGAGGCATGGGTTCACCCCCCACAGGCATGAGGAGGCTGGGGCGTGAAGTCAGCGTCCCTCTCTGTCTCATCAGTAGAAATAGGGAGATTCTCGAGATAGTTTTATTTCTCCATCCTCCGCCTCCACTTCTTACCACAGATCGCATTTATTCTGTCAGTTTTGTAGTTTGAAATAAACCCACAATGTCTGGGATGGCTCGGCCACTCACCCCACCTCTCCCTCTCCACCATCCCCCTCCGCCGCCTCTGCCCCTGTCTCTGCACCCACCATTTCAGCTCACCGAGGTGTAGAGCTACCACCATTTTTGTGGTTCCGGGAACTCCTGCCAAGGGGAAGACCAGTTATTTGGTTAATACGACATGGAGCTCAGTCAAGGCTTTTAAAACTTACAGGAGTTTGGATCTATAGGTCATGTGTTTAAAAAATCTTAGCTTTGAGGGGCACCTGGGTGGCTCAGTCTGTTGAGCATGCGACTTCGGCTCAAGTCATGATCTCAGGGTTTGTGAGTTCGAGCCCCGCATCGGGCTCTCTGCTGTCAGTCTAGTCTGTCAGCCAGTGCAGAGCCCGCTTCAGATCCTTTGTCCCCCTCTCTCTGTCCCCTCCCCCAATAAAAAAAACCCTTAGGTTTGAATGGGCAAATCAATAGAGACAGAAAGTAGGTTAGTGGCAGCCAGAGGATGAAAGAAGAGGGGAAACGGGAAATGGCCCCTAGAGGGTCTGGAGGTTCTTTGTGGGGGGCTGAAAATGGTCTGGAATTAGTAGCGATATTCATACAACCGTGTGAATATAGTGAAAGCCGCTGAAGTATACACTGGACAATGATGAGTTTTTGGTACGTGAGTTGTATCTCACACAGGTTATAACTTTAAGCGTTTCAGAGTAGATGAAAAATTTGATAAATTGTACTGCAGTGACAAGTCTGACTGTGCCCAAACAAAAACAACAATGAAATAAGTCCTTCGAAATTAGCTGTGTGGAAACAGGATTTTGCCATTTGGAAACAATGCTTTGGACTGTAAGTTCCCAAATTATATGTGTAGGTAGTGGAAAGGGGCGTTCTTTTGAGGTTTCCAGGCATTGTCTTAGTAACTGACCGTCTAGAGCAATGGCCACAGATTGCTTTGCAATGTTTTCATTTTCCATTTGTTACTGAGAAGAAATTATTCAGAGCCTAGCCTAATTATGTGGATGTATTCTATTTGTATTTTTCCTTCATTGGTTTTACCTGCTAAGTGCCAAGGAGTGTTCTAGACACGGGACACAGCAGTGAACAAAGAGACAAAAACCCCTGCCTCCACGGAGCTTAGATTATGGAGCTAGGTAACAAACATGATAAATATGGAAAATATGTAATAGGTTCAGTGTCTTTCGTGCTGCGGAGTGAAGTATAAAATTTTGAAAGGGAATAGGCCGTCTGGTAGAAGGTGGCATTGGGCTGACTACTGGAAACAGGTGAGAGAGCAAGCTATGCAAATATGGGTTGGACAAGCATTCCAGACAGAGGGAACAGCAAACACAGAGGTGCTGAGGCAGGAGGAATGGCAGGGAGGCCAGAGGCTGGAAGGAAGTCAGGGCTGTAGGGAGGGTGGTGGGGGACGAGGGTGGACATGTAATGGATGGGGGGAGGGGGAGGGTCTTATCTGGTCTCACAGGTCATCGTAAGGACTTGAGCTTTTACCATTTTTGGACAGAGAAATGACATATGTGACATAGTTTGACAAGCTCACTGTGGCTGCTTGGCTGAGGATAGACCTAAAGAGGGCAAGGGTGGAAATAGGACACAAAATCAGATTCTGCCATTCACATTTCATGGAGACATAATTAAAGCAATAACACATTGACTCCTAACTCATAATAATGGTGATGGAATTCTTAGGGAGTGACTTCTATTTAATGATCCTAACCTGCTTTAGGTTTCTATTTTAATGGCTCTTCACACTGATCTTCTTGCTCTGCTGAACCCGAATGTCAGGCTGGCTTATTTTATGCCATTCACTCATTCAGCAGCGTGCGATTAGTACTGTCCCAGCCACAGCTATCCAACAGTGAGTACAAGAAGCCTGGTAACTGCCTCCTTGGAACTTACCTCCGTGAAAAATCACTAGGCACATATTTATGAAATCACGGACGTGTAAGGAATAGGATTGAAGTCTGCATGTAGTGACACCGGTGATACCTGGGAATCCTCTGCATATCTGGACGTACTTCACTACAGGAGTTAAGCAATGAGTTATCTTGTGCCCACGCCAGTGCAGAGGAATCTTCTTTCTGCCGTTCTACAGGCCAAGTCACCCTGGTAGAGGAGCAGACTACCTCTTAGTGAGTTACTAACAATCATGGTCATTTGCAATGTCATGGTAGTCAGGATCGATGGGGATCCTTGGCATATGAGTGCTTCTATTTTGTATTGTCTCCTGATATGGTGTTCTGTGGACGATCAGTTTGGTGATGGTGGCTGTGTCCCTGGGAAGATGTAAGCAGCACAGATACAAGGACGGTGGGCTGGTGTGATAGGGTCTCCTGGGCGTTTGGGCAGGTTGGGCCCTTGATGTAAGCCCAGGTTTTTACTGGACAACCCTAGGATCTGTGTAGCTGGAAGGGCCTTCCACGGTTACCATATCTCCTCTGTCCTAATTTTACACAGGGCAGAGCTAAAGCCCAGAGGGCAGATTACTTACTTAGAGCCCATTGAGGCTAAAGTTGAGACTAGCTAGAATTTCCTATCTCTTAGAGAGAGATGCAGAACAATCTTTTCTCCCTCCCTTCCTTTGTAAATATTCTTGACTACATTTTACCCCTTTATTTTTCAGAATAAATCCTCTTCCAGTTGACAAGTCTATTTTGCTCTTGTCTGGAGAACGTGGTTGTGGGAAGTCCACTCTGATCGCCAACTGGGTGAATTATTTCAAAAAGAAATATCCGAGCATGTTGGTGATCCCTCATTTTGTGGGCACCACCTGTGAAAGCAGTAACATCATGTCCGTGATGCATTGCTTCATCACAGAATTGCAGTTCAAAAACTATGGTAATGGAGTCAAGCTTTTAACCTCAGGAAGTTTTTGTTGGATATTCTGTCTACTGCTCGTGTGGCCGTTCTCCTCTTGTTCCAGCATAAACCCCGTGTTGTCTCACCTGCAGAATCTACCCACCTCTTCCCCTCACAGAATTAAATTTCCTTCCTTTCCTACTTCCTTCTTTCACCAAAAATGGATTGAGTATCTTTATGTGCTAGGGCACTATTCTGAGCAGTTCCTTACCCTCATGGTGTTTTTTATGTTCTTGGGGTGGCGGAGACAAAGAGTTAACCAACTCAATGTTTGATAAGTTCTATGAAGAAGAAGAAAACAGAGCAAGAAGGGAGGCTGTGTGTGTGTGTGTGTGTGTGTGTGCGTGCGTGAACTGTTAGGACTTGAAAAGTGTGGTCAGGGAAAGCCTTGCTGCAAAAGGGACATTCGAATACATACCTGAAAGAGGGAGCCACACAGATATCTCAGGGCTAGCATTCCAATCAAGGGAAACAAGTGCAAGGCTTCCAAGGTGGGACATGCCTCTGAACTACTGCTCTTCCTCTTCGATTCAGTAACTATTTATCGAGCAGGTTCATTCACTCACTTGCTCATTCATTCCCTCATTCCTGAATATTTATTGATCACCTGATCTGTGTCAGGCACTTCTCTGGGTTCTGGGGATGTACGCATCAGGCAAATAGGGTCACGGCTCCCATAGATACCACGTTACAGTTGAGAAAGGCAGATAACCGATAAACAGGAAACATATAATGATAAATGCCATGCAGCGTGATGTGATAAGGTGACAGGTTGCTAGTTAGGCTGAGTGGTCAGGGACTGTCTCTGTGTTAGAGTATCTCTAGCAGCTGTGACGAGTAAGTCCCATTTCAGTGGCTTCTCGAATGAAGTTTATTTCTGATTCATGGAGCAGTCCAGTAAGGGGTACCTAGTTAGGCAACAAGTGGCTTTCCTCCATGTGGTGATTTGGGGACACAGGCCTTTTCCATCTTGAGGCTGTGTCATCCCCTAGGACCTCAGAGTCCTCTGCCTTTGGCTAGAGGAAGGGGCAAAAGGGTGGAAAAGGTGCACCTGTCCCTTTAAAGCCTTGGCCTGGCAGCGATCCACATCAATCCCACTGCCATTTTTTGGCAAACACTTGGCCACCCTGGGCCCACATGGCTGCACTGGGAGTCAAGTGGGGACAGAACGCTAACCCCACGCTCTGGAAGGGGGACATGGACTTTTGCAGGACAGGTAGCCATCTATACCCTGTAGAGACCTCACGGATGAGGAGGAGCTGGCCATGTGGAGATTAGAAGAAAGAACGTTCCAGGCGAGAGAGTAGTTAAGGTAAGACAGGTCCTACGCCAGAAGCAAAGTGGAGTTAGAGAGGGCAAGCAGGCCAGTGTGGCCAGGCCATGGTGGGCAGGAGGGGGACTCATATCAGATGGAGCCGGAGGTGAAGACGGGGCCGTTTCAGGGCTGGGCTTTGTTGGACAGAATGTTAGGTTCAGATTCTGTCGAGTACAGTGGGGTGACCAGTGGGAAATCTTAAGCAGGGGAGGGATATGATTTGATTGATATTTTGAAAAGATTAAAATCTGTCTGATGTAGGGAAAATGGATGTGGAGGAGCAAGTATGGAGGCAGGGACACTTGTTAGAGGCTTTTGCAATGGTCCAAGCAAGGGATGACAGTAGCAGAGGAGGAAGAGGGCTTTAGATAGATTGAGGGTTTGCTGAGGAGTTGAATGTGGGTTTTGCAGGACAGGAGGAGTTGAGGACAGCTTTGGGAAGCTAGACAGACAGTGAGCGCTGTTTGCTGAGATGGAACATTATCGGTGGTGTGGGAGCAGCAGGTGTTGGGGGGAATCAAAAGAGTTTTGCTTTAGATGAAAGACATTTGAGATACAAGGTGTACATGGGGAATGATAACAATCATGTGGGATCTGCCTCCGTTCTAGGAGCAGTTGACCTCGATGGCTACTTATTAGCTGTCTGACCTTCTGCGAGTTATTTTAACTCTATGTAGCTCTGGTTTCCCATTTGTAAAATGCAGATGATTAAAAAAATGTCTTATAGGTAGTTGAGAGGATTGACTAAGATAAAGTAGGAAAAACAAAGACACTTAGCTCAGCTCTTGGCCTATAGGAAGCGCTGATAAATATCAGCTATTATGTCGTTAGGTGTCTGCCATATGTTTGCATGTCTGACTCTGCCTGCTTTTGGGAACTCATCCCTTCTCACCTGGGGCTTGTACACAAGTGCACATTTGGGTTTCGCCTGGGTACGTGGGACGCAGAATAGGTTTTGATGGACGTGTGTTATCTCTGTATGATGGGACAGGTATTTGAGTGCCTTTCTGTGTGTGTGGTGGGTATGAGTAAATAGGGTGAACATGTGGGCGTGAGTTCTCTGCCGTTGCATTTCTCGTTGTAAAGTGGGTAAAACCAAAATCAGCAGCAGCAGGTGTGACTAGTTCTACACGACAACAACTGATCCTACTCAGCCACATCCCAAGGGTGTTCCGACCAGCCAGGCTGATGAGATAAGCCCCACTGAGCATGCCATTAGGATTTTATTCCCAAAGGGAACTGTTAGTTTAATGAGTGTGTTTCAAGGTGCTGAAAGCTCGTAACAAAAACAGCTGCCATCTGTATTCAAAAAACATGGCTTTTTTTTTAATGTTTATTTTTGAGAGAGAAAGATGTGAGTGGTGGAGGGGCAGAGAGAGAGGGAGACAGAAGCGGGCTCCGCCCTGATGGCAGAGAGCCCTGTGCAGGGCTCGAACTCACGAACCGTGAGATCATGACAGGAGCCAAAATCAAGAGTTGGATGCTTAACCAGCTGAGCCACCCAGGTGCCCCATCAGCTGCTATCTTTAAAAACGAGCAGATCTTGAGGTTGACAAAGCAGACTGCATTCAGGAACAGCCTATGAGTACCTGACCCTCAGGAGACACCTTCTGTCCTGGAGAGAACAGCCCGCCTCATTAGTAGTGGGAGGCAGAGGGGAAAGGCTGTGGCTCTGGACTTGGCCCGCCTGCATTTTCCATCGTGGCTCTGCTGCTTACTAGCCGTGTGCTCTTGGGCAGTTTACTTATGCAGTGTGGGCCCCCGTTTCTCATCTGTGAAACGGGGGGTGGGATTCACAGTACCTACCCAGGGGATTACAGGTAGAGAATTTAGAAGAGTACCGGGCACTCAGTTGTCGTTAGTATTATCACTGTTGCAGCGATGATGATGATGATGGTGGTGATGATGATGATGGTGATTCCTCACTGAGCTAGAGAAAGAGGCAGGGAGCGCGGTGGGGGCTGCTAAGGGAAACAAGAAACTTATTCATTAGACTAAGGGAGGAGGTAGCACAATGCAGGAGAGTTTGTAGCCGCAGTGGGGGTGGGGGGAGGAACTTGAGGGGGAGCACCGTGTACCGCCTAGCGTGTGCTCGCGCTCAGCTTGGCCGCCTGAGCCAGGAAGCTGGGTTTCACCCGGGTGAGGTGGGTGTGGGCAGAAGAGGAAGAGCTGCCACTGAGAACGCAGCTGGCCGAGAGGTCAGCTCCTCTGCGGCGTCTCCCTGTGGTGGCCTCAGCCGTGAGCAGCTCCAGCTCCTGCAGGCACCCGGCCCTCCCCAGTGGGCCGACAAAAGGCCCCTGTGTGAAGCTCACATTTCTGCTCCTCTGTCCTCACCCCTGCTTGCCTAGATAGAGGGAGCTTGCAGACAGAACTGCTCGGAGCCAGCTCTCCCCCGGCCCGTGCCCCTCACCTGCCTTGCAGGCCACTGATGTTCCTAATGTGACATGCCTCGCGGAAGGTCGAGGAGAGCCACTGATTTTCTTATTTCCCTGTTTCTTCTCCCTGTCACCCCCCTCCCCTGGTGGCGGCCCGAATAACAATGAGTTCCATTTACTGAATTGGCGTTCTGAGTGCCCGGTTCTGTGCTAAGGGCTTTCTCAGCATCTTAGTTAATGCTCCTAGCATCCAGCATTCTCGTCCCAGATAAAGAGCGGGGCTCACAAAGGCTGGCTCACACAGCTGTGTGTGGGCAGAACAAGGGTTCAGACTCAGGTCTTTGCTGAGCTCAGGGCCCCTTGTCCTCATTACTGCCCGGTCTTGCCTCCTTGAACAAACAGGGACATTTTGCTCCTCAGGGCCCTCTCCTCGCATTACTTACCGGGGAGTCTGCCCTCAATACCAGCAGGACTCCTTGGCAGGGTTCGCCAAGCCTTGTGCCTGGGCCTGGGTGACTTCTCCAGGGGCTCTTGCTCTTGGTGCCACAGGTGTGGTCTCCCTGGAGCAGCCGGTCATTTCCGTCTCTCCTTGTCTGTCCACTTCCACTCCCATCTACTGGAATGCCCCTCCTCTTCTCAGGTCGGTGAAATCCTCTCGTCCCTTAAAGCCCTATTTAAACTTTTTTTTTTTTTTTAATGTTTATTTATTTTTGAGAGAGAGAGTGAACTG
This sequence comes from Lynx canadensis, assembly GCF_007474595.2. NCBI lineage: Eukaryota > Metazoa > Chordata > Mammalia > Carnivora > Felidae > Lynx > Lynx canadensis. The sequence continues at coordinate 123,478,537 of NC_044309.1, read as the reverse complement.
GGGTGGGGCAGAGAGAGAGGGACCCAAAGGATCTGAAGCAGGCTCTGCCCTGACAGCAGAGAACCCGATGTGGGGCTTGAACTCATAAACTGTGAGATCATGACCTGAGCCAAAATCCGTTGCTTAACCGACTTGAGCCACTCAGGCATCACAAGGCCCTATTTAAAAAGCACCCTCCGGGGGCACCTGGCTATCTCAGTTGGTAGAGCATGAGACTCCCAATCTCGAGGTTGTGGGTTCGAGCCCCACATTGGGTGTAGAGATTACTTAAAAGCAAAATCTTTAAAAAAAAAAAAAAAAAAAAAAAAAAGCACTCTCTCAATAAGAGGGCCAGATGGCTGCCTCTCTCCTTCATCTCCAACTTTGAGCAAGTGGCAAGGGTAGCCCCAGTCCCGTTGTACTCTAGTTTATGTGGGTGTGTCCCTGCAAACACTGTGAGCTTGCCATCCTGGTCACCCACTACTTACACGTGGTCCTGACATTGTATGTTTTACTGTATCCCGTTATAGTCCTGGGAGTGCAGGAAACCATGTCTGTTTTATTGGCCATTCTCACATTCAATGCCTGACGCAGAGCCTGACCAACACAGAAGGTTCTCAATAAGTCTTTATTGAATGATAAGAGATAACACTGCCAAAAAGTGAAAAAAATCAGTTAATCTCTGTCATTTTGTTACAAAGTATTTTGAAATTGTACCAACTGACTGTTTTTCTCTCCCCACGAATTTACCTTTTGTGACTGGGTGTTTAAAAACTTGAGCTGTTGGGGCGCCTGGGTGGCTCAGTCAGTTAAGCATCTGACTTCGGCTCAGGTCGTGATCTCGTGGTCTGTGAGTTCGAGCCCCGCGTCCGGCTGTGTGCTGACAGCTCAGAGCCTGGAGCCTGTTTCAGATCCTGTGTCTCCCTCTCTCTGACCCTCCCCCGTTCATGCTCTGTCTCTCTCTGTCTCAAAAATAAATAAACGTTAAAAAATAAAATAAATAAAAACTTGAGTTGTTACTATTTAAATTAGGCAATAGGCTCTCTCAAAAATAAATAAAACATTGAAAAAAAAAAGAAAAAGGTGGCGCCTAAGTGGCCCAGTCGATTAAACAACTGACTTCGGCTCAAGTCATGATCTTGTGGTTCATGAGTTCAAGCCCTGCATCGGGCTCTATGACAGCTCAGAGCCTGGAGTCTGCTTCAGATTCTGTGTCTCTGTCTCTCTCTGCCCATCTCCCTCTCATACTCTGTCTCTGTCTGTCTCAAAAATAAATAAAAAGGGGCGCCTGGGTGGCTTGGTCGGTTAAGCGTCCAACTTCGGCTCAGGTCACGATCTCACGGTCCGTGAATTCGAGCCCCGCGTCGGGCTCTGTGCTGACAGCTCAGAGCCTGGAGCCTGTTTCAGATTCTGTGTCTCCCTCTCTCTCTGCCCCTCCCCTGTTCATGCTCTGTCTCTCTCTGTCTCAAAAATAAATAAATGTTAAAAAAAATTTTTTTTTTAAATAAAATAAATAAATAAATAAATAAACATTAAAAAATTTAAATTAGACAATAGGCCATTGTCATCCAGGAGAGACAGTTTGGTTCTAACAGTATAAAGAGATAGGTTTAGGATCATTTTCCAATACTAGTAATTCTGCCTATCTTCAATATTATTTTGAGGAAAAATAATTCTAATCACCCCAAATAGGATTTTAAAAACACTGAAACGATGCTTTCCTTTGCATACTTAGATATAGATCTGTATCTTCCTTGAGGTTTTTTTTCCCTTTTTTTTTTTTTTTTTTTGCCTGGGATTATTTTTCTGCTGATTATTATGAGTGATATTATGTTTTATGATTGTCAGGCTGCGTGTATTTTCTGAGGTTCATTCACCTCCGTTTTGTCACATAGCCTCTGTACCAGCTTCACGCAAAAGGTAAATAGTCCGTGCCTCCCGCATGTGGCTGCTGGTGAACGGAATCCACCAGCGGTGACCTGTGCGGCTTAGAAACGCAGATGGAGCAACCATTGAGTGAGGATGCGTTGCTGGCAGGAAAACTATTAGCAAAATCAGTGTTTGTAAAGCTCCTGATGACCTGTGTTCAAGCCTTTTTACCTTGCTGGGCCTGTTTCCTCACTTACAAGATGAGGGTTTGGACTAGACGACATGATCTCCAGAACCCCTCCTTCTCTAAAATTCACTTAGTCAAGGTCTGAAATCTCAATACTTTAAAGATTTGGTGGGGAGGGGTGGTGCGGATAAAACCCTCCAAGGATGAAGCACCAAGATTGTTCTCTTCCTGTTCTTGAAAAATACTTTTAATTGTGTGATCCAAGCTCAGACTATCTTGTTTTGATTCTTTCTTCTCCTTTATGTCTTGCATTCATATACAATCTTCAAGTCATTGATTTTATAGTCATTTTCTGATACTAAAATATCTTTAAAAATCAATATATCCATTTATAAAATAAGTAAGTCCTGGGGCTGCCATGTATATAGCATGGTGACTAAGTTAATACTACTGTTTTGCATATTTTGAAAGTGGCTAAAATTACATGTTTTTTTGAATGTTTATTTTTGAGAGAGAGAGAGAGTGAGAGAGAGTGCATGCAAGTGGGGGAGGGGCAGAAAGCGAGGGAGACAGAATGCAAAGCAGGTTCCACACTGTCAGTACAGAGCCCCCTGTAGAGCTAGAACTCACAAACCACCAGATCATGACCTGAGCCGAAGTTGGAAGCTTAACCAACTGAGCCACTTAGGCACCCCCGTAAGAGTACATCTTAAAAGGTCTGGTCACAAGAAAAAAAGTGTTTTTGTATCCGTGCAGTGATAGATGGTAACTAGACTTACAGTGGTGATCGTTTTGTGTATACAAATATTGAATCATTATGTTGTACACCTGAAACTAATGTAGTATCATTTGTGATTTATACCTCAATAAAAAAACCCAATGTAACCCTCTAGTATAATGTAAAAGAGAAAGGTAAAGTAATTTATTGCAAAATAATATGCATTCCAATATGTAAATGCTCAGACATGATTCCAGTAGAAGCCACAGTGGAGTAGGCAGGTCATGGAAAATGACCATGCTTTCGAAAGCTGCTAGTGCAGACATCCATGGATGTGTTGTAGTCAAGGCTCCAACATCATGAGCAGTGTTCCCATCAGGGTCGTGATTTTCTGAAATCTTGGTATCATTTCAGACGAAACAACATATAATCTTCCATCACTTTCTATGGTAGTTGTATTCCTAGGAAATTCAATGTGTTTTGAATCTGTGCAAAAATTACTTTGCATTTACATGAAAATGGAGTTGGTTTCTAGGTGAGGTCATTAATAAGGTTACCCCCTTCCCCCCCCCCCCCCAAGTGACTGTCTGGCAGAACATGTGAAAGCAGGTAGACCCCAGGACACAGCTGCATTGTGTGTGACTGTCCTGTGTTCTAGGACATCTCGAATTCCTAGAGCACCCCTGTTGAGTTCCACTGCTCTAATCAGCTTCCTGTTTTTTTGAATGCTCATGTGTTTTCCTACCTCCAGACCTTTACCTTTGCTTTGTCTTGCTTGATATCCCTTTGCCCTCATCTCTACCTGTGCATTCCCCGAAGCTCGTCTCACATGTCTTCTGCATGAAGCTTGTCTTCATTGTGATGGTTCTGCATCACACTCCAGTACTCTTCAGACTCATATTCTGCCTTGGAATGTGTTTTTTTTGTGTGTACTGAACCCATTTTCACTTCCCTCAACTGCTTGACTTTATTTATAGATCATTTTTATCTCCTTTTAGCATTGAGCACAGAACCTTAACACGTAACAGGCAACAAATAAGTATTGTTAAACATAGTTATTCAATATGCTTCTAACAGAATCTTAATGCACCTGAGAGATGTAAATCCATTAAAAGCTTCTTTGCATAACTTGATTTTCTAGATTCTAATGTGCCTAAATTTCTATGGGGAACATGGCCTTTGAAAAATAAAAGCAAGACCAAAGTTGTATGTAGTAAAATGCTCTTAAAGTATTAAGCAGTTGATTACAATTTTGGGTTGCTCTCTGCTATGTCACGCAATCAGAGTTTGCAAGTTAGTCCTCTCAAATTACATCCTTTGCCCTTTGCTGGTTTATAGCCTGATTTTCCCTGGTAATTTACAGATTCGAAGGTCTGGGGTCCAATATTGCAGATAGAGTAATTTAGGATTGGTTATGTCAGATTTGATGTGGGCGAGAACTGAAGAGACCAGGCAATGGTGGGGGATGATGCGTGTGTGCCCCTGCTGGACCACCCAGGTGGTAGCCGTGGCCCCTAAACAGCCACCTGACGTTACAGAGCTGCATAAACTTCGCAGACTGCAGAGACTGGCTTCTCTTTCTTCCCATCCAGCTCTTTGTAACATGAACTATTTTTGCATTTTGGAAGATGAGAGTAATGCTTTGGATCATACAAAATATTTTTTATATAAAATCCTGAAAATGTATAGGAGACATCTGGTGGTAAATATCATTATCCCTTTTGGGTTGAATATTTTTAGGCTGCTAATCACACATATACCTATATGTGTCAGCTGTACAGCTGTGAATAGCACTCATTGTTCCCAACCCCTTCCGCCTCCCCATCCCATTAACATATTCTAGCAATGATGGAAACATTTTTGCCTAATTTGAACAAATTCCTATGCTGTAGGTACTCAGCTTGAAACTGATGTTCTTAACGAAGGCTCAGATGTCTTGGTCTTTTCACTTCTTGTGGAAGTTTTCATTGCTTCCATCAATTTAAAGCCATGTATACTTGTCCTAGATGGAATTGAAGAATTGATTGGCATTTATGGGATTTTAGGACAGAAGGTAATCTCTTTTTAAAATAATACCTATTTTATTACTGTTTTATAAAAAGAAAACTCCATAATTTAGAAGGTATGTAACATCTTTCTTTTTATTTAATTTTTTCAATGTTTATTTTTGAGAGAGAGAGAGAGAGAGTGAGTGAGAGAACGAGCACGGAGGAGGGGCAGAGAGAGGGAGGAAAGCAGGCTTCAGGCTCTGAGCTGTCCGTGCAGAGCCTGACACAGGGCTTGAACTCATGACCACGAGATCATGACTTGAGCCGAAGTCAGATGTCCAACTGACTGAGCCTCCCAGACGCCCCTGTAGCACCTTTCCATTACATTGCATGTCTATAGCTATAGCCAGCATCGCTTATAGCTACTACTATATGTTTTATTGAACAAATACTTCTGTGACACTTACAACGGGTCAGGCACCTTTCTAGGCACTTTATAAATATTAACGCATTTAATTCTCAGAAGAACCCTATGAAAGAGACACTGTGATCATCATCCCTGTTTATGCAGAGGGGACTGAGCATGGAGGTGTTAGGTGGCTTGTCCAACATCCTAAGATTGTGTTAGACTCAGAATTCAGACATGGACAGTCTGGTTCTGGAAACTGTGACCTTTACTTCTGCCTGATTCTGCACCGCCCCTCCCCCCATTTTATACATTGATCAGGCATTTATTGGACTCCTAGTATTTTCTTTATGTTGTATATTATGACCTGCCTCATCTATACTGATTATGCACATACCAAATCCCATCGATTGGTTGCTCTCCTTAGTTTTTCTTATCTTTTTTTTTTAATGATTATTTTTGAAGGAGAGGGAGACAGAGTGTGAATGGGGGAAGGACAGAGAGAGCGGGAGAATCCGAAGCAAGCTCCAGGCTCTGAGCTGTCAGCACAGAGCCCAACGCGGGGCTCAAACTCATGAACCATGAGATCATGACCTGAGCCGAAGTTGGACGCTTAACTGACTGAGCCACCCAGGTGCCCCTCCTTAGTTTTTCTTCTGTTTGACCTGATATTGGATCACTGGAACCTTGTGAAGAATTTTCTCTAAAACTTAAAAACACATGTAATTATAAATTAGGTAAGTAATATATGTTTCTGATAGAAAATATGATGAAGAAAAAGAAAACAGAAAATTAGGTATACTCACAGTCTCACCGCTCTTCAACGTTTTGGAGTATAGCCTTCCTTCTTCTATGGATGTCTATGTACACTCCTTGATGCTTACGTAAATGAAATTACACACCATATTGTTTTATAATCTTTTTAATTTAATGCATGGCAACCACCACACATGCAGCAAATAGTTCTTGACCACTCACTATAGCAAAAGCACTACAAGCAGAATCAGACATGGTCCCTGCAGAGAAACAGAGCTTTCGTTCTAACAGGGGATGGCTGATGTTAATGATGCTATTACACAAATAAGGACAAGATTGCAAACTGTGACAAGTGCTGGGCTTTGATATATAGGAGGATGACCGAGTGATGGCACGGAGATGCCAATGGCATTGAAGGAAGCGATTACTTGCATTTCCTGAGAGAAGGAGATGCGCCATGCCACTCGGGGCCCCAGGGGAAGTATCAGGGTGGTCAGGAGGCAGAAGACTGGAGCCAGGAGAAGGCCAAGGCCAAAGCCTTCATTGGGGTTCCCATGGGAAAGGTAGAGGAAGCCATTCAGGATTGGCTAGTTTGTGTAATTTCAGCAGGCTTTGTGGCATCGTTTTCCCTAGTTGTCTGGTCCTAGCCCCAGGATGATGATGTGGGGCAGGGAAATATTGGCTTGGTGAATGCGAGTCAGATAAGAAGGTAGATGGGGGTGTGTTCTTGGATCTGTGGGTCTGCACATGACAGGCATATTCCAGGCAAGCTGCCCACCACCCCCGGGACTTAGCTTGCCTTGGGAAAAACAGTCTCTCCTGAATCTCTAAGGCCCCAGAGAAATGTCACAGTATCAAAAAATAAAAAAATAAAAATAAAAATCCCTAACAGTACCCGAAGACACATTCAACTCAGTGCCTGGCTCAGAGTAAGCACTCGCTGTTTGGTAGTTACTGTTGTTATTATTATTATTATTATTATATTTGCGATTATTAGTCAAAGAGAGGTAGGAAAGGCTGTTAAAGGAATCTAGAAAGATCTGATTAGGTGTCTATCTTATCCCCAAATAAAGCCATTTAATTTATAATACTATTGCTGTACAAAGCAAGATTCTTCATCATAAAACAATGTTCTGTTTTTCAGTTGAATGGTTCAGTTTGCACTCTTAGATTTCCCTTGATCGTCACTATAGGTCATTCTTTAGAAGCCTAAGATTTGTCAGATTACTTGCTTGTAGGAACCTTTTTTTATTTTTTATTTTAACTGTTTATTTATTTTGAGAGAGAGAGAGCAGGGGAGAGGCAGAGAGAGAGAGAGAGAGAGAGAGAGAGAGAGAGAATCCCAAGCAGGCTCCGCACTGTCAGCACAGAGCCCGATGTGGGATTCGATCCCATGAACCGTGAGCTGGTAATCTGAGCTGAAATCAAGAGTCACTTAAGTGACTGAGCCACCCAGGTGCCCTGTACAAACCTCTTTTTAGAGGTCACCTTTGTACTATCAAATTCATAACAGATGGGTAAGTCAGTGAATATAGTTCTGTAGAGTGTGAATTGGTATCATCACCATATTGCTTACTATCCACCTTATCACTAATAACCTTCACCCCAGCCCTTAACCCTCTACCTACTCACTATATTCTAGCTGCTCTAAGTTTAAAAACCATCAGCAAAGTAGTTTTAAAGTCTTTAAAGTTTTCAAATATCTTTGACTTTCTCCACCAGGCAAAAGATTTTTCTTGGCTGCCATGCTCGCTGCCTCCTCATTGCAAATTCATCATGGGCACTGTCTCCTCCAGCCTGTCCTACAAGTTGCTATGTGCTCGCCCAGATGTGAGGACGGTGGAGTTCATTAGCATAGGAGACAAAGAAGTGAAACTAAACATCTTTAGACAGCATCTCTCCATTCCCAACAAAGACCCCCTCCAACAGAGCCAATCCACTTTGAGGAAAAAAACAAACCCGAATCCTTTAAAACTCACGATCCTAGCGAATGAACTCAGAGAATGTAGAATCTACCGAGATGAGTATCAGTGTCTGAAGGAGTACTTGGAGGTGGTGTCTGTTCAGGAGCTCTGGGAATTGATCCTGAAACGCTGGATTGAGGACTATAGCTGGACTTTTACACCAAAAAAGGCAAATTCAGACATGGTTGCTTTAGGAGAAGGTAGGCCTTGGCCAGTATTGACAACCTGCTAGAGTCCACAGGGAGAAAGATGTATGGTGGACCACCCAGAGGAGGAGGGCCCAAGGATGGGGTTGTCAGAGAAAATACAAGATGCCCTGTTAAATTGTAATTTCAGACAAAGAACAGTCCTTTAGTAAAAGTATGTCTCAATTATTGCATGGGACACACTTATACTAAAAATTAGTTGAATTACAAATAAATAATTTCATTACAAGTATATCCCAGATTATTGCATGGGACATACTTATACCCAAAATTAATTTTTTGTTTATCTAAAATTAAAATTTAACTAGTTACTCTGCGTTTTTATTTGCTAAATCCAACAACCCTGTCTAGGGAGCTCTATGCTGACTGTAAAGGGAACCATATTAGACAATTTTTCAGGAATCTAAGAAATGGGCCTTTATTATTTCTGTAACTCAACTCTTTTGAGCCTCTAGTTCAAGTGATGGCAGAAACCTAATTCAGTTCATCTAGGTTAAATCCATCAATTCAGCTTTGTTTTTTTTGGTACAATTCAGGGTGTTTTCAGTCAAGAGAGGATTTGTGTCCTTCCTGTGTGTGTTTCTTTGGGGTCGAGCTTAAATCTGAGGGTCTTGGTGCTGGATGTCCTTGGTTGTCATCTGTCCCTGCTGGCTTCCACTGAGGTGGTCATGGCCCCAGATGGTCCACAGATACTGACTTCCTCCAATGCTGGCATCCTCTAGGATGGCTGTGTTCCCATCTGTTCTTGGGTTGTTCGATCTATGCTGCCATCTGCTGCCATTTTCCTTCACTCTAATGTGAGGAGGCCCCTCTCCTCCACTAACATCTGCACTCTCCTGGAGCCCGTAGTCTTGTGGGTACTCAACATTCCCGACAGAGAATGTTGGTTGCTCACTGCACCTTCAGAGATCTGGCTCTGTAGGTGTCCCTATAGTGGTTTCTTCTCTCTGGTTCTGGGGGCATCAGAAGATCTATAGGCACCGGCCTTCTAGTCTCCCAATGGGAGGCACAGCACAGGCTGTCTGTACTATTGGGTCCCCAGGTGCATCCAGTAGGTCCCCTGTCCCTGCTCACAGCTTGGGTTCAGGGAACAGCACAGGCCCACCTGAGCAACTCTGTTGCTCTCTTCTCGCACTGTCTCCTCCACCTTGCTTGGTTCAGTCCTCTTTAGCTCACCCTGTAACTGAGTCTGTTGTTTGTGGTTAAAAGACGTATTCCATGAGTTGGTCAGGCATTTTTGTCTTTTGATATTCCACAGTCTTTTGAGAAGCAAAGTTTGTTCTCAAAGCCATTATCTCTGCTAGGAGCTTCAAAAGGCTTTTGAAACTTGAGTTTCTACCATAATAACCTTCTCTTAAGTTTGATGAATTTGGAATGGAGCAGGAAGGGGGGTGTGGGGGTGGGGAAAGAAGCAGAAAATACTTGCAATGAAAGACACATTGGTTGGTGTGACCACATATTGTCTTGCCCCATTTTTTTTTTTTTGCTCTAGACTTTGCATTTCTCCAAATAAAATGAATTTCAAATTTAGCGTGCTCTCCCTCACCTGCAAGGAGGTGAAAGAAAGGTCTCTGTGCCCTGAGAACAGTCACGCAGGCAAGGTGGCCCGTGGCTGTGCCCAGGGATATTCCTGCTTGTCTGGGACTGTGCGGGAAAGCCCAGGCCCTCCTCTCTCCAGCTGACTTTCCTCCTCCTGCCCACTGACCCCTCCTCAGGCCCAAGGCACTCAGCCACAGGTACAGGAAGAACTTGGTAAACCTGGGGTCAACTTCAGAAGGAGCTTGTACAGCTGGGGCTGAGCAGCTCCCTCTGCATAAAGATTACAGGTGTTTGAGGTTCATTCCCCAGTCCTGGCACAAGAAGTCCATTTAGAATGGTAGACTTTGTCCTTTCTCTCAGTGGTCTTAAGGATCTCTGTAGAGCTGGTCATAAAGCCAGTGGGAATCCAGCTCTGGCTGAAAAAGCTAAGGGTCAGGTGAGTAACATAGAGCTGGCTCCAGTGGTGTCTGTGGCAAGATAGCAATCGTACCAAAAAACCATTCAGACCCATCGATGCAAACTTGATATTTGAAAGTATTAATAGACTGCTCAGCAGTATGATAATTGGCAAGCTTTCCAGCTTATAACCATAGCTAACATGGATGTATTAGTTGGGACAAAGTGGATGATAACTTAATGCCTGAAAGTATGGGCTCCAAAGCCAGGCAGTCTATGCTCAAATCCCAGTTCTGCACTTACTCCTGTGTGACTGGCTAAGTTATTTAACATCTCTGGGCTTTATTTTTCTTATTTGTAAGACAGGGGAAGTTATATAGTATCTGCCTATAGGATGATTAAAGGAAACAAGTTGTATAGTCATACACGACATTTAGCCATTTAGAATGATGCCTGGCAGATGTGAACGGTTCTTTTTGTCATTGCTGTCATTGTGTTACCTGTACAGCACTGGATGGCTGGGTGGCCGACACTCTGTGCTTTTTTGAGCATCTCACATTGTGGATTGGCCGAGGATGAGATATTCCAGCTTTTGGACATGCTGGGCTACAGGGATCACTACAAAGTGACCATGTTGCACTGGGCTGCCTTCCACAATGCCAGCAGACAGTGGGTCCAGGAGAAGCCCAATGGCCTCCTGTACTTCAGGCACCAGTCCCTGCAGAGTGCTGTGGAACACAAGCTTCTTGGTAAGGGCTTAAATCTGTGTAAGTACCTGCTAGTTCGGAAAAGGGAAGTTTGCATTCAAGGGAAAGCTTGCAGCTAGCATTTCTCAAGTAGGAATGAATCTGTAAACGTGTATACATGGTCATATAAATTAATACTTGTACCTGGTTGTGAGTAACTGAGACCTGACTTCAATGGCTTACATCCCAGGGTTTATTCTCTCACATGAGAACTTTCTGAAAGTAGGCAGTTCAGGGCTGCCCTGTTGGCTCCACAAAGTCATCTGGGACCCTCTTCCTTCTATGTCCCTGATCCACACATTAGCTTGCATTCTCAGGGTCATCTCATGTGCATGACTGCTGGAAGCAGCATGGCTGCTGGAGCTCCAGCCATCGCATTTCGGGCAATAGGAAGGATGAAAAGAAGGGTTTGCATTTCCTTTTAAGGAGCTTTCCCAGGTTTTCACCAACATTTCCACTCTGTCTCTAAAACATCATTTGGCCACAGTTAGATATGAGAAAAGTTGGGGAACAGAGGTTTCAATGGAGTGTGTTGCTACCCTAAACTAAGGTGGGCATCTGTTACTAACAAAGATGAGGGAGATGGTTATTGGATAGGCATTAGCAGTTTCTGCCCTAATTCTGAAATCAAATTCTTTTTTTTTTAAGTTTATTTATTTTGAGAGAGACAGAGAGCATGCGTGCACTTGTGCAAGTGGGGAGGGGCAGAGAGAGAGAGAGTCCCAAACAACCTCTGTGCTGTCAATGCAGAGCCCAATGTGGGGCTCAGTCTCACAAACCATGAGATCATGACTTGAGACGAAAGCAAGAGCTGGATGCTTAACCAACTGAGCTACGCTGTCGCCCCTGAAATCAAATTCTTATCCCCTTCTGAAAGGATTGAGGTCTGAATCTGAGAAACAATGGCAATCACAGACTCTTGACCTAGAAGCAGAGCCCTCTAGCCACACAGAGAACTTCAGGTTCGTGGACTTCAAAAACCTTACATCACAGCCTCTGCAAAGATTCTAAACTCTGTGCAAATTTCCTTTCGGGTTTACTATGTCCTCTTTCACTTTCTTTTTTAAAAGATTGTTTCCCTCCTACATTGTCGTCATTCCCACCACCTCTTAAGTTACATAATGTAGCGAAGGGGGAGGGGGAGTGAGGATGCTCTTAGGTGTGATGTCAGTTCTTCTGCTCACTCGGTCTCTGATGGTTTGCAACACCATCAGTCTCTCCATTTTCCTGTGGAACAGTAACACTCTTGGAGGTGCAGGGACAAGGCCGTGGTGTGGCTGTTAAAATTCTGGGTAAATGCTGTAGCCCTTCTCTGCACTGTGAGCCCCTAAAGAAAGCACTGCTGGCAATATTCACTATTGTCAGGAAAACAAAGACAACAACAACAACCAGGATGTGAATACATCTTTACCAGAGGCGCCAGGAATTGTAATTGCAACAATTCACTTCCAGGTAGCTTGAGCATGGGAAGTAAAGCAAATCCTACAAGGAGAAAAAAGATGCCAAAGCGAAGGCTGTAGGACTTGAGTCTGCAATGTATTTTTTGGTAAAGGGCTATCTTTTGATATATTTTGTCCCAATGTCTTATCAATTATTTTGAGGCAAACTAGTCTCTTAGCCACACGTATATGTGGATGCTTCTTTCCTTTGAAATTAATACTCTGTTTACATATTGTATTCAGTTTGTAAGTATTGTATTCAATTTGTAACTTAAGTTACTCCTACCAAAAATTGGCTAGTCTAGAGGCAGGCTTTGTACCCTGGGCTGTGGTCCAGCAACGTCTTTTCCCTTTTTGCTACTAGAGCTGAGGATTGTTTGGTCTTATATACTCTTTGTATGTGGGTGAACATATGCGTGTACGTGTGTGTGTGCATACGTGCATATCAGTGGGGCTGAAAAGGGAAAGGGCGGTTAGGGGGGAGACCCAGAAAGCTGGGAAATGCTGTTTTAGTGCGGCCAGAGCATTGTCACATCTTGTTGCCCCTGGCCATCATAACCACCACTATTATTTAGTGCTTTCACTGTGCCAGCCGCTTCATATACGTTATTCCATTTATTTCTTGTGTACACAGAACGTTCTCTGGCTAGGTTAGGTCGTATCAGTTCTGTTTCCCACCAGCCTCCTAGAAAGTCCTCACCTGCCCCAGGTGCCTGCGGGAGACCCTGAGCAGTGTTACCTGTGCTCCTCTGTCTGTTGGCTGTGGCCACCACGTAGAGGCTCTTCTGGTTTGTGCTTACTGACGTGGGTACCTCCCAGCTGCCCCTGCAGGGCTCCCCCCAGGAAAACCAAGCCTCATGCTGGGGTCCCTGTCTCTTTGCCCTCTGGCAGCCAGCCCTTGAAGTGTCGGGATGGTGCTGGTGTCCAAAGGGAGAGAAGGTGTTTTCTGGGAGACCTGAGCCATGCGACCTCCTCCCCCAAACCTCACCCTTTCCCGGGGTCTCAGGGAGCCCTTCCTGGAAAGAGCTCCTTCCTTTACTTCGTATAACCCCTCACTTCATAGATATTCTCACTTCATAGAAGCTCCGAAAACCAAGTCTGTGAAGCCCATTTTGCAGCGATTAATTGTTGAGTAGAAGGGTCCAGCCTAGCATAATGGGTAAAAGTGGCCCCTGATGCTAGATCGGGGTGAGCCTTGGCTTTCCCACTTCCTAGCTGAAGACCGGATCCCTCTCTACCCACATCCCTCTTTTGTAAAATAATAAGTGTACCAAGCTCAGAACATTATGACTAGCAAGCATTCAATGTGTAATTCATGTAATTACAAGCACTTAGACTAGGCCTGGCCCATAGTGAATTCTTAAGAAATGTTAGCCATTCTGAATTCTCCCTTTGTTTTACTCATCTGTCTCCCCTGTGACCTTTTACCTACCGTTCTTCCCAAAATGATCCATGCAAATCAGCTGGTAATCTTGAATTCTGTTAGCCTAAGTGTTATTCCATTTCATCAAACACCTTCAAGCAGGTCTGAGTTCCCTGGGCCCCACTCCAGTTACATTCAATAGATGTTTGCTGAATGGATGCACAGCTATTCCTGGCAGTTGGCTTTTTGGGCCTGCCATTTCTAGAAGCTTCCATATCCCTTGTTTTGGGAGCCAGTACTGACCCTCAGCCTCTGGTGTTTGCCTGTGGTGGAATCAGGATCTGGAGGGCTGAGCACAGGAAGGGAAGTGTGAGCTACTCACTACCTGTTCACCTGCTACCTGCAGGTGACACTGTGGTCATGGTAGAGGAGCAGCCTCATTTCACCCTGTCTTTACCTCACTCCCAGGCCCACATGCTGTTTGGCAAAGAGTCTCCCTTCTTTCCGACTGGCAATCGCTATGGCATCTACTATAAATGATTTCTTGTTAAGAGCAAGGACTTTCAATCTGACAGAACTGGCCTGGCCTTGTGAAAGGTGCTTAACTTTCTAAGACTCAGTTTCTCACCTGCAAAATGGGGATAATGGTAGTGTTTACCTCGAGGGTATTAAAAATGCTAAGTATACCTAACGTAAGGTGCTTAATACAGCGTCCGGCACAATGATAAGCACCGTGGTGGCTGTGACAGCTAATTGCCAATATTTCCAGCCCCTCCACCCACCATGGGAAGCACTTTCTGGTCCCTTTATTGGGGAGCACCTTGTGACCCGTTCTGTCCAACGAGTTGTACGTGGCTACTGGCAATGTTCAAGATGGCGGCTGGTCTGTCAGTCCTGGCGTGAGCAGACCTGGATTTGGAGATTCAGCCAGGACCGTCACTATCTGTGATGGCATGATGAACCTTTGCTGTTTTAAGCCACTGAGATTTTGAGGTCGTTTGTCCACACAGCACAATGTAGCCTGTCATGAGAGAAAAGAGCAGTACAGAAATGTCCACCAGAAAGTCTGTCCGTGAGAACTGTGCTGAACTTTGCACAGATGATGCTGTGGTCAGGCCATTCCTCCCGTCTCATGTTAAGTGGAGAAGCACTGGAATCGAGTCAGAAAGTTTGAATCCTGCTTCTCCACTCACGTGCTGGCCAGAGACCAGCCACCTGGCCCCTCTGACTTTAAGTAATTTCATTTGTCATATGGAGATCGTATTAGGGTTCTCTGGAGAAACAGGACCACTAGGATTAGTTCTCTATCTCTTTCTATCTCTATGTATCTCTCTATGTGTGTATCTCTACACAGATATCTAGGAAAAAGATTTATTGTGCGGTTTTGGCTCACGTGATTGTGGACATTGGGAGGTCCCAGGATCTTGCCGTCTGCAAGCTAGAGGTGCGGGAAAGCTGATGGTAGTGCTAGTGGGGACCAGGGGAGTCAGTGCTATAATTTCTAGTCTAAGTCTAAAGGTCTGAGTGCTGAGAAGACAGAGGTTCCAGCTGGAGCCGAGGGGAAGATTTGCCCTTCCTCTGCCTTTTTTTTTTCTATTCCGGCCCTCAACAGATTGGATGAGGCCCGTCTGCAGTGGTGAGGGCAATCTCCTTCACTCAGTGGACTCATTCAAGTGCTAGTCTCTTCCAGAAACCCCCTCACAGGCACACTGGGAAACAGTACCTGACCAGCTCTCTGGGCATCCCTTCGCCCAGGAAAGTTGACATGAGAAATTATATGGGAAAATCACAGGGATTTTCATATCCTTTCATATCTCACAAGGGTATTTTGTACAAAGATAAACTTAGGGCACCTGGGTGGCTCAGTCGGTTAAGCGTCCGACTCTTGATTTCTGCTCAGGCCATGATCTCATGGTTCATGAGTTGGAGCCTCACATCAGGAGGCTGTGCTGGCAGCATGGAGCCTGCTCAGGATTCTCTCCTGCCTCTCTCTGCCCCTCCCCTGTTCACGCTGTCTCTGTGTCTCTGAAAATAAATAAATAAACTTAAAAAAGACAAACTCAGTGTTTTTTATGAAAATGTTTTGTACACGTTAAGCATTGTGTTTAATACTCTAAATCTTGGATGCGGGGTAATATTTGTCCCAGTTCTCTTTCTCTCTCATTCCCCACAAAAATGCCCTTGCCATGCTCAGTGCAAGGAGGAACTTTCCTTCCTCTTCCATGGGTTTCTGAAGCAGGTGTGCCATCCAGCCATGTGTCCCATTCATCTTGCGAGAAAAAACATCAAGCAGAACATTTTAAATACTTCTATTTTTAACTTTCAAGGATAGGTATCTTGAAGTTCTTTTTTTTTTTTTTTTAAGTTTAGTTATTTATTTTGAAAGAGAGAAAGGGAGAGAGAAAGGGAGAGAGAGAGAGAGAATCCCAAGCAGGCTCTGCACTGCCAGCACAGAGCCTGATGCAGGGTTCGAACTCACGAACCGTGAGATCATGACCTGAGCTGAAATCAAGAGTCAGATGCTTAACCGCTTAACTAACTGAGCCACCCAGGCACCCCCTTGAAGTTTTTAATGAAACCAAGCCCTTCTGTTTTTAAGCAGGTTGTTTCTGGGTAGTAAGATTGGTTGGAATCATTTCTCTTTGCTAGTGAAAGCATAGTAAACTTGGCTCTAACATCCAATTTGCCATTAATTTGCTTAGCTCCCCGCGGCCTAGATGAGACCCAGGTGGCAGGTGAACTTCTCCAAATTGCGTGTCCTCAAATTTTGGAAAGTGCTTATTTATGTGGTAGCCGTGGTATATGTTTAACATAGAAAAGTGGGTTACAAATATTTCTTTGGGAGAGGGGAAGACACCATGAAAAATGAGCATGCTCCGTAGCTTCTCAAAAATCTGGATCAGTGATCACAACTGTAACTAATTCTTTGGTAAATTCAGACTGACTTATAAGAAGATGCACTTTGGGGGCACCTGGGTGGCTCAGTCAGTTAAGCATCCGACTTCGGCTCAGGTCACGATCTTGCAGTTTGTGGGTTCGAGCCCTACATTGGACTCTGTGCTGACAGGTCAGAGCTTGGAGCCTGCTTCAGATTTTGTGTCTCTCTCTTTCTCTGCCCCTCCCCACTCGCTCTGTCTCTCAAAAATAAACATTAAAAAAAAAATCAAAGGAGATATATTTTTAATATTTCAGGTTTTTTTTTTCAAGGTACTATTTCATTGTGTCTAATTATGGCCACAGAGCTGTTATCTACTGTATGTTTTATTTTTTTAATTTTTAAAAATTTTTTTTTTAACGTTTATTTATTTTTGAGACAGAGACAGAGCATGAACGGGGGAGGGTCAGAGAGAGAGGGAGACACAGAATCTGAAACAGACTCCAGGCTCTGAGCCATCAGCACAGAGCCCGACATGGGGCTTGAACTCACAGACCGCGAGATCATGACCTGAGCTGAAGTCGGACGCTTAACCGACTGAGCCACCCAGGTGCCCCACTACTGTATGTTTTCATACACTAAGAAGGCAGACGCATTCAACTGTCATTGATTTTTCAATAGGTGTGGTCACTCCTGTCAGAGAAAGCCGTCCATATACCTTTCAGAACCCAACAAATCACAAGAAAACACATTTCCACCGAATCTTAGTTCAATACTTCCAACGGCAAACCACTTTCTCGAGGGTATTTGAGGAGCTGCCGTGGCATTTGAAAATGAGTGGCTCCTGGGGGGGTTTGTGCAGCTTTCTGTCAAGTCCTAGGTAAGACGTGTCCTCTTTATGTGGCGTTTGGGCAGATTTCGTTCCTCCTTCGCCAAACACTGTGTTCGGATACCCATGGCTCCTTTCAGCAGGGCACATTCATTCACTTAGTCGTTCGGCAACCCGTTCGTTCATTCGGATGGGCCCATCATTCGGCACCAGTTTCTGTGGCTGATGGATTCCCAGCGTTGCTCCATTGGATCGTCTGGCTGTGCAGTGTTCTCTTCCCTTCTTGAATTCACATGGATTCCTCTCAGAGCGGAGGATTCCAGAGAGAGAAGGACTTGTAGTCGGGCAAGGACAAAGGATTGGCCATATTCTCCTGCCAGACCCACCTAATCTCCTCCCTTTCCTTTCTTCTCCCTCCTCTCCACCCTTCTCCTTCTCTTCATCTCCCCTACTTTCTTGTCCTCTTATGTACCCCTTTGGCAGACGTGTATCATTGACCCACTCTGTCTCCCATGTTCTTGGAGGCCCCGGGGATGCAGGAATGAGTGAGATCTGGCTCTATCTAGCTGGGCAGATGTGGAGCCAGAGAAGAGCTACACATGGGGAACAGTGCTTCGCTAGAGCAAAGACCCAGAGCTGGGCACGCTCGGGACAGGGAGGGGCTTGCTCTGCCTGGTAGATTCGGGGAGCCTGCCTAGAGGAGGGGCCTCCTGGACAGAGACGCGGCAATGGCTTTGACTGCTTAAGAGGGACAGGTTCACATCTATCTGGTGACCTACCAAAGTCGTAGTGGTCAAGGAGTTTATGAATAGGCTAATGGAATGGGGCAAATCGAACAGCTTCCTTCAAGGCATGAAATACTAAAATGACTCACATGAATTCATTGTGTTACAAGATCACAGATTCTGTATCGAAGATCCAACACCTGAGCTTCTGGACATGGCTGCACCTCATCCACTACTGGAATGTGTTAGCAGAAGTCAGATATGATGCTGCTGGGGCCTATTTACTCACAGTGGCCAAGGTTAAAGCTGAGAAGTGCCATAAAATGAGGAAGAGACATACACCGTCAGGTATAGTGAGTAGCTAGGTTTCCATAGTCCATTTCGCTGGGATGTTAAGTGGCCAAGAGTTACTGTTCTCCCGTTTCCTCATCTAATTCCAATCACTCCAACAGACCTCCCTGTGTGTTCCTACCCACAATGTAGGCCACCAATGTCTGAAGCTAGGAAATGGGGGGGAAAGTGTTAATTCTGAAATGGCTCCTCTGTATCGTCTTGCTGTGGCTGTTTCCTATGCATTTTTTTCTTTCTCTATTTTCTCGTGGCTTCAACCACACTGCTAACATCTCCCTCCTTGATCTGCATTTGCAGCCTTGATGTCCTTTTAGAAGGTCGGTGTATGTGACCCCTTTCCTGAGAGCCACCAACAGTGTTGCTGCTCGATCAACAGCTTTCCTGAGTGACCAGCTGGGTAGTTCAGATGACATAGATGCAAATCCGAATTATTTCGGATACTCCCTCCCAGCTTGTTCTTTCCGTGTTCCCTCCATCTGCTCACAGTGCCCCCAGCTCCCTCCGGTGCCCCTCACTCGGCCCTGGAGACACGCCATTGCTGTCGAGGATGGCTTCGATCTGAATTGCAATGGCAGTACTTGGACTTGCTGCCTAAGGGCTTGGATCTGGACAGCACTTTGGCTCATATTTCTTCCCTTTCTCCCTTGCCTGTCTCTCTCTCTCCCCCTGTATTTCCGGGCTCACTAAACAGTAATAACATTCATTCATTCTTTCAACAGATAGTAACTGCGCACCTTCTCTGGGACATTGGACTCACTGGGTGCTACTGACATCATCAGTGAACTAGTTCAACGAATTCAACACTAGCTCAAAAATGACCCCTGCTCTCATGGTTTTGCCGTCTAGTGGTCATAATAACAGATCTTGAGCATTTGTCACAGGCTAGGCTCTAAGTTCAATTCTTTATATGTCTTTTGCTTGATTCACGTCAAATCTCTGCAGTCCTGCTAATGCCTTGGTTGAAACTCAGGAAACTGAGTCTCAGAGAGGTGAAGCGAGTTGCCCAAGGTCTCCCGGGTAGTTAGGAGTGGATTTGGGCTGTGGTGTTCCAGCATCCCTTTTGGTCCTTAAGCATGTAGCCTTTACCTGTATTCTCACTGCCACGTATGAGTTATGTACCTTTGGAATTTCTCCGATCCACTAAACCCTCCGTGTGGAAGGACCCAAACGATCCTCCACAGATTCCAGTGTGTGGAATAAAGCCAGGATGCCTCTGGAATTGCATCAGTGCTTAGGGCTGTAGGGCGGAGGAAGCAGGGAGGGGGCGGGAGGTGGTGTGGGGGGAGCACTGTATGTCACAGGAAGTTGGAAGCTAGCCCCCAGAAGAGATCTTGAGGTGGGGGTGAAAGTCCTTCCTGATGATGTCACCCTGCTTGTCGGCACATGGTTGTTATGGTGATGGAAAGGCCTGGGGGCTGGGGGTTGCCAGTGGGAGGAAATCACCTAACATTTCAGCGTGTGAGAATTTTCTGGATGTAAATGAGCCTAGTTCAGAATGTGTCCCTTTGAGTTAGGCTGGAGACACGTGCAGGGCTTTCTGGTGATTCCATAAGCATGCTGCTCTGAGCTGCTGCTGGGTAGTCTCTGCTTACTCCAGGCCCCGGGGGGGGGGGGGGGGCTCCTTAGCAGGGGGTCCCGGCCTCCATCACTGCTGCCTTTGCCACCTTCCACCTTCCTCATCCCTCGTGTTCAGTCTTGGCCGATTCCCGTAGATTTTACTTGGGAATATGGCCTCTTGCATCCTCTCTCTCATGGCAACCGGGCCCTCATTCCCTTTCTCTCATCAGTCTTCATAAAGCAAAGCAGAGTCAGTCTATGGCCATTTGTGTGTATGTGTGTGGGGGGGGTCTTCCTGAAGTCCTCCCATTTGGGTTGCTGAAAATAGAAGTCATAATGTTACAGCAAATACTCAGCGCCCAAGAAGAGACAAGCCCACGCACTCTCCGGGAATCAGAAGAGACTGTTTATTGCCCACGGGTGCTGGCCCAGCAGAGTCACCTCCAAAGGCTGAGCCCCGAACCTTGGCATTGGCCTCCTTTTATGGCTGGGAGGGTAGGGGGTGGAGAGACAAAAGAAAAAGGGGAGGGGGCCCTTATCAGTGGTGTTATCTGGGCAGTTAGTTGGTGGAGGCAGCAGGCAAACAAGATTAGGAAGCCAAAAGTATGCAAGGGAAGCCTCGGGTATCTGGCTAGCCCCTTTTATCTTGTTTTTACTAGCTTTTCTTCTCAATAAGACCAGCTACTTGTCACCAAAGTGATAGAATAGCCTTTGATTCATTGGAATGGGTTTAATGATAGCAGGAATCCTGTATAATCGTCAGAGGAGGCTTTCCAGGGGTCTGGTTGCTGTCTGGGCCTCCCCCAGACATGGCTTTTCCTACCGTGGTTATGTAGCCACACGCAGTCCTGAGACATTCTGCCCTCCTAGGGTGCTGCTGGAGGCAAGACCCTTAAGCAGGAATGTTCTTTCAGGCAGGTTTTTGAGAAATCCTGTATTAGGGCTGCGGTCTCAGGAATTGCTTGCCACTTCAGCCCTGTCCTCCCTTCTAATAAAGAGGTCTGGGCAAGCATGCTTTGCCATGATTACGAGCTGATCCTCTGAATTAATTCAAGCGTTCACTGAGTGCCTGCGTCGTGGTGAGCCTGGTGCTAGATGCCAGGGACGCAGCAGTGGACAAGACAGACAGGGCTCCTGCCCTGATGGAGCTTATGGTAGAGTATAAAACAGACCCTACTGAGAAGTGCAGCTGAGGGAGCGGTACACGGTGGTGGTGGCCCTGCCCGGAGCCCGGAGCAGGAGGTGTGGCCTTGTCTCAGGAACTGCAGAAGACACTTTGAATAAGTGACATTTCATCTGAGGTTTGGAGGAGGAGTGAGAGCTGATGGGACAGAGGGCCGAGGGAACAGCATGTTTGAGGACCCTGAGTCAGGGGGAGAGTGATGAACCTGAAGAATTCAGCAAGGCCAGTACGGGTCCAAGAGAGGGTGGGCAGGTTCATCAGCCTGATGGGGGAGCCGACGGGTGTGTGAGGTCACTCCCCACCAGGAGTCTGTGGCTGCAGCTCCGGAAAAGAATGCGTGCCCCGCCCCCATCCTAGGGCCTGCCGCCGGACTGTGTGCTTTGGCTCCCCCTGGTGGCTGTGATGAGAACCAGAACCCTAACTTGCTTGGTTGGTGGAAAAGACGCCTGCCTGGCTGTGAGTCTGGAAATCGCTTTTGCCCCTTGCTTCCTGCCTGTCCACTTGCTGCCTGGGTTTGCCCTTCCTTGCGAGATGCCTCTGGGCAAGTTACATCTCTGACGGAAGGCCGGTAGGGAGGTCTTTGAGTCTAGAGGACAATGCCATGGTCGGGTCAGGTTTTACAGATTATCTGTGTGATATGATCAGCTTGTTTTTAGCTGGAGTCCTGGGTCACAAAAAAGTGGAGAGAATCCATTTCTGGCTGCAGTTGCATTTTTAGACAAAGTCAAACACCAGAAGAGACAGACTAAAAACAGATGTGGCAGAAGGACTGGTCCCAGAATGGCTCCATGTTGGCAGATGGCTGACTACCCTCCCAGGTGGCAGATGTGGTGGGTTGGGGAGAATCATGTTGTTTTTCAGGGTCAGGCTTTCTTGTTGGAGCAAAGGGTAAATGCATCACAGTGCAGGATCTTGTCAGAAGGTTGTAGTAAATGGGACAATATCAGCTTTTCATGAGTAATGTATGATGTTTTGCCCTCTGATACTTTTGGAAACTTCTAAATATTTTAGATGGAACAAATCATTTATTACAAATAATTTAAAAAATAGCTCAACAGAAAAATAAAAAGAACAAAAGACAATTTACAGTAGCCACAGGAAATATGAAATATCTACAAATAAATGTAACAAGAAATGTGTGGATCTTTATTTTTATAAAACTGTTTCAGAATTATAGAAAATAAAATTTTAGTATATAGGGAGACATACCATATTCTTGGATAGAGCAACTCAATATTGTAAAGCTGTCGGTTCTTCCACAATTGATTTATGTACATAAGACAATTCTAATTGAAATCCCAATGGGATTAAAACATTTCTAAATTTTCAAAATGATTTTAAAGTTCTTGGAGAAGAAGATATGTGAGAGTAAGAGTTTAAAATAATGAGGGCAATTTGAATGTCAACTTATTTAAACATATTATGAAGCTGTATTAACTTTAAAAATGCTACTGGGAGCAGAAATAGACAGCTCAGTGGAACAAAATAGAAAGCTCAGGTACGGACTCAGGTATGGATATAAAAAATTAGTAAGTGATAGAAACTTTTCAAATTAGAAAGATTATGGAATAAATTGAATAAATAGTGCTGTGATAATGGTTCACTACTTGGTAAGAAGTTAAGTTACCTGAGCCATTACACCAAAATAAATCCCAAGAAGATTAGAGTTAAATGTAAATTAATGAAATTTTATGTTAAAAAAAAACTATAAGAAAATGTTGGCGTCTAAGCAAGAAAGCAAAAGAGTAAATCACAAAGAAGACAGTCGATAAATGTGTCTAAATAAATTAAATTACAACATGTAAATCAAAACAAAACAACACAACTCAGAAAATTAAAAACACAATTATAAGACTAGTGATAACTGGCAAAAATATTTGTGACATACGTGGCAGGCAAAAGATTAATACTTTTAATAAGTAAAATGCTCTTAAATAAAATAATGAACCCTTCAATAAAAGTAGGCAAGATCTTGAGCAGGCCATGCAA
Organism: Lynx canadensis; assembly: GCF_007474595.2. Classification (NCBI taxonomy): domain Eukaryota; kingdom Metazoa; phylum Chordata; class Mammalia; order Carnivora; family Felidae; genus Lynx; species Lynx canadensis. The sequence goes on along the minus strand of NC_044309.1, from coordinate 123,455,472 downwards.
AGAACATTTTTAGTTCTTGTCTGACTTTACTTCTTATCACTGATGGATATATATATATATATATATATATATATATATATATATATAGTTTTGAGAGTGAGAGAGCGAGAGAGTGCAAGTGTGTGTGCACGCATGCGAGCAAGGGAGGGGCAGATGGAGAGGGAGAGAGAGACTCCTAAGCAGGCTCCACACCCAGGGTGGAGACTGATGCAGGGCTAGATCTTACCATCATGAGAACATGACCTGAGCTAAAATCAAATGTGGGACATTTAACTGACTGAGCCACCCAGGCACTCCACCAAGTTTTGAATTTTAATAAGGTCTGACTTAATCAGTATTTTCTTTCATGGGTTATGCTTTTTGTGGTGTATTTAATAAATCATGACCAAAACCAAGGTCACATAGGTTTTTTTTCTGTTTCCTTCTAAAACTTTTGTAGTATTTCATTTTATATTTAAGGCTATGATCCATTTTGACTATGTGTTTTGCGAAAGGTGTAATATCTCTGTCTAGATTAATTTTTTTTTTATACGGATGTTCAGTTGTTCCAGAACAACTTGTTAATTAAGACTTCTTCCATTGAATTGTCTTTGCTACTTTGTCAAAGATCAGTTAGACATCTAGAGAAGATTTATTGGTATTGTATTGAATTTATAAGTCAAGCATCTTAACAATGTTGAGTCTTCCAGTCCCTCAACATAGAATCTCTCTCAGTTTATTTAGATCTTCTTTGATATCCTTTATCAGAATTTTGTGGTTCTCTGCATATAGATCAAGTACATATTCTGTTACATTTAGGCCTAAGTTTCTCATTTATGGGGTACTATTATAAGTGGTATTGTGTTTTAAATTTCTAATTCCAATTGTTCATTGCTGGTCTATAGGAAAGCAGTTGGCTTTTGTATATTAACCTTGTATCCTGCAACCTTGTTATAATCACTTACCAGTTCTACGAGTTTTTTGTTGATTCTTTGGGATTTTCTACACAGACAGGTCTATCATTTGTGAACAAAATCAGTTTTATTTCTTCCTTCCCAACATGTATATCTTTTATTTCCTTTTCTTGTCTTATTGCACTAGCTGGGACTCCCAGTATCATTCAGTAGGAGGGGTGAGAGGGGATATCCTAACCTCAGCTTTTTACTGCCATCAGTGGCTCACCAGCCACCATCACCTCTCACCTGGCCTATCGTAATGGCCTCCTAACTAGTCCTCCTACTTTCATTTTTGTTCCAAAAAAGTTCCATTTCTGTTTAGTAGCCAGAATGAGCTTTTAGGAATATAAACCAGATCATGTCACTTTCCAGGTTAAGATCATTCCAGAGACCTGCTGCTGCACCGATACTAAAATCTGAACTCCTCAGTTTAATTTATAATCGTTTGTATAATCTACCCCCGACATGCCTAGGTAGCGTCATCTTATAAGAATCTTCCTTTTGGCCTCTAGATGCCAGCCACTCTGGCCTTCTTTCTGTCCTTCAAGTACATTCTGCCTTTTGGCCTTGGCACCAGCTGTTGCCTCTGCCAGGAATGTTCTTCCCACTCATATTTTTGTAGTACCAGTTCTTTCTGGTTATTTAGATCTCAGCCAAAGTGTCACTTTCTCAGAGTGGCCTACCCCATCTGATGTTATACCTAGTCATTCTCTATCTTGTCAGTGGGTTTTAATTCTTGGCATAGCTTTTACTGCTACCTGACTTTGTCTAGTTTCCTTTTTGTTTTTAAATTAATTAATTTATTTTTTATTGTCTGTCTCTGCTCCCTGCTGCCCTCTCCTCTCTGACCCTCCCAACTGCTGGGATGTAAGCTCCACGAAAGGAGGACTCTGCCTCTTGCGTTCACTGCTGTGTTCCTGGCACCTGCAGCAGCACCGGGCATGGTGTGGCTGCTGAATGGCCCCTTCCTGTGTCTCCACCCTGATCCTGAACCAAACAGCTCGCTCTCTCTGCTCTTCAGTCCCCTAAGCACCTTGCTTTTTCCTGCCCTAGAGCCTTTGCATTGTGCTCTTCCTCTGCCCAGAATTTTTACACCCTCCCTCCCTCATTTTGCTGCAACAGCTTCTATTCTTTTTTAAACTCTCAGCTCAATTGTCATTTCTATGGAGAAACTTCCCGTAGTTCATATCACCATCTCTTTCATGGTTCTTTTCATGGTTTGAATTTATATTCATTTGTATGAAGGATAAACTGTCTGGATGTAGCCCCACTTAGCAGGATGGCTTTCTTATACTTGGTGTGTCCAGAACCATATTGAGGATGACGCACGTCCCACTGGCATGCCACATGTGATGGTAATGTTGATCGCATTTTACTAGAGCGAAATGGATGTGGGGCTGTCACCATTCACACAAAATTTTAAAAAGAAAACTTTACCGGGGCGGCGGGGGGCATCTTTATACTCCATTTTTAAATCTGTCTGAAACCATGGCTTGGAGCCAGCAGAGGAGGCTGTGGCTGTGGATTCCAGTGCAACCATCAACACTGCTATTCGGGCAGTAAACTTTACGCCCATTCCAAGCTGTAAATGTTAGTCGCACCCCCCCCCCCGCCCCATAAAGAGACCATTAACTTAAAAAAAAAAACACATAATGTATAGGATGAGCTCAAGTTTATTTTTTTTTGAGAGAGTTTATAAATAAGTTTATTTATTTTGAGAGACAGAGAGCACAAGCAATAGAGGGGCAGAGAGAGAGAGAGAGAGAGAGAGAGAGAGAGAATCCCAAGCAGGCTCTGAGATCTGCTCTGAGCCCGAAACAGGGTTTGATCCCACAACTGTGAGATATGACCTGAGCTGAAATCAAGAGTCAGATGCTTAACCAACTGAGCCACCCAGGTGCCCCTCAAGTTTATTTTTAAAAAATGTGTATGGAGCATCTGGGTGGCTCAGTTCAGCTCAGGTCATGATCTCGAGGTTCATGAGTTTGAGCCTCATATCGGGCTCTCTGCTGTCAGTGCAGAGCCCTCTTTGGAGCCTTTGTCATCCCACCTGTCTCTGCCCCTCTCCGTTCGTGTGCTCTCTCTCTCTGTCTCTCAAAAATAAACATTAAAAAAATGTGTTTGGATACATGCAAAAGATCAGAGGTACATACAACAATATGTTAATGCAGATTATCTTTGAATAACGCAATTATGAGTGATTTCTTCTTTGTACTTTTCTATATTTCTCAATTTTCCTATAATGTACACATACGAGTTTTATAGTGAGAAAAGTTATTTTCTTGTCTATCCCAACTATATGTTTGTGCTAAGTAAATGAACATGAGGATGTGGTCAGTGGCAGGAATGGTTCATGAATGAAGACTTGTCGGAGCACTGAGATTGTTGAATTGAGTGTGGAACATAGTGAATGAACATAGTCCATTCCCACCTGAGCCCTTGACAGGTGGGCTGGACCTGGTAATCCTCATAGAATTTGCAAGACCAAGCCGGCCCTGGACAAGGGCCCATCCCTCAGCTCTTTGTCCAGACCACCCTCGGCTGCTCTAAGCAGCTACTTACAGTTCGTAGATTCCTTTGTCACTTGGCTTGACCCACCAGTTCTCATACCCACCTTAGGTCCGTTTGCTTGGATGGCCACTGTGGACGAGAGTCTTGTCTCTCTCCCTTGACTCTGATTTAGTTTTAGCTCTTGGACTTGAAGCACTACAGCTTTGGTTCAAAGCCTCCTGGCCTCTCTGTGGTGCTGAGGGCTGCAATGCTTTTTGTTGGGAGCCTAGGATATTGTCTGACACATAGTAGATGTTCAATAAATGTTTGTACTGTGCACAAATAGTGATCCCTGGAGAAGTTGGCAGAAGGAAAACAGGAGTGTGTTCATTGGCTGGGTGGCCTATGGCGTGAGTGATGGAACAGATGAAGAACAAGGAATATATTTTTGTCCAGCAGATTAGATACAATAATTTGAAATGAAACAGTCGTCAAATGTAGAAGTTCATATACTGGGATGTTTGGGAAGAAAAATTCTGAAAATGATGACTTTGTAGTACCATGTATTTAACTGAATCTTCAAGTTCAAAAATTCTGTGTATTTTCATTTGTATATAATAGGGTATAACACACACACACACACACACACACACACACACACACACACAGTATGTTCCTTATTTGGTCCTTTTAACATTTTGTTCTTTCTGTCAAAGCCAGTAATTCAAGATAGTTACAACAGAGGGCAGAATTGTGTAAGTAATTTAAACACCTTTTTATTCTTGCCTGACAATGCCCCCCAAGTTCAAATTGCAGCATTATATAGACTGCACTATAGAAATACTCTTTGACTCTCTGGTTTTCAAATTTTACATATCAAAAGATCATTTAAAAGCATTAGAGTTGTTGTTTATGTCATTGTTTGAAATACTTGGTAATATATGTAAACATTAATAAAAGCAAAGAGCTAATCCCTTGAGAGAGAAATACTGAAGTGTGGATAATGTGTTTAACTCCTGTGTCAAGATTAAGTATTGGATGCTCTTTGTTCCTTTCTGAATATGCTTTAGGTTTGTTTACCTTTCTTTCCATTCTAGTGCTGGAATGCAGGCTTTTTGAGGTTACCACCATGGACAAATGCCAATTAATGTTCTTTATTGCGAAATTTCTGAAGCTTATGGGCAAGATCAATGAAGCAGAAGGATTATTCTTGACGGTCGAGAACATGTTAGTGCAGGTAAAGTGGGAAATTGCTTTATTTTTTTAAATTTAAAAATTTTTAATTTTTCATATAATTTATTGAATTTACATCCAAGTTAGTTAGCTTATAGTGCAACAATGATTTCAGGAGTAGATTCCTTAGTGCCCCTTACCCATTTAGCCCATCCCCCCTCCCACAACCCCTCCAGTAACCCTCTGTTTGTTCTCCATATTTAAGAGTCTCTTATGTTTGGTCCCCCTCCCTGTTTTTATATTATTTTTATTTCCCTTCCCCTATGTTCATCTGTTTTGTCTCTTAAAGTCCTCATATGAGTGAAGTCATATGATATTTGTCTTTCTCTGATTGACTAATTTCGCTTAGCATAATACCCTCTAGTTCCATCCATGGAGTTGCAAATGGCAAGATTTCATTCTTTTTGATTGCCAAGTAATACCCCATTGTCTATATATACCACATGTTCTTTATCCATTCATCCATCGATGGGCATTCGGGCTCTTTCCATACTTTGGCCATTGTTGATAGTGCTGCTATAAACATGGGGGTGCATGTGTCCCTTCGAAACAGCACACCTGTATCCCTTGGATAAATACCTAGTAGTGAAATTTCTGGGTTGTAGGGTAGTTCTTTTTTTAATTTTTTGAGGAACCTCCATACTGTTTTCCAGAGTGGCTGCACCAGCTTGCATTCCCACCAACAATGCAAAAGAGATCCTCTTTCTCCGCATCCTCACCAACATCTGTTGTTGCCTGAGTTGTTAATGTTAGCCATTCTGACAGGGGTCAAGTGGTATCTCATTGTGGTTTTGATTTGTATTTCCCTGATGATGAGTGAAGTTGAGCATTTTTTCATGTGTCGGTTGGCCATCTGAATTTATTCTTTGGAGAAGTGTCTATTCATGTCGTTTGCCCATTTCTTCATTGGATTATTTGTTTTTTGGGTGTTGAGTTTGTTCTTTATAGGTTTTGGATACTAACCCTTTATCTGATACGTCGTTTGCAAATATCTTCTCCCATTCTGTCGGTTGCCTTTTAGTTTTGCTGATTGTTTTCCTTCGCTGTGCAGAAACTTTTTATTTTGATGAGGTCCCAGTAGTTCATTTTTGCTTTTGTTTCCCTTGCCTCTGGAGACGTGTTGAGTAAGAAGTTGCTGCGGCCAAGATCAAAGAGGTTTTTTCCTGCTTTATCCTTGAGGATTTTGATGGCTTCCTGTCTTACGTTGAGGTCTTTCATCCACTTTGAGTTTATTTTTGTGAATTGTGTAAGAAAGTGGTCCAGGTTCATTCTTCTGCATGTCGCTGTCCAATTTTCCCAGCACCACTTGCTGAAGAGATTGTCTTTATTCCATTGGATATTCTTTACTGCTTTGTCAAAGATTAGATGGCCACTAATGTTTGTGAGTCCATTTCTGGGTTCTCTATTCTGTTCCATTGATCTGAGTGTCTGTTTTTGTACCAGTGCCATACTGTCTTGATGATTACAGCTTTGTAATACAGCTTGAAGTCCGGGATTGAGATGCCTCCTGCTTTGGTTTTCTTTTTCAAAATTGCTTTGACTATTCGGGGTCTTTTCTGGCCCATTAAGGATGATGTTAGCATTGGGTCGTTCATATATGGCTTTTATGATCTTGAGGTATGATCCTTCTATCCCTACTTTCTTGAGGGTTTTTATCAAGAAAGGATGCTATATTTTGTCAAATGCTTTCTCTGCATCTATTGAGAGGATCATATGGTTCTTGTCCTTTCTTTTATTGATGTGATGAATCACGTTAATTGTTTTGCAGATATTGAACCAGCCCTGTATCCCAGGTATAAATCCCACTTGGTCGTGGTGAATAATTTTATTAATGTATTGTTGGATCCGGTTGGCTAATATCTTGTTGAGGATTTTTGCATCCATGTTCATCAGGGAAATTGGTCTATAGTTCACCTGTTTAGTGGGGTCTCTGTCTGGTTTTGGAATCAAGGTAATGCTGGCCTTATAGAAAGAGTTTGGAAGTTTTCCTTCCATTTCTATTTTTTGGAATAGCTTCAAGAGAATAGGTGTTACTTCTTCCTTAAGTGTTTGGTAGAATTCCTCTGGAAAGTCATCTGGCCCTGGACTCTTGTTTTTTGGCAGATTTTTGATGACTAATTCGATTTCTTTACTGGTTATGGGTCTGTTCGAATTTTCTATTTCTTCCTGTTTCAGTTTTGGTAGTGTATATGTTTCTAGGAATTTGTCCATTTCTTCCAGATTGCCCATTTTATTGGCATATAATTGCTCATAATATTCTCTTATTATTGTTTTTATTTCTGTTGTGTTGGTTGTGATCTCTCCTCTTTCATTCTTGATTTTATTTATTTGGGTCCTTTCCTTTTTCTTTTTGATCAAACTGGCTAGTGGTTTATCAATTTTGTTAATTCTTTCAAAGAACCAGCTTCTGGTTTCATTGATCTATTCTACTGGTTTTTGTTTGTTTGTTTGTTTGTTTGTTTTCTATATCATAATTTCTGCTCTAATCTTTATTATTTCCTGTCTTCTGCTGGTTTTGGGTTTTATTTGCTGTTCTTTTTCCAGCTCCTTAAGGCATAAGGTTAGGTTGTGTATCTGAGATCTTTCTTCCTTCTTTAGGAAGGCCTGGATTGCTATATACTTTCCTCTTATGACCGCCTTTGCTGCATCCCAGAGGTTTTGGGTTGTGGTGTTATCATTTTCATTGACTTCCATATACTTCTTAATTTCCTCTTTAACTGCTTGGTTAGCCCATTCATTCTTTCATAGGATGTTCTCCAGTCTCCAAGTATTTGTTACCTTTCCAATTTTTTTCTTGTGGTTGATTTCGAGTTTCATAGTGTTGTGGTCTTAAAATATGCACGGTATGATCTCGATTTTTTGTACTTGCTGAGGGCTAAATTGTGTCCAAGTATATGCTCTATTCTGGAGAACATTCCATGTGCACTGGAGAAGAATGTATATTCTGCTGCTTTAGGATGAAATGTTCTAAATATACCTGTTAAGTCCACCTGGTCCATTGTGTCATTCAAAGCCATTGTTTCCTTGTTGATTTTTTGATTAGATGATCTGTCCATTGCTGTGAGTGGGGGAGAGACTCCACCTCTTGGTGGAGGAGAGTGACATTGCAAAGGGGAATCAGTACGGGTTGGCATGGGGGGTTACAGCTGTTTTTGCAATCTACCACCATGGCTAGAAGATCCAAGGTCACCTTGGGCAAGCCACTTCTCCTCACTAGATCTCATCTATAAATCCACTTTGATAGTAATAGTTCTCATTTGTTGAATGCTTGTTATGTATGACACTTTATGCTCATGATCTTTTATCTTCAAATATACCTGATGTGGTATGTATTGCTACCCCCATTTTATAGACGAGGGAACTGAAGGTCAGAAAGATAGAATAACTTAAACTACTTCAGCTCCCACAGCCAGCAGATTTGGAGCTGGGAGTTCAAGCTAGGCCTGTCTGACCCTAAAGTCTGTCTGCAATAAGTCCTCACTATACAGAATCTCTTCTAGCATTGACGTGTATGAAGCTATAATCCTTGATATACAGAGTATAGCTTCTGAGGCACCCTCATGCAGGCAGGACTGGTTACAGGCATGCTAGGACCTTGGTGAGCACAGGATACTAGGGAGGGAACCAGGGGCACTTAGGTGGGTTCTGGGACTGGCCCTCCAAAGCCAGCTGGGCAGTTCAAAGTACAGAGCTCCAAGGAATTGAGCAGACCTTGGCATGGGGTAGACAAGCGTGTTTCCCCAAGGAGGTCAAACCAGCAGGAGGGGTGGGGTCCTGCTGAAAAGAGATGCTTGGGGGTAGATCATTGTCCTTATCAGCAACTTTGATGGGGACCCACCATAGCTCCAGGCTTCTGACAAGAGTCAGGCCGGGATTCAGGGCTCAAGAGAGCAGATAAAGGGAGAGGGGCAAGGATTCCAGCCTGGCCAGAGCTCATACATTCAAGAACTGTGTACTGAGCACCTGCGATGCACCCAGGGCTCTGCTGAACCCAGCACAGTGAACAGGAGAGTCACCAACACTGCCCTCTAATGGAGATGACAGGTAACACACAATGATTGCAGGTTGGAATAAATACAATGGAAGACACAGAGGAGCCATAGGTAGAGAGCTTAAGCAGGGGGAGGGTCTGCCTCTGAAGGGTCAAGAGGGCATTTAAGCTGAGACATGTGGTCCTGGCAAAGGAGACAGCATGTGCAGAGCCCTGTGGTGGGAAGGGGCTTGGCCTGTGCTAGCCGTGGGAAGAGCCTCCCTGAGCAAAGGGCAGGAGGCAGCTGGGCCCGAATTGTGTCGGGCCTTGGGCAAGCATTTGGATTTTTTTCTCAGTGAGGGGGAAGCCGTTACAGAGAGTTAGGCTGGGGATGGCATCATCCGATTTCTGTTTTGAGACCACTTTTGCTGCGGTGTGGAGAATGGACTACATGGCGGGTGAGAGGGGACATTGGGAGATTGGGTACATGGCTGTATCCCTCCCTGATGCCCAAGTGAAAGACGTGAGGCACTGGGTGAGGTGGGGGTGGGGCAGTGAATGTGGTCCCACTGATGACGGGAAAGATGTCTCTTGACAGTTTCATGGTAATCCTCTATAATCACAACTGAATTCCGTAGCACAGGGAGTTAAGTCTGATTTTCTTTATTGCCACCAATGCTGGACTAATGCCTTCTGGGAACATTGTTGGGGCTTTTTCTCTTCCTAACAAAGTAGGGCTTAGAAAATCCTTTCTGCATTTTAGGACTCTGTATTAGTGTCAGAATATATAACTCTCAATAAAGGAGCAAGAAGCTGGGCCTTTGCAGAAGGTACATCCCCAAGGCAGTGTGTATCTAGGGATAGCTCATGATTTCTTAGTTGGATTTATAGGGCTAATTCATGTGCTTCTTGTTGTAAGCTTTATCATTTTATTATTACTGCAAGACTGTGCTGGCTGCCTTCTGTAGGACTTGGCTACCACAGTGATGATCCATATTCTTACTTAATTTCTGATCTATTTATTTGCAAAACGGTCTCAGAATTCGGTTCCAATCTGTTGTCTTAGCTCTTCAGCCTTGTAATTGCTGTGCACACACAAATTCGTTTATGAAAACCAAGCCCTGTGCAATGTAGGCCAGGAACTGATTTATTAAGAAAATCCTGGCTATTGGCAGTGATGAAGAAATGATGTTAAATGCTCTGCCTCTTGACATCTTAACTCTTTTGTAGAATAAAAAAACCTTAAGCATCGTCTTCTTTGCCAAAATGTATTCTCTGCAGGCAGAGTGCTGAACAACCTGGTAAAGTCAGCAAGTGAAAAGTACTTAAAAGAAAATCATATTTTGGAATGTGCTACTGAAACTTCCAGCTTTTTGGACAACAACCCCTGTGACCAGGCTACCATGAAATACACCGAAGGTGTTCTGATGTAAACACGAATTTTTTTCTTGAAAAATTATTGTTTTCTGTACTAGTTTTTATTGTTAAGATTAATATTCTTTTTTTTTTAAATTTTTTTTTTCAACGTTTATCTATTTTTGGGACAGAGAGAGACAGAGCATGAACGGGGGAGGGGCAGAGAGAGAGGGAGACACAGAATCGGAAACAGGCTCCAGGCTCTGAGCCATCAGCCCAGAGCCCGACGCGGGGCTCAAACTCCCGGACCGCGAGATCCCGCGAGATCGCGACCTGGCTGAAGTCGGACGCCCAACCGACTGCGCCACCCAGGCGCCCCTTTTTTTTTTTTTTAACATTTATTTGTTTTTGAGAGAAAGAATGTAGCCTGAGTGGGGGAGGGGCAGAGAGAGGAGGACAGAGGATCCGAAGCAGGCTCCACACTGTCAGCACAGAGCCCGATGTGTGGCTTGAACTCACGAACCGTGAGATCATGACCTGAGCTGCAATCAAGAGTCGGCCTCTTAACCAACTGAACCACCCAGGTGCCCCAAGATTAAGATTTTTAAGCCACACTTGTTAATCCATTTTCCATCTAACTGGGTGAAGAAATGCTGAATGTTAGCATTTCTATCCTCTGCTTCTGTGGTTCTCAACCAGGGGTGACTTTGCTCCTCGGGGCACCTCTGGTAATGTCTGGAGGCATTTGGAGGGATTCTTACTGACACCTAGTGGGTAGAGGCCAGGATGATGCTACACATTATACAATACACAAGACAGCAACATAGTACCTAGCCCAAGTGTCGATAGTGATCGGGTTGAGAATAGTGTCTAGTTTCTTATAAGATATTCACTTATCTCCTTATAAGTCACTGTGAAGGTCTTGAATCTCTATATTAGAAACTGCTCTGCTGTTCTGTTTCTTTCTGTATAAAATAAAAGATATTTGTAAGAATTACCTTTGATAGTACAATGAAGTAGCCAATAATATCGTACCCAGTAAAGACACACATGCATTTTATTCTCAGATTTGCTGCTAGAGACACGTCTCTTGCAAAAATGAGACTTCAAGAATGCTTAAATATCAGGAGAAGTTTGTTTGGTGAGAAAAATATCCTAGTTGGAGAAATTATGGAATTTTTAGCAGATTTACTATCTTTTCTACCGGAAGAGAGTGAAAGGTAAGTTTATACCAAATGTTCCAAGTAGCGTGTCTTCTCTCCCCGCCCCCCCCGCCCCCCCCAAAATACCAGTGGCTGGGAGGTCTGGGGTTGACCCATCAAGGGTGCCTCACTTCTCTGACTGCAGCCTTGTTCAGAAACCTGAGAGTTCTCTCCCTGTTTGTCAGGACACTGACTGTAATGTATTTGAAAGGACCTCTTGGCCCACGAATTGTGTAGAAGTTTTTGCAGTAGGAAAAATACAAAGGAGTGTGATGTTGTTGTGTTTCCCTGAATCACTCCCAGGCCTTGGAGGAAGATGTACAGCCGACCCTTAAACCACACAGGTGTGAACTGTGTGGATCCACTTATATATGGATTTAAAAAAAATAAATATGGTACAGGACTGTAAATGCATTTTTTTCTTCCTTATGATTTTCCTCATAACATTTTCTTTTCCCTAGCTTATTTCATTGTAAGAGTACAGTATATACAATACGTATGATATACAAGTCTGTACTAATTGACTGCTTATGTTGTCAGTAACACTTAACACTGTAAGTAACACTGTAAGTGTTACTATTAAAGTTTTGGGGAGTCAAAAGATATGCACATTTTCAGTTGCACAGGGGTTGGTGTCCCTCTCCACCCCCCCCCCCCAACAGTGTGGTTCAAGGGTTAACTGTATTTATATCCTGACTCTGTGCAGGTCTCAGCTCCATTGTCTGTGGGGCCACACCCCATGGGTCTCCTCCTGGAAGACCCAGGCTTTCCCTCTGTGTTTTCCTTCTCCTCTCCTCACTCGGGAAGTCCCCTTCCTCTCCTGTGACGCTTGGGGCTTTCCTTCTGCTCTCCACACAAGGCATTGTTAAGGCTGTTAGAGAAAAAACTGTTCATAATGATGTAGGGCAGACCTGACCCAGGGACCCAGAGCAGGGTACTATGAGACCAGCTAAGGGGTCCTTGGCTTCAGGCAGGATGGAAATCAAACGTGAGCCAGCAGGAGGTGAAAGCATAGTTTACTGGAAAAAAAAAAAAAAATATATATATATATATATATGTAAAGAGAGAGAGACAGACAGACAGACAGATAGATGGGGTGTCCAGGAGACTTGGAAAGGAAAAGAGCACGAGTCTCGTTTTTGCTTGGGGTCTGGGAGTTTTTACTGAGGATGGCGGTCTGGTGTAAGTGTCCCCTCAGGCATCCAGGAACCAGCTAGATCAAAGATGAGGGCCCAGGTGTTAGTTCTTGGAGCCAGGGGTCCTTGGCATGGAGATGTCTAGCGCTGGTGGTCTGGAGTACCCGTGATGGCTTCTTCTGGTCATTCTCACCCGGCCTGTCCTTAGATGTTATCTATTCCTGAGAAATCATTAATTCCTTGTCCCTGGCAAGGAGGACATATGCTCTTTGCCTTCCAAGGCATGTGTAGAGTGGGTAGGGGTGCAGGTCCTAGCAAGAATAAAAGCCAGAAAAGAAGGAAAAAAAACAACTTTTTCTCTCATGGAGTCCCTTTGCTTTTCCTGTCTCAGTAACACTTGTTAAAGAAAGATAAGGTGGGGGGCGCCTGGGTGGCGCAGTCGGTTAAGCGTCCGACTTCAGCCAGGTCACGATCTCGCGGTCCGGGAGTTCGAGCCCCGCGTCAGGCTCTGGGCTGATGGCTCGGAGCCTGGAGCCTGTTTCCGATTCTGTGTCTGCCTCTCTCTCTGCCCCTCCCCCGTTCATGCTCTGTCTCTCTCTGTCCCAAAAATAAATAAACGTTGAAAAAAAAAAATTAAAAAAAAAAAAAAAAAAAAAAAAGAAAGATAAGGTGGACTTTTTTTCAGGTCCTGCAGTGAGGTTTTGCAGGGGGAGAGATTGGACACAACCCCCAATACAAAGAGAAGTTGTGTGTGGGGGGATCGGTGGATGGAAAATTGCTGAGAAGAAACATCGGGGGTGAGGAGGATTCAAGCTCAATGGACCTAAGGGGATTCCTTTTTTTTTTTTTAATGTTTTCTTAAATTTCTTTAATGTTTATTTGTATTTGAGAGAGAACACAAGTGGGGGAGGGGCAGAGAGAGAGGGGGACAGAGGATCCCAAGCAGGCTGTGCACTGACAGCAATGAGCCCTGTGGGGCTTGAACTCACGAACCGTGAGATCATGACCTGAGCTGAAGTCAGACGCTCAACCGACTGAGCCACCCAGGTGCCCCCGACCTAACAGGATGCTTGCTGAAAGCAGGCTGGCATGATCAGACCTCACCTGGGGTATGACGGGGAATGAGGAACCCGGTTTTGACAGTGATCAGACATCAGGGGGCGGGGAGTCCTCTTTAAACGGACTTATCAGGATTCTTGCTAAAGTTGGACGGTGCAGAAATGAACACAGACATCCAAAAGTTAAGGCCTGTTTGAGAAAGAGTGAGAAGGCCATGAGCGGAGTTTGGTCAAGGAGAGATTCTTTGTCAGGTCCTGTGTTTGGGAGAGGGGTATAGGTGTCATCCTATGGGTGGAATCAGCGTTAGCATCTGCCGGGTTAGCATCTACCACTTCTCTCGACAGATAGGTGTGAGAGAAGGTTCTGTGTGAGTCCAGACGCTGATACACCCCACCCTTCCTTTGCCTCTGGCTCACACACCTTTGAACGTCTACCTCCATCCAGCTCCATTTTCTCTACTCCAGTGAATGTCATCAGGAACATGTTACATGTGTCCCTTTGTACTTTTTGATCTTGTTGGCCTTCTCATGCTGAGGTAAGGACTGTGCTGATGACTCCCTTCCGGAAACAACTCTCTCCTGGTGCCTGAGATCCCCTCCCTCCTGGATCTCTTCTCTGATGATCCCTTCTCAGTTCTTTTGTGGGTTTCCTCTTTCTCTCACTGACTCTTGTTCAAATGATGGTGCTCCCTTGGGTTCAGTTCATGGACGCTGTGCTTGGACGCTGGTCTCAATTTTAGCCCCCCAACCTCACCTGTGCCTAGAGCTTCAGCCGTAAGGTGCTGGCCGCCTGCCGTCATGTTCCTCTTAGACCTATCATCTATCGGGTGTCTCCACTTGAGTATTCCAAAGTATTTGGGCATTTCCGAGTCCACATTCTCAAGACTGAACACGTCCACCCTCTCTTCCTGACGAAACGCGTCTTCTGTTTCACCCAGTGCAGACACCACGGGGTCATCTTGATCGTATTTATGATCAGTCACTATACTAAAGACTGCATGCGTTTTCTCGTCAAATCCTCAAAACGATTCTGTTGAGCTCATCTTGAAGGTGAGAAAGCTGAGGTTCAGAAGATTAGGATGCTTGCCCAGCTTTAAGTGGTCGAGCCAGGATTATCACCCAGGCAGTCTGATTGCAGAGCTCTATGCCTAACTAACCTCCATGTCACTACCAGGCCTGTCTAACTTGAGAGCTCAGGTTCTAACCACGTCACTCTACTGGGTGATGCCCCAATGATCCCAGCACCAGGTCCACAACATTCACTGTAACGCCCAGGTTCAGCGGATCTCCTTTTTCGTCTGGGGGTCACTGCATCACCTCAGACCCTCATTCTTCCCTTGGAGTGACTGGCCTCCCTGACTGTAGCCTTACCTGCTGCAGTCTCTCCTCCACATTGTCCATCCAGGGGAATTTTCTACAGTGCATGTTAGATCACATCATACTCTTAATGGAGATTTTGCACCACGAAAGCCCCGAACCCTTGGGTTTGCACTTAGTGCCCTTCATGAGTGGCCGGTCCTTTGTTTCACTCTTCAGCCTCTGCTCCTACCTTGGGAAGTTCTCTGAGACACGGATTAGTTTTACTCATCTTTGAGCCCCAGCCCTGAATGTTTGTTGAATGAATGAATGAATGAATGAATGCAAACCTTTAATTAAATTTTTCTTTTCTAGATGCCAAAGGAAGCAAGCAATTGAATATTATAAACAAGTGATACGAATAACGGAAAATGCAGGGACTTTCACCAATTCCTCACTCGTCAGGAAGCAGCTGAGCATTAGCCTAAGTGACACCTTGTGTAAATTAAGTAATTGCTGACATATTTCTATTAGAAGAGGGTGACTTTTCCCTTTGACCTGCATACTTGGCTTATTTTAAAAATGCCTTCATTTTGAAGCAGGTAACTCCTGTTGACTATGTAAGCGTCTTGTTTACCTTGTCTTATCAGGAAAGCATCTTAGTCTGTCTGGGCTGCTGTAACAGAATACCACAGACAGGGAGGCCTAGACAACAGATACCTGTTTTTCACAGTTCTGAAAGCTGGGAAGTCCAAGATCAGGTGGCAATAGACTTGTGAGAGAGCCTGCTTCCTGGTTCATAGACAGCTGTTTTCTCACTGTGTCCTTACATGGTGGGAGGACGGACACCCCTTTTATGAGGGCACCGATCCCATTCATGAGGGGGTTGCCCTCATGACCCACTCACCTCCCAACGGCCTCATCTCTGAATGCCATCCTGTTGGGGGTTAGGAGTTCAGCAAAAGAATTTGGGAGGAGGACACACTCAGTCCGTAATGGAAAGAAGTCTTTCCATCTTCTAGAAGTCTTTCCATCCGTCTCTCAATCTCTTGTGGGCGGGACACCGTGCCCGGCTAGACCCTGTCTTGTCAGCGTGGCTTCCCTTCCTGCCCATTCTGTTGTAAGACACTGTTTGTATAGGAATAGCCTCTTCATACTTATTCCTGTGACCCTGGAGTAACACGTGACTGAAAATCACAAATGGCTTTTCACATGGGCCTACCTTTGATTGAATGTTTTTTAACTTTTTTACCTTTATTTATTTATTTTTAGAGAGAGCACTCACGCATGTGTGCACATGAGTGGAGGAGGGGCAGAGAGAGAGAGAGAGAGAGAGAGAGAGAGAGAGAGAGAATCCCAAGCAGGCTCCATGCTATCACCACAGAGCCTGATGTGGGTCTCAAACTCCTGAACTGTGAGATCATGACCTGAGCCAAAATTAAGAGTCAGATGCTTAACCAACTGAGCCACCCAAGAGCCTCATTAAGGGCATTTTAAATGTTAATTACTTGTGTTATCATTCTCATACATTTATTCATTCACTCATTCATTCATTCATTCATTCACTCATTCAACAAGTATTTGCTGCACCTTAAAGCAGTAAGAACATTTTATTTAGGACTGTTGCAATAGGGGAAAGAGGCCTCAGTACAAAAGTACACTCAATTCTGAATACAGCATGGACAAGTGAGAATTTATAGCCAAGGAGTAGGGAGGGAGTCAATGGATAGAAAATTCACCGAGAGGAAACGTCCGATGTAGGGAATTCGGGCTCAATGAACCTAACAGGGCTCTTGCTGAAGGCAGGCCTCACCTGGGCTGTGATGGGGACTGAGGAACCTGATGTCCAGGGTGATCAGACACTGAGGATGGCTAAACTGACTTAGGAGGATTCTTGCTAAAACTGGACAATGCAGAGATGAACACAGAAGCCCAAAGTGAGGCCTGGTTGAAAAAGAGCTGAGAAGAGCCTGAACTGAGTTTGGTCAATCGGAGAATCTGAGGTGACAGTCTGTGGGGCAATAAATTCTACAGTTTGTTTCCTCTTCTGGTCATGGTTTTGTGAGACACTTATTCAAAAATGAAGTCTTTCTGTGTAATATATCCTGTACAGCTTGTCTCCTCTCAATTTCAATCCAGTTTCAAGACAAATCTTAACCTGATAAAACTGTTAATTCTGGAGATTTTAGTACGAATCCTGACTATGAAAAGAGGATTTTTGTGATTTATGTTCCAGGCTACCTCTGACACAGAACCGTATTACTGTTCTCCTTCTCTGATAAGTGTTTTTATTTATGTATTTATGAGAGAGCTCGTATGTGCACAAGTGGGGGAGGGGCAGAGGGGGTGGAGAGAGAGAATCCCAAGCAGGCTCCATGCTGTCAGTGCAGAGCCCAAGGCGGGGCTCTATGCCATGAACGGTGAGATCAAGACCTGAGCCGAGATCAAGAGTCGGATGCTCAACCGACTGAGCCACCCAGGCGCTCCTCTGATAAGTGTTTTAAATCCGCCTATTGAGAAACAATTTCAGTGGGAGTGTGGCTTTTCATATCCCATAATATCAAGCTGAATGTTCTGTACTGAATTGTTTATTTTGGAAGAAGTATGATAGATGAAGTTCACGTTACTTCCCTCTCCCTGGGATTCTTTTAAAAAAAGAAATGCCAACCATCTCTGTCAAATTTAGAAGGAAGAAATTAAACAAAAGCTCTAGTGGGTGACTTTCCATACGGTGAGTCAGTCCTCTCTCCTCAGAGGAGTTTTCAATGCTCGGCTCAGCTGTGGTCCTCTATAGCACTAGGTCTCTTAATCCAAAAGATCAGGTAAGTGACATAGACAAACTGCCTTTCAATTTTATTTTATTCTTTCCTTGAGAGAGAGAGAGAGAGAGCGAGAGAGCACACATGTGGGGGTGGAAGAAAGAGAGACAGAGAGAATGCTCAGCATGGAGCCTGACTTGGGGCTCAATCTCTTGACCCTGGGATCATGACCTGAGCTGAAATCAAGTCGGATGCTCAACTGACTGAGCCACTCAGGCATCCTATGCATTTCAATTTTAACTTCCACATATAAATAGTTATTTCCTCAAACTCTTAAATTTAGAATCAAGACTTTTTTTTTTTTTAGAGTGGGTCCTCTGATTAGAATTAGCCATCACCTTTCTCAAAATGTATCACCCACAATTTCCAGTTTTAGTTTCTGTAGGGTGAGAACTTGGACAATTGTCATGGTTTGTGTAAGATCCTTCTAGGTTGCTATCTCTTTCTTCCCTCCACCCTTTATGGCTGTCTTGCCCTGGAATTTGAAAGAATTCCAAGGCATTCATCCTGTTTTTCATAGAAAACAACTCTCACTTCATTTTTTAAAGTAGACACCATGCCCAGTGTGGAGCTGAATTCAGGGCTTAAACTCACGACACTGAGATCAAGACCCGAGCTGAAATCCAAGAGTCAGATGCTTAACCACTTGAGCCACCCAGGCACCCCACCAAAAATGTATTTTAGATCTAATACTCTGTGGCTGATAGAGGATGGGGCTGGTAAGAGAGGACTGGAGAGTCTCCTGTGTTAACTGAGACCAGGACAGTAGAAATAGAGAGAAAGGGTTGTATTTGAGATTTCAGAGGTAAATCCAACTGTTTTCAGTGCTTGATTGGATGTGGGAGGTGAGGGAAGGGAACAAAGGTATCCCCCAGTTTATGGCCATACCAGAGGTGATTGCATCTGCGTGGATGAGGTTGTTGCCGTTCTAAGACAGGAAGCATAGGTTGAGAGTTGGGGTGGGATCCATGGTGAGCTAATTTAGGGCATGTTGAGTTTTGTTTTTTTTTAAATTTTTTTTTTCAACGTTTATTTATTTTTGGGACAGAGAGAGACAGAGCATGAACGGGGGAGGGGCAGAGAGAGAGAGGGAGACACAGAATCGGAAACAGGCTCCAGGCTCTGAGCCATCAGCCCAGAGCCCGACGCGGGGCTCGAACTCCCGGACCGCGAGATCGTGACCTGGCTGAAGTCGGAAGCTTAACCGACTGCGCCACCCAGGCGCCCCAGGGCATGTTGAGTTTGAATCTCTTATGTGAGTGGGGACATTCAGTAGGCAGTAGAGTATATGACTCTGGTGCTTAGGAGCTAGAAGACTGAGCTGGAGAAAAATATTTTGGAGTCCTTAGCAGATGCTTGGTGGATCAACCTGGTAGAATGGTTGAAAGAGCCAAGAAGAATATAAGACAAAAAGATGGCAAGAGATAGAAGTTGGAAGAATGCCAGTATTTAAGGGCTGGGCGGAGGGAAGAGTTGTAGTGAAAGATGAGGAATGGCTCTAGAAGGAGGCTGAGAATCGGTAAAGTCATGGAAGCTGAGAAAGGACAGGGCTGACAACTGACCACCAGCTTGAGAGCAGACCCTTGCGCCACAGAGGTCGCAGGGAACCTTCAGTTTTGGTGGAGTGGTAGGGGCAAAAGCCTGTGTAAGAGAGAACAATGAATTTGTTCCTTCTACTCAAAAACGGGGTCTGCACAGGCCCCTGAATCGGTGGAATGAACTCATGCAGTACTGAGGCAGAGGACAGAGGTTGCTGCTTGTCATGTGCAGCCGGGTCCCTGTAAGCGGACCTGCCAATGGTCTCAGTGGAGAGGGGTGGAGCGAAGGACACCCTCCATCCTCCTCCCCGCCCACATACCCTCTTTTATTGTTTCCTTTCAGGGCAGAAATGGAAAGCCCATGGAGACATCCAGTTGCAACGTTTCACTTTGAGACAATGATAGCTTTCTCCCTCCCTAATATGTTTGTAGACACACATTTATTGAAAGAATGAGGAAACAAGCTTAGTTTCTCAAACTGAAGGACTTCTGAGGAAGAAACTTTGGACATGCATACTTAGCAAACAAAAAAACTTTCAACGAAGAACCTCTAGGCAATGCATAATCCTCCTTCCTCGTTCACATTTGCAGGACACCTTCCGGGTGGAGAACATAGAAGGGGATTGTCTCTACTTAACCCATTCATTCCCACACAGGTGCACAGGTGGGGGGGGGCCTCCCTGTTGGGCAGTGTCCATAGAGTTGATTCGATTTCCTGAGGACCTCCACCAACACCTGAGATCTTCCTTGTTAGCTGGTGGCAACCACCTGCATTGCCACTATGGACTGGGGAGAAAGTAAACACAGGGCTGGCATTGGAAAATCCCACATGTTAGGTGACAGCAAATATTAGAGGAAGCAAGAGGCTTAAATTGTAGTAGAATACAGATTAGAAAAGGTTATACTTTAGAAGAATACTTAAAAGGGCAGAGGATTGTCTTTGGATAAAAGATCTTGCTTTCTTTTTCTAGAGGAAATAGTAAAGTTACCACTTTATTTTTTATTTTATTCTTTTAGTAATGTTTATTTATTTATTTGGACAGAGAGAGAGACTGAGAGTGAGTGAGTGGGGGAGGGACAGAGAGAGAGGGAGAGAGAATCCCAAACAGGCTCCACAGCACAGAGCCTGATTCGGGGCTTGATCTTAGGACCCATGAGATCATGACCTGAGCCGAAATCAAGAGTTGGACACTCAACCGACTGAGCCACCCAGGCGTCCCTCACTTTATTTTTAATATAAGCAGTAAAAAAGTTGGCGGCGGGGGATGAGGAGAACTTACCATTTAAAATCTGAGAATAAGGGCGCCTAGGTGGCTCAGTCAGTTGAGCGTCTGACTCTGGCTCAGGTCATGATTTCGTGGTTGATGAGTTTGAGCCCTGCATAGGGCTTTGTGCTGACAGCTCAGAGCCTGGAGCCTGCATTGGATTCTATGTGTGTGTCTCTCTCTCTGCCCCTCCCCCGCTTGTGCTGTCTGTCTCAAAAAGAAAATCAACATTAAAAAAATTTTTAAATCTGAGGACAGATTTTCAACGTAGTTGGTAGGCCTGTCCCCCACTTTTCTTACCTCTGATTCATATTCTGTCCCTAAGTGCAAAATGAAAAGATAGCTGATGGTTCCTCCCTATCTATATTTTTGTGGAAAATCTCCTAAGGATCCGTTGCAACAGGGAGAACGGTGTTGTCTTTACCTACCTCTAGAAGTTACAGTGCTTGGATCCCAGGGACCTGGCTTTGAATCTCAGTTTTGCTGGTTTCTGGACAGAACCTCCCTGAATCTCAATTTTCTTACTGGCCAAAAAGGGATAGTAATAATGTCCATAGGGTTATTTTGAAGATTTAATGAGGTGATGTATGCAGAAAGACCAACAGAATGCCCAATTAATGTTAGATTCCCTCTCCATCAAGAATGAAGAGTTCAAGTAAGAAGAGGTTCGGTGACTTCCGCCTAATTGAAACGAACCCATCCTGGTCTGTCTTCTTCCCTGGGCTGGGAGGACTGACCAGTCTAGGTCGTGCTGCCCAGCCAGTACTGGTCCCAAGGGAGGATGGGATGGCCTGGGGCTGGGCCTGAGGCAAGGCTGTCCTTTCCTGAAAGCTACAACACTTGTTGCCAGAAAGAGAGGACTGGATTGTGTCTGAGGTCAGAGCTATAGATACAGGTGCAGAATGGATCCTGAGGGTACAGGGGCCTGAGGAGCCAAGATGTGTGGCCAGGAGGGAGTCTGAGGAGCAGGAGCCGGAAACTGTGTGTGTTGGGGCAGTGGTAGCTGGTCTGTGTGGCAAGTCGGAGCCTATTAAAGGGCTTTGGGCAGAATAAACGTTCTGTGCGGCCTGGTTATTGGCATCCAGAAGATCTCGGGGAATGAGTTCTTGCTCAGCTGCCGCGTGAGACATTCTGGCTCTCTTCTTCTCTTTACCTTGTAAGGTTAGTTAAGACCAAGGCAACGTGGCCATCCAGAGCAGGGTCACTTGTGAAAGTGCCTTCTGCTCTGCTAGACATAACATCACAGGGAGTTATGAAAATAATTCGAAAAGAAGAAAAATAGCCACAGATTGCTAAGCAGAGCCAATAGCTACAGCTCCCTACGAGACTCTGAGACCTGGGTTATGACTCATGAGGCAGAGCTACAGAGAAGAGAACATTTCCGCAAATAGAAGCCACGGCTGGTCCTTCGAAGAGGGACAATCCAGGATGAGGGAAGCGGCAGCCTAGTGTAGCAGTCAGTGGAGGACACGGGCTTGGGGATGAAGCAGACCTTGGACTGTTCTACCATGAACGGGAGCTAGTTACTTCTTCCAGTCTTCTCCTCTTTAAAAGACAATAGACATGCACTAAAAGTTCTCTGGAAGGACGCGGGTTAGGAGAAGACTGCACAGATGAGGACCGAGATGGGAGAGACGCTTTTTACTTCATAGCTTTATACATTTTCATTGAACCATGTGGATGTGTGTCCTAGTAAAAGGCTAAATGAGAAAACAATAGACAAATGATGATCATCTATACCTTTTAGGATTACACAGGCCCGATGGATGGCAATCACATAATTTACCGTTGTTATTATTATTATTATTATTATTATTAATATGGGGCCAGTGGTTTTTACCCTTAAGATCTTGGCAGTCTCTTTGTCACACACCCAAATCGATGTCCTGTATGCACTGGCCTTACATTATGTTTATAACTAGTGGTAGAAATTCAGCTCCTTAAAATGGGTCTTGTAAATGGGTAAAATGAGTAAATGAATAAATGGGTAAAATAAGTAGATGAATAAATGAATAAATTTACCACTTGCAGTTTAGACTGTTAATATATATATATATGTATATGTCATATATATATGTATATATATATGTATATATATATATATATATACATATATATATATAAACACATTTTAGAGAGTTATATTACATTATTGACAGTGGCACCTGGCTTTATATAAGAACACCTATAGACCCTTTGCCTATATTCACCAATTGTTAATGTTTTTGGCCACATTTGCATTCTTTTTCTCTTTCATACGTGCATGTCCATCCATATTTTTTTTTCCAAACTATTTAAATGTTAGTTGCTGATATGACACTTCTGTTTGTAAATACTTCAGCATGTGTCTTCAAGGTACAAGGACGTTCCCCCAAATAACTACTATACACTTATCAAATCTGGGAAATTTGACCATTACATAAGGCTGTTATCTAATGTGCAGTTTATATTCAAGTGTCCCCATGTGTTCTAGGAAATATCCTTTTTTTAAACGTTTATTTTTATTTATTTTGAGAGAGTGCATGTGTGCATGCACGAGAGGGAGGGGCAGAGAGAAAGAGAGGGAGAGAGAGAATCCCAAGCAAGCTCCATGGTCAGCACAGAGCCTGACGTTCAATCCCATGACCTTGAGACCATGACCTGAGCCAAAATCAATTTGTATCTGATTGTTTCCTTATATTTAGACTTGGATTAAATGTTTTTGTCAGGAATACTATAATAGATGATGTTCTAATGCCATCTTTTTTTTTTAAGTTTATTTATTTTGAGAGAGAAAGAAAACATGAGCAGGGAAGGGGGAAAGAGAGAGAGAGAGAGAGAGAGAGAGAGAGAGAGGATCACAAGCAGGCTTTGCACTGTCAGCTCAGATCCTGACATGGGGCGCGAACTCACGAACTGTGAGACCATGACCTGAGTTGAAGTTAAAAGTAGGCTGCTCAAACGACTGAGCCACCCTTTTCTTAAAAATAATGGAATGGTTCACGTAATCTTCTCTGTATCATTCCCATTTTAGTATATGTACTGCTGAAACAAGCACCCAGTGCCATCTTTTATAATTTTTTTTATCCTTCTCTTTTAAGTATGTGAACCAGGAGTAATTTTTAAAAATGCTAATATTCTTATTTTCAAATATCCAGCAGGTCAGTTATTCATAAATGACTCCGGTCATCATGTCATGACTGAAGCAGTGGGCTATTTGTACAGATCACTTGACTTAAGGGCAACCTACCTGGGATCTTCTCATTCATCAATCCATGGAATCCTGCACTGAGTTTCTGTTCTGGGTCTCAAAAAGAAACCTGCTTCTGGCTATTCACGTGACACATGTGGCCTCTTGACGATTTCTGATCTTTTGCAGACTTCTGAGGGAAATTGAGGGGATCAGGAGTAGAAGATGTTGGCTTCAAGGCATGAGTCAGCAATATTTCGAGGGTTCTAGGAATGGCACCTCATTATGCGAGTACTTGCTTAAATTAGACTACCACGGTGCTCAGAGTTCTAATACAGTGAGCTCTGCGATATGCATGAATGCACATAACCTACAGAGAGTTAAAAGCATGGACTTGGCACCTCATATAATTTCAGAGAAATCAAAATGTGCTTCTGGAAAGGGGAAAAAAGTCTCGAGACCCATTGTTTCCATTTCTGTTGAGGAGAAGACCCGACAGAAGACACAGGATAATGTGGAGCCGTGGAATGACCCAGGAAAAGGAGGTTCAATGAAAAAGAAAGATTATTCCTCTAAGGTTTTATCTTTGAGTAAAATGGATGGTGTAGTAAAGGTTTCACAGCAAAAGGTTTTCTCAGCTAAAGGTGAGGGTGGAAAAGGCCAAATCACCACAATTTACCGGCATCCCTTGGCAGGAGGGTCTCTTAGCACAAATAATCCCTGGGAATCCATATCTGAGCTCATATCAGAAAGGGGCTTTTTCATAGCCCAGAATACAGTTCGGTTCCCCAGAAGAGTTTTTTGCAGAGAAGATCTCAGTTTGAAACCAAATTGTTGAAGACCTCAAATGATACTAATAAAGTATAAAAATGATCATGGGTGTATTTGTGTTTGAAATTTCTTAATACTTGCCTTTATTTAGAACTCTGTGATGAGATATTTTCTTTTATGACTTTTAGAAGTGATGATAATCAAAGTCTAGGTCTTGATTTTTTTAGTTCTTTAAAATATGTAACAGATTGTAGCTAAAAACAATTTTGAAGTGATTCATATTTACATGGTAGGTAGAAGAATGTTGATCTCACAGGGTTCCATATCTAAAAATGTGCTGAAGCAGTACCATTAAAGTTCTAATTGTGTTACTTTTACATTGATACAGTTTATTTTGAATTTATGAATTGATTTTCCTTGTAAACAAAATTTATAACTGCTATCACCAAAACTTTTTTTAATGAAACATGAATAAGAAAAGATAAATTGGAATAAATCAAAACCGTAAAGTAAGTTTAATGTACCAGAGTCCATGGGTTTATTTTTTTTTAAGTTTATTAATTTTTGAAGGAGAGAGAGATACAGTGTGAGCAGGGGAGGGGCAGAGGGAGAGAGGGAGACACAGAATCGGAAGCAGGCTCCAGGCTCTGGGCTGTCAGCACAGAGCCTAATGCGGGGCTTGAATTCACAAACTGTGAGATCATGACCCGAGCCGAAGTCGGACGCCCAACTGACTGAGCCACCCAGGTTCCCCCAGAGTCCATGGATTTAATATCATATCTATATTATTCTTTTTTAAAAAAATGTTTATTTATTTTGAGATAGAGCTTGAGCAGGGGAAGGGCAGAGAGAGAGAGAGAGAGAGAGAGAGAGAGAGAGAGAGAGAGAATCCCACACAGACTCTGTGCTGTCAGCACAGAGCCCAACACAAGGCTGGATCTCATGAACTGTGAGATAATAACCTGAGCCAAAACCAAGAGTCGAAGGCTTAACTGACTGAGCCACCCAGGTGCCCATATCCTGTCTACTTGAAACATTTTAATTGTCTCATCAGTGATTTGTTACCCATTAACTGTTAAGGATTACTTATTGGCTATTTTATCACCTAACTAAATTCTACAGAGTATATACTAGGAAGCCAGATGGAAGAATGGGCTCAGCAATGGGACCTCAGGAAAATTATTCCACTTCTCTTGACCTCAGTTTCATTATTTATAAAATGGGAGAAATCACAGCTCCTGTTTTTCAGGATTACTGAGGGGATTGCATGAGAATGCACATAGCAAGCCTTTAATAAATAGTAGTTGTTATCTGTAAAGGTCTAACTCAGAGGCCATGTTTTTCCAAGAAGCATTTTCTGATCCCTTCAGCCAACAAGGTAAGCATAGGTGAATGCTTGGGTTATTTGTCTTAAATCGTGACTTATTTCACACATGGCAGTGTGGTCTTCCAGGCAGTGTGCCAGCCTTGAGTTATTCCCTGTACTCCAACTAACACCCTGCTCAACAGTAACCACAGTAATCGAGAGCTTGGGGAGTCCTCTGAGTTCAGCGATCCTCAGCGGGGTTCTGGGTGGGCCTTTCCTGCAGCAGCCAAGTCTGATTCAGTCACACAGAAATGTCGCATCGTGGGGGTTACTGTTTGTCTTTGGTGGACCACAATGCATAGAACAGGTGCAGCCTAGCAGATGTGAGGGAAGACGGGTGCACCTGTGAACGTAGCAGGCGCAGGAGCAGTGTGGCGGTATTCTGAGGGCCTCCCTCTCGAGGCAGGAATTTCTGGAGGGGCACTGGCCTTCTAGGCTGTGCAGTAGGCGGGGGCGGGGGCAGAGGATGACTTTCAAACAGATCAGCCCACATGTGGGGCCTTGGCCCAGTTGCCCCTCTTGGGCGGCGCTGGAAAGATCCAATCTTGGGGACCGAGGGACCTTCCAGACCCGCCCCCGCAGTCCAGCAGAGAGCCAGAATTCAGACGCTGTTAATGCTGAGAGAGGTCACGTCCTGAAGCCTGGGCTAGAGGCACTTTGTCCATGCAGTCAGAGTTGGGGGAACGGCCTCAGTCGGCGAGCGGGAGGAGGAAACAGGTAGGATCTTGGAGCGACCACAGCAGGCTGGGCGCCAGGGCCAGGCCGCCCACGCCCCGCCCACGCCCCGCCCACGCCCCGCCCTCGCCCCGCCCCTTGCCCGGCAGGACCAGGCCCCGCCCAAGGCCCCACCCCTTCCCCGTCCCTTCCCCGCCCCCTGTCAGACAGGCCCAGACCCCGCCCCCGCCCCGCCCCGCCTCCTGCCCGACAGGGCCAGACCACGCCTCAGACACGCCCCTTCCCCGCCCCCTGCCGGAGAGGACCAGCCCCCCCCGCCCCCGCCCAGGCCCCGCCCCCGCGGCGGCCACAGGGGCGGGCCGCGCCGCCGCCACGTGCTCCGACGCAGGGAGCCGCCCGCCGGCTGGCTGAGCGCGGGTAGAGCTCCGGTATCTGGGCGCCGCCAGCAGCAGGGCAGCGGGAAGCATGGCCACGGCGGCGGCGGCTGTGGCCCGTCGGGCCGGGGCGAGGGCGGCGGCGGCTCTGCTGAGCGCCTGCGGGACCGCGGCCCGGGGGTGGCGGCGCGCGGGCCCCGCGCGGCCCTTGTGCACAGCACCTGGAACGGCACCGGACATGAAAGGCTACCTGTGGGAGCGCTACCGGGAGGCAAAGAGGAGCACGGAAGGTGAGTGCGGCGGTTTCCGCAGAACCTCCAGTGCCTAGGGGCCCGTCTCAGGCGGTCAGCGGGTGAGCGGGCACCCTCGCACCCGCGCGGGTCCCGCTGCTGACCTCCAGGGCCCTCCAGTCGTGACCCTCGGTCTCCCCCAGTCCCAACTGCGGCGACATCTCCCCCGCAGTGCGATTCCGGGAAACGCGGAAAAATGCACCTCCAGAAACTTTACAATTTTCCTTTCTCCTGTCGGGAAAGCAGTTTTATAAATTCTGGCGATTCGTAGCCAGAAATCTACATCGGAAGCGCTTTGGGCTCCACGGACATCGCTTAGGAGGCAGTCACCCCCAGGCACTGTTAGGTATTGTTAATAACGGAGAGTAATAATAGTAGCAGCCGGAGTCCGGCAGGCGGCGAGTGCCTCTGGAGCTGAGTTGCTGGGCTGCTGTCGGTGGCCAGAAGCGATTTTCCTTTTTTTTTTTTTTTTTTTTGCCGTGTTTGAAATAGGAGGGGTCCAAGTTGAGAGTGTTCTGGGTTATCTACCAACCTTAGTGAGGAGGGGATTCCAGGGAGTGACTCCTTTGTTGGCAGGTGAACATAAAATCAGCTTGGTGAGGGAAATGGGCAGAGGCGGTGGGAGGCCCGAGGAAATCCTAGTGCCAGGCACATAGATAGTCCTCCTGAATCCTTCCCATACCTCGGAGGGACGATGCCACATCCCCATCCTGTAGATGGGAAAAGTCAGACTCAAGTTTAAGGAACCTGGCCAAGGTCACACCTTGACCTGGGGTCTGTCTCAGCCCCTGACCCTCTGTCCCGTTTCCTGTGCTCCGCTACTTTTCTGTAGCAGCTGACCATTTGGGGCCTGGTATTAAAGGCCAGTGTTAAGCCATTGGTGCTGCTACTTTCAAGGAAGATTTAGAACTGAAATGTTTGTACTGACTGATGGTGGCAGTGTGGTGGGGTGGGGTAGCGTGGATAAGGAAAGTATTTGGTGGGAGAGAACTTTTGGTAGGATCCCATTTTCAATCTTTTGGCCAGAAGTCAGTTTAATGAGAGAAAGCAAGGGGCTGATTTTCACCAACTGGGATAATTTTCTGAGAGAGCTCAAAGTGGCTGGCAACGCAGAATTCTGTAAAAAAGGGCTTCTTAGTTTTCCTTTGCTCAGAGTTAAATTTTGCACTGCATTTGGAAGTGGCTGTGTGGTATGGTGAAAAGGGTGCCTTTCCAGATCCTGGACGTTGCAGATCTTAGATGAAACAGATGTAGATCATCTAGCTCTGCTTTGGGACTTGCAAGACTGTTTAAAATTGAAATTATTATATATTTACACGGTGTTGTAAAAATTGATGCCGGAGGTCTGGCATACCCTTTACCCAAGTTTCTCCCAGTGGTAACATTTTGCAAAAGAATAGTATAGTATCTCAAGCAGTGTGTCGACGCTGATACGTTGTACAGATCTTAATCAGAGCCCTCTACTTTGACTTCACTTGTGTTTGTGTATTTAGTTCTATACGGTTTTATCATATGCAGGTTCAAGAATCCGGTGCTGCGGTTAATACTCTTAAGATACGGAATATCATTAGCGACATCTCTCACATTGTCTTTATAGCCATGTCCACTTCCCGCCAATGCTTTCTCCAGTCCCTGGGGCATTATCTGTTCTCCATTTCAAAAATTTTGCCATTTCAAAGATGTTATATAGAAGGAATCAAACAGTATGTGACTTTCTGGAATTGGCTTTTTTAACTGAGCGTAACTGAGCGTGCAAGTGGTTGTGTGTGTTGTGTCCATGTGTGTTCTCTTTTTATTGCTGAGTAGCGTCCCATGGAGTGGATGAACCACAGCTGAACCATTTTTTAACCGTGGTGCACCGCTGAACTGTACTGCACTCACTGAAAGATATCTGGGTTGCTCCCAGTTTTTGACAATTAAGAATCTGCGGTAAACATTTGCGTATATAGGTTTTTGTGTGAACATGTTTTCATTTGTCTAAATGCCATTGCTTGGTTGAATGGTAATTGCATGTTTAGTTTTATAAGAAACTACAGGTCGAATTGTTGCCATTCTTCATGAAGCCTCAGTTTCATCATCTGTAAAATGGGGATGTCAGCAGTACCTCATCCTAGGGTTTGGTGAGGAATGATTGTGTCCATCCATGGAAGGTGTTTAGAACAGTGCCTGCCGAGTGAGACAGCTAGAGTGTTGGGTGATAAAGATCAGCATGAGGCCAGAGTTTGGGTTTTGGGGTGTGATAATCAGAGTGAAATTGTGGAGTATGAGAGCTCAGAGGAGATTTTTGAGACTTAAATACCTCTGTGGTCTTAGGTGCAAGTTACTTGTTATCTTTCCTCTCTGATCTTAGTCTCCTCACCAGTGATCTGGGGATAATGTGGGGATTTTTAGCGTGGGCTTGGCACGCAGCAGCTGTATAGTAGTTAGTAGCTAGTATTATTCATTAGTAAGTAACTTCCAGTTTTAGACACACACTTAGCAAGGGGTGGAGATGAGTTCTTTAGCTCGAGTCTAGGTACCCTTCAGCTTAGGGCAGTGCCAAACGAGCTGCGTGGCCTTGAACAAGCCCCCTGATCGCTCTAGCTTGGATGTCTCTCTGTAGAAGGAGGCCGCTGGACTAAACGACGTGTAAGCCTTTTCAAGTGTTACAGGTCTGGGAATCATGTATCGGTGTGCCCCATCCCGCCTTCATGCCCCTGGCACATACCTAGGAGGTCCCTGTCTCACCCCTGAGAACACAGGGACTAACGTTTGACATTTCCTTTCTCCCCCAGTCCGGGGCTGCACCGTTCCTACCCACCATTAGCCGAGGTCTGTAAGAATATACATGTCCAGCTTGATTCACTCACCAAGAATTTATTAGGTACCCTGCAGTGGGCTTAACGGCTGTTGATTCACAGATGGGCAAGTCTGAGGGCGAGGGGCCCACCGTGGGTGAGTCCCTGCCAACGCTCAGCGTGGGACTGCTGTCACGTGGGGGGGAGACTGGTAAACAGATAAGCGACAGTCAGCTTGGGGGACATAAGCAACGGACCCCAGGGGCTTTGACACCAGAGCAGATGAACTGCTCAGGGATCTGGGGGCTGCAGAAACCCTTGCTGGGGGTGACACTTGAACTGTGTCTGTAGGAATGAGAGGTCAGAAAAAATACGGCTATTCAGACAAAAACATGTGGTTTTATTTTTATTTTTTTCAATTTATGAAAGGACAAAATAAATTTTTTTTTTTTCTCTCTTTCTGATGATTGCTTTCTGGTCATGGGATCTCTTGGCTGATGCAAACAAGCCCTTTGCAGGCTCTCCCAGAATGAGGTCTGCTCAGGGAAGAGCTGATTTTCATTACATGTTTTATTTACCCTTCCTCTCCCGCCCTTCTTTTTCCCCCCTCCATTTTTGTTTTTAAGAAGTTTTTTAGGAAACTTTAGTTTTTAGATCAGTTTTCGACTTACAGAAAAATCATGTGGTTTCTGTAAACCCAACCTCACGTGACTGTGGCACATTCGTCACAATTGGTGAACCAACGTTGATGCATTGTCAGTATGTATCAGTATTAACTCAAGTCCATATTTAATTCAGATTTCCCTAGTTTTTAACCCAATGTCCTTTTCTGCCCCAGGATCCCACCCGGAACAGCACACTGCATTTAGTTTCATGTCTCCCTGGGCTCCTCTTGGTGGTGACAGTTTCTCTGAGTTTTCCTCAAGGTTTTGATTACCTTGACAGCTTTGAGGAGAAGTGTCCTCAAAGTACTTTGTAGAATGTCCCTCATTTGAGCTGTCTTTCTTTTTTTTTTTTTTCTAAACTTGAGATTTTGGAAGTAGAATATTTATGCATCCTGTCAAACTCAGCTCAAAGGAAAGGTTCTTCGTATTTTTAGGAAAAGAAATACCGGTTTATAACCTCCAGCAAAAATTCCCTGCAGAGCCTCGGGTCTCCACCGGCGTCGGGGCCGGGTGGGGGGCATTTGGCAATGTCTGGAGACCTGTTGGCTCGTCGTACCTGGGGGTGAGGCACTGCCCCTGGCCTCCAGTGTGAGGAGGTCAGGGATGCCCCTAGACAATCTGTAATGCACAGGACAGCGTCCTCACAGCAAGGAATAATCCGGCCCCAGGTGTCAATAAGGCCAGGCTCAAGAAACCGTGTCCTAGAATGGTGAATTCTAAGAAATCATCGTGCGATTGTAATTAAAGGGACAGATGTGTTTGTGTTGTGGTCTGTGATTTCCTGTTATGCACCCCCCGCCCCGTGCGCACCTTCCTGGAACTCATCCCTGACCTGTGTCAGGTGAGGCTGCCGGTTGGGACAGAAGAGAAGCAAGGGATTCGGATGCCCAGTGCCCCCGCCCCTTCAGGCATCTTCTCAGAGCCGGTCTGTGTAGAGCCAGACCGTTTGGCTGCTTAGCTGGGGCTGTGAAGTGTATTAACTTGTGGAAAGAAGTGTGGGGATTAGTGCAAAGTGTTAGAAGCTTTTACAGGGTGTTGAAGGATTTTATTCAGAGTTCTCGGTTGAGGGCATTTCGTTCTCATTCAAAAATTAGGCATTTTGTAAGGACTGTGTGTATAGGACAGTCGTATAAGCTTAGTGTATATAGAATAAACATAAAGTGCAAACCCTTCCCTCAAGGAACTGCAGTGGGTTAAGGAAACAGCTTCATAATAATGAGGTAATTTTAAGATGGGACTAGTGTTTCTCAGACTGTGTTCCACCATCTTCTGAGAGATGTGGTTACGGAAATGTTGAAAATACATGTCAAAAAAGCTTTGTTACAGGTAGGCTTATCAGAGTCTTTAAAATGCATGAGTCTTCAAGGAGTCTTCAGGGCCTAAAAAAGGAGGCTGATGAGCAGCCCTGAAGGCGTTACTGTCCTGGGAGCACCTGTTGGGTTTTATTGGCTATGCTTGGTGGGAGGGAACACACACACACACACACACACACACACACACGCACACTCTCTCTCTCTCTCTCTCTCTCTCTCTCTCTCTCTGTCTCTCTCTCTCTGTCTCTCTCTTTTTCTGTTTCTCTGCCTGTCTCTCTGTGTCTGTCTCTGTCTGTCTGTCTCTCCCTCTATGAATCTCATAAATCCAGGACCCACAGAGACCTGCCTTCCATGCAGGAAGACAACAGGGAAACTGGATATCTTGGTCTCTGCTCTATGTTTTTCCCTGTGTGTGTCGGGAGGTTGTGGAAATCTCCCTGTAACCCTAGAATCAGGCTGGTCCTCACACGGGTTTGGGTTTGAATATAGTCTGCTTGCATGGTCTGTTAATCAAACTGAGAAGTTAACTAAAAGTGGTCCCAAGGTGATAATGTCCTGGGATTCCTGATAGATGCAAATGGAAACTCTCCCTGGATGGCTAGACCTTCAACTCAGTCCCAAATGGAAAGCAAAGGTATTGGTAGACATGTGAGTAAATCTAAATAAGTATTGACAATATAAAAATAAGTTGAAAAGAGAGTAGGAGAGAAGAGGTAAAAGAAACAGAGAAAAAGCAAGAAATATCATAAAATGTGGTAGTAGGAATAATTCCAGATATGTCAGTAATCATGATCAACTCAGACTAAAAGATTGTCAGATCAGATAAAAGAAACAAATTCTAGCTGGATGCTGTTATAAGAGATTCACCAACAAAGAAAGGTTGAAATTAACAGAATGAGAAAAGAGATTTGGGGCAAATGCTATAACCAAAGAAACCCAAAAGGTGTTCATATCAGACAAATGCTGTAGTGACACCGAAAGAAAATAATGTTTACTATGGAAAGAGTTGCAAACTATAATTCATGGGCCAGATCTTGCTTGCTATTTTCATGTATTAAATTGTATTGGAACACAGTTATACCCATTCATTTCCATACTTTTGGGGGCTCGTTTTGTGCTAGGGCATTAGAGTTGAGTAGTTGGAACAGAATGTATGGTCCATGGGTGCAGCCCAAAACACTTACAGAAAATGTATGTTGTCTCCTGAATAAGACTTGTGCCTATATGCCAACATGGATGACTCTTGTAAAAACAACACCGAGTGTGTGTGTGTGTGTGTGTGTGTGTGTGTGTGTGTATATGAAAAAAACCAAACAAGTTGCAGATGTATACTAATTTTTTAAAAAAATTTTAATGTTTATTTATTTTTGAGAGAGACAGAGTGCGAGCAGGGGAGGGGCAGAGAGAGGGAGGGAGACACAGAATCTGAAGCAGGCTCCAGGCTCTGAGCTGTCAGCACAGAGCCCAACACGGGGCTCGAACTCACGGACCTTGAGATCATGACCTGAGCCAAAGTTGGACGCTTAACCAGCTGAGACACCCAGGCGCCCCTACATGTATACTAATTTTTAAAGGCTTGAAAACACATAAAAGATACTATAGATCACCTATAGTGATATGCATGCATGTGCTAAAAGTCAAAAATGCAGGAGAATAATGGACACCAAAGTCAGGGTAGTGGTTACCCTCTTTGGTGGGAGGAGAATGCAGGTGAAGATTTAAGGGGTTTATTTCCTAAACTGGATGATGGGGATGTAGTATCTTTTTACCTTTCCGTGTATCTTAAAAATGGTCACAGGTACTTTTTAAATGTTTCATTTTATTTTGGTGTAAGATATTGATGATCCTGTGGCCATGGGAAGAAGTAGCAAAAAGATTTCAGGGGGAAACATGCCATGTAATAATTTCCACATTTTTCAGGTAGGAAAGAAATTCCTAAATTAGAAGAGAAGCAGAGAGACCCTTCGAGGTCATAGAATCTATCCATCCCTTTGCTGGAAGAAGGATTCCGTTTTTCCATAGCACTTATTAGTGGCCATCTGGCATCTGCTTGAGTTTGCCATATGAGCACAAGCCTGCCAATTTTATTTTGGAGGGTTTGAGTCACACAGAGTCATTCTAATTCCTCTCCCATATGATAGCTGTTTAAATATGAAGATGGTGATCATGCATCATCGCTGCCCCTCCCCTTGACTTCATTACTTTGGAAGCTCTTTGCATTCAGTCTGGCTTGTCGATTCCTGATACCCCGTTGGAAGTGAACCATTTGGTACTGACCACAGGGAGCCGCATGTTGTCCGACTGGTTCAGAGCGAGGGGCGCAGCCAGCCCTGCCCCAGGGGCATGCTGCTTCTGTTGGGACACCTAGAATCCAAGGCAGGCTTAATTCCTGTGAGGTTTCCTGTCAACGAGGTCCTGACTTTGACAAGCTCTATTTTAGATGAAGGAAAAAAAGAGAATAAAAAGCCTTTTCCCCTACAATTGTTAAAAAAGCGTTTAGCAGGCTCCCCGCGTTGGGCTTTGTGCTGACAGCTCAGAGCCTGGAGCCTGCTTCGGATTCTGTGTCTCCCTCTTTCTGCCCCTCCCGCGCGCTCTCTCTCTCTCTCTCTCTGTCTCAAAGATAAATACACATTAAAAAAAGAATGAAAAAAAAAGCATTTAGCAGATTGAAGATCACTACCTCCCCCTAGAAGTTTTTATGTGCCTGTCATGCATTATTAGCGGGTGCCTAGGAGAAAAAAAGGTGGTATTTTCTTTTTTCTTTTATTTTTGAAGTTACATACTTCATGTTTTAATCAAGATGGTGCAGTGAGAAAGAGAGGTTAGCCGATTGATCAGGCTTGGTAAGACACTTTTGTACTTTAGTGGGTTGGTCCTTGACTGTGAGAAACTCCCCTTTTTCAGTTTACTAGGGTTTGGGGGAACTGTCTTATATTAAGTGAATTTATGAGATAATGATATGTAAACCAGAATAAAATTTTAATTTGTATTTAGAGACATAACTCTCCAAGATGTAACTCTTGTGATTACTTTGGGCCCACCTGGAATGTTTTTGTTCTCTTTTGAGCAGGAAAACCTGCTTGAGAAACATGATTACTCTCAGTGTCAGAATGTTGTTTGAGTATCCATTTTATTTAACAAGTATTTTTTGAGTATCGTCTATGTGTGGCTTACTTTATAGTAGCGAACAAGGCAGGCATAGCTAGGGTAGCAGTTTTCAAATGTTTTGCTCACAGGACTTACACACTTAAAATTATTGAAGGTCCCCAAATTTTTCTGTTTATATAGATTACACTGATAGTGGCTATATTAGAAATTAAAAATGAGAGATTAAAAAAATAGGTATTTATCACTTCATTTGAAATAACAACAAATCTGTTTCCTGCTAACATAAATGACACACTTTTTCGATGAAAAATGACTACTTTCCAAAATAAAAGAACTTTAGAAGAATGTCATAGTTTCACATTCTTGCAGATTTCTGCAGTGTCTGGATTAGTAGGC